>NC_050574.1:159624683-160230341 GCF_011100635.1 Trichosurus vulpecula
GCCCATTTTTTGCTTACCAACACATCCCTGCCTTTGTATAGTCTGCTTTCCATACTTGGGATGATCCATCCCATACTCACTTTTACCTCTTATACTCACTAGCTTCTCTGAAAGGCCTCTCCATGAGGTCGAATTCCCCCAGCTTTTTACTATAGATGGAAAGAGTAGTTTCTACTCTCTACTACCCTTCTACTCTCCCCTATCTTCCTATAGGGATACAGTCAAAGGAACTTCCTTCTAATTATACACCTGGTTACATGGTTGATATTGCTATCTGCTGGCAGACATTCCGATTACTAGCCTGAGGATGACTAACTTTCTGTGAATATATGTGTGCAAGTATGACCCTTCCCCATGTAGAAGGAATGCCGGGAAGTAATGGAACAACCCTGGGAGAACTTCATAGTGGTATCTTCTGTCACTGGGTTCCACTCCTCCACCCATTCTTGGTTGTGATCTCAGAGGTGGAAAATTCCTAGAAGCAATACCCTATAGGGCATCCTGCCCATTTTACACTTCTACAAATGGCCCCATGGTTCCTGGAATCTCTGCCTGGTGCCATCATTGGAATTACTATTGCCTGCTTTGTGGAGGTCATTTAAACCAGCCTGCCACTTCTTTCAAGACATAGGCTAGAATGTGATCGTAGATTTAGAACTTAAAGGAGCCATAGAGATGATCTGGTTCAACCTTCTCATTTTACTAAGAAACCATCAGAGCATTATAGATTTAGAGTTTGAAGTGGCTCTCACCATTTGGGTCATCTGTTCCAACCCTGTCATCTTATATTTGAGGAAACTGAGGCCTAGAAAGTTGTGATTCACCCAAGGACACGCAGGTAGTAAGTGATAAAATTGAGATTTGAGACCAAGTTTTCTGACTCAAAATCCAGCACTCTTGGCTCTGAATAAGTAGTTTGCCAAGCTTAGCTCTCCCACTTACAATGGGAGAGAATGAATGTTCTTCTTCCTTTGCATCATCTCACCTTAGGCATTTGAGCCTTACAAGGGAAAGGCTGATATTTGAAAATGTCACTTTAAATCACCTCATCACTTGCTGTATTTTGCTCCTCCAGAGCTTTCTTTAAATAGGGTCTCCTTGAAATTCTCCTACAACCTTTGTTTTGTATTCTACTCAGAGGACTTCTTAGAATTACACCTTTCTTCTTCTCCTCATCCATCATCATTTCCCCTTTCAGAGAAAAGAATTGTTGTCTTCTGCAGTTTGTGAAAATAGGTAAGTTCTCCCTTTCAGCAGCCACTTGCCAGATGCTGGTCCCAACAGAGCCTTGGTTTACCAACTAGACGTATTCATTCTAACTTCAAAGACTGTTACTGTGTCAAAGTAAATAAAAGAACCATATTAAAAATGTTTTCTAAGGCGCATACACATATCCTCACAAACATGCAGAGAGAGTTTATGGCTTTCTTTGTGGGCCTGACTAGCTCTTGTGGTACCATAGTAATTAACTTCTATTATTAAATCATGGGTTATTGATTCCCAGATTTAGTGCTATTTATATTCTCAGTGCTGTTCTATTCTCTTGGAAGGGAAGATGCCTACTGACAATGACACAGAATCTCTAGGAGATTGTACTTATAAAAGTGGTTGATTGCCTTTAAGGTAATCCATTCACCATAGTAGACACACTTTCATCTCTGATATCACATAATGAATAGTCATTTCATGTCCCAGACACAATGGTTCTATCACAGTGAACCTAAACAAAGATTTTCTAAATACTCACAAAGTGAGCATTTCCACATTCCTCCATTCAGACAATAAGAAATGGGAGTTTTAGGCTAACATCACTTATCTGTAGTGTGGCAAAGTGGAAAGTGTGCTGGATTTGGAGTCTGACCATCTGGGTTCAAATCCCACCTTGGGTACTTTATAGTCATATGAGTGTATGAAAGTCTCTTGGCCTCCATTCCTAAGATGCAGAACGAAGATACTGAACTACATGGCCTCAAATATTCTTTGAAGTTTCAAATCCATAATCTCTGATCACCACCAAAGCAATTCAGACCATTTGCCTTAAAGTATATTCTACAACATCAGTCACCTCACAGTGCTAATCTCCTGATGCTGCCTGAATGGATTTCATATATGGAGAAAAGAATAACAGATAGATTCTGATTTACATTAACAGGCAATAAGCAAAGACAGATGGTTCTATATTCAATCTGATTTGGTCTGTTTTCACCTAAGGAAGAAAAGGGTATGGAACTAGGAGATTATAGGATATGAATAGGGGCAATAGTCTCCTTCACAATAGAAAGGAAAACAAAATATTTTGATGATTCAGTAATTCATTTTTTATATCCTATCTAAAGTTAAAGCAAAATGAAGATGTCTTCTAAGAATTCAACACTTAATATTGATTATCAGTGTCATGTAAAATGAACTACATGCCCTGGGAAAATTGGACTTGTGAATATATTTATACAAGCATTTAGATAGATGCTATGATTTATTCTATGCTTCCTTTTCCAGATGTTATGTGGTATTGGTGTGTGCTTGTTAATCACCTATTAAATCCCTCCAGACTCTTTGGGAGCCATGTGGAGACCATTCCAAGTCCTCCGATGATGGGTATGGAGAGCAAGTGTTGTACTCTGTCAGCAATCTCCTCTGTCAACAGACAATGAATCTGATCTTACTGAAAAACTGAAAGTAAGCAGCTCTTTTAAAGCCTGCTAGAAAACCACTGAGTTCCCTAGAAGAAGAAATTCCTTAATACTTGTCAATTAATACACCTCCAAAATAGAATTTTTATTGTTTTTCTTGTGCATTGATTTGTTAAATTCATTGAAAACTTCAAACAAAAGGTTTAATAGAGGTGCCAACAGTGAATTTTTTGGGTAATATATCTGCATCAACACACACATAGTATACATCTTTACATACACGTAATCATGCAGATTATGTAAATATACAGTATACATACTTACACATGTATTTATATGCACATTGATATGAGTGTACACAGAAATACCCACATATGTTCGTATTGACAGACGTATGCATATATGTATATAGTTGTGCATGCATTGTATGCGTGTATATGTGTATGTGCGTGTATGTATGAGTTCATTGAAATAGGAAAATCCCAGTTAAGAAATTCCTTTTACCAAGACATCTGCAACTCTTCTGTATCTTATAGTCTTAAAAAGTGTCCTGGGGAGCTGAAAAAGTAGACTTTTTCAGAAACATGCAGCTAGTGGGTATCAGAAGCAGTACTGGAACTTAGGCCTTCTTAACTCTTAGGCCGATTCTCTATCCACTCTCCACAATTTTATGCATATATGCATCCAATTTTAGAAGAATAGCATTCACATCTTTCAGTCTTCTCTTTTATCTTTCTCCTTACTCATCCAATGAAACAAGTCTTTGTTCAGAACCTACTCCATGAAAAGCTTTGAATCAGGTCTTGGGGATATACAGATTGAAATAAAAGTCATTGACCACAGGTAACTTATACTTTATTGAACTGATATACATTTTAACTAGACTCATGTCACTGTAGCTTAGGATCAACCAAACACAATGGAAAGCTAAGAATATCACTTTTTTTTTGAGGGCTGGGTAAGGAGTAGAGCCTTTTGGTTTCATCAGCACAGGGAAGTCCTGGTGTGGAAATTTCCTCCACCGATGTAAGTCACAAACTTGTCTGCAAATTATTCTGAAGAGTTGTTATACTATAGTGATATCCATGGTTATACTGGTAATTCACATCAGAGATAAGATTTGACCCCAAAACTTCCTGATTCCAAGATCAGTTTTCTGCCAGCTGCCAGCAAAACTCTTACACAACTTCCAAAGTAAGACCCAACCTGACTAAAAAAGCAAATAAAACATAAAAAGCAAATGAAAATACAACATAGATGATGTTAATTTGTATTTTTTCCTAAGTCATGGTCAAGACCTGTTGGAATCTATTTCTATTTGAGTTTGACACCATTGCTTTTTCTACTATGCAATACTGATTCTCTAGAAATACATTAATCAATTAACCAACAAGCATTTGTTAAAAATTTGCTATGAGCTAGGTTCTTTACTAAATTGTAGGGATTGTAAATGATAAATTATATATAAACAGTATTATGATGTTATTAAACAAATATATGAATACTATATAGGATACCCTAGTCACATAGTAAGACAACATAGAAACCAGTGGGACACTTACATGCTTCTTTGTTGTGTTTCTGGTGTTTAAAAAATACAAGAAAGGAAGCTCCCTCCCCTCCCCCCCTACTTGTTTGGTGGAGTCTCTGTGATGGGAGGAAATGGACAAGGATTACACAGAATGTCAAGAATGGATGGGCTGTTATCTGCATTATTGAAGGGAATACTATGTTGATGGGATCACTGATCCATTAGATGATTGGAGTAATACAAGATGTTCCAAAAGTCTTGATGTAGTTTTAATCTTTAATAGTTTAAAACCACACTAAGACTTTGAGAATCCTCTGTATTATTGATTCTTAAGGAATTACTGGGCATCTTCATATAAGGCTGTATTCAATTTTGCTTCCAAAAGAACAAGCAATGTTACCTGCTCCCTTGAAAGGATTGGCCCATTCAGATCCTAAAGTAAAAGGTGTAACATCTACTAAAAGTATTTTTTTCTTCTGAAATATGATTGACTTAAGGCCTTGAAGATGTCACTTGACCTAAAATACTGGAAATTTAGAGTTTTCTATTCTGTTGAGTGGATTATACTGTAGTTTCACTAATTTTTACCTCTCAGAGATCAGAGCAGAAATTTTTTTTGGTGGGGGAGGGGATCAGTTATACTGATCTTCCCTCCCATAGACATACAACTGAGCTCTGAGAGTCTGAGTTAAATCATGCAACTGAATTGCTAACAACAGCTTCCAATCCAGACAGCACATCTGCTGGCTGGCAGAAAAGATGACTTGTTGGATTGGCATCTCCTTCTTCTATATTGGGCAAAGAGAGTTTATAAAAGGGTGTGCGATCCGGACAAAAATTAGCGTTTGGGTTGATAGAACTGTCATTTTAATTTTTGGCCTAAAAAGACAAATCTGGAAGCAATTTAGCAAGTATGATTTACAACCAACTTTGAAAAGGATAACATATGTCTTCAAGATGCCTCAAACATACAATAAATAGGGAACTGTCCAGCCACTTAAGTCTTCTTTCATTTTACAGCTTACTCAAATATTCTCAAGAAAATACTTCAACTTTGGGCATTTGTGATAGACATAGGATGGAAATTCTTTGGTTAGAATTCCATGGGTGGCTTTATATTGATCTATACATAAGCCTTGTGTTTTCAAGAAATGCATTTGTTAATGAGCCACAGTGAATTTAATCACTTCAGAGAGACTAATACCCCAAGAGAGTGAAAATTACAAGCTCTGCATGAAATATGATTGGCAGACTCAGCATGTCCTGCTATATCATATAGTGAAATGAAAGACAGGTCTCAAATGGTTCTGGACCAGGCATAACCACAAAAAAGGACTGGGAGACTGCAGCCTATGCCTGAACAATCAGTGACGGAATAAAAACCTAGATAAGAAAGGTAAATACCATTACAGATGAAAATGGACAGAATCATAAAATCTCAGACTTGTCAAATCCAAGCCTGATCAGGATTTCCTTATAAAACATTCTTAAGAAATGGTCTTATAGCCTCTGTTTGTGGACGTAGTCTCCTGAACAGACTCATTCTAGTTTTGGATAGCTCTAATTGTTAGTCTGATATTCTTTATTTGCAGCTGTTCTGAATCTTCTACCCGCTGCTCTTAGTTCTGCCCTCTGGGGTCAAACACAACCACTTTAATCCCTATCTCACATGTCAACCCATCAAATACTTTGAAGACAGCAAGTTTAGATGATAGCATGCTCACAAAAACTAGGAGAGGTGAATAAATGAACCCTTTACTGTTAACAAAATACTTTTGAAGTCTCACAAAGATTCCTCAGCTCTCTTGGCCATAGCTCTCTTTGCTCTTTCAATTAACCCCATAACTGGACATTATTACCCTCAGTGATGAGAGTATTGACAATCTTCAGCCAAACAGAAATTAAAGACACTAATATGTTACGGAAAATGAAGGAAAGATTGCAATATACTTTTACTTATAACAGCATGTTTTGATATGTCCTCAAAATCTTTTGATTATTAAATTCTATTCATGTTTTAAGGCATATTTTGGATTCCCCTTTGAGACAGACTGGAATATATCAAGGCAGAACAGCTTCTAATAAGAAGGTCTGTCTTTATTTGTCTTTCTCCTTTCTATTCAATTCTCTAAATTTGTATAGATACAGTGAGAGTCACTCTCCACTTTAGAGAAAGGGTAGGCTCCAGTTTTGTTCTTCAAGGGAACTGTTTTGGTTTATGAACTAAGAGGCTTTCTCCTCATGGCTATAAAAAGTTTTCCAGAGGAACTTTTTCAAGTTAGAGAGGTTAAAGGGATAAGGTTATTGTTTTGGCCTGTGGGCTGAGGCTGCTTGTTAGTCTCATTGGAAAATAGTGCTTTGGTCTCAGAATGACAGTGGGTAGAGATAATTTGATTGGCTTGAGCTACTTCAGTGAAAAGTTATCCCTTTGCATTGGATGGATCAAATGCACCATTGATTATAGAGTTGGACAACGTAAGAGAAGGAACAACACCAGAACTAAGAGCTGACCGGGGTTCTAGGACTGAAAAGCTGGAGCTAGGGGCACAGGAATCACCCTCTGCAATTACCATTAGTAGCACTTAGAGAGGATTCCTGGGAACTATGCAGTATCCCGTATTCTCATCTTGAGTGAAGGCTCTGCTATAACTTCTTGGTTATCTCTCATGGCTGCAGGAAAGGATTTAGTCACATAGCCTCACCTTCTTGATAGAGGATAGAGGAGTGAGATTCTCCTGGACAAGACAGAATTCCTAGAGAATTACAGGATTTGAGCTCCCAGAGTGAAAGGGGAAGTTCCTGGAAAGTATTGGCTTATTGGAAGAAAGAGGATAAGGGACATAGCTTCAAAGTTCAAGAAACTGCAAAGAACAGTACCATTTACAGAAGAGCAAACACTTGTGCTTGGTTTTCCACAGCTACATGAATTATTTGGATAGGTTCTATGGGAAAGAAGGTTACCTCCTTTGCAACCTCAAGTTCACGTTATACCTGGGAGAAGTCTAATACTATACAGCAGTACTATAAGGCCAATACAATCTGGGCACGTAATGTATGACTCATTGGAAAGGGGAGGAGAATTGTTTCAATTATTTGTATGCTATTCTGAGTCCTCTGGAGCATCATATTCTTTCTCTGGAATGAAATAAAGACAGTCCTCTATCTAATATGCATTGTAACCTTGATTGATGAATAGAGAAAAGGAGATAATGTGTGCATTACAAAATGATCCTTACCCATTACCATATAAAGGGATGGAAGAGTACATTATTATTGTGGTATGCTTAGGCATTTTTGTTTGTAATTATGTAAAAAAAAACCTCACAGTCTATGAAATCCACCCCCATCAACAGAACAGCCCAAGTTGGAGCAAAGGCTAATTCTGCCAAGGTGTAGAATTGATTGGATCTTAAGGTGAAGAAAAAAAAGTGCCTACTCTATAGACTGCAGGTATGTTTGTGAGCTTAGCTTGGCCAGTAGCATGTTGGAAGGGGAACAGCTTGAGATTTAGGAAATTTAAGGCAACAAGAATGGTGTCCTCGCAGGGAGTCACCATTGAGTTGAGACTTGAGCTTGCTGGCAGAAAATATAGTGAAGTTAATGAGATCAGGAAACATGTTGGAACTGGCACTGTGATATCTAAAGAACTTTAAAAATCATTGATGATTTATTTTATACTTTGTATTAAACATCAATAAAGGCAATTAAGCTCACAACTATTTACATTTGGGTAAATGAATTTTAACACAGAAAATGTCCGTAACAATTTGTCACTAATTCATTCTATTAGCTTTCTTTGTTTGCCCATTCATTCCCATTCACTTGTCCTTTGAAAGCACTTTTGCAAAGCAAATGCTCTATGAATTATATGAGTTATTATTATATGATAATTGGACCAGGCATCAGGCTTGCTGGATAGGATAATCTAGATGAGGACAGAGGAAAGAGACATTCTCTGCCCAGTTCCTAGGAAGGTATAGGATACAATAGGGATATGATAGGGAACACCAGAGCATTCTCCATTTGAATAATGTGGCCAGTTAGGTCATGCCCATGTCACATTAACTATAGGCACAATTAGTTGATAAGTTCATATTAAGTGCATACTATGTCCCAGGTATTCTGCTAAACTAGAAACTTGCCTGAATATTCTCAAGATTAATGTTGGTCAAGCATAGTCAGTTAGGTCTGTGTAAGCTCTGTTCCACTGTAGAGATTTTAAAATAAACTATTCATTTTCACCAACATTTACTAAACGCTGTGTACACCGTGATTGGTGATGAGCCTAAAAAGACAAAATGAAAAATGGTGCCTCTCCTTAAGGAGCTTAAATTCTACAGGGGGATCGATATTAAATCAGAATAGCCAAAACAGAGCTTGAGGAGAGAGAGAGAGAGTGGTTCTGGAAGAAAGTTGCACCTAGCTCCTTGGAGGTAAAATGTGACAAGCGCATATGCCAGAGATGGGGTTTCACTTGTATGAATTCATAGAGAGAGGTGGAGAAAGAGAGTACTGAGTTTGGAGAATGGTTAATAATGTTGTTTGTCTAGGGCATAGAATTCACCATGAGAAGTGGCATGCAATAAAGCTAAGAAGGTAGGTGTGAGCCAGATTATGGCTATCATTACAAGCTGTAGGAAGGAAGGAAGGAAGGAAAGAAGGAAAGAATGGAAGAAGGAAGGAAGGAGGGAAAGGAGGAAGGGGAAAAGGAAGGAGAGAAGGAAAGGGAAAAAGGAAGGAGGGAAGGAAGGAAAGAGAAGAGAGGGAGATGGGAAGGAGGGAAGGAAAGGAAAAAGAAAAAAGGAAAGAAAAGGAAGGAAGAAGGAAGGAAGGAAAGGAGGGAAGGGAAGAAAGGAATAGAAGGAAGGAGAGAAAGAAGGAAAGGCAGGAAATGAGGAATGAAGGAGGGCTTTGGGACTCAGGATTACACTTAGAGTGCTTGCTTCTGGAGTCCCACAGTGAAGTGTCTTTATAGCCTTTCAAGTTTTTCATAGCAGCTGTTGCTGCTTCCATGTATCATGAACTCATGTTCACCCTTGCTCATGTCCCTATTCTAGCAAATCCAAACCCTTTCCTCTAGTGGGATATTCAGGGTTAAAACAGTTAGATGTGAAACTGTTATACTTGTGCTATTTAGATGAGAACACATTTTTTCAAGGACTTTAATTTAATTAAATGATTTTCATCTTTTCCTCAATTCTTCTTCTTTAGTTTTTGATTTGTTGCAGTTTCATTCAGTTATGGTCATCATAACTTTCTATATCCTGAGTCCTTATTTTCACTTGCAACTTCATAAGCCTGTTAATCGAAAAACATACAGAGAAACTATTTATATTTTAGCTGACAATGTAAACTAAAATGTTTAGAACAAACTAGAATTAGCCCTTTCCCCCCAATCTTTCATGTTGTAATCATCCTCCCCAAATCAATATAGCTACATATTAAAAAAACACAAAGAAAACTATGAAAAAGGTCCCCAAAGTCTGAATGCCCAAGGGATCTAGAGAATTTCAATTAGCCATTGTATACCTTTGCTATAGATTTCCTTTGCAGAGGACTTTAACACAAATAACACCCAAAAGGGTTAGACTGCAACCCCACTCCCTCATTTCCTTCCTAACTCTCTCCCTTTGAGCTCGTGCTGTTCTCCTGTCTTTCCCCATTCCATAAATCTTGTTCCAATCAGTGTTCTTTTCGTTTTATCACCAGCAATACTATACCTGTAATCTTCTATACACAGTTGGATAAATATGTCTTGGCTTGGCCTGATTACATAGGTGTGTGTGTGTGTGTGTGTGTGTGTGTCTGTGTCTGTGTGTGTCTGTGTGTGTGAGAGAGACAGAGAGAGAGAGACAGAGAGAGAGAGAAAGAGAGAGAGAGAGAGAGAGAGAGAGAGAGAGAGAGAGAGAGAGAGAGAGATCTTTGGTACCTTGTCTCTCCCTCCCTCTCTTTAATCTTTAAGGCTGGATCTGTTTCCTCACATGCATGGAATAGACAGATATTTTTGATTGTCGGCAATAAGAATAATGCTGAAAACACACGAAATAATCTTCCTGGAAGTAGGCAGAGGGATGTGAACTCACAAAAGATATAGGTGACCAGAAGGTCAAACATTTTCTACAGCTTCAAGGGGAAATGCAAGCGCCCCTCCCCCACAATGCCTATTTCTCTCTTTTAGGGTATTTGCAGCTAAACAGCGCTGTTACTCTCCAGAGGAGGGTTGGGCCCAGAGGCCCACCAGCCTGGTTTCCAAAAAGGAAGATGCAAAACACTGGATACTCATCAAAACTGAATAGAAGCTTCTGGCAGGGCTCCCACCAGCATTTTGGCACTCATGATTTCAGACTCAGCTTAGCAAACGTTCCCTTAGGCTAGAAAATAAATTGCTGGGTAGCAGACACTGGGGAAATTAAAACTTGAGCATCCTGTGTCTTCCCCTTCCTCTCTTTGGTATGAATTGTATCCCTGCAGCTGTTGCCACTACTATCCTTACATCTTACGTTAGGAAGCATCCACTTCCCATTCCTGATGTTCACTTTCACATGGATCCATTACACAAGTGGAGTGTGGTGACAAAAATCAGAGGACCTGAGTTCAAATTCTGATTGCCACTAACTGGCTTGTGACCTTGGGTAATTCACTTCATTTTTGAGGGTCTGAGTTGTAGCATTTGTAAAGTGAAAAAGTTGGAGTTCACAGTTTCTAAGCTCTCTTACAGCTCTAAATCTATGATTCTATGATCCTATCTCTGAGAGTAGCTGAAAGGACCAGAAAAAGCAAAGACCTTTTTCCAGGAAAATTTCAGAACCTTACTGACATTTGCTGATGTAGATGTGAGTGCAACTGAGTGACGCTCATTTAGATTTCTGCTGTCTAATTTATTTTTTTCCACATGGTTTTTTTTTTGTTTTGGGGTGCTGGTGTCTGGCTTCCATCAAAGACTTTCTTTTCTCCCTGTCTCCATTCCCCCAGCCCTGCTTAGCTGTGACGGCTAAACAATATGCAATGGAATTAGAAACCACTTTAAGAAAATAAAAGTGGGGATAAAAAAGGGGGGGAGAGAGGGGGAGAGAGGGACAGAGAGAGAGGAACAGAGAGAGAGAGAGAGAGAGAGAGAGAGAGAGAGCGAGCAGACACGTGTTCCTTCCTCCTCTGCACAGCTGTATGAAACGCTTAACAGTGAAATCTGAAACTGGCCCTGACTCACCTGCTTTGGTTGGTTTTACAAGTCTGCAAAAAGGCATAACCTCACCTAGAGCCTTAATCCTTTCAGGTGAACGTGGACCATGTTTTTCATCGAACCACAAGTTTCGACCTTCCAACCTGAAAAAACAGCGAGCTTAGAGTGATTTTCCTCCACAGCCAGGTGATTCCTTCGAGGTGCTAGCTCTCTGTTCTGAGTATCTGAGCCCTGGAGTACAGGGAATGCCAGCCCACAGGAAGGGGACTTGAATGAAAAGTGAAAAGTTGGCACAGTCCCCTCAGAGTCAAATCCACGAAGCTGGGCACAGCTTGGCCAGCGAGGGGCTGCTGCTCAGCTTTGTCCTGTGCATTCCTCATTAAGAGAAATGGCTAGATTGAAAGATAAAAGAACTGGCTCTTACCATCCAGGAGATATTGTGATCAAAAGTAAAGCAAAGGCCTCATGCTGTTCCAGTTCTGGGACCAATCTCACAGGTTTTTTAGAAATGTCAGGACTTACTACTGTGCATGAAAAATAACCCTTTGTGTGGTCACAGCTCTCTGCCAAGTCTGTATCTTGAGTCAAAAGAAAGCACTTCTGTATCTGGCTGTGGGATGCTCTCCCTGGGGAGGAGATATGCATTTGGGTCTGTGCACTAGCTCCTGTCTCCTGCTGGCTACATGGGAGTTTGCATACACACATGGATTTTGACTAATTTTTCTAAGTGTTTTGGTATTAGCCAATGAACCTGAGAGGCTTTGTTTTCTCCTATTTGTTCAAAGAATTACTCCTGGAAAGCCAGAAAAATCTTTGATGAATAGATAAAGCAGCAGAAACCCAATGATCCCAATATATTCAGGTTTAGGGAAAGCTGAGGGGAGTGACAGAAATAGTTCTGATATTTCCAAGGGTCTTTGGGGTGTTGTAAGGCAGCAGACACCTGGTAGCTTTCAAAGCAGAGCTATTTCACTGCTTACATAATTGGTATCTCATGCAGTAGTATCCCAGAATCATGGCATTCCAGATTTGTAAGGGAACCATGATGTTATCTAGGTGGTGTAGTAGACAAGAGTGCTGGTCATAATGACCTCAGTTCAATCCTACTTCAGATACTTCCTGACTGTGTGATGCTCAAGAAGTCACAGCCTATGTGGGCCTCAGTTTCTTTATCCCATTTGTAAAATGAATGGAGTTGGACTCAATGACCCCCAAGGTTTTTACCAGCTTTAAATGTATGACCTTATATAATCCAGAATCTTTTAGTCTTTTTTGTGTGTCATGTACACCTTTGGCAAACACACACATCTATCTGTCTATCTATCTATCTATCTATCTATCTATCTATCTATCTATCTATCTATCTTGATAGAGATAGATGGATCTAGATCTGTTTTTGTATCTATCTATATCTAAGTTCATAGCCCTCAGGATAAGAAACTGACCTAGATAAACCCTTACCTAAACATGAATCCTTTCTGCAATATTCCTAACAAGTAGTAATCTGGTCCCTGTTTCAAGATTTCCATTGATAGGGACTGTACTACTACCTTATAAGGTGTGTCTAGTCTACTTTGGGGCAACTTGAATTGTTAGGAAGTTGTTTGTGTGTGTGTGTGTGTGTGTACATATATATGTATATATATATATATATATATACATATATATATATATATATATATGTGTGTGTGTGTGTGTGTGTGTGTGTGTGTATATATATATATATATACACACACACATACGGAAAGAGAGAGAGAGAGAGAGAGAGAGAGAGAGAGAGAGAGAGAGAGAGAGAGAGAGAGAGAGAGAAAGCTGACACTTACCTTTTGCAACTTTCAGCCTTTGGGCTGAGGTCTGCCCTCTGGGTCCAAGCAGAATAAACACAATCCCTTTTCTACATGATAAGCCTTCAAATATTGGAATAAAGATATCATCTCATCCCGCCCCCACATCTATTTCTCCTACCCTATCTCCTACCTCTTACTAATCCGTCTTCTCCACACTGAAAATCCCCATATCCTTTAATTGATCCTCATGCAGTTTATATGACAATTCCCTAAATATCTTATCACCCTCTTTTGGTCATACTGCACTTTCCAATGTGTTTTTTAAAATATGGTAACCAAAACTGAACACAATACTCTGGATGAGCCCTCTCTAAGATTTCATTGATTGTGTATGTGTGTATTTGGAAACACATTTAGTGGGTATATATTTGCTTGTTTATAAGGTATATACTTATGTTGTTGTTTAGTCATTTTGGTTATGTCTACCTCTTCTTGACCCTAAGGAGTTTTCTTGGCAAAGATACTGAAGTGGTTTGTCATTTCCTTCTACAATTCATTTTTTAACAGATGAGGAACTGAGGCAAACAGGGTTAAGTGACTTGCCCATGGTTATACAGCTAGTAAATATCTAATGCCAGATTTGAACTCAGGAAGATGAGCTTCTGAACTTCAGACCTAGCATTCTATCCGCTGTGCCACCTAGGTGCCCCCACGTACTTAAAATGATATATTAATAATTATCAACAATATGCAGTTTAAGCAAAAGTAAAAAAATTAAAACGAGGAGATAAAGATGAAATAGTATTTTATCCTAATCAATAGGGAATCATTCTGGAGTCCCTGGAGTTTGTTGAGTAGGGAAGTTACAAGATCAGACCTGAATTTGAGAATAATCGCATGAGAGCTCTGCAGAGGATGGAGTAGAGAGAGGAGGAACTTTCATCAGGTAAAATAATTAAGAAGTTATTAAAACTAAAGAGGTAACTGTGTTAGTAGAGAAGGAGACACATGTGAGAGATGTTGAGGTTAAAATAGTAAGATTTTTCATCTGATTTGACAGGGTGAGAGAGGTTGGTTGTTGTCCTTCATCCTTGAGGACCAAAATGGCCACCATATTGGGGTCAAGTTACAGTGTGTCGAATTGTGGTTTATCAGACCAATAAAAGTTCGGAATGCTCTACCATAGGTTGCGTACAAATAGTGAATCTGAACTTTGGGGTGGATTCTCTAAATTCTCACATCTCATATTACTTTTAAGCTACTTCAGTTCTGCTTTGCTCATAGAGCACAGCACCTTCTCTGACGTGGGAATGCCATGCTGAGTGGTCTTGTGCCAGTGTCTACCATGCCACACAATCAATTCCAAAGTTCCTAAGAGAGACTGAGAGTGTCCTTGTATCACTTCTTCTGACCACTGTGTGAAAGCTTGCCCTGTGTGAGTTCTCCATAAAATAGTCTTTTTGGCAAGCATACTTTTGGCATTCGAACAACATGGCCAGGCCATGAGTTTCACTCTCTGCAGTAGAGTTTGAATGCTTGGCAGTTTACTTGAAGAAAGGACCTCAGCATCTGTTATTTTATCCTTCCAGGTGATCTTCGGAATCTTTGTACTGCAATTCAAGGGGAAGTAATTCAGTTTATTGGCATGGCACAAGTAGACTTGTCCAGGTTTCACGGTCATAAAACAATGATCTTCAAACATCTACAGATCTCTACTCTGCTCCTATCATTTCTCTTGGAGTTATTGGGTAACAAACACCATATTGACCATTCCTTGACCCTTTCTGAAGCCACACTGGCTCTTCGGTAGATGACTATCTTCCAGGTGAAGAATAAGCCTATTACACAGGACTCTGGTAAGAATCTTGCCAGCAGTAACTAAGAGAGAGACACCCCTCCCCCCACCAGTGATTGTCACAGTACAATCAATTACATTTACCTTTATAGTGATTGACAATGGAGGTGTCCTTGAACTCTTGGGGGATAACCTCCTCTTGTCATATAACCTGGACAATTTCAGTTAGCTTTTATATGAGCAATGGACCCCCCCCACCTTATAAATCACAGCTGGGATAGAATAGATTTGATAGGTTGGATGAGAGACTGTGAAGTGTGATACTGAGGCTGTGAATTTGGATGACTGGAAGAATGATGGAGTACTCAACAAGAAAAAGGAAATTTGGAAGAGGGTTAAGCTTAAGGGAAAAGATAAGGTAATGGCATCTGTAATCTATGGTCAATCCATCCACACCTGCTCATCCTATAGGACTTTGGACCAAACAAAATGAAAAGGGTGATGGGGAGACTCTTACTCACCAGTCACTAAGCCAGAAAATGGAGAAATATATTCTATAGCCCTTATATGATCTGGAAAAGGTTGGGGGCAAAATTTTCTCAGTGGCATATTCTATAGCTATTGCTGTGGGTATCAGGGTAGAGAATATATGGTTCACCTTGATCTTCCTCTCATATGTGTGTATATGTATATATGATATGCATGTATCGTATATACATATGTATAACTTGTCTACATGCACTTATATCCATTCTCTCTCTCTCTCTCTTCTCTTTTCCTCTCCTCTTCCTCTCTCACCTTCTCTCTCTATATATAAAACTAACCTGAGGGCATATGTCCAGCTCAGAAGAAGGTAGTTTGGGGAACTTTTATGACTGAGTGAGAGGGTAGAGTATTTGAGTAGTGAGGTTTACTACTCTGTTTATGTATGTTTTTTTCCTAATTTAAGAAAACCCAATATGGGAAAACCCCAAATTACAGAGTAGATAAATTGAGACGGGAGTAGAAAGAGGTCTGAGAGGGTAACGGTGTTTATTATAACAGGGATCTTTACTAGGAGAGCTTGCCATGGGGTTTCAAAATTAGTTTCCCTGATTCATTTAGGAGTTTATTTGCAGAATGATAATCATTTATTGATCTGTACACATAACTCATTAGCTCTGCATATAGTCCATTCCGCTAAGGCTAAGCTGGTCAAGGCATACATATTAGTTAGATAAGGGTTTTCAAGGAGCAGAGACAAAGGCTCACACTCAGGTGAACTAAGGACAGAGCTTAATATGCAAAATAATGAACATAATCTTTTATACAAAAATGCTACAAAAAGGTGTGTGTCCTTCTACTTTGTTGACACTTTCTGGATCTCTCTACTTTTGTCTCCCTCTGAGAAAAGAAGCTTCACATGAAACTTAATGGCTTCCCAGAAGTCTGCTTTACCTAGCCACTGACCAAACCCTTGATGATCCACAGATGTTAAAATCTGTGTGATTTTGTCCTGAGGTATAAGGAAGCTAGAAACTCCATTTTAGGATGCTCAAAGCCACATTTAAATATATTAATCATGAGTAGGTCAGATAAAACCAGACATAAGTATTGAGGGAGTTCCTTTGGAGAGGGGTCTACAGTAGTTGGTATTCACAATTCCTTTAGCTGGTTCTTCTTACATGTGTCCCCTTCTCCCATGGGTGAATGGATCTAAGCTAACTAATCGACATCAACATACCACATTTTTACAAATATATTGGCAGGTAACTTTTTCACATGCTATGTTTAAATAAATTGGGTATAGGTTTTAATTGGTTTCTGATTATTTGAAAGCAAAGTCTAGAAAACATAATCTCAATGAAAATTCAAATATGAAAATATTAGATTGTAGAAATTTAGTGTTTTTCTCTTTGGTTAAGTAAGGGTTCACTACCCTTGGAGAACCCTTAGTAGTCTATCATTTTACCATTCCATGATACTTAACAAAGTGTTTGGTTTCAGTGGCAGTGCAGTGATTAGAGAAGAGGGCAGAGAAATTTAAAGGTAAAGTATTTAGTAACCCTTGCTGAGGAACGATTAATTAGTATGCAAGATCACTAACAATACAATGTAAATCAACAGGAAAATAAAATATGATTTTGTGGTACATTTATTAGGAAGACTAGACATACCTATATATTTCTTTTCCTAACTTAAAAATATTATCTATTGTTTTCATATCACCATAATTTCTGAATATTGCTCCCACCTTCCCTATTAGTTGAACAATTCTTTGTTTAAATAAAAAGAAAGAAAAAAGAAAATATAAAAATAAAGCAGTTCAACAAAATGAATTCAATAAAACTTAGTGAAATGTTCTATACACATAGTCCCCCTCTCTGCAAAGAAGGGAAGAAATCTGTTTTCTCATCTCTTCTTTGAGGCCAAGCTAGGTCATTATATTTGCATGTCATTTGGTTTCTTATTCTTCCGACTAACATTGCTGTATGTTTGCATGCATCATTATCTTGATTCTGCTACTTCACTTTGCGTGAGTTCTTATATGTTATCTCATGCTTCTCTGCTTCCTATTGGGCAGTATTATACAAGTACAATCATATAACACAATTTATTTAGCCATTTCCCAATTAACTAGCATCTACTTTCAAATTAATATTTTCCATTAGACAGCGAACTAGATCGGCTTAACCAGTTTGGGGGGAGGAAGAGGATCAAGCCTAAACCTTTGTATGAGAATCACAAACTTCTTAAATCAACAAAACAAACTTTAATGAAAGTGGTTGGCATAGCAAAAAATGCTGTTGATTCCCGTGCATTAAAACCCTTCTAGGTTAGCACAATGAGGAGCAGTACCATAGAAGTTGGAGACAGATGAAGTTAGCCAAAAGTGAAGAGTAAGACAAAACACTTCACTATCATGTGGTTCTATTGTTTCACTCACCTTTTCAATCACTTTCCCTGGAGGCCTCCTAACTGGTGACACTACCTTACTTTATTAATATTCATACTCTGCTGAGTGCTTCCTTAGTCTTGTCATTGCAAGAGTGACAGCTGGGGGAAAAATTGCTATAGAGACCAAAAGCTGGAAAAAAAAATAGCTGGAATTTGAATATTACAATAAATAGTCCATTTGAAATAACTCATCCCCAAACTTGGGGAAAAATCATAATTTTGGTGTCAAAGAATAGAGTTATTTAAATGAACTTATCTTCACTTTTACAACAATGCCCTAATAAATTCACCTTTAAGTAAACTTTATGTAGGGATATGTTTGTAAATGTCTAACAACTGGCACTCCAAAAAATGTAGCCACAAGCTGCATTATCAACATTTTCTCCAACCATTTCCTAAGTCTAGGCAATCATCAAAACACAAATCAAGCCCTGATTTGTGGCATTTGCCTATTTCAGAGGTGTAAATGCTCACAATGACAATTTATTAATTGCTTGTTTGAAGCTAGATAGGAGCTGCCTACAGCAGACTGACAATTAGCTCTGTCAAATGTTTTGCTCATAAAGGACCGGGGAGGTAGTTAGAATCTGTGTTTTTGTTTTTCAGACGTATACAGATTCTGATTTCTTCGAAGTCGTATAACTGTTAAGTGTCAAAGCTAAGATTTGAACCCAGGCATCGCTTGATTCCAATTCCAGGATATGGCCTTTCAGAACCTGTGTGTGTAAATGTCAAGCTTTAAAATCTGGCAAAAAATAATTTCAGATGTAGCCCTGAATCAGTAACTATTACATATAACAATACACATATGTTTTAGCTATCAGTATAGTATGTATAGTGAAAAGTGTACGTGGATCCAGAAAACTGAATTTGAATCCTCACTCTGACACTCTCTCTATTTCCCATTAGCAGCTCTGCTTGACTGACTCCATAGAATGCTATATCCCCATGCAGGGTGCACTTTGGTGACTGGGACCCCCTGCCCCGTTTTAAGTTTCGTTTTGTATCTTGTCTTCCCCCACTAGATTGTAAGCTCCTTAAGGGAGCACTTAGCACAGTGCCTAATACGTAGTAGGTTCTTAATGAATTTTTTTTTATTGAATTGAACGTAATAATTTTGTGACATTTATGACATGTGACCATATGCACAACCTCAATGAACCTAATTCCTCCACCATAAAAGATATGATAATCATTTAATTTCTTACATCATAATGTTAAAGAACACATTTTATAATCTATAAATTTCACCTAAATTAAACTTCTTATTATTATCTAACATTTACAAAAGGGAAGATTACTTAGCAGATTATGGGACCAGTCATCTTTAAGTGTGTTATGAAGAAAAATAATTTTTAAGTTTGTGTAAATATTGTGCCTCAATTTAGGAATCAGTGTAGAAAAATATAGACTAAAGCTGGCACTCTGCCACATATGTGATGTGTGAAAATTTATTTTTTGTCTGCTAATAATGACAAATGGTTTCAATCAATATATACTTGGTTAATTAGATATGCAATCTCATCAGCTTGGATATGCCCTCTAATGATGCAGATCACAATCTATCCACACTTTTCCTTTCTGTGTAGCTATTACTATACTCTTGTAATATCTTCCCTTAAGGTTGACTTAGAGGGTCCACCCAACATGCTGGAGGCCTTCTTCTCTTTCTCCTGATATTGCTAAGATACTGGTAGAGGATTCTGTCCATCCACTGGCAATAAAGACAGGTAGGTGGCTTGGTGGATACATTACTTGACCTGGAGTCAGGAAGACCTACGTTCAAATCCAGTTGCAGACACTTACTAGATGTGTGACCCTGGGCAAGTCACTTAACAAATCTGTCTCAGTTTCCTCAACTCTAAAATGGGGATTACAATAGCACCTATCTCCCAGGATTGTTAAGAGGACCAAATGAAATAATACTTGTAAAGCACTTAGCATAGTGCCTGACATATAGTAAGGGCTTAAAAATGTTTCATGAACATCCCATCTTTTCTTCTTGTTCTTTTGACATCCTCATTGATGATACACTGCAATTTGCTCATACACATCATGCACTTCTTTATTTCCCTCTGAAATTAATCTGCAATTCTTTGGAACTTGTTGTGTTCAATATCTTGCTGTCATACAATGCTGGTAGAATGCTGGTAAAATGGCCGTTATCAGAAAAGCTACCTTCCTCTGGTAGTGGGGCCTGAGGGTATACCATGGAGCATGTGTTAAGGCCAGCCTTCATCCTGGCCCCTTCCAGTGCACCCCATCATGGGCCACTTTCTTGTGATTTATGTGCTCTGGCCTCTCTCTCGGGAGATTTTGTGACTACAAATTGCTGTTTGGTCTGTTGGTTCCCATGATTGGGAAGAGAAATGTATCAAAGATATTCTTCACTGAGTCAAGAAGAAAAAGAGAAACTCACTTTAAGAGATGTGACTCTTTGTCTTTATCTCTTTCCCTTTTTCTCTTTGTCCCTCTACTTCTCCCTCTTTGTCTCTTTCTGTCAAGCATGTTAAAATGCTTTAAGATCTCCCTGAAACTTCCAAAAAACAGGAGGGGAGAGGGATCTCTTACCCTCTCCCCTCCTACCCTTGTTAATGATGGCAACTACACCTACATAGCAGCAAGAATATGTATTGCTTTTCTGGTGAGCCTAAGATGAGACCTCAATCCCTGTATGTCTCTCCTACTTTATGTCCCTGTCTTTTATCAAGAAAGGTAATCCTAAGATAGATATATCCCACCTTGTGACCTAGGAATTTAGGAACTTGAGAATCAGGTACTGATTTCCCAATAGCAGGCACTTCCTGCTACTGCAATGCTTCTCTGAGGAGAAAATGTCCACTAATAGGACAATGAGCCATACACACCTGGCTGGCCAGAAGATATGGAATTTGAGTGATATGGTTGGACTGTGCAGATCAGGTAAAAAGTGATGCCTATTCTGCAGACTCATAAAATGTTCATGTTTAAAGTGTCATCTATTAACTTTCTAGGAGAATAGAATGTTTTTCAGGATGCATTTATGTGTATTTTGTGTTTAGAATATTCTTTTTTTCCTAAATGAAAAAAATAGCTGTCCTATATCTGATTTAATTTTTACATTGAGTACCTTCCTATGAGGGATTTTGTTAATCCCTTTTGGAGAAGAACTAGACATTAACTAGACCTAAATTTTTTTTAAGGGATTTTCCCCAAGATCTCTAGGGTAGGGACACAATGAGCCAGAAAACTCAAGAAAAGCCTGTTCTCACTTTGCCATTGAGCTCCTCCATAAGGATATAAACTCACTCTGTGAATGATTTTGGACCTGGTTCTCTTTGGTGGGAAGATGGTCTTCCCCCTTTCCCCATATTCTTGGCTTTGGGTAAAGAGGCTCAAAGTTTCTACACTGATATTATAAAATGAGCTTTTGTTTCCATAAGTTTGAGATCATTAAAGAGCTTTTGCAGTTTCCTAAAAGCAATCTAAGCTGATTTTATTCTGTTGTGAAATTCTGGCCACACTGGGGATGGAATGGGGGTGGGGTGGGGAAGACAGATTGACGAAGAGGAAACAACACTTACTTGGGAGTCAGAGGACCTGGGGTCAAATCTCAACTCTGACTGTTACTACCTATGTGATGTGAGCAGTTCTCTTAACCTCCCCTGGCCTCGGTTTCATTTTCTGTAAGATGAAGGGGTTTAAATATATACCTCTATTGTTTCTTCAAACTCTAGAGCCTAGATTTTATGATCCCATTCATTGTCCATTTGTATCAACTGTACCTGATAGACTCACTGATAAGTTCTACCTTAGGTATTTGTATGTTTAAAGGTTTATCCAATTTCATGTCATAATCTGGGCAATAGATATTCTTCATTGATGACAATAATAGCTAGCTTTCATATAGCAGTTAAAAATGTGCAAAGTGCTTTCAATATTATCTCATGATATCCTCACAACATCCATGGAAGGGAGGTGCTATTATTACATCCATTTGATGGATTAGGAAACTGAGGCAGGCAGAACTTGAGTGCCTTGCCCAGGGTCATACAACTAATAAGTGTTTGAGGATGGATTTGCATTCGGGTCTCTCTGACTGCAGGTTGTGCTACATCTCCTTGGTCTTTCCTGTGTAGATGGTTGTGCCAAATTCTTTTGAGTGCTTTAGATTTTTGTTGGGAATCTCTGCAATATTCTGTGGCTTGTTGTCACCAGCAAAATCGTAACCACCAGTAGAAGAATCTGGAGGACCTCACCATCCTCAAGGAATCCCTCGTCCACTTAGGGGATGTTCTAAATATCCTTCATGATAGTGAAGACGAGTTTTGCAAAGCCTGTCTCTTCCTCTTTTATGATGCATCTTCTGTCTAGGACCCCGGTGTGGTTGGACAGGTTTATTTCTGATGATATGTTTTTCAAAGGAACTTGAACATTTTTGGTATATTGTTGGGTTGTATCCTGCTGGTAGAGGGAACTTTCAAGCTGCTCCACTGAATCAAATACTTTTTTTCTATAATAAACATAATAAAAGTTAAGTTAAACTTCCAAGTAAATTGCAAAATGTTAAATATACAGTCCATTATAGATGATTAGCTGTGAAAACCTGCTTGTTCCCTACTAATAACCTCGTTAAGGATGACCTTGATATGCAAGTATATGATGAGGTTAGTGGAAATATATTGTAAAGAATGATATATGAAGAAGGAATGAGTCAGGTCCAAACCTTATAGACTGCATAGAAGCCACACACATACACACACACACACACACACACATACACACACCACACATGTGTATATAGACATGTATTTAATAATATATTTGTATAATTTAGAAAATATAAATGATTATATATGTGTACAAATTGATATGTGTATATAAATATTTATATGTATAGATATATTAATAAAATATGTTTATATAGGAAGCAATTAAGTAGCTCAGTGAAGAGTGTACTGGGCCTAGAGTCAGAAAGACCTCAGTTCAAATCTGGCCTCAGACACTTACTAACTGTGTGAACCTGGGCAAATCACTTAACCCTATTTGCCTTAATCGGCTGGAGTAGAAAAAGGCAAACCACTCCATTATCTTTCCCAAGAAAACCCCATGGACAGTTTTGGTGTGCTATGGTTCACTGGGTCATGAAGAGCCCGACATGACTGAACAACACACACACATATGTATATATTCTTTATTTTGAGAAAATAACGGTAGTAACTAGACATAATGAACATCAAATAATAATGCAAACATGAAATTGATTGTATTCTCACTGACAGAAAAATACTCGTAATTTTTTCGGAGTTATCCCTTGAATCAACTACCATTGTCTAAATACAGTCAGACCACTGACTTGTTAGAAAAAAAAGATCAAAATGAGTAAAATGTTAGAAGAAAGGATTACAATGAGAAATTAACATGGCACACAATTAAAGCAATTCAATTCTGAACTATTTAGACATGTTATAGATGATGACAAATAGGTAATGGACAACAGGAGTCAAGGTACAACATAATCAAAATAAGCAGATGATTAGTCTTGGCAATTAAAATAATTAATTTGCTAATTGTTCTTTGCTGCAAATATGAAGGTGATGTTGAGTCTCTAGGGATGGCATATGCAAAATTTACATACAAGGTTGCAAAGCACCTCTATCTTCAAAACAATTATTTGAATTTTGACATCTTGAAAGCTATATAATTAACACCTGCAGTTAATTTTAAGTTTTACAGTATTGATAATTGCCGTGTGTCAGACAGAAGGATGCAAACTATAGCTTTATATGTATTCAACTTAATTCAACAAACATTTATTGAATGCCTATTATGACCAACTATGTTTTATACAGATTTCCACAATTTGGTGCCAATTATATTTCCAGCCATATCTCACACCACTTTACATCATCATATGCATTATAGTCCAGGCAATCTGTACTACTTTCCATGTTGTGTAACTGAGTCTCATAAAATTTCCTCACTGTGCCTACTTGTAATGCCTTCTACTTTTCTTCCTGTCCCTTTCATAATCCATCTGTTTAAATCCTTTAAGATTCATGGGAAATGCCATCTTCTCTATTCCCTGATGCTCTATATCGATAGTACTTTGTACCTTTTCTGTTTTTTTAAATTTTCTATTTTATATTATGTTAATTTTTTTATAATATCTAGCATTTCTATAATGCTTCAAAGTTTTCACAGTGCTTTACATATAGTGTTTCATTTAATGCTTACAATAACCCTCTATAGGAAGTGCTATTATTATCCCCATTTTACTGGTGGGGATATTGAGACTCAGAAAGATTAAATCACACAGCTAGTTAATCGTTCGAGGCAAGATGTCAACTTAGGTCTTCCTGACTCCAAGTACTGTTTTCTATCCACCAAACAGCCTAGCTGCCTATGGCATATCCCCACACTAGACTATAAGCTTCCCCCTATACTCCATTTATTTTCTAACCTCCCAGACTGTCTAGCAAAATGTTTTGCACATGATAATTAATAATTAAATGAATGATATCA
Organism: Trichosurus vulpecula; assembly: GCF_011100635.1. Taxonomy (NCBI): domain Eukaryota; kingdom Metazoa; phylum Chordata; class Mammalia; order Diprotodontia; family Phalangeridae; genus Trichosurus; species Trichosurus vulpecula. Next base: position 159,649,048 of record NC_050574.1, read on the forward strand.
GAAAAAACATGTATTACAATTTTTACCTTGGGCTTACTATGTTGTTTATACTCAAGCAAAAGAAAGGATAATGAAACATTAACTCCCTCTCCCTGGTACCAATTTGTAAAGCAAGAAAAGTTGGCAAAAATAAGGCTAGGTTAACAGCTTGTTGTACATATCTATATAAAATATGCTTCTGTGACCTCTAGGGGTAAGGTCAAATGAATGAACAGGTGACATAAGTAGGAAAAATGTTTTTCTCTTCTGAACTCCAAAGACAATGGATTATGCTTATGGTACTTATGTTTTATGCACCTAAACATAGGCATGAATTAACTTCCTACCACGTAAATAACACAATTAAAAATAAATTATTTTACACAGTTTGCTCAGGAACTCTACCACTTTAGAGAGGCTTCAGTGACTTAGGGAAGTGACAGATAAGGTTGTCCCCACTTTGCAGGAACAGAAATAAGCATGCTAAGACACTTGATAGTCTCACAGCACAGCAGCCGCAGAACATAAAAATAGCTATAGCTTTTTCGGTCTTACACACACACATCACACACACACACACACACACACACTCACATACACATACATACACACACATACACACACATCCCTATTTAATTAATCAGCTATGCACATTGACAAAATAGAGATGCAGTGTGATGTCATGTAGAGAACACCGGTCTTAGAGTCAGGAAAAGGAGTTGCTTGATACTATGTCAGATACTTTACTGTGTGACTCAAGGAAGGTCACTTAAATTTCTTTGAGCCTCACATTTCTCATCCATAAAGCAGATGATTAATATGAATAAAATACATAAATTTGGGACAACGAGAGTGTATGTTTCACAGGACTCTTATAAGAACCTCCTCCCTCCAATAAAGCATGTAAAATGATTTACAAATCTTAAAGTGATATATAAATGAGTACTATAGGGGATCTCTTCCTTGTAGGGACCTTTTCCTTGTAGGGACCTCTTCCTTGTAGGGGACCTCTTCTTTGTAGGGGACCTCTTCCTTGGTCTGTCCAAATATCAAGGGAACCCTCGACAGCAAAGACAGACTTTGTCATTGCCAGCCCAAAGAACTGTTGGTGTGGGCCTGCAGAACACAACTAAAAAAATTTCCAGAGAAATTGAATTTTTAGCTAAAATGTCAAAACACTACTTCTAAACATTTCAAATCTGGGAACTTTCAATTCTGAGTACCCTGAGAATAAGAGCAAAACATGATTTGCAAAGGAAACCGCCTATTCCCCTACCTCAAATGAATTAAAAAAAAAAACTTCATAGGTATAGTAAAGAAGAGATATTATTGGATGGTAGTTCATCTGGAAAGGATCAGGGTTTTAATGGACCACAAGCTGAATATTAATTAAGAGCATAAGCTGACTTACCTAGCTCATGTTCTCCGCAAACCTGTGGTCAGGAGTATGTCAAAGTAATCAAAAAGCTCATGAGATCTTAGGCAATGTTAAAAACAGTGACTAGAACAAGGGAAGTGATTATCTCCTCTGCTGCCACATTTGGGCTATTGTTTTCTACTGTGGACGCCACATTTTAGCAAAGACAGGATGCCTTTAAAAGAAGTTGTTGAAGATTCTTAAGTGTAAACTATAAGATCTGATGAAGGAACTGGGAATGTTTAACCTGTAAAAGGGAGTACTAGGAGAAGGGGCAAGCGTGTCATGTCAGTCTTTAAATACTTGAAGGGCTGTCAGACGGAAGACGGATTAGATATCTTTGACTTAACCTCTGTGAGCCGGGAGTAATAATGAATGAAAGCTTCAAAAAGGCGGGTTTAGATTCAATTTAATGAACCCAGTGCCCCCCACCCCAACACACACATACAATGGTTAAAGGGTTACAGTAACAATAACAGTATTGGAATTAACTTAGTCAATGAATGATGAGTTACCCCTCCCTAAATATCCTCAAGTAAAGGCTGAATGACTACTTTTTTATGCAATACAGTAGAATGAACAATTTACTTACTGTCACCAAGGCTCAGGTGCAATTCCTGCCTCTGATGTTTGCTTATGGTATGACTATGGGTGAGTCCTTTGATCTCTGAATTTGTTGCCTCATCTGTAAAAATGAGACAATGATATCTGCAGTCTTTACCTTAGGGCTGGCGTGAGGCTCAAATTATGCAAACATGCATGTACTTATTGAGGCAGCCAAGTGGCACAAGGGATAGACCTAAAGTCAGGTGAGTTCAAATATGACCTTTGAAATTTACTGACTGTGTGACTCTGGGTAAGTCACTTAACATCTCTCTGCTACTGTTTCCTCATCTGTAAAATTGGTATTATAATAATAGACCCCAGGGTTGTTGAGAGGATGAAATGAGAAAATATTTGCAGAGCTCTTTGCAAACCTTAAAGTCATTTTTACTATATAGAGAGAAGATTCTTATTTTAGAAGAGATTGTACTAGACAGCTCCTGCCTAACTCTGAGGTCCTGGGAAAGCATCCATATCTAAGTGGGAAAAATTCCTAATCACATTTTGTTCTTATTTTTCTTGGGATCCTCTCTTTGAATATATTTGAAGCTTCTATGAAGAATTGTTTGTTGGGGCATCCAGGTGGCACAGTGGATAGAGCACCTACCCCAGAGTCAGAAGGACCTGAGTTCCAATCTAGCCTCAGACACATGCTAGCTGTGTGACCCTGAGCAAGTCACTTAACCCTGATTGCTCCCCTCCCCCCCACCAAAAAAGAATAATCTGTGATTCTTGAAAGATTTAGAAAAAAATTTACTTTCATCTGGAAAATGTCTTTCAGTAGCATTCCTTGTTGTCTTCTCCATTAAGAGGAGTTCAAAGGTTTTACATTTTGGCCTGTGATGTGATATCAATCTGGCATCATTTGGAAGGAAAGAAGCTTTTGAACACTGTTGTTTTCTCCCACTGGGTGACATGTTACAGCAAGAACTTACCACCAGTAGATTTGAAGTTAATGTTAACAGTGGTAACATGGAAGCCTGCTTTGTGCCAGGGCTCTGATTTATGCTAAATCAAGAGCTCTGTGATAGAATGCAGTTTTCTGTGCATGCAATAAGAGTGCTGGAGGTAACATAAGCTTCGAGTTCCTTGCTGTCTTGGGAGCCAGAGCAAAAAATTATTTGCAGCATCTATTTCATTGCAACTCTCCTGGAGGATGCATTTTCATTGCATCAATCAAGCACATCTCAATACAAATCAGCATGTTTTTCTTATAATGATTTATACTCACTGCAGGAAAAGAAGATTTATCATCCCTGTGTCATGCATGGCTAGAGGGCCTGGCTAGGAAAAGGAGTCTTGAGTTTAAAACACTTAAAAGAGATCGAGCCAGACCCAGCAGTTCGATTCCAGGATCTTGGAATGTGAAAAGTTCTAGCTCTTGAGTTATCATAGGATAATTCACATGGTTTGCTTGGAACCAATTTAAATCATTCATATGCTTTTGGAAGCAGATATATTTGAACTGAATCTCATCTCTTTTTTGGATACAACAGGCCTATGTAAAGTTGTATACGCTGAGAGATGGGAAAACCACTCAACCTTTTCAAAGGTAAAAGTGGTGTTATGCCCTATATGGAACTATGGTAAGCTGAACTTATGTTAAATGTGGCTCAGAAAGGGGATAGGGCCAATCAGAAAGAGGCTGGTTAATGGTTTTCCCCTAATTTCAATTCTTTCTTCCCCAGATGAATATATGGCTTAGGAGATATATTTATTAATGAGTTATAATTCAATTAATTTCAATTGATTAAATGATATTAGCACATATAACATTCCTTGCAAACTTTAAAACATTATATTGAAGAAAGATATTATTCTCGTCTTTATTATGCATTTAAAAAATTCTTAAGTTATTTTTATGTTTAGGGCACTTTGCAAGGAACTAAAGATATACGAACAAAAATGAAACTGTTCCTGTCTTTGAGAAGCTACATTCAGCTGGGGATGGAGGTGGGGATATATCATGTATACACATCAATTGAGAAGCTGTATATTACACTGGAGGGAATGATGGATTTGTACATCCTTTTTTTCAAATTTCACCTCTGCTATTTATTTGTATAATCTTGGGCAGTCATTTAACCTCTCTTGTGGCTCAGTTTTCTCATTGATAAAATAGAAGAGATTGGACTAGCTGGACTTTAACATCCCTTCTAGCTCTAAATCTATGATGCTATAATCCTAAGAAATTAGATACAAAGCATATAAAAGATTCAGAGCCATCCTTTGCCTCCATTCTTACCTAGCCTTTAATTACTGAATGGGTGTTGCCTCAGACAAACAGAGACCTGGGAAAGACCTTAGTTTGAAAAGGCCAATGTCTTCCACTGCACCTGGGGCCATTGCCAGTCATCCTGACCTATGTCTTGCCACTGGATTCCTATGACTCTGAGGAGAGAGTGAGGCTGATGACTTTGCACAGCAATGCCTCACTCAAATCCAATTCACTGACTGAATTAATCTATTGAGTAAGGAAATCAGAGTAAAGAGAGGAGCAGCAAGACTTGGGACAGGTTTGAGATAGCTCAAACCCATGGAGAAATAACTAGGGTTCAATGTCAGTAACCTGGTCACATTTCCTCCTTAGCCTTGTCTAGGTGTCCTATGAATCTAGTTAATTTAGACTGCTTTATTACAGCTAAGCCCAAGTCAGGAAGGCAAACAGCAACCACTAGGGATGATGCTGGAACATGTTAAGTAGAATACGGAATATAGGGACCACAATATGATCCTTTCCTGTCACTAACAATGATCAGTCTTTTGTAGAATATTGAAGTTATACATATACACACACATACATATATATGATTGCATATATGTATAGTCAAATCCTGCCTTTGGGGATCTTCACATTGTCCCTCTCATTCCCACCTTATAACCTTTACTCATTTTTTTTAAACATACTGGAAGTGACATTACATCCTTTGCACTCACAAAATCCTACCCATTCTTTAGGTACCAGCTCAAGTTGTATCTTTAGGGCAAAGATGATTTCATTCCTGTCCTGGAGATACTGATAACTCATCTGCACAGGACATTCTCCATCATGACATAGAAACCTCTTCACCCTGGAAGCTCATTCCATACTCAACTCAAAACATCTGAATTATCTTTGACACTCTCTCTCTCTGTCTCTCTGTCTCTGTCTCTCTGTCTCTGTCTCTGTCTCTCTGTCTCTCTGTCTCTCTCTCTCTCTCTCTCTCTCTCTCTCTCTCTTTGCCTTTGTGTGAAATTAGTTGACAATTAGTCATTACTATTAAATCTGCACCTTCCTTTCGATTTTCACTGCAATCACCCTAATTCAGTACTCCTCATCCCTGGCCAGGATTATAGACTCACCTAACTGGTCTTCCTGCCTCCAGCCTGCCCTCTCACCAATGGATCTTTCATAGTGCTGTCTTTAGAGTCTTTTGAATATCTGATCATAAAAGTTGTCCTAATACATTGCTGTCATCATGTCTCCTACTCAAACAGTGGCTCTCATTGCCTAATGAAGAAAATCTAAATTCCTGATCCTAGCATCTAAAATTCTTCACAATCTAGTACCAAACTGGCTTTTTGATCTTATATTACATTATTCCCCTTCACATTCCAGTTAAACAAAGCTAGAGCATCCCAAATTCACATCTTGCCATATTATTTCTCCCATTTCTATACCTTTGCTCAAACCATTTCCACTTGTTGGATTCCCACCAACTCCAACCAAGCCATAATCTGAATCTTTTTTTTTTTTTAATGCAATTTATTTATTTAACATATTTGGTTTTCAGCATTGATTTTCACAACAGTTTGAATTACAAATTTTCTCCCCATTTCTGCCCTCCCCCCCCACTCCAAGATGGCGTATATTCTGGTTGCCCTGTTCCTCAGTCAGCCCTCCCCTCTATCACCCCCCTCCCCTCTCATCCCCTTTTCCCTTCCTTTCTTGTAGGGCAAGATAAATTTCTACGCCCCATTGCCTGTGTATCTTATTTTTTAGTTGCATACAAAAAGTTTTTTTGTTTTTGAACATCTGATTTTAAAACTTTGAGTTCCAAATTCCCTTCCCTCTTCCCTTCCCACCCACCCTCCCTAAGAAGTTGAGCAATTCAACCTAGGCCACACATGTATTATTATGTATAACCCTTCCACAATATTCATGTTGTGAAAGGCTAACTACATTTTGCTCCTTCCCAACCCATCCCGCTTTATTGAATTTTCTTCTTTGACCCTGAACCCTTTCCAAAGTGTTTGTTTTGATTACCTCCACCCCCATCTGCCCTCCACTCCATCATCCCCCTGCCTTTTATTTTTTTTTTTTTATCTTCCTCCCTCTTCTTTCCTGTGGGGTAAGATACCCAACTGAGTATGTATGGTATTCCCCCTCAGGCCAAATCTGATGAGAGCAAGGTTCACTCATTCCCCCCTCACCTGCCCACTCCCCTCCTCTCCTAGAACTGCTTCCTCTTGCCACCTTTATGGGAGATAATCCACCCCATTCTATCTCTCCCTATCTCCCTCTCTCAGTAAGTTACTCTCTCATCCCTTAATTTCATTTTATTCCATTTAGCTATCTTCCCTTCATCCTCAACTCACCCTGTGTCTGCTCTCTTTCTTTTACATATATATATATACACATACATACACATACATACATATACACATAGATACATGCCTACATACACATTCACTTATATATATACATAAACATATATATATGCATATATATATATGCATATTCCCTTCAACTACCCTAATACTGAGGTCTCATGAATCATACTCATCATCTTTCCATGTAGGAATGTAAACAAAACAGTTCAGCTTTAGTAAGACCCTTGCAATTTCCGTTTCTTGATTACCTTTTCATGCTTCTCTTGATTCTTGTGTTTGAAAGTCAAATTTTCTATTCAGTTCTGGTCTTTTCACTGAGAAAGCTTGAAAGTCCTCCATTTTATTGAAAGTCCATATTTTGCCTTGGAACATGATACTCAGTTTTGCTGGGTAGGTGATTCTAGGTTTTAATCCTAGCTCCATTGACCTCCGGAATATCGCATTCCACGCCCTTCGATCTCTTAATGTAGAAGCTGCCAGGTCTTGGGTTATTCTGATTGGGTTTCCACAATATTCAAATTGTTTCTTTCTGGCTGCTTGCAGTATTTTCTCCTTGATCTGGGAGCTCTGGAATTTGGCAACAATATTCCTAGGAGATTTCTTTTGGGATCTATTTGCGGAGGCGATCGATGGATTCTTTCAATTTCTATTTTGCCCTGTGGCTCTAGAATATCAGGGCAGTTCTCCTTGATAATTTCCTGAAAGATGGTATCTAGGCTCTTTTTTTGATCATGGCTTTCAGGTAGTCCAATAATTTTTAAATTATCTCTCCTGGATCTATTTTCCAGGTCAGTGGTTTTTCCAAGGAGATATTTCACATTGTCTTCCATTTTTTCATTCCTCTGGTTCCGTTTTATAATATCCTGATTTCTCATAAAGTCACTAGCTTCCACTTGCTCCAATCTAATTTTTAAAGTAGTATTTTCCTCAGTGGTCTTTTGGACCTCCTTTTCCATTTGGCTAATTCTGCCTTTCAAGGAATTCTTCTCCTCATTGGCTTTTTGGAGCTCTTTTGCCATTTGAGTTAGTCTATTTTGTAAGGTGTTGTTTTCTTCAGTGTATTTTTCAGTATTTTTTTGGGTCTCCTTTAGCAAGTCATTGACTTGTTTTTCATGGTTTTCTCGCATCCTTCTTATTTCTCTTCCCAATTTTTCCTCTACTTCTCTAACTTGCTTTTCCAAATCCTTTTTGAGTTCTTCTATGGTCTGGGGCCAGTTCATGCTTTTCTTGGAGGCTTTGGTTGTAGGCTCTATGACTTTGCTGTCTTCTTTAGGCTGTATGTTTTGGTCTTCTTTGTCACCAAAGAAAGAATCCAAAGTCTGAGACTGAATCTGGGCGCATTTTCGCGTCCTGGCCATATTCCCAACCAACTAACTTGACCCTTGAGCTTTTCAGTGGGGTATGACTGCTTGTAGATTACAGAGTTCTATGTTCTACGTTTGGGGGGGAGGTGCCAGCTCTGTCAGAGCCGCACTCCTCCTTCCCCAAGGACCCCAGTCCAGACTGGGCTCAGATCTTCGGCAGGCTGTGCACCCCTGCTGTGATCCGCCACTTAATTCCCCCCACCAGGTGGGCCTGGAGCCGGAAGTAACAACAGCTGTAGCTGCCCCACCTCCGCTGCCCCCGGGGCTGGAAGCCGAACCTGGAACTCCTTCCACTCCCGCAGCTTTTCCCACTAACCTTCTCCGCAGTCTTTGGTGTTTGTGGGTCGAGGGGTCTGGTAACTGCTCACGTATTCAGGGCGCTAGGGCCCCCTCCGCCCGGCTTCCGGTCTGGATCGTCCACGCCGCTCAGGCTGGGCTCTGCTCCACTCCGTTCCCAGCTCCCAGCTCCCAGCTCCCAGCTCCCAGCTCCGTGTGGAATAGAGCTCACCCAGAGACCATCCGGGCTGTCCTGGGCTGGAGCCCTGCTTCCCTCTGCTGTTCTGTGGGTTCTGCCGTTCTAGAATTGGTTCAGAGCCATTTTTATAGGTTTTTGGAGGGACTCGGGTACGGAGCTCACTCTAGTCCGTGCTTACCAGCCGCCATCTTGGCTCCGCCCCCCATAATCTGAATCTTTTGAAATCACTTTCTTTATTCAAAGTCCATCTTAGATTTACCTTCTTCTTATTCCTCCCAACTGAAAGAGATTCGTCCCTACTTAAATTTCCCATGGGACCCCCTCCTTCCCCCTTTGTCTTTTGCTTTTATCACATACTAGTTTGTGTAATAATTACTGTACAGATCTTATTCTACAGTTCATTAGATTATAAACTTCTTGAGTATACAGTCTTAAAAGTATGGCATGCACCTTTCCACTTTGTATCCCCTGGCATATATTTCAGTATCTCAAAGATCCGTGTTTTAATTAGCGTAGCTAATCCCTCAACTAATACAGATCTCTAAGACCTTAAGACATAGCCTTTGAGTGTTGTTGTGGTCCCCCAAATCATCACTTTGTGTCCAAGCTGGAGATGAGCCTCTCTGAACATAAATATGCTCCTCTTCAGTCCACACATAAAGACCATCATAGATTCCACATTTGAAGCCTTTCCAGATTAGGTAAGGTCTGTTTGACTTGTGTTTGGTTGACATAGACTTCAAGATCTTGGAGTTAGTGTACTGCTTTGATGAGGCACCAGCAAGCAGGGTAGGAAGACTTTAATGCAAGATCCCATTGCTGATAGTATTGGCTTAATAAATATTTATCGAATTGTATATTGAAAAAACTGGTATAAATGGGCCATACTTATGAAGGCTGTGGAATTTCATTGCAGCAAATACAATTTTCCAACTCTTTTAGAAATGAGAGGAAAGCTTTACATTTGTACCAACAAAAACCCTCCCCTGCGTTATGCCCTTAGAGTCTTGGCTATGAAACTTCTGACCTCTGTAGTAGAAGATTCCCAACCCCAGTCCCCCCAAGCTCTTTATTAATTTGCTTATTTATTTACTTATTTATTTTTGAGGCAATTGGGATTAAGTGACTTGCCCACGGTCACATAGCTAGTAAATGTTGGGACCTCTATTTTAACTCAGGTTTTCCTGACTCCAGGGCTGGTGCTCTATCCACTGCACCACCTTCCTGTTTTGCACCCCCATCCCCCCTCTCTCCCAAGCTCTTTGGAAAAAATATCATGGTCCTCCAACTACCTAATGGTTTCAGGTCTAGATTTTTTTAAATTTCTCTTTCTGATCCTGAGACCTTAGCCTAGTTTAAGGTGAGAATTTCACAAACCACACAATTTATCATCTCTGCAAGTTACACTATAAACCAGATAATCGTTACTACTAAACAACTCTGGAACTTGGGTTTCCCTAGTTTTTAAACTCTATGTCTCTATTGTCCTCTCATATTCATAAGTAGATAGAGAAACAGAATCACAAGAGACATGTTAATCTCAGGGGCCCAAGGTTATTCTCTCTTTTAAGTAACAGAATTCCTGACCTTTACATACATAGATTTATTTTGCCTAAAGATCACTGGGGCAGTCCTTCATAGTTGTAATGATAGTAACTTACAATTCAAAATATTTTATAGTTTGCAGAGTTCATCATTTACATAATCTTACTTGATCCTTACAAAAAGCCCATGGAGATAAAGGATACAAGTACATTTATTCTCACTTAAGAAACTGAGGCTGAGAAAGATTTAGGTGACATGTCTAAAGCCACACAACTAATGTATAATTAAGCAAGGATTTTAATCTCCATATTTGCCCTCTTGCCCCAATCTTATTCTCTTTCATCATACTATGTTCTACACACAAAGTAAAAAATTCAGTCAATGATGTGAAAAAGGGACTTTTGTTTAAAATGTGAAGATAACTAGATAAAAATGTCATTCAAAATCTTGAAATACTTAGATATTTGGTGATAGTCTAATTTTTAATCAATAATTCCTGCCCCCCCACAAGGGTTCTTCACTATCAAACTAAATGAATGCTACAGTGAGGTTCTAAATGTGCCCTTTGTATAACATAGAAACAAATTTAGAGGAAATGGGTCTACAGAAATCCCAAATGCTATTAGAATAGTTTCTACCTTAAGTGATATAGCACATCAAAGTTCAGCAGTCCTTCTGACATAATTTTTGAAAGTTAAAGAGAACTTGTACATATAAAACCACATCCTTTCCAATGTCTACCTTGTAAATAATGTAATCAATATTGTTTAATTAAAAGATGATACTATTGATTACAATTAACCAAAATTGCTTAGCTCATTAGTTTATAGTTCATATGTGCTCCCAAAGACAGAATTAGCACTGTTAATCCAACTTTCAGTACGTGGGATAGAGATGCCGATTAAAAAAAAAAGCCAACACTGGCAGTATGTTTTTAAGGTGCTGTTGCTCCAGTGATGAATGGACAATTTTGTGTGTATAAACATAATTTTAAAATAACAAATTATGTAAGTATTCATCCTCAAAATGCAAACATGGGATTGGGGAAAATTGAATTTTAAAGTGTTGGAATCATTTGATTACTGAAGAATTGGAGCTACCATTAATGTTCCACTGTAATATATTTTCAAATGGATATTTTTCACTGTAAATGATCTGTCAAAAGCTTGGTATCTGCATACCAAGGACTGCCATTTGTTAAACACAGGACTTCAGAACTGCATTGAATCACATTTGTCTGCCCCTGAGAAATATTTGGTAATGTATTTCAGTGTTAAAGTTCACAATAGTCTTGTTTGTTCTTAATCAGTCCATTAAGGTTTGATGGTGGTAGTTAAATATAGAAGGTGAAAGGCTACTCAACAATTCTATTGATTGGATAAAAAACCTATATAGGAAGATATTGCTGACATAGTGGGAATAAGAGCTAAATGGCTTAAATTAAATGATAGCTCTGTTTTCCTGTCATGTTGTCACAGCAGAAGTTCACTTGGTAGTAGACTGGGCCATCATGGGAATGATCATGACCCAGACACAAGTCAGACCCGTAGGGACAGAGCAAATAATCAAGGGAGTTCCCAATTATGGAAAACAGAATAAGCCCAGCCAGACAGCTTGGGTTCACCAATAGATAAAAAGTGTGTGACCTAACAGGTGGGTAGAGAACTGCATCACAGAGTACAACAATTCACTGTTGTGTGACAGGGAGAGGTAGATGAACAGTCAAAATTTGTTCTTGTTGTTCAGTCGTGTCTGATTCTTTGTGACCTCCATTTGGGGTTTTCTTGGCAAAGCTACTTGGATGATTTGTCATTTCTTTCACCAGCTCATTTCACAGAAGGAGAAACTGAGGCAAATAGGATTAAATGACTTGCCCAGGGTCACACAGCTATTAAGTGTCTGAGGCTGGATTTGAACTGAGTTCTTCCTGAGTCCTTGGAGCTCCATCCACTCTACCATCCAGCTGCCCCATGTCAATATTTGATTATAGCCAAATCCAATCCAATAAATATTTATTAAACAGCTATAAACTTTGGGGATAACATTAATAAAAAGAAAAAGCTCCTGCTCTCAAGAAATTTACAATCTATTGCAGGGAGAAAACACACAGAAAGATGCAGGAAATGGGAAGAGGAGAGGAGACACCAGGCCGTACTGAGTTGAAACCAGGCAGAGAAACAGATGCAGAGTGGAGTGAGTTCAAAAGTCTGGTTTCTTGCTGTGAGAATCTTAGCAAGATTCTTACTGTCTTACCAAGAGTTTCACCTGGCCATGAGTGAATTTAGAAAAAAAAATTATTTCATGTCATTTCTGACAGATGACTTGGCCCTTAACACCTTGTGAAAAAGGACCAGGCACAAACCCACTTCAAGACAATTACAAACTCTTTCATAACCATCCTGATTCGAATTTCCCCCCTTGCTCTCCATTGGCTAGATGCAAACTCCTGAACTGCCTATTTCATGTTCTCTTATTTGATACTTCCCCCTCAAAAAGCTCATTAAACATGTGTACAAGCTTCTGACCTGGTTCTGCTAGGTCACAGCTCTGACAAGAACCAGTCATCTCTGACTTATATCCTGTTTTTACTTCTGTTAACACCCCTACAAAACTGTTTTAATCTGTTTAGTTTTACTCCTGTGGAAACAGAATTCCTTCTTTTGTTTCTCACACTACTTTCTATAAAGGAAGGCATTGGAAGGAATTTGGTACTTCGCCCTGGAGCCCTCCAAAGGCAAGGGAGAGGAGACTGAGGGAAGTGGTGTCAGTCATGGCTAGAGTTAGAGGCATGGTAATAAAATTAGAAGTGATAAACTTAACCTAGAAGAATTCTTGTTCAGTAGAGTTGAAACCAGACGGCAGCAAATGCACAGTGGAGGTAAGAAGACTACAGCCAAAGGATTAGGATTCAGGAAGTTCACTATGGAGGATTCAGAGGAATTGTCCCACTGAGCAGATAACCTCAACACAATAGGTACTATAATTACATAGGTATCAAATTTACTTAAAATGATTTTTTAAATGTATTTTGCTTTTCATAGGACCTTGGAGAGCTAGGATTCAGGACTCCAAATGGTAAACTTTTTCTTTATTTTGCCCTAAATCAGGCTAGTCTTCAACTTCCTGTCCATTTCCAAAGAGTATACCCCACCCTTCTTCCCTTCTATCTTTTAGAATTGTTTTCCCTTATTAGAATTTAAGCTCTACTACTTTGTTATGAAAAACAGCTAGATGGTACAGTGGATAGAGTGCCAGGCCTGGAGTCAAAAAAATTCATCTTTATGAGTTCAAATCTGGCCCCAGATACTTACTAGATGTATGACCTGGATAAGTCCCTTAACTCTGTTTGACTGAGTTCCCTCATCTGTAAAATGAGCTGGAGAAGGAAATGACAAGTCATTCCAGTAGCTTTGTCAGGAAAACCCCAAATAGGGTCATGAAAAATAGGGCATGACTGAACAATCACCTTTTATTTGTTGTTTTCCCTCATTAGAATTCAAGCTCCTTGAGGGTAGGATCAATTTTATTTATTTTTGCTAGTATCCCCAGTTCTTACTTCAGTGTGTAGTAAATAGTAAACATTGAATAAATGCTATTTTTTTCATGCATTCATTTACTCATGGAAGTCGCCTTAGGGATTATCTGTTAGATAGATCTGTTAGAATGACTTATTTTCCAGGTGAAGAAATTGAGGGTCAGCAAGGAAATGTGACTTACCCAAGGCTTCATCTTAGGGATTACCATGGGCAGGACTTAAAATCAATCAGTTCTTGACTAATTGAATCTAACTGTCATCTGATCTCTCTGGTTACTTGCTACCTGACTAGACAAGGGCTGCACCTGATTGGTAAGAGAATGTAAGTTCCAATGCCTTCCTTCTATTGATAATTTCCTATTTATCATGTAGATATCTTGTTTTGTATATATTTGTTTGCTTATTTACTCCCCCCTCCCCATTAGATTGATAGCTCCTTGAGACCATGGACTATTTTTTGCCTTTTTATGTATCCCCAGCACTTAGCACAGTGACTGACACTTAATAAATATTTATTGATTGATTGTCTTTAGCTTTGTCTTAGAGAATTGAGATCACTAAGAGATTAAGTGACTTGTCCATGTGACCATGGGAGCAAGTCAGATATGTGTCATTTGGAGGACTTGAACTCAGGTCTTCCTTACTCCAAGGCTATTCTAGTTTACATGGTGCCATCCTGCCTCTATTATTATTATCTCATTTTTCTTATCTTTTTTGATAAAGTTCAGATAGAAATAATCTGGGGACAAGATACCATGCTACTTTTTTGTGGTTAATGTTTGACAGACCATTTTTATTATCATTGTCATCCCTGGTTAGTCAGTTAGACACTGGTCAACAAGCATTTATTAAACACCTATTATAAAAAAAGGCAAAACAAACAACCAAAAGAAAAACCCAATCCCAGTCTCTGCTCTTGAGGATCTCACAGTCTAATAGTGGAAACGCCATGTAAACAGCTCAGCACCCACAAGATATAACCAGACAAATTGCATTAATCTCTGAGGGAATACACTAAGATTAAAAAAGGACTAGGAAAGACTTCATTTAAAAGACTTCAGCTGAAACTTGAAGTTAGACAGGGAAGCTGGGAGGCAGAGTTGAAGAGAGAGTTTCCTAGGCATAGAATGTGTCCAGTGAAAATGCTCAGTGTCAGAATATGGAGTGGAACATATGAGGAGGAGATTAGAGTATGTGAATCACACAATATCTAAAGTAGAAGCATCATTTTTATTATTTATCAGATTTCATTTTAATATAATTTTCCATGAGTACAAAACTGGGTAGGATAACTAACAAATTAGCTAACAGAATTATGATCCCAAAAGATCTAAATGGGCTTAGGAAAAGGGCCAAAATCTAATAAAATGAAATATAATATGAATAAATGCATCTTATGCATTTATTTTTCCCATAATTGTCCTACTTCCAAATCACTGGACGCCTCTAATGTAGACACATTCAGAATAATCTCTGGGATCAACATCTCTTGAGATAAATAAAGGTATCTCATTGGGTTCTGCAGTTTCTCTTGCCCATCTTTATAATACTGAGCTGCAGCCGGTTATCTGATTGCAGAGATGAAAGGAGTCATATAGCACTGAATTTCAGTAGTTCATTGATCTTTCTTGGAATTAGTAAAAAAAAAAGAAAAAAAAGAAAAAGAAGAAATCAATTGAACAATGTTGATCACCAGCCAAAGTAATAGGATTTAAGTATATTTCAGACTGAGAGTAGGGCTGTCTATTTTACCGATCTTGTAGACACCTGATGCGATAGACTCTAACAGTTATTGTGTGGAAGAAGTTACATTACTGACAGAAATGGAGAGATAAAAAAAATCAGAGATATTCACTGTGCCGAAAAGTAATTCAAGATCAAAGCAATTCTTACATATATTTCCCAGGACAGCTTGAAATATTTTTGTAACTCAAGGCACTGCAGTATAACTTAATCCATTACTTATTCAATCAGGGCATAATGGGGAACAGACAGAGACCAGTGTGGGCACAGAAGCCTCTTACTATGAAACCCAGAAACATTTGGTCGAATGGTACTGTGGAAGCAAAATGCATGTCCCTTCCATTCCAGGAGAAGAACCTTTGGGAACAGCAAAAATATGGTCATTTTTATATTCAGTTAGCGTTAGTAAAAATTGTGGCTTTCATACCTGTGCCTGCCTTAAAAAGACAGGAAGAGGAAGAAAATACATTTTTTGTTGTACTGATGCTTGCCAATTCAATTTCCCTCAAATATGGATTGATTTCTTGTAAAATTTTCTCAAGATGTTAGGAGAGGTAGCCATGGTTAAACACACGCTTGCATCTCCAGTCCCTGGATACTGAAAACATTCTTCAATTGGCTGCTCAACATGGGAGTTAGGTAGTCTGGGGGAGATGGGCCGAAGATGACTTAAACACAGGCTTCAAATTTATGAACAGTCATTATAAGGAGTGTGGTTACCAGCTGTTCTACACACCCAGCGAGACTAGAACAAGTGAGCTCAAACTACAAGGATAATTAGGCACAGGCATGGTTTCTTAGAGAAGCTCCCAAGAAAGCTTCTTCCTAACAGAGTTTTCAGAATATGTTTGGTAATTGTGGTGGGTAGTTTAGATACACTCCTATTTGGGGGAGAGGGGATTGGGAAAATGGACTAGATGACCTCTTTGAGGTCATTTCTATCAATTTTAGTCTGCCTTGAGTTCAACATTCCCTGGAATCTGGTGACAGACAAGAAGCTAGTTTCTCCATCAGTTCTTATAACCATGAAAATGGGTGACTGGAATGGAGGATTTAGAGCAGGTTTGCACAACATACACCCCCTGGGGCCACTTGTGGCCTGCCAAAGGATGTTGGGTAGTTGTCACGTGACCCATGGACAATGAAACATCATCAGTCTGTCTCTAGTCTAACCTATCTGCAGCTGGAAGAAGTTTAGCCTATTTTAATTTTAGTCTCTACTTACTGCCAAGGTGTGCAGGTCTGTATTAGAGAATAAATACTGAGAAGAGTTTGAGATCTGAGTTCAAATCTCTCCTTAGACACGTCCTGTAAGTCAAGTCAAGGATTTATTAAGTGACCACTATATTGCCAAACATGGAGGATACAAAGAAAGGCAAAAAACAGTCTCTGATTTCAAGGAGTTCACAAACTTGTGGTAGTAGTAGGGGTGGGGCAGTAACACTTTCATGCTTTAATTTCCTCATCTATAACATGAAATAGTTGTAAGTGATGGCCTCTAAGGTCCTTTCCATCTCTAAATCTGTGATCTTATGATATTATGAGGATGATTAAGTAGTTAGCAAAACTCTGGTGTGGGATCACAAATAGGAGTGCTTTTGTTTAAAAGTAGATGTGATTCTGTAACGCATCCAAACAAGTACTGTCTGTGGAAGCTGAACGGTAGAGCTAATGGATAATGGTGTAGTGGATAGATGTAGCCATAATGGCTTTTGTTTTCTTTGAATGGCTCAGCTTGCCTCATTGAGCCTCTGGACACTGTGGCTTGCTCTTCCGGGGCAGGAGGCCCGGGGAGCATGCCGGGAGGCAGACGGCTTCCTGTGTGGGGAGTCATGGGGCTGGCTGAGGGGAGGTGTTAGCTCCAGAACCTGGTCTACCCTAGGGGGAGGAGCCAACTCAGGAACCAATCGGCCCTGGTCATTTGGGCGGAGCTTGATGATGTCAGAAACCCTATAAGAGGGGAGAGGACAGCTTGAAGATTCTTCCTCTCTTTCCTTTTCCGGTTGGAGCCAGAGGCAGTTACAACGACCGTTACAGAGGCAGTTACGACCGTTACATCGTCAGTTTCAGTTGCAGCTTCAGTTTCAGAAACAGACACAGCTGAGGCAGGAGCTGCCAGCAGCAGAGCTGATCTACGGGAGGAAGCTGAACAAAGACTTCAGTCCAGTGGGTAATCTTATTACCATCAAGGGGGAAACATGATTTTGCTTTACGCAATCATGTTTCTCTGTAGCCTCCTGGTTACTCTTTCAAGGCGTACCTATTGGGCCTGGAAGATTATGACCAACATATCAAAATGGGGCTTCTGGTTCATGGGTTGGTTACTGTGGAGCCTAAATAAATGTTTTGATTCTTCTGCCTTCTACTTTGAGAGTTTCTTCTATCCGGCGATTCCGAACCTTTCAGACATGTTTATGATCTTCTTTGAGATTATAAACTCTGCCCTCCTGATACATTTGGCGTCACGAACAGGATCGCTAGGTATAAGATCTCTATTTAGAAGCAGAACAATTTCAGAGGAAGAGATGAATATCCCAGGATGGGAGGATCCATTTTATTCCTCCCTAGCAAAAGAATTGGCTAAAAAAGCTGGACCCTGTGAAAACTGGGAACCAAGGCTACGGAGAGGAGATCCTAGGGATTTGGAAAAGTGTTTACGAGAAGTTGGGATTCAGTCAGGGGCATCACTATCTAGGCAAAGCTGGATAGTGTTATCAGCCTACCGGCTAGTATACGAAAGATTGAGATTAAGTGAAAGACATGGGGGCACTCCTACCCCACAGGAAGAAGGGAAATCTCAGATAGCAGAAGACCAAACTGACTCAAATGAGAACTTTTCTATTAATGTGGCTAAGAGCAACAGGAGACCAAAAAAGCCCAGAGTGCATTTCAACCCAGCCCAGAAAGAGCCTGACTGCCTGCTTCGTCCTAGCCATGGTGGCAGAGGAAGTGAGTGGGGAGAGAATGAGACAATGTTAGGGGCTGAGGCACAAAACACTACTGGGGTTCAGGATGTGCCTCACACAGAGCATAGGAGATGGTTAAATGATCAGACAAGGGCTCGACCCATACAAAGGAGGAAGACAGAAACCCGAGGTGAAGATTCAGTTACAAGGGAAATTCAGGAAGATTTCTCACCGCAAGAGGTCACAGATATTTTGAGTAGATTCAGCCAAAGAATAGGAGAACCACTGATATCTTGGATGGTAAGACTCAGTGATCAAGGGGCCGGTGGAATATCAGTAGATGGGACAGACTGCATGAGATTCATAGGTATCAGCCATGATCCTCTAGTTCAACAAGCTTTTAGGGAACATCATCAGCAAGGAGATGGTGATAGCAGGACTACTCTGTTGGCATTAGCCGCTGTGGGATGCAATAAGAGATATGATACTGATTCTATGTGGCCCACTGAGCACAGACCCTGGTATTCACTTAGAGATTGTATCATGAGACTAAAGGAGGAGGTAATGAAGACTGCCATTATGATAGGAACTGCAGACAAATATTACAATGATCCAATGGGACTGCCTCATAGGAATTTAATAATTAGGACAGCTCCCCCTGCTTATAAACAACTAATTTTGAATTTATTACTTGGAGAAGTAGGGAGCCGTCTTACAACAGTGATAAATAAGATTTTACAGTTATATGACTTAGGTGACTGGGGAAGGGATAGATCTCCTCGAGAGAGAAGGGTGAATAACCAGCAAACTTGGCGCCAAAGGAGAGTAACAAGGAAAGAAATGTTTACTGCTTTATTGAGAGCAGGGGTAGGTTTTGAAATGATAGATGGAATTCCCACCAATGAATTATATAGAATGTACAGAGATAAAGGCCTTGATAACAGGAGAGATAGGGAAATAAGAACTGCTCCTGCAAATACTACAGATGTTGAACCTTCAAACCCAAGTGAATCATATGAAAGGGAATACTAGGGAACAGGCCGAGCCCCAGTCCAAATTAAGGAAATACACAGGCTGGATTGTAGACCTCACATTAACTTGACCATATATTGGAAAAATGGGTCAAGTACGGTAACTGAGGCATTAATAGATACTGGGGCCGAGGCCACCCTTATTTATGGAAATCCAGACAAGTTCAGCCATGGAACTCCTATTACCATTACAGGACTAGGAGGGACTGAAATATCAGCCAGACAAGTTAAATTAATGATGAAAATTGGACAATTGCCCAAGAAAGAATATAGTGTGGTTATTGTGCCTATTCCTGAATACATCATTGGAATAGACATTTTGAAGGGTATGACCTTAAATTTACCTGAAGGGAAATACCAATTTGCTGTGAGGAAAATAGGCATTAATGCAGTCTTAGTGGGGAAAATCAAGATGGATCCAATCACTTTGCCCGAACCTTCTGAAGTAATTACTTTGAGGCAATATCGTGTGCCAGGTGGGCAAGATGAAATTGCCAACACTATAAGAGAATGTGTTGAGGCAGGAGTGTTAGTCCCTACAACTACTCAATGGAACAACCCTGTCTGGCCAGTCCGAAAATCAGATGGAACATGGAGGATGACAGTAGATTATAGACAGCTGAACAAAGTGACTCCTCCCTTGTATGCTGCTGTTCCAGACACGGTTACTTTAATAGAGAGAATACAAAAACATGAAGGGACTTGGTATGCAGTTATTGATTTGGCCAATGCCTTCTTTACAATCCCAATAGACCCCAAGCAATGGAATCAGTTTGCTTTTACTTGGCAAGGCCGACAGTATACATTTACACGCCTGCCGCAAGGATATATTCATAGCCCAACTATTTGCCACAGGATTGTAGCTGAACATTTGGATGAATTAAAGTTACCTGGTGTACAGCTTACACATTACATAGATGACATCATGATACAGGGAAAGAATATAAAGGAGGTGGAGGAGAGTTTAGTATTATTAATTGACCATATGAAAAGCAAAGGATGGGAAATCAACCCCGCAAAGGTTCAAGGGCCAGCTCAAACTGTAAAATTCTTGGGGATACAGTGGAATAGAGGACTGCGAGAAATTCTCCCACAAGCTCGACAAAAAATCCAGGATTTTCCCACCCCTACCAATAAGAAAGAGGCCCAAAAGTTCATAGGGCTGTTTGGTTATTGGAGACACCACATCCCACATTTGGGACAGATTTTAAAACCCTTGTATAAAGTCACCAGAAAGAAATATGAATTTGACTGGGGACTTGAACAAAGTAGAGCTTTTGAGGAAGCAAAGGCTGCTATTCAATTAGCTCTAGACTTATGGCCTATGCAAAATGGGCCAGTGGAGTTACAAGTGACTGTACAAGATGACTATGCAAATTGGAGTCTGTGGCAAAAACAACAAAGCCGAAGTGTACCTTTAGGCTTTTGGTCAAGGAAACTGCCCTCATCTGGAGTGCAATATACACCTTTTGAGAAGCAGCTGTTAGCTGCATATTGGGCTTTAGTAGAAACTGAGCAACTAACTCTGGGTCATGAAGTGGTATTAAGGCCTGGAATTCCAATTATGACTTGGGTAATGAGTACCCCAGCTTCTCACAGAATTGGACATGCACAAGAGGCAAGCATAATCAAATGGAAGTGGTATATTCAGAATAGGTCCAGAGCAGGCAAAAATGGAGTTTCTGCTCTACATGAATCTGTGGCGAACATTGATACTGAGAGCAATGAAAAGCCCCTTGAATCTAAGCAACAGATGGTACCATCCTTAGTGAAATGGAATAATGGATATGACGGACTAAATGAAGAACAGAAGAAACATGCTTGGTTTACTGATGGGACAGCAAAATATTTAGGACAGAAGAGACATTGGAAAGCAGTAGCCTATAACCCCTGTACAAGGAGAACTCTGGAAAGTTCTGGGATAGGTGGAAGTAGCCAATATGCTGAACTGATGGCAGTGCATCAGGCCATCAGAGCAGAGAAAGGAGGACAATGTCATATATTTACTGACTCGTGGGCGGTAGCTAATGGATTAGCTACGTGGATGCCTATATGGAGGAATCAGAATTGGGAGATTCATGGCAAACAAGTTTGGGGTAAAGAGTTATGGGAAAATATATGGGACATGTCTTTGGTTACAGATCTGTCAGTTTTTCATGTTGATGCTCATGCAACCCTGACCACACCAGAACGTGAGTACAATGCACATGCGGATCGACTAGCAAAGATTGCTACTGAATGTATTGTCCCTACTCCGACTCCAACTGATGACCCAGCCTTAGCAAGATGGGTCCACCAGACTGCTGGCCATTTAGGGGTCCAGGCCACCCATCGATGGGCACAGGATCGAGGTATCAGTATTTCTCATGCGTTGTTAAAACAAATAACAGAGGAGTGTTGTATATGCCAATTAGAAAAAGAACGAACTCTTCCTAGGATAGTTACTGGAGAAATAGCAAGGGGAAAAGTTCCAGCCCAAATTTGGCAGATAGATTATATTGGCCCACTACCCCAGGATAAAGGATGTAAATATGTATGTACGTGTGTTGACACCTATTCAGGTGTACTAGTGGCTTGTCCTTATAAAGACGCAACTCAGAAAAACACCTGTAAAACTTTAGATATTGTAAGTTTATATTATGGAACCCCAATGCAGATTCAAAGTGACAATGGGTCACATTTCAAGGGCAAAGAAGTGAAAAGATATTGTGTGTTGAATAATATAGAATGGATATATCATATTCCATATTACCCACAAGCATCTGGGCTAATTGAAAGAATGAATGGATTGTTGAAAGAACAGCTGAGAAAATTAAGCTCAAATAATTCATATCGACATTGGAAGGATAATTTGTCTATTGCCTTACGTAATTTGAATAATAGGCCCTTAGGGGGGAGTACACCTCTAGCCAGAATGATGACCCCAAATCTGCAGATCAGAGAACAGCAAACATGTGAGATCCAAAACATTGAATTTTGGACTGTGAGGGAAGATGTCCCACTACCAAGTCCAGGAACACCTGGTTCAGCAGGATATGATTTACATTGTATAGAGAATTTTAGGTTAAATAGGAAAGAGATAAGAAAAACCCCTACTGGAGTATGTATGAGAATCCCCAAGAATCATCTTGGACGGATATTACCTAAACCAGGATTAGCGGCTCAAGGAATACATGTATTGGCTGGAGTGATAGATTCTAATTATCAAAAAGAAATTGTTGTGACACTCCAGAATA
The DNA here is from genome assembly GCF_011100635.1 of Trichosurus vulpecula. NCBI lineage: Eukaryota > Metazoa > Chordata > Mammalia > Diprotodontia > Phalangeridae > Trichosurus > Trichosurus vulpecula. The sequence continues at coordinate 159,671,475 of NC_050574.1, forward strand.
TGGGTAAAAAACCTGTACAATTTTGTAGAAATGATAGGATGGTTCAAGTCATTATTATCCCCTGTGAAAAAATACCCTTTGTGAAAACTGACCCTCCTCCCAAAATAACTACTAGAGGGGCAAAAGGGTCTTGCTCCATTGATAGAATAAAGTCAGGAGCTAAGGTATGGGTAAAACGGAAGCCAGATGATATTCCAAAGGCTGCAGAAGTTATAGCCCATGGGAAGGACAACACTGTAACAGTTGTCTATTCAGGGGAAAATAATTACCAAATCGTACCCCTGAACCATATATTTTACCGTGAATAGGTTATAATAATAGATTCACAGACTATTCTTTTTGTCCTTTGTTTTGGCTAACCTTGTTGCTAGTTTTGTTTCCTTCAGGCTTAAGCACCCTGCACTTTCCGGTGACTGCCTAAGCATGTAGCATTCTTGGAATTCCTGCCAGCTCGTTAAAGAAATGACCTCTGGAATGGGACTTTTTGGGGGCAGGGCCATCTCTACATCCAATTTCAGCATGAAGAAGCTATGGAAAATGAGACCTTCACCCCTCACCCCAAGATTTTGAGCCCCAATCGTTCAAGGGGGGTGGAAATGATGATAGTGTTCTGTTTACTTATTTTGTGTTATCCTTGCTGTGTTGTTTTATTGTTATGATATTATTGATCCTATGTAATGGATACAAGGATTTAGGGGTGGACATTTGAATTATTAATAATTATTTTGGGGATGATTGATTGAAGAGATTATCTTGCTGGGACCTAGGGGTGGATCGCATTTGAATCGTTAAACCAATGTTTAGGAATGTCACCAAATGATATGTTTTGCTTTATAATGAATGATATGTTTTAGTTTCCTTTGTAATTGAATCACAATGTATGTTCTAGGATACATGGCTGATTAGATTATGTATCCTATAACAAGGGGTGGAATGTAGCCATAATGGCTTTTGTTTTCTTTGAATGGCTCAGCTTGCCTCATTGAGCCTCTGGACACTGTGGCTTGCTCTTCCGGGGCAGGAGGCCCGGGGAGCATGCCGGGAGGCAGACGGCTTCCTGTGTGGGGAGTCATGGGGCTGGCTGAGGGGAGGTGTTAGCTCCAGAACCTGGTCTACCCTAGGGGGAGGAGCCAACTCAGGAACCAATCGGCCCTGGTCATTTGGGCGGAGCTTGATGATGTCAGAAACCCTATAAGAGGGGAGAGGACAGCTTGAAGATTCTTCCTCTCTTTCCTTTTCCGGTTGGAGCCAGAGGCAGTTACAACGACCGTTACAGAGGCAGTTACGACCGTTACATCGTCAGTTTCAGTTGCAGCTTCAGTTTCAGAAACAGACACAGCTGAGGCAGGAGCTGCCAGCAGCAGAGCTGATCTACGGGAGGAAGCTGAACAAAGACTTCAGTCCAGTGGGTAATCTTATTACCATCAAGGGGGAAACATGATTTTGCTTTACGCAATCATGTTTCTCTGTAGCCTCCTGGTTACTCTTTCAAGGCGTACCTATTGGGCCTGGAAGATTATGACCAACATATCAAAATGGGGCTTCTGGTTCATGGGTTGGTTACTGTGGAGCCTAAATAAATGTTTTGATTCTTCTGCCTTCTACTTTGAGAGTTTCTTCTATCCGGCGATTCCGAACCTTTCAGACATGTTTATGATCTTCTTTGAGATTATAAACTCTGCCCTCCTGATACAATAGAGTATTGGACTTGGAGTCGGCCAGATCTGAGTTCAAATCCTAATAAAGACATTTTACTTGCTGTGTGAACCCAGTGAAATTTATCATTTAACCCCTCTCAGCCTCAGTTTCCTTGCCAATAAAATGGAAATAGTAATAGCAACCTGTCTCCCAAGGATGTTGTGAAGATAAGAGGAGACAATATTTGTAAAGGGCTTTGTGAACATTAAAGTGCTATTCTTATTATAATTCTATATAATATTCTAATTCTAATATATTGTAATATTATAGTTCTTACTATAAGTATAATGTTTTCACATTTCATAACACCAGTTTGTTGCAGAAAGCTTGGAGAAAATTCAAACTCATCATAAGCATCATAAGCAGGCTAAGAAGTAGTTTATAGCAAAGAAAAGCAAAAGGAACCATAGTTTCATAGGCTGGTGTAACCAGAATTGTCTTTGTTTTCTTTGAGTGACTCAATTTATCTCAGTGAGCTTTACTAGGTGCTAAGCCCCAGGCCCAAACCCCATTAGGTGTTAATGTAATCCATGTGGATGTGAACATCCCAGGGTCCTAAGGGGAGGGGCCAACTCAAGAACCAATCACCAGAGCCTGAGCTCTGGTGATTCAGATGATGTCTGATGATGTCTAAAGCCCTATAAGAAGGGAGGACAGAGCTATTGGTGCGGGGCTCTGGAGATGGTGTTGATGAGGAGACTCTGGGCAGCTGTAGTTAAGGAGCCCTCCAGCTTGTAAACCCGGATGTTGAAACTTTGTTGAACTCTGGTAACTGTCTGTTGGGACTTGAATCAGACAAAGTCTGTTAATGTCTGTAATTTGTTTGCATTTTGTTTTGAAGTTCAGGGTGCTGGTTTTTTTCCCCTGAACTAACTGAATGATATTTGAATTAAAAGTAAGCTTGTCAACCCCTTCACCTTGCTTTCCTTAATTAAGCAGATCGAAAGAACCTGTGCTGTTGGCAGCTTTCTGGGTGCTGGCTGTGGGTGAATCTTATACCCCCACAGCAGCTGCTAGCCAGGTTGTTCCATGGCCTGAGACACTTAGTAGCCATGTGACTCCGGGCAAGTCACTTAACCCTGTTTGCCTCAATTCTTCATCTATAAAGAGAGGAGAGAAGGAAATGGCAAACTATTCCAGTATCTTTGCCAAGAAAACCCCAAATGGTGTCATGAAGAGTCAGACATGACTAAAAAGAATGAATAGCTACAATACATTGAAGAGACAATATGGCATAATGCCAAAAAGGAAAGGACACTGAACCTAGACGGAAAGTATAGGGTTCAAGGCCTGGTTTTGTCACTTCTTAGTTTTATGATTTGGGGTATACCTAGAGTCTCACTTTATAAAACGGAAATAAGAATATTGGAATTACTGACCTCCTACGGTTGTAATGCTTTACAAAATATAACTGAAATATTATTACTTTTTATTTGATTTTTTGCTGAGTGTTTTGCAAGGTAATTGTGAGCAAAGTACTTTGTAAACTCTAAAGTTTCCTAGAAATAGGACTGATGTAGGAAAACTATGCAAATTATGGTTAGTGACTATTCAATTATGTAGAAAATGCAACAGTGGGCTTAATTTTCTATGATGATAATTAATAAAGGCAAATATAAAGTCTATTTCATGGGTTAAAAACCATAGACATAAGGAAAATATATGGAGAATGGGGAAAATAGTTGGAAAATATGGAATTATATAATAATCATGCAAAATGCTCATAACGTTTTAGTACAACAATGCCACTATTGGTTTAAACCCAAAGAAGATTATTGCCAGGAAGAAAAAAATCTGTCAAAAATATGTATAGCAGTAGAATTTGAAGACAAATCGTGTACCCAATGAACCAGTTGTAGTATAGAAAATTGTTATATAAGGAGCCTGTTAAGGGAAGGGGAAAACAGAGGAAAGGAGAAATACAATAAACATCTATATTGTGCCTATTATTTGCTATACTTTTTAAAAAATGAAAGTATATTTTTTATAAAATTGTTCGGACACAAATTAAATTTATCAAAATCTCTTTATAACAATCTTTGTTATATATGTGCCATTATCTCAAGAAGATTTTATTTATATAAGGAATCTACAATTTGTAAGTTTATATTACTGCCGACCCCCCCCCCCCACCCGAGTGCTTTTTCCAGGGGAGTAACCCTTGCAGAGAATGCATCTGCCAACCTCACTTTTACCACCACTTACTGATGACCAGTTTTCACCTAGAGGTCTGGCAAGCCAGACTAGCTGAAGCAGTAAGGTACTCTTAGGGAGAGATATCATGTCAGGAAAGGACCTATGCCAAGTAGGCAGTCACTTTGACCTCCATCTCCCTTCATACTTCAGTGGAAAGAACATGGGTTCTGAGCCCAACAGACCCAGGAATAGGAGTCTTCTTCCACCCCTCCAGACTCTCGGCCAACGTCCAGCCCAGCCCAAGTCACCCTCCAATCACTAGGGACAATGAGCAACTCTTGTGTAGAAGAGACCCACTATCTTCACCACCATCAAACAAATTTCCAGGAATGAGAGGTAAGCCTATGAAACCTGGGAGTAGCTGTACTTTCCCTCTCCTCCCTAGGCCATTAACAATGCTTCCAGCCCAGCCCCTTGCCCCCAAATGTCTTCCAAGGAAGCAACCCTGTGGAGATGCAACTTGGCAACTACCTCTGCAAAAGATTCAACCTACCACTCTTGCCTTTATCTCCCCCTCTGCCCCAGCCACTTCCCAGAAGCAACTGAAACAGGATATGGTTAATAAATGAAAATGGTATTAAAGATGATGAAGACAGCCATTGCCATCAAAACCCAATTGGGCCGTCAATAATGGCCAGAGCTACATGGAGGTCAAGAAGGATAAAGACTGAGAAAAAGTCTTTGCATTTAGATTGAAGGATTGTTAATGACCTTTGTCAAGTAGAGGAACTGGAAGCCAGATTTTAAGGGGTTAATAAGTTAAATAGGGCAATGAACTTGGATACCTTTTTTTTTTCCATGGAGTTTGGCAATGTAGGGAAAGATGGAAAGACAATATGAAGGAATGGCAGTATCAAGTACAGTTTTTTTAAATAACAAAGATCTGTAAGCATCAGGGAACATGTGAGAGGATTGTAAAAGGCATGTAGTGAGGATAACCCAGATTTGGGGTCTAGAAAGGAATGAATTCACCACTCAAGGGGGCATTAAATTAAAGAACAAAATAAAGAGTGGCGTTGAAATGATTTATACAATGTGGGTTTAAGATTTCAAAGGGAGTAAAGTAAGGTTAGAACACAAAGTAAGTAAAGTAAGGTTAGAACAAAGGAGAGGTCACAATAAGGAAAAAGAATAGGATTAGGAAGACTAAGGCCAGAGGAGAGATGGATAGATAACAGGGTGAATTTCTGAATCATGCTGGTTAAATTGCTATAGGTGATATTGAGATCAAAGTTACAACCACTTCTGTGTTTGAGCTGGAATGAATGTACGCATCATGGAAGTTGAGGAAATTGATGGGGGAAACATTGGCAAGTATATTGAAGTTCCTAAGTATGAGGGCAATAGAGGAATACTGTGAGCTGGATACTGTACTCCTTGTGAGAGAAGGGAGGATTGAGGACTGGGAGACAAGAGCAAACAGGATCTGTATAGGGTGATATAGGTGGGGGAGTGAAGATCAAAGAGTGAGAGGCTGCGAAGTGACTATGGCATTGAGAAAGTCTGAATATGGTGGTGAGGAGTTAAAATCATGCCTCCTCTCCAGTCCACTGTGTGTATGCATATGTGTGTTTACATTGGTGTATATGGGTTATGTTTATGCAGATGTGTATGGGTGGGTGTGTGTATGGGTATTTATCTGTGTGTGAGTGCAAGAAGATGGAAATAATATAAGAAGAGACCATATAGGGAAGGCTATTTACTAACAATAAACTAGGAATTATAGAGGGCACAGCAGAACAGGATAAGGTCTCAGGAGGAATAAGAAGGATGTGAGTCAGGGGAATGGAGTAGCAGCAGGGGAAGGGTGTTTCACTCTTCAACTTTGAAGCACAGAAATTCATCCAGAAGAAATGTGCTTCCTAGCCATTTACTGGTAGAAATTGCACACTTTTCCATAGTAGATTGGTTCTAAGCCACTGTTCTGTTACAAATTTTCTCAGCCAAGTTTTTGAGGTCCTGGTACTATGTCAAATCTCAGTGACTGGGTGGCTAGGTAGGTGGTGAGAAGCCTTCTGTTTATCTAGACCTTTCATTGTTATGGGGACTAGGAACTGGTTGATTCATTCACCTCCTGTTACCAACAGCAGTACAGCTCAGACCCTAGAAAGGATATTGATTTAATGTTCTCACTCTGGGATACAGATGAAGGAGGAGCAGTGATGAGATTCTGGGTTGTTTCCAAGGGGTCTGGGAACGAGTTGAAAGAGGCCTGGTGTCAATTTGAAATAATATCTCCCTATTCTGAACTCTCAAGGCATACATTATTTTTCTTTTCTCCCTTATAGCTAGTTGGTGAAATGAGACCTGGGCCTCAAGGTAGGAAGACCTGAGTTGAAATGCTCAAACACTAGCTGTGTGAGCCTGGGCAAGTTGCTTAACCCAGTTTGCCTCAGTTTCTTCATTTGTAATATGAGCTAGATAAAGAAATAACAAACCACTCCAGTATCTTTGCCAGGAAAACCCCAAATGGCATCATGAAGAGTTGGGCATGACTGAATGACAAAAATCTCCATTAGTAGTCTACAACCTTCATGGAACCAGGGATCAAAGGATCATATATTTAGAGTTAGAAGGACCATTAGAGGTGAACTAGGCCATTTTAAATATGAGAAAATGGAGGGCAACAGAGGTCATGAGCTATCCAAAGTCTCATGTAGAGAGTAACAGAGACAAGCTTTGAACTCAAGGATTTTAATTCCAAACAGAGCACTCTTTCCATCCTACCACTCTTTTTGTCTTGTTCTTTTCTAATCTCCCGTGGGGCTTAGTGTGTGTGTTTGTCCTTTGTTCTCGAGGAGGATCATGACATCAGGCAAATAACGACATGACTTGCAGTTGACTTTGATTTGAGTGAGGGAGGGCTGTGCGAGGTCACCAGCCTAACTTTCTCCTCCAGAGCCATCTTGGGAGCTTAGTGGAGTGGTTGGAAATAATAAATGCTCAATAAGCAATTCCTTATAATGACAATAGCATTTAATACAGTTGAAATAAATCACATAGAAAATGAAAAGAAATGACATATAAATCTGAGAATGTTCAACTCAAATAAATTTACCATGTAATATATATATATGTACATACATATATATGTGTATATATATATATATGCACTAATGTTATTGGTATTTACATTGTATTCCTCCTAAATGGTAAGTTCTGTAAGGGCAGGGACTATATCTTATTCAAATTTGGTCTCTCTCTAGTATCTAGAACAATATTTAGAACTAAGTACGTGCTCAAATGTTTCTGAAGGAATTAACTTAAAAATAAATGCTAGTGAAAAAAAAATTGGCTTTTAGAGGTGGAACCACCAACATGTCAGGTAGGAAATGAGATGCCCTTGAAGAAAAAAAAAATCCATATTGAATTGAGGTAATTCATGACCTAGCTGGCAAGGCAGAAAGATTTGTGGAATAAGGATATGTCTAGAAGTTTTTAACAGGGAAACCAGGGTCCTGTTGGATGTGGATTGTCTGGCTGACCTAGACATTAAGAATGAGATAGAAAAAGGTGAATGCAAGATGAAAACTGATCAGCAAGAAAAAAAAGAGAGTAAAGATTGGTTCTGAAACAATTGGCAAACCCAGCAGTTGAAAAAAAATTTAGCAAAAAAGAGATGGTTTACTTTTCTGTTGAATGGTATTTAAATAATTATCACAGGAGTAAAAAGCTCTTCTAAGTAGTTCTAACAGAGCTTGCTTAAAATGTAATTGATTTGTGGTGCAATCACTATTTTGATAGATTCTGCTCTCACCTGCAGAGTGAGGGCAATAGGGGACAAGCTATTCATAGCTCTTTGCATTATGCTTTTATGACTTCCACATTAGGTATGGTGATTCATCCAGACCTTGGATATTTGAAATGATGAGTTATTAAATGCTGTTCAATTTTTAGCTGAAATTAAAATCACAGGAGGTACATATTAACAGAAGGTCTTAGTTTTTTTCCAGTTCATTTTTTTTGACCCAACAACAAATAAGATAGCAGAAGGGGGTGAGAGATAATAGACTGAGGATTCAAAATAATAAGCTAAAGCTGTTGATGACTGCTAAGAACTAAAACGAAACTTAAGAAAGCTTTTATTTTGCTTAAGTTATATTGCGAGCAAAGGGAATGTCAAATAAAGAATAAGACTATTGCCTGGGGATAGATGGTATGACGATAATGCCTAGCACATTACTGTACATTGTACAGTTTATGCTTAATAAAGGTTGGTTGAATTTGAATATGAAATAAACAGCAGAAATACTTAACTCTTATTTTCTTTTGTTTTCTCTACTAATGAGAGGAATGACATTCAGGCAAAGAAATGAAGAATTATGGACAAAAAAAAAGGTAAATGGGAAGTTAACATCCCAGATAAAAGAGGAGAATAAAAGACAATGCTTAACTTCCTTCTATGAGTTCAAGTCATTATGCCCAAGTGATATGCATACCAAAGTTAAAAAAAGAACTTATGGATACAGTTGTTCAACCATCAAGAGTAATTTGTGAAAAAATAAAGAGAATGGGAGAGGTGCCACAAGATTGTAATTATAGTTCTAGTATTCTCTTCTTTAGTTCCATCGTGTCTAAGCTACGTCCAGCATTAACCTTTTGCAAGACTCTGGCTACAGAAAAAAGGCATCCAAACTTCTCTTTGGATCAGCATTGAATCAGCCATGTACTAGAACCTATCCCTAAACTTTTCCCGAATGCAAGAATTCTCCAAACTTAGTGACTAAGGCACAAAAAAATCCCAACCTCTAGTTGTACAGGATGGGGTTAACACATAAATCCCAGAAACAGAGCCTGCTCCATTTTCCAAAAAAACCAGAACCCAGCCCTTACCTAGAAGAGAGAATAGTCTCAGGTGTTTAGGAGGGCCCAGAGGAGCACTGGTAGCTTGAGCCAAGCTACAAGAGAAAATTCAGTTCTAGAGTTCCTTGATGCCTTTGGTTAGAGCCTAACAGGTTCTATAATGAGCAAACCAAGGAAAACTCCAAAGACCATGAGAAAATACACCCAAGGGTAAAGGCACCCTCAAGAAGGAATCATCTCCACAACAAGTCCAGATAAAGTGTCAGGAAAAAAAATGCCTTGGCCACATGGAATAGAGGAATACTCAGATTTAATGAAACAAAACATGCAGAATGGAAAATCTAGGAAGGGAAGAATGACAAGGAAAGTTGACTCCTTAGAAGAGATCAAGAAGATCTCACTCAAGGACTTTGTACCCTGAACAATGGAATATGGCAGATAAAAAATGGAAACTCAATAATATAACAATATCAAAACAATAACTAAAACAAAGAAGGAAATCCAGGAAATATAATATCAAAAACAACTGATTTGGAAAGTAGGTCAAAGAGATGCAATCTAAGAAGTATTAGGCTATCAGAAAATGATGATATGAAAAAATCTCATTACCATATTTCAGGAAATAATAAATGAACTCCCAGAACCAGAAGGGAAAATGAAAATAGAAAGAATCCCTCTCTGGTGATTATGAATGGGTATAGAAAATAATCTGCATATATCTCAGCTACATATGGTAACTTTACAAAAAAGCCCATGTTGAAAAGCATAAATACTGAACATATCTTTTTGCTGATCATAATGCAATAAAAATTATGTTCAATAAAAAGCCTTTGAAGAAAGAAAGAAAATTAAATTACTGACTGAATAATATAATACTAAAGAATTTGTGGATCAAACAACAAATTGTCAAAGCAATAGAGAATTCACTAAATAAAATGATAATAATGAGACAATATACCAAAGTTTGTGGAACATTGATAAGATGGGGAAAAAGGGTAAAATTTATATCTCTAAATGCTTTCATCAACAAAAGAAAGGGGAATAGAGCTAAAATGGTGGAGAAAATGCAGGGACTCACCCGAGCTCTCCCAAATTCCCCTCCGAACAACTTTAAATAAGGTATCAAATTTTTTTGGAACAGCAGAACCCACAAAAGGATGGGGTGAAAAAAATTTTCCAGCCCAAGACAGCATAAACGGTTGGCAGGGAAAGTCTGTCATACCAGGGTGAGAGTGAAGCACAGTCCTGCACAATGTATGCCAGTACAAGTTTCACCATAGGAAACCAGCAGCAGGCATTGGGAGCCACTGAATCAGTGGCAGTAGCAGCTGCTTCTGGAGCTCTCAGCGCACAGACAGTAAGGGAATCAGACAACTGATCAGAATGAGAATACAGTGATCCCCTGCTGGCACTGGGTGCAGGACTCTGTTGTATTATCCATATTTGGATCCAGATGTCAGTCCTGGGTTGCAGTCCCAGGGCAAGGAATAACACTAGCATACCAGAACTTGTGGCCACAGTGGAGTGGGAGCCCTGTTCACAGTTTCAAGGAAGAAAAGAGTGGTTATGATCATTCACAAACCAGAGCACAGGCCAGGACAATAGTAAACCCATGTATTCTTAAATCATACCACTTTGGAAGAATGAAAGTTTACAAACCCCTAGAACTAGCTCAGAAAACAGCTGTCAAAAGCAAAACAAAACCAAAAAAAACCTTGAAGCTTTAGGCAGTGGCCTCTCTACCCCTGGAGCAAAACTAACTTTAACATAAAACTTAGAGCCAAGAAATAGGCTGGAAAAATTAGCAAACAGCAACAACAACAACAAAAAGATCCTGACCATAAAAAGTTAATATGGTGAAGAGAAGATTAAAACACAAAGTCAGAAGAAGACAAAAAAGTCAAAAGCTGCTCAATCCAAAGTCTCAGAAAAGAATATAAATTGGTCTCATTGGAAGAGCTCAAAACATTTTAAAAATCAAACAAGAGAGGTAGAGAAAAAAAATTTGAAAAAATAACTTTGATACAAGAAAAATCACTAAAAAGAGTTAACATCTTGGTAAAGTAGCCCCCCCCCAAAAGCACTGAAGAAAATAACACCTTAAAAAACAGAGTAGGCCAAATGGTAAAAGAGGCACAAAAATCCAATGAAGAGAAGAATGCCTTGAAAAGCAGAATTGGCCAAATGGAAAAAGATTTACAAAAATTCACTGAAGAAAAAAAAAAAACCTTAAAGTGTTTAATTGGCCAAATGGAAAAGGAGGTACAAAGGCTCAATGAAGAAAATAGTTCTCTTTTTATTTTTTAAATAATATGTCATTTTATCAGTATGAACACAATTATAAAACACTTTTCACACAAATAAAGTCAGATCCAAACAACTGGAAAAATATCACTTGCTCATGGGTAGGTTGAGCTAATATAATAAAAATGACAATTCTACCTAAATGAAATTACTTATTCAGTGCCATACCGAACTATCAAAAGTTATTTTATAGAGCTAGAAAAAACCATAATAAAATTCATCTGGAAAAGCAAAAGGTCCAGAATATCAAGGGAATTAATGCAAAGAAATAGAAGGGAAGGTGGCCTAGCTGTACCAGATCTTAAATTGTATTATAAAGCAGCAATCATCAAACCTACTTGGTACTGGCTAAGAAATAGAGTGGTGGACCAGTGGTATAGGTTAGGTATGCAAGACACAACAGTCAATGACTATAGCAGTCTACTATTTGATAAACCTAAAGACTCCAGCTTCTGGTGTAAGAACTTACTATTTAACAAAAACTGCTGGGAAAACTGGAAAATAGTACGGCAGATACTAAGCATAGATTGACATCTTACACCCTATACCAAGATGAAGTCAAAATGGGTACATGATTTAGATATAAAGACTTATAAAGTCTGACTTATAAAGTATAAGCAAACTAGGAGAGCAAAGAATAGTTTACCTATCAGATCTATGGATAAGGGAAGAATTTATGACCAAACAAGAGAGAACATTATGAAATGCAAACTGGATAATTTTGATTATATTAAATTGAAAAGTTTTTGCACAAAAAACCCAATTCAACCAAGAGTTGGCTCAAAAAGGGAATAACATACACAACTGATTTGGATATAAAAACTATTTTATCCTACAGGAAAGTAGGAGAAGGAGATAAGAAATGGGGGGGGGCGGCAGAGCACTGATAAAAGAAAGAGCATATTGGTTGAGATCGTAGTATATAGAGAACTGAGTCAAATTTATAAAAATAAGAGTCATTCCCCAAATGGTCAAAGGATATTAACAGGAAGTTTTCAGACAAAGTAATCAAAAATATCTATTGTACAGTCATATTAAAATTGCTCTAAATCACTATTGATTAGAGAAATACAATTTAAAATGAGGTACCACCTCTCACCTAACAGATTAACTAATATGACAAAAAAGGAAAATGACAAATGTTGGAGGAGATGTGGGGAAATTGAGACATTATGCATTGTTAATGGAACTTATTTAACCAGTCTGTAGAGAAATTTGGAACTATACCCAAAGGGACATAAAACCAATACACAAAAGTATTTCTAGCAGCTCTTCCAGTGGTGGTAAACTGAGGGGATACCCATCAATTGGGCAATGGTTGACCAAGTTATGTTATATGATTGTGATGGAATACTATTTTGCTATTATAAGAAATGATATTCAGGTTGCTCTCAGAAAAACCTGTAAAGAATTACATAAATGGTTGCAAAGTGAAGTGAGCAAAACCAGAAGATTAGTGATTAAAGGATATGATCAGGCAGTTTTCAAATGAAGAAATCCAAGTTATCAACAAACATAAGAAACAATGTTCCAAATCAGTAATAATCCAAAAAATTCAAATTGAAGCGACTTTAAGGTTCTACCTCACACCTACCAGATTGTCAAAGATGACAATGACAAAAGAGTAAAATGACAATTATTGAAGAGGCTATGGGAAAAGTCACATTTCTATCCTTTTGCTAGAGTTGTGAATTGGTACAGCAATTGGGGAAAACAATTGCAAACTATGTCTATATACTCTATGGCTCAGATTATATGTGTGTATGTGTGTGTGTGTGTGTGTGTGTGTGTGTTCCATTACCAAGCCTATTTCTCAAAGAACTTGAAGAAGGAAAGGATGTTTATGTACACAAAATATTTTTAGTGTTTCTTTTTGTGGTAACCCAAAATTAGCAACTAAGGAACTCCTATTGGGAAATGATTACCAAATTGTGGCATATAAATATAGTAGAGTGTTATTGTGCTATATGGCATGAAGAAATGGAAAATTTTAGAGGAAACTAGGAAAATTTAGAAGGAGATCTGACAATTACAAAGATAAACCATGAGTCCAAAGGAATGAGGACTCTGTAATGAGTAATAGTCTTGGTTTACTCTTTCTTGGTCTGAACACATCTGGCCCATTGTTCTTTGCAGGGCACCACATTTTTGTCAGAACACATTTATTAAGCAGCTAGTATATGGCAGGTTCTGTGCTAATCAAGTTTTAGTAAGGAAGTTGAAAATATGGAAAACATTTAGAAAAAAGGCACCAAGATACTGAGAAGTATGGAAATCATGCGATTTTATTATAAGAAATGGGGATGTTTAAGCTATAATATGGGGGAAATTACAGGTGCTACAAAATAAGTCTCCCCAAATTATCCTTTATTAGGATTACTGTTGTGTTACCTAATATTGTAATTACTATATTCATGTTGAGTTGAAAAATATAATTATTTATACTCAAGTCAAAGCCAGGTTTCTCTAATGTTGAAGCATCTTGGTTTTTCTGGGTTCTATTGAAAATTTAGTATTAAGTTATGTGGAATCTGTTGAAGAGTTCAAACTAGTAAAACGCAAGTTACAGGGTTGATACATACTATCAAACACAAAACCCAACTTTTGTGAAAAGGTATGTAAAAGGTATAATTTGGCCAGAATATTAATTATAGTCAAATTAATGCTTATTGAATAGAATCAGGGTTAAAATTACATTGAGAAGTTAATTATATTTTCTAGAAGGAAAGAAGTTCTGGAAGTAGCGTAGCATAAGAAATATATAGGCATACTGTAGAACTTGCTTATTCCACATGATTATTTATACTCATTCCATAACATAAAATATTTATTTGGTAACAATTATAGACAAAGCAATATACTACCGTTGGAGTGGAATAGAATATAGAGAAAGTGCTGAAATGCATTGAAAGAGAAACTTTTTGCTTTCATTTGAAGTTTCTAAATTCAATAGAATCACGGATGCAGTCCCTAACAGTATGACCTCATCTCTCAGTTATTTATATATGATTTTAAATCATTCATGGTACTTTAGTGAATTAGTCTTAATGCCCAACTTTTTTGTAAGCTCCTTTGGAGCAAGTATACACCTTAGGTGCTCAATAAAAACTTATTAATTGTAGCCATATCTGTGAATACTGAAATTTTACGTAACTAAAGGCAGTTGATGGGCAAGAAGATTTCTTTCCTCTTCAGGCTATAGAATGCCCCCACTCTGGTTATCTGTAAGTAGAGCTTAAATACAATTGGAGTCTGTATTTCCAATATCTTTTTTTGTCTGGTAAAATCACAAAAGTTAGTTTGGTAAACAAATGAAAAATTATCAAAACTCATTAAGATGATCTTGTTGAGTAAGATAACATCTGCTAGAACCTAGATTTTTAATAAATTTCTGCGTCATACATAAGATGCATATCTGTCTGTCTCTATATCTCCCTCTCTGTTTCTAGACAGGCAGCATAGCATAGTGGATAGAAAACTATCCTTGAAGCAAAGACAACCTGAATTCGAGTCTTCCTTCTGACACACATTGGCTTTACAAAACTGGATAACTCACTTTACCTCTCAGTAAGTCTTGAAAACTCTAAGACTATACATTTTAAAGCTGACATACATTAGTAGAATGAATTCTCTGTACTATTGAAATCATGGATCTGGTCCCTATTCTCATCTTTTTTTTAGAAGAAACAGGTTAAAAAAACAACTATTAAATATTTTATTCATACCTATATTATATTTACAAACATGATTCCAATTATAAAGAAAATGGCTGAGAAATCACAAAAATGTAGTATCTCAAAACTGACAAGTTTCTAAGAAGCCATCCAATTCTACCAGCCTATGACCAAGAACCTCTTGTACAGCACCATAGAATCTTTATTATTTTTTTCTGATTTTACCTCTGAGGTAGTGCAATTTCTTTCTTATATAAGGAGTATAAAATTTTAAACTTTGCATCCTTAAGTAGCACTTGTAATATCAATTAAGTTGGGGCTTTCTTATTGTTTTAAAATGATTAAGTGTCTTTGAGTCTTACTAGGTGCTAAGCCCCAGGCCCAAACCTCTATTAGGTGCTAAATCTATGGGGGTGTGAATTGATAACTAAGGTGGGGCCTGTAGCCAGAATGGCCTTTGTTTTCTTTGAATGACTCAGCTTACCTCATTGAGCCTCTGGACACTGTGGCTTGCTCTTCCGGGGCAGGAAGCCCAAAGAGCATTCCAGGAAGCAGACAACTTCCTGTGTGATGAGTCATGGGGCTGGCTGAGGGGAGGTGTTAACGGCCACGCTAGGGGGAGGGGCCAAGTCAAGAACCAATCGGCCCTGGTCGTTCAGGCAGTGCTTGATGATGTCAAAAAACTCTATAAGAGGGGAGAGGACAGCTTGAAGATCCTCTCTTCCTTTTCCGGTTGGAGCCAGAGACAGTTACAGCGACAGTTACAGCGACAGTTACAGCGACAGTTACAGCGACAGTTACAGTTGCAGTCACAGCCACAGCCACAGACACAGCTGAAGCAGGAGCTGCCAGTAGCAGAGCTGACCTACGGGAGAAAGCTGAACAAAGACTTCAGGCCAGTGGGTAATCTTATTACCATAGAGGGGGAAACATGATTTTGCTTTACGCAATCATGCTTCTCTGTAGCCTCCTGGTTACTCTTTCAAGGCGTACTTATTGGGCCTGGAAGCTTTTGATCAATATATCAAAATGGGGTTGCTGGTTCATGGGTTGGTTACTGTGGAGCCTAAATAAATGTTTTGATTCTTCTGCCTTCTACTTTGAGAGTTTCTTATATCCGGCGGTTCCGAACGTTTCAGACATGTTTATGATCCTCTTTGAGATTATAAACTCTGCCCTCCTAATACATTTGGCGACCAGGATGGGATCGCTAGGTATAAGATCTCTATTTAGAAGCAGAACAATTCCAGAGGAAGAGATGAATATCCCAGGATGGGAGGATCCATTTTATTCCTCCCTAGCAAAAGAATTGGCTAAAAAAGCTGGACCCTGTGAAAACTGGGAACCAAGGCTACGAAGAGGAGATCCTAGGGATTTGGAAAAGTGTTTACGAGAAGTTGGGATTCAGTCAGGGGCATCACTATCTAGGCAAAGCTGGATGGTGTTATCAGCCTACCGGCTAGTATACGAAAGATTGAGATTAAGTGAAAGACATGGGGGCACTCCTACCCCACAGGAAGAAGGGGAATCTCAGATAGCAGGAGACCAAACTGACTCAAATGAGAACTTTTCTATTAATGTGGCTAAGAGCAACAGGAGACCAAAAAAGCCCAGAGTGCATTTCAACCCAGCCCAGAAAGAGCCTGACTGCCTGCTTCGTCCTAGCCATGGTGGCAGAGGAAGTGAGTGGGGAGAGAATGAGACAATGTTAGGGGCTGAGGCACAAAACACTACTGGGGTTCAGGATGTGCCTCACACAGAGAATAGGAGATGGTTAAATGATCAGACAAGGGCTCGACCCATACAAAGGAGGAAGACAGAAACCCGAGGTGAAGATTCAGTTACAAGGGAAATTCAGGAAGATTTCTCACCGCAAGAGGTCACAGATATTTTGAGTAGATTCAGCCAAAGAATAGGAGAACCATTGATATCTTGGATGGTAAGACTCAGTGATCAAGGGGCCAGTGGAATATCAGTAGATAGGACAGACTGCATGAGATTCATAGGTATCAGCCATGATCCTCTAGTTCAACAAGCTTTTAGGGAACATCATCAGCAAGGAGATGGTGATAGCAGGACTACTCTGTTGGCATTAGCCGCTGTGGGATGCAATAAGAGATATGCTACTGATTCTATGTGGCCCACTGAGCACAGACCCTGGTATTCACTTAGAGATTGTATCATGAGACTAAAGGAGGAGGTAATGAAGACTGCCATTATGATAGGAACTGCAGACAAATATTACAATGATCCAATGGAACTGCCTCATAGGAATTTAATAATTAGGACAGCTCCCCCTACTTATAAACAACTAATTTTGAATTTATTACTTGGAGAAGTAGGGAGCCGTCTTACAACAGTGATAAATAAGATTTTACAGTTACATGACTTAGGTGACTGGGGAAGGGATAGATCTCCTCGAGAGAGAAGGGTGAATAACCAGCAAACTTGGCGCCAAAGGAGAGTAACAAGGAAAGAAATGTTTACTGCTTTATTGAGAGCAGGGGTAGGTTTTGAAATGATAGATGGAATTCCAACCAATGAATTATATAGAATGTACAGAGATAAAGGCCTTGATAACAGGAGAGATAGGGAAATAAGAACTGCTCCTGCAAGCCCACAAGCCACTCAGAGTGAAGGTGACCTTGTGTGATTAACGGATGAAAACTTGTACATTTGGGGAAAGGCTGGGAGGACAATCTTAGTCTCTATCTAGGGTGGGATCCTCTTGGCTTCCTCATTATGTTCCTTTTGAAAAGAAACATTTCCCACCTGAGTTTGGCTCTGATGTTGGATCTTTGCATAACTGAAATCTCAACCAAACTTGAGATGATTTTATTTGAAGAATTATAGTCCATACTTGTCTATTCTTTTTGTCCTTTGTTTTGGCTAACCTTGTTGCTAGTTTTGTTTCCTTCAGGCTTAAGCACCCTGCACTTTCCGGTGACTGCCTAAGCATGTAGCATTCTTGGAATTCCTGCCAGCTTGTTAAAGAAATGACCTCTGGAATGGGACTTTTTGGGGGCAGGGCCATCTCTACATCCAATTTCAGCATGAAGAAGCTATGGAAAATGAGACCTTCACCCCTCACCCCAAGATTTTGAGCCCCAATCGTTCAAGGGGGTGGAAATGATGATAGTGTTCTGTTTACTTATTTTGTGTTATCCTTGCTGTGTTGTTTTATTGTTATGATATTATTGATCCTATGTAATGGATACAAGGATTTAGGGGTGGACATTTGAATTATTAATAATTATTTTGGGGATAATTGATTGAAGAGATTATCTTGCTGGGATCTAGGGGTGGATCACATTTGAATCGTAAACCAATATTTAGGAATGTCACCAAATGATATGTTTTGCTTTATAATGAATGATATGTTTTAGTTTCCTTTGTAATTGGATCACAATGTATGTTCTAGGATACATGGCTGATTAGATTATGTATCCTATAACAAGGGGTGGAGTGTAGCCAGAATGGCCTTTGTTTTCTTTGAATGACTCAGCTTACCTCATTGAGCCTCTGGACACTGTGGCTTGCTCTTCCGGGGCAGGAAGCCCAAAGAGCATTCCAGGAAGCAGACAACTTCCTGTGTGATGAGTCATGGGGCTGGCTGAGGGGAGGTGTTAACGGCCACGCTAGGGGGAGGGGCCAAGTCAAGAACCAATCGGCCCTGGTCGTTCAGGCAGTGCTTGATGATGTCAAAAAACTCTATAAGAGGGGAGAGGACAGCTTGAAGATCCTCTCTTCCTTTTCCGGTTGGAGCCAGAGACAGTTACAGCGACAGTTACAGCGACAGTTACAGCGACAGTTACAGCGACAGTTACAGTTGCAGTCACAGCCACAGCCACAGACACAGCTGAAGCAGGAGCTGCCAGTAGCAGAGCTGACCTACGGGAGAAAGCTGAACAAAGACTTCAGGCCAGTGGGTAATCTTATTACCATAGAGGGGGAAACATGATTTTGCTTTACGCAATCATGCTTCTCTGTAGCCTCCTGGTTACTCTTTCAAGGCGTACTTATTGGGCCTGGAAGCTTTTGATCAATATATCAAAATGGGGTTGCTGGTTCATGGGTTGGTTACTGTGGAGCCTAAATAAATGTTTTGATTCTTCTGCCTTCTACTTTGAGAGTTTCTTATATCCGGCGGTTCCGAACGTTTCAGACATGTTTATGATCCTCTTTGAGATTATAAACTCTGCCCTCCTAATACAGGGCCCCAGGTGGGGCTAACTGAGGGAGGCCTGATTAGATCTTTGCTCCTAAGTTTGCCCCAAACTCCTAATTACTAGGTGCTATGTGGGTGTAAAGCTCCCAGGAACCTAAGGGGAGGTGCTAACTCCAGAGCCAATCATAGGAGCCTAAGTTCTGGTCACTCAGATGATGTTTGATAAGGTCTGAAACTGTATAAAAAAAAGGAAGACAGAGCCATTTGCTTAGGGCTCTCACTCTTGGTGGTGTGCTGATGTGGAGACTTCGGGCAGCTGTAGCTAAGAGTCCTCCAGCTTTTAAACCCGAATGCTGGGACTTTGTTAAACTCTGGTAACTATCTATTGGGATTTGAAACAGACAAGATCTGTCTGTTGATATTTGTAATTTGTTTGTATTTGCTCTGAAGTTCAGGATGCTGGCTTTTTCCCCTGAACTAAGTGAATGATGTCTGTATGCTGGATTAAAGTAAAATTGTTAACCCCTTAACATTGCTTTCCTTAATAAAGCAGATCAAAGGAACCTGGGCTTTTGCAGTGTGCTGGTAGTATGCTTGTTGTTGGGCTTGTGTTAGTCTTTCACCCCCACAACAGCTGCTAGCTGGATTGTTGAAACAGCACTACACTGAATGCCTTAGAAAATATAGAAGCATTTCTAGAAGGGAAAGATCATTGACCTGATAATCCAATAATTTGGTGCTAGTCCCAGCTTCATCACTAACTAGCTTTTTGACCTCATCAAGGTTACTTAACTTTTCTAGGCTTCACTTTTACCATACCAACAAATCAATAAGCATTTGGAAAACAACTTCTATGTGCTAGGCACTGTGATAAGAGAAAAAAAAAAGAGAAATAAAACCAGTCTCTTTCCTTAAAGAACTTATTAGTCTGATGGTTGGACCAGATGATCTCTCTGTGTCCAATTTAGATAATCTCTACACTGAAATTCCAGCTTTAAAATTCTTTGTGCTTGCCCAGTTAAACCCTGACTTCTCTGTATAGATTGTAGGAATGCAAGGCAAGGATGGGTGGATGTCTGACAGTTTTGAGGTTGTCCCAATATCTCATGTCTATATTTAGCTTAATATAACGTATTTATAATAACATTATTATATATCTAACTTGATATGATTTATAATTCCAACAAAGAAGAAAATATTGAAAGTTGTCTGAAGATATGAAGAACAATTTATAGAGGACTCATCAATCAGTCTAATAGCATGAATTTATTAAAGCATCTAATATGTTCCAGGAACCCTACTAAACATTTGGGGATGCTGGCAAAAAGGAAGCAGTCTCTCCCTTTAAAGAGTTTACATTCTGTCAGTAGAAACAGCACATGTTAGTATATATAAAATAATTATAAGGCATTTGGGAGGTGGGGCACTAGCATCTGGGGATCAGGAAAGGCCTTATGTGACATTTGAGATAAACTTTGAAGGAATCTAGAGAGTTCTAAGAAGTAAAGATGCAGAAAGAGTGTATTACAGGTTTGGGGCAGCAGCCCATGAAAAGGTACAGAGATGGGACATGAAATGTCATATGTAAAGAAGAGTAATTCCAATAAACAACTTGAATTAAAAGAAAAAAAACACAAAGATATACAGAAAATAGAAGCAAGAGCACCTAGTAGAGGACAAAAATATAACATCACATATCAGAATAGTGTCAAGAATGCTAAAGGTTGAAATCATCTAAGGCTGGCAAAGAACAGTAAGGGCAATAAAACTGTATTCTGCTTGTTTTTTTGTTTGTTTGTTTAACTTGGGAAAAGAAGAAAGAATAGGAACAATTCCTGGGGTGGATGGCATAATGATGACTGACAATAGAGTGAAGGCAGACATGCTCAATTTAAATTTTCCTTCTGTTTTCCCTGCCAATGTGAATGACCTTTGAAAAAGAATAGGACAAAAATGAGTACTCTTGATTAATTCAAGACTCCTGGCTCAAATGAACTACATCATCAAGTACTGAAAGAAATGGTTGGCATAAGTGCTGAGCCACATCAGTGATATTTAAAAAATCAAGAAGGAAAGAGGCACTGGAATTTTGGATGAGGAAAATGTCCTGACTTTTTAAAAGGAAGAGTCCGCAAACTGTAGGTCAACAAACTTGACTCCAATCCCAGACAAAATTTGAAAATGTATAATTAAAGAGACAATCAGGAAACATTTAGGAAATGAGACAGTAATCACAAAGGACTAACATGACTTTGGCAAGAACAGATCATACTAAATTACATTTATTTTCCTTTTTTTTGACAGGGTGGCAAAATTGAGGCATTGGGGAACTGACAAAGTGTGCCTAGATTCCAGCAAAGTATTAGAAAGAAGTACCTGGAACTATTTTTTTTGTCTAAGATGGAGAGATATGGGTTTTATGGTAGTACAATTAGATGGATTCTGAGCTGGCTAAACGGTGTTACTTGAGGAAAAGTTATTAATGGCCCCATGCCAACTTAGATATCAATAGTGGGATGCCCAATGGATTTATGGAGGGACCTGTACTACTTATACTTTTTTGTTAATGATATGGAGAATGATATTAATTATGCGTTTATAAAATTTACAAGTGACACAAATCTGGAAGGGATCACTGATACACTGGATGCAAGAATCAGAATCCAAAGAGATCTTGATCAACTAAGGCTTTGAATAAATGCCTTCTCAAATATTCAAACGAATCTCTTGTCTCATTGATCTTGCAATGAATATCACAATCCATCTATGCTTACTTATTGTATAGAACTCTTGTCTATGTTCTCCCAAAAGTTCATCAAAGGAGCCATACCTAACACACTGCATTTGTCCCTCCCTTTCTTACAACATCATGAGGGTACCAGTGGAACACTCTATCTCTCTGTCACCCTTTGCTCTTGTGACATGGCCAGCCCATATCTTCTTATGATATAATTCTATAATAATTTCCTCTACTCCTCATCTTCTTCAGAGTTCTGCATTAGTTTGTTTCAACCTGCTTGCACCCAACATGCTCCTGTCCCTCTGTATGATACTCATTTTTAGCTCTTTGAAGGCAATGATATTCCATGTCTTGATACCACATAGTAATACTAGCAAAATGCTTTCATAGGAATTTTGAGATCAGTAAATATATATGAAGTTTCCTGAATGCAAGCCAGCCCAACTCTCTTCCTCCTGTTTAACTCTGGCCTCTCTCTTTTCTCATCTGTACCATTTGTCCCATATACATTTTGAAACTGGACCATAGCCATTCTTAATTCTTGTGGTGTTATTTGAATGGTTGGCTAGATCAAACCCCTTTGAGTAATTAAATATGCCTTCCACAAGGCTTTGCAACGTTGTGGAACTTGTGACAACAGATTATTCCTAATTTTGTCCTTTTTACAGATATCCCGATTGTTGATCACTCCCTTGAGCTCTAGAGTTGCTCTTCCAACTGGCTGTAGGACATCTGTACTTGGATTTCCCACAGTCCCCTCAAATTTACCATACCTTAAACTGAGCAAATTATCCTTTTGAAAAAATGAGTTTTTGCTGATGTGTTTGTTTTTTAATCATCATTTTCACCAGTTGTCCTACTCCTTTCCATTCCCAGAGAGTCATCTCATATAATATTCTTAAAGACAAAAAAAAGGAAAAGAGGAAAAAAATAACAATAACCCATCAGTACATTGAAAAAGCCTGAAAATATGTAATATGCAACACCTGGGTTGGGAGTCTCCTCTCATTTTTTATTTCAAAACATTTATTCTTTATAATTTTGCAAAATTCACTTTTGGTATTTGTGTATGTATGTTCCTTCATTTACATTGATGTAGTTATTGTATAAATTGTTTTCTTGATTCTGCTTACTTCATTCTGCATCAGTTCATATATATCTTTTCAATTTTTCTTAAAGATAGGTTACTCAGTTTAAGGTATGGTAAATTTGAGATTACTGTGGGAAATCCAAGTGTAGATGCTTTATAGACAGATAGAAGTATAGATTCAAAGGAGTGGTCAACAATAGGTTTATAGGCAAAGAGGACAGAATTTTGAGACATGGATTAAGAAATAATCCAAATTTCCACTCTATATAAGAAAAAAAATTAATAATTAAATTTGTCTAGAAGTGGAATGGATTTCCTCAGGAGGTCACAAGTTCTCCATTATAAGAAGAATTCAAGGGGTAGTTGAATGATCAGGGGTGTTGCAGACAGAATCAATCAATCAACAAAAATTTATGAATCATCTGTTTTGTACCAGACATTGAGCTGTGCCCGGGGAATTCAAATACAAAACTGAATCAGCTCTTGCTTTAAAGGAGCTATAGGGGGAATTATACGTTTTATAGAGGAAACTATGTAAATTTATTTAATTAACAAAAAACTAGACCTATTTTTTCCTTTGAGTTTAGTACCTATCACATAAGGAACTTCCTCTACTTATGAGGTCAGGGAACCATGTTTCTTTAGGGGTGCTTGAGACCCCAAAATACCAACATGCCGGGTCCTGCATAAATGAATTCATCTCAAGCCTTCTCAGCCAAAAAGAAAAACAAAGTTTATTACAGGTTTGCCATAATGGGTAGTCTTAAGAAATCTCACCATTTTTGATGCCCTTTTGACAAGTGGGCCAGATTCAATCTGAGCACCTTCATAGAGGCAAGATGAAACTTAAATACAGAAAGATTGTGGGAGGGATCTAGGGGTACCTATACGCAGGTCCTGGGGTGATGGGAGGAGGGGTTTAGGGAGGGTCTTGAGGAGGAGTCTAAGGAGGAGCTCCATGGGACAGGGGTGAGGTCAGACTCCAGGGACCAAGAGAATGGGATTAAGGGTGGGAAGTAGCTGAAGACTACCAGGAGATTACAGACAATGTAGGGCTAGGCTAGTTTAAGGGTAACAGATTTGAGTTTAGACATTTCGATAAGATCAAGGGTGGGAAGTAGGGCTAGGCTAGGTTAAGAGTAACCTAGAGATTTGGGCCTAGCAATAATGAAAGGCTTACAACCTCAGGCAAAGGCCTCATCTAGTGAGAATATTCAAGGAGAGTTCAAGGGGGCTCCCACAGTCTAAACCCCATCATTTATATCTCAACACCTTCTTTGTGACCCAAAATATTAGACAGCTGCTTGGGACACTGAGAGATTAAGTGATTTGTCTAGGATTAGACAGTTGTGTGTTTATCCTTCGTTCTCAAAGAGAACCATGGCATCAGGGAAATGATGATGTGACTTGCAGTTGACTTTGATTTGAGTGAGGGAGGACTGTGCAAGGTCACCAGCCTCACTTTCTCCTCCAGAACTATCTGGGTCCAATGGCCTGATATTCACCTGGAGAACTCGAGATGGTCCAGGATGCATGGGGAGACCCAGGCCCTTTCAGGCTAAGGGCTTTTCAGGTTCTCACTTTGATTGTGGTAACACCCATTCAGTGAATAGGCCTCGTTAAGAAGTTAATTAAGGGATGGCCCCTTTAATCAAAACCCAAAAAAAAAAAAATCAAACTGGGAGGGGAAGACCCTCAGGGTTCCTGGAAAAAAGAGAAACAGTTATTATTTAGTAATTACATTCTCTCAATGCTAGGAGGGCAGGGACCTATTATCCAATCTGTGAGTTCCAGAGTGAATTGGGTTTAAGGCTTGGTTTTTGAGAAAGAAATCTAGCCAGTAAACCTAGAGTTAAGGAGGCAGCCTTCAGCCATCGAAATGTACCTTCCTTTGGGCACAGTACTGAGAGGAGAGAGAAGGAAAGGAAGAATGAGAGGGAGAGGGAGAGGGAGAGGGAAAGGGATTAGACAGTGTGTGTAAGAAGAAGGAACTCAGGTTTTCTTGACTCTGGGGTCAGCCCTCTAGGCACTACACCAGGCTGCCTCTCATGTGCGGAATAAATACATGGTAATTTTGGGAGGAGAAGAACTAGAAACTGGAGAGGATCTGGAAATGGTTCTTCATATTTGAACTGAACTTTGAAAGAAACAAGGCATTCTGAGAGGTAGAGGAAAGCAGGGATTGCATTCCAGGCATGGAGAAGAGTCTGTATAATTACACAGAAGTGGAGGAGATTGGGCTAGATCACTTCTATGCATGATGGGATATATTAGGCCAGGTGATCTCGAAGGTCTCTTCTGACTCTGAGATTGTGTCATGTGGTAATATGGAAGAAAAGTGATTTATTAGTTCAGTGGTGTGTAGGAGCAAGGGTTCTTTTTCAGAATTCAGATATTAGAGCATGTTATAGGTAGATGGTAAAGAGAGAGACTCATGATTCATGAGAGAAAGAGAAGACTACTGGAACAAGATCCCAGAGGAAGCTAGAAGGAATAGGCTCAAGGATACCCGGATAGGGATTAACTTTAGTGAGAAGGGTGCATATCTTCTGTGATGGTGGTTATGATGATGATGATGATAACACATTTAAGAAAGTGGTAATGAAGATGAACTTCATATTAGATGGCCATGTTAGATTGCTCTATGAATTTGGAGGGTAGGCCATTTGATACATGTGAGTGAGTAATAAAGACCGTGTCTATGGAGAGAAATGAGAGAGAAAAAAAAACAAAGGATTTAAGCAGTCATGACTAGATAAAAAGATATAGAGATAAGATTGTAGAAGAAGGGCTGTATCATTTCATGTCCAACTTTTGCTCTTGTCTCTTAAATGTAGGTACCAATCCCAGACTGAAAGCTAAGCCTCTGCTGTTACCATCGCCATGACCCTTCTCTCTTACTGGTTTTTGACCCCGAGATCAATGCATTAACCTCTGCTTTCTGCTATCTACTTTTGTTACCATATCCTGACAAAATGAAATTCCATTCTTCCTCCCTTCTCCATGATGGTTTGGCCTCTATACCTTAATAGGCCAATTCCGAATAATGGGATATGAGTGATGAACTGAAAAATACCATACTTGATTTTTATATCCTTGAATATTATTTTTTTAAATATGGACCTATGATTTTAACAAGGTAGTGAACTCCAAGAGTAGAAACTCTTCCTCTACCAATGTGATCAGAGGGACTCATCAGCGATTTGGTCTTAGGAGAATTGGATGGGGCACTGAGAGGTTAATTGTCTTGGCCGTGGCCATAGAGCACATTTGAATCAAAAGCAAGATTTGGAACCAACTCTTGCTGACTACAAGACTGGCCCTCTATCCCCCACCTCAGGCCTAACTGGTGATTAGAAATTAACTAAAAGTTAATTTCTGAAAATATTAAAACATCCAATCAAATTCTTAAGGACTGATTGAATGAATTCTTTCTAGTGATCAGCTGCAGATAATGGTGCTAAAAGGTTGGTTGGTGAGTTTCCTGAATTACCTCATAGGTTTTCACTTTCTAACTCCTATGAAAGGAAATGAAACTGAAAATCTCCCCCACTGTGTCCCATTGTGTTCCCATTAACCATGTTTGACTTGTTCACTATGTCCTTTGGCAATATTTTCAAGATGCTTTCCCTGGAAAAGTCATTGAAACTGAATTTATCATTCACTTGAGTCCCCACCAGACTTCTTGAAATGACAGATTTATATTGTCTACTAACTTTGCTCTCTGCCTGTCATATATTTTATTCTATCTACTTCTCATGTTGTATGTATTTATTTTCCCTGTCTTCCTAGAGCTATCTTCCACACCTTTCAGGCATCCAACCTTGTCTTCTGTCTAGACTTTATTGTCTGACTTACTCTTTTATCTAATTTTTAATGGCCCCTTCCCTGTTCTAAGGACAGGTTGATTTTCTCACCTCTTTTAATCCTTGACCTTCCCCAAACTCTTTTAAAAGATTACTATTTATTTTCCATGTGGTTTCTCATATTAATTTTTCACATTTCTTCATACTTAATCCTTAGGAAAACTCATCCTTGGATCTTTGTCACCTCATTTCTTTTTGCAATGAATTGATATATGGGTGACTATTCTAGATTGCTATTAAAAGAAAATACTTTGAAAAATTATGTCAGCCTTCACCACAGTCCAATTTTCTAGAGTTGATTTAGGTCATTCACTCATCCAACAAACTTCTATTATATGACTATTTGGTGCTACATAATGTTCCATATGACTAATATTTCCTTCAATAAGCTAATTCTGCCTTCTTGCTACCGCCTCCTCTCCTTTATTGCTTGTCAGCTATTTCCTCCCTTTTCCTCCCAATACCCAAATCCATTTTCTAATGTCCCTCTTTCTGTCAAGGCAATCACCATCTTTTTGGTCATCTTCAGTTCACATTCTTGTTGTCACCCTCAACTCTGCCCTCTCTCTCACAGCCCCAACCCCCAATCTCATCATTTGCCAAGTTCTATTGATTCTGAAATCATAGAATCTCTTGTACTTCTTTTTTCTCTACCCTCAGGGCCACCATGCTAATGCATGCCCTCACTACCTCTTGTCTTAACTGTAGCCATGCCTTCCTCCTCTGTCTCCCTGTTTCTTATCTCTCCTCTCTCTGATACAAATTCAGAGAGCTGCCAAATGCATATTTGTAAAGCACAGGTCTGACCATGTCATTGCCCTACTGAAGAATCTTCAAGACTCCTTGTTGCTTCCAGTGTAAAACTCCTTTGTTTAATGATTAAAGCCCTCTATAATCTGACTCCAATCAACATCTGTAGGCAGATTTCCTATTACTTTCTCTCATACTATGTTTCAGCTAAAATGCCCTATTTGATATTCTCTATACATGATGTTTCATTACTTCTCCCTGGATAGGTTGTCTTACTATGCCTGGAATGCTCTCAATCTTTACCTCTTCTGCTTTTTGTAATATATTACTTTTTGTTAAATACAAAAAGTGTAGTATTTTGTTAAATACAAGGGACTTCCTGACTCATACTTCAAATCATTATTGTTTTCTCCCCTCCTAGATTAGTTCTGTCAAGGGCATCTATCCTTTTGATATTGATTATATATTATCTACCCCCACCTCCATCATTCTAAGTTAAAACCAAACTGGCTCACTTGTTCCTAATATGTTAAATTCCATCTGATCTGCTTCTGTATTTTCTCACCATTGTCTTTCATGCCTAGAATGTTCTCCCCTTTCAACTCTGCCCATTGGCACCCTACTTTGATTTGAGTCACTTCCTTGAAGACGTACTTTCCTGTTTTCCCCAGTTTGTGTCCTCTCTCCCAGGGATGTGCTAGTAATGTTTAACAAACAGCTCCTCCAAAAGCATGATATATTTTAGGTTTATTCTGCAATTGTTAATATTTTCTTCATTACTTTAAGTCTAAGCAATCAACAGAACAATAAATCAATCACTGATTTATAGCATCTTGTCATTTCCATAAAAGTATAAAGGTTCACACCGAAAATTTAACAGTGGGCTCTGCAAAGCCCTTCTGAGTTCACTCCAGAACATCACCCCTACTCATCCTCCTGAAATCACTTCGAATTTATATTGTATGTTTCCCATATTAACTTAAGTGTGAATAATATTCCCCTTCTTGAATGTAAATTCTTTGAGGGTGGGAGTAACTAACTTTTATGTTTGAATCCTCTGGTATCTAGTACATTTCCATTATGTAGTAGGTGCTTAGTAAAACTTTTTTTGATTAATTAAATTTGTATTTATCTGTGTATATGTTGTTTACTCCCAGTAGAATGAAAGTTCCCATTGATAGGGATATCTTTTGTACTCCCAGTAGAATGAAAGTTCCGATTGATAGGGATATCTTTGTCTTTGTATACACAGTGGTGATAATAGTATTTTGCCCATAGATGGTTATTGAATTTGATTGAATTGAAACTGAAATACATGGAGAGAGCTAAAAAGAAAAGAAAAGAAAAGAAAATAGATATGCCTTGGGGCCAATGAACAGCTTCTGCCTCTAAAAATCTTCCTTTCTTATAAACTAACATTTCTGAGTCATGCCTACTCTCTTCAGGGAAATTGTTTACTAGAACATAGCTTCCGAAATAGAATATTCTTTGATCAACAGTAATTAAATAACAGAACATATCTCTTCTGCATTCCAATATCAGGGAGTGGTCAGAGCTCCAAAACTTGGCAGGTATAAATCACTTTTTGTCAGTTAGTGCATAAGCATTTATTAAACATTTAATGTGTATCAGGACTATACTAAACACTAGAATATTTAATGAAAATAAAAAACTAAAGAAAACAAAAAAAATCCAGTCCTTGCTCTTGAAAAAGTCATATTTTAATGAATACGAAGAAAAGTAAGAAATAGTCATTTCTCTAAATGGTGCTTGCATTCTATTTGGGACATTGGGCAGAGATAGAAATAAATATAACAAAATTATAGAATAACAAGTAAGTAAGAGAGGTATTGGTCACTGTCTTATGAAAGTTTAAGGGTCCCCCATGCTCTAACATTCTACAGTGCAATAGAAAGAGAAGTTCCTTATGACTGAGGAAATGAGGGAAAACTTCACATGGATAAGGTAGTATTTAGGGACTTGAAAGAAAGGTAGCTTTTTAGTCAAGGGAAGTGTATCTCTTTTATATCGAATTCTAATTGGTCTCCTTTCTATTAGTCCCTCTCTATTCTAGTCTATCCTAAACAACTGCCAAAATGATTTTCTTAAAATACAGGTCTAATCAAATCATACCACTGGCTCCCACAAACTATTTTGGGGTCCCTATGACATCTGGGATCTAATATACACTCCTTTATTTGACATTTAAAACTCTTCTTACCTGGCACCTTCCTACCTTTTCAGTCTTATATTGTACCCTCCCCCCAACTCTAAGCATTCAGCCATAATAGCCTTTGTGCTATTATTACTCACATGTGGCACTTCACAACTCTTGTCTCTATGACTTTGTGCTGGCTGTCCCACGTGTCTCCCTCTTCATTTCCACCTTTTGGAATCCATGGTTTCATTCAAGACTTGACTTAAATGCTGCCTTCTGCATGAGAACTTTTCTTGTTGCAGCCAGTGCCTAGAGTCTCTCACTAAAAGATTAACTTGTATCTGCCGCATATGTTTTGTACAAGCCTATATATCTATATCCATGTCTATATCCATATATACACACACATATACACATAAGTATATGCATATATATAAGGGTGAGGTGTGTGTGTGTGTGTGTGTGTGTGTGTGTGTGTATGTGTATGTGTGTGTGTGTGTATGTGTGTATAGTTTCTGCATTCCAAATGGAGAATTATTGAGGGCAGGACTGTTTCTCTTTTGTCTTCCTCCTAGCTTTTAGCAGACTGCTTGGCCAATATTAGGGCACTAATTAGATGCTTTTGTTTGCTTGATGGGAGAAGGAAATGTAATGCCTTAGGGAGAAAGTGAGAAAAGGCATAGAAACAGGCAAGCCTGACCTATCTACACCAAAGATGAAAAAAAAAATCCAGTTTCATTGAACTATAATGTACAAAAGAATGAAGAACCCTGAGATAAGGCTGGGAAAGTAGATAGACACCAGATGGTAGAGATACTTTAGTGCCACGATAAAATGTTTAGATTATTTTTTATGTTAGACAGTGAGAAGCAATATGGAGTTAAATAATTACCTTTATTTAGAAAGAAAGTAATATCCTTAGTCTTTGAAGAATAAATATGGAACCATCTTGCTCAGTAAATTTGGTTATTTCCCCATAATTAACATTAATTAAACTTTAACTCCAGTTCTTTAGTGTCAGAAGCACACTATTAACTGCGTCACAGTAGTGTTTTCTTTTAAAAAGTATGCTAATACATTTTAATCCTAAAATGTTTATGACATAATATACCTGTTTTATTAAGCTGGCAAAGTTAATTTTTATTGTGGTGCATTATTCAAACAATTTTAAAAGTCTCAATCGACTAGTACAGAGATGTTTCTCAGTACGCTATTTCTTTATGAAGACTATGTTATGAGTGACAGAAAACTCGAATTGAAGGAGGTCTCAAAACATCATCACTGGATTTCAAACTGTTGGTTGATCACTCACAAGACCATAAAATCATCAATTCAGAGTTGGAAGAGATGTTATAGCTCATCTGCTCCAAATTGTTCTTATAATAAATGAGGAATAATAGGGAGTCACATGGACCATTTCTCTTGTTAATGGGGACATCTATGATCTTAAAAATGTGGGACTTCTGGATCCCCACCCACCACCTTGACATATGTTCAGAGCATTTTGGTCATTATCCCAAACTTCAGGGCCACCAAAAGGGCAGGAGGTGTTGCTATACAAGCCACCAAATGTGAAATACTGAGTCTTTGCTATGTGTTGTACATTGTGCTATCACTGGGGGAAAGAGGTACAGAAAAAAAAGTAAGGTGTATTTCCTGCCTTCAAGGAGTTTGTAATCTACTTGCACAGATGATGCTAACACGTGCTAAAGACAAACACAGGGTTATAATTAAGTGAAACAGTTATTCAGAGGAGAACAAGAATTAAATGCCCTTTGTCACCTATAAAATGACAGGATTGGAGTAGATGATCTCTGAGGTTCCTTTCAAGCTCTCAACTTCTGATTCTATGAGAAAGGAAATGACTGTTTTTTTCAAGATTAGGTAGGCATAGGAGAGGAGGCAAAGGAGAGAGAATATAGGAAACAGGGGCAAAGGAAAAAGGTGAAAGGAGTATATAAAGGATGGGGAAACTAATCTGAGGATAACAGAGTACTTTTCTCATTTTTCATAATTGACAACATATCCTATAGCACTTCAACCTCTGTTAGTGGCTTAATATTAATTGGAGATCATTTGTCTTCTTGGAAAGTGTACTGGATGACAAGGATAAAATGAATTAGGGTATAGAATTATTTCTATTCACTTTGTAAATATGTAAAAATTTGGCATACGAAACCTATTCTTTTGTTTACATTTATACACTTATTGAACAAACATTTCTTAAACACCCACCATGAGCAACTATAGATATAAATGCTAGGAGAAAGCACAAAAATAGTTACAACATGATTCCGCCTTCAAGAATCTTACAATATAATAGGAATAACAAGAAATGTATGTGGATAAATTATATATTGGAGTATAATAAATTCATAAGGGGAACGTTGAATGCTTTGAAATCAGAATAAGGTTAGACTTTACATAAACACATAGATTTAAAGTATGACAGAATAGAATTTGGGGCTAGAAGGGACTTCAGTCATCTAGTTCAACCCCCTTTTTACTATATGAGGAAACTGAGGCTAGATGAGGGTAATGATATTGGACATCACACAAACACTGATGAATACTCATACCCAAACTCAAGCACAGCAGTTTAGTAGGAAAATTGGATAGTCTACTAAGTTATGACATCAAATTATTCTATTATTAATAATCTATAATTTTCCCTAAATAAAAAAAATCTCTACTTACCTTCAAAGGTTCTATCTTCTCAACATTCTCTGCTAAGTCTAATTAAGGAAAGAACTAATCTAAATGCTCCTGGAACATTTATGCTCCTCTTTCCCTCCCACCATGGCTCATCACTGAACAAATCCCTGCTGCCTTAAGAATATAGAAGTTTTCAGTGATCATTTTGTTAAATGCAGTTTACCTAGGCCATGTATTGTGTTGCATGGTGCCCTTTTCTTACGATTTAGGAGTGACTCTGAGATGTTGAGGACTGAAACATTAACATCTCTGCTTTTGGTTCAGTTTAAAGGATTGATTCGACTTAATCAGCCTCTTCCAATAAAGCAATGGCTTTCAAGCTCATTGCCTTTTCTTTTAAATTAAAAAAGTCAATGAGTTTGATCTCAGGCAAGATATAAAATTAATCAGAAGAATGGCATTGGGTGCACAAGCACACAGCAGTTCATTTTCAAAAGAATTTCCAAATGAGACAAAGACTTGGGCACATTTCTTGTGACTATTGATCTTATGTCATAACCATACCCTTCCTCTTAATTAGAAGTCTCATCATATCTGTTTAATAAGGTGAACATTTGTAATGTTTCTTTTTGACAGTTTTTACCTACCATAGATGACTTCTGTTTTAATTTTCTTTCCCCAGAGGCAGAGGGTTTTCATCTTTCTTTGTAAAACTACCCCAATGGCACATACTTTGCAAATCTTCCCTCCCCAAACCCTCCCTCTACTACCCCATGCATCAGATCCCTCCAAAACCCCTCCCATAATAATAACAAAAGTAGTATCCTTCAAGGAAAGGGGCCTTTATTTACAAGGTGCAGAATTCTAGATCATTTCAGGCAGGAAGTAGAATTTTATTTTTAATTTATGGAATAAACCAGGCATTTCTATAACATAGTATAATAAAAAAGATGATTGTTCCCAAATCTACTATGTACGATTTGCTATTCCTTTCAAAGATGCAATAAAATTATCATGTAAACTTCTTTTTTTCCCTTTTTTTTCTTCCCTACCCTCCATGCTAGAGATGTTATTACTATCATCATCATCAATATGATTAGCTCCTTCTCTTACTTTTTTTTGATGATGTAGACATAAATATGGGCAGGTAGGCGGTACAGTGAATAGAGTACTGGGCCTGGAGTCAGAAAGACCATTTCCTGAGTTCAAATCTAGCCTCAGACACTTATTACTTATGAGACCCCGGGCAAGCCACTTAACCTCTGTTTGCCTCAGTTTCCCTATCTGTAAAATGAGCTGGAGTAGGAAATGGCAAACTACTTTAGTATGTTTTCCAAGAAAACCTCAAATTGGGTCATGAAGAGTCAGACACAACTGAAACAACTGAAAAATTGCAGAAACATAATCATAATACAAACATACGACATAATCTGACGACAAGTCACTATCATGTTATTGCTCTTTTATATTTAATATTCTTTAGGGTATTGTGTAGGAGGAAAAAATGACTTCTTTTCCAATTGGATAAAAGTATTGGAAATTAGATTCATCTTCTGAAGGCTCACTGAAAGCATTTTCCAGTAATAGAAAGGACAATGAGGATGACAAAGTGCCTTATCCTATTTTTAAGTCATGTTTTTAACATCTCCTTGTAGGTTTCTGCATTTTTAAAACATTTTATTCCACATAGCCAGGAGATTATTAACATTCAGGATAGCTACATCTGTTTAAATTATTCCTAAATCTTTATGGATCAAAAAATATATCCAAGTGGTTGTTGGCAGGGGTTCTTCCTTTAATGATACTTAACTTCCAGGATAGTTAATTTGTTAAATTCTCAAATGTAATTTGGGATTACATTTGTATTATGAGGATTTGTTGTCTCTTAGGTTTTAAAGAGTAGTAATTTTTCTACTTTGTAATTCTAGCTACCTGATTGTGTCTTTATAATTATTATATTTTCTTTTTGACAAGACTTTCGATTTCATTGGTATTGGGAGCACTGGATGAGGAACTTTATTTATGAAAATTTTGTAAAAATTTTTTTTAACGTCTTTGTTTCTTATGTCATCATAGTTATCTCCTGTATCCATCCCCCTCTTAGCTGGTGAGGTATCCTATTTTATTTTAAATCATGTTTTTAAAGAGACAACTCCTCAAAAATAATTTTAAAAAATCAAAATCAAAAACCTCAGGCACAATTACATGAAATATAGACAAAATCTGAAACACAAGCAATGTATAACACTGTGCACTTTCCACCTTCATGAAGGGAGTGAGAGTAGGGGTTTCCTCTTATGTTTTTTCGTTCAATTCTGCCTGATCTTTATAATTTTGTTTTATTCATTTTTTTTTATTTTTTGGTGTGTGTTTTTTTCTTCCATTTATATTGCTGTGATCATTGTATACATTGTTTGCTTGTTTCTGCTTACTTCACTTGGCTTCAGTTCATGTAGATTATTCCTTGTTTCTCTTTATTTATCACATATATTGTTTCTTGTTGTGGTTCAGTCCTATCCTCCTCTTTGTGACCCCATTTGGGGTTTTCTGGGCAAAGGTACTGGAGTGGTTTGCGATTTCCTTCTCCAGCTCACTTTACAGATGAGGAAAATGAGGCAAACAGGGTTAAGTGACTTGCCCAGGGTCACATAGTAAATTTCTGAGGCCAGATTTAAACTTAGGAAGATGAATCTTCCTTACTATGGGCCTGGCACTCTATCCACTGCACATCCAATCATTCAGCACCATAATATTAATTTACCACCCATTCAAGTACCAAAATTTGTTTATTAATTCTCCAATCAATGGGCATCTACTTTGTTTCCAATTTTTTGCTATCGCTAAAGTACTCTTATAAATATTTTGGTGTACATGGGACTTCTCTTCCTCTTCCTCCTCTTCTTCCTTCTTCTTTTAGTATTTCATTTTCCCCCAATTATATGTAGGGATTTTCTTCTTAACATTGACTTCCTAAGGGTATAGTCACTCTATTTGTATCATTCCAAATTGTTTTCCAAGATGGTTGAAAAATTTCACAGCTCCACCAACAATGTATTAGTGTGACTATCATTTCACAACATCTCCCACATAGACTTTTATAAATGTAGCTTAGTAATTGTTGGGGCACTGAGAGATTAAGTGAATTGCCCTGGGTCATATCATATGTATCGGAAACCAAACCTGACCCCAGCTTTTCCCTACTCTATGTTCAAGTCAATCTCTCTAACCACTGTACCAAGGTGCCTTATTATTATTTTATTATTACATTATTGTTATTGTTATTAATTAATATATTACGGTACTCTGGATACCAATTCCTCTGTCAGAATCACATTAAAAAAATTTCAAGGAGATAATCCTCTATTGTTTTCAAAGGTCTCTAGAGAAATAACATATAGCAACTTATTCTTGTGTTTAATAAGCCTCCCTCTCAATTTAGCGAAACTCTACATGCTTCAAGCAGGACTCTTCTTGTTTTGTCAAAGAGAACATTAGAACATATCTAGCTATCAGTTTCCAAGTAAGAGGCTTTCATGTTTTCTCTATTTTGTTCATGAGTCTAAAAATCTAAATTTTTCAAATCTTTTAAAACACATTATTTAACAACTTTTTTATTTAGATTTGTGGCTATTTTGTGATTGACCCGACTTAGGCTAGTCTCAAGATAATTTAAACTCAATATTGGAGGGAAATGAGACACTCATAAGTCATTCAACAGTTATCGAAACAAAATTTGCTGTCATAGCAGGAGAACCAAATTCTTCTGTCTCTGAATTGCCCGTAGTGGTCTACCAGCCAAACATCAGAGCATGCCTGGAGGTCCTAATAGCTTCTTTGTACTCAGTCAATAACTAAACATTTATTAAATGCCTTTTATATGTTGGGATCTGTGCTAAGTGGTGGCAGATAACCAGGGAATGATGTCAAGAATTGAACAGAGTCTTCTGAGAAAATCAAATCCTGATGATGATGATCTCAGCATCATTTAAGAAAAAATATCCTAACTTACATGGGGACATTGATCTCACCATAAAGTCTATTTTCTAAAAACTCTTCAACCTCTCTGCCTTAGGAATAGGTGGTTGATTACACATTAATTATCACAATAGTAACAATTATTACTATTGTCTTATATATAAAAATTTACAAAGTAATTCTCTCCCAACTCTCATTAAGAGAAATTATTTTTATAATTTCACATTTCACAGATAGAAGAGTTGTACTTCAAGGGGTTTAAATTGTCCAAGGTTACATAATAAATAAGTGTCAGGACAAGGACTTAGACTCAGCTCCTTTGATACAATGATCTGTCTACATTACCATGTTTTCATGTCAACATGATATGAGTTGAGAAATAGTAAGCTTACATATGTCCATATTTGCGCTTAATTCCTCTGGATTTTAAAGATTTTTCACTTTTCAATGATACTCTATTAAAATGTAAAATAACCAAGGAAACAATAAAAAAAAATCCCAAGAACGCACACAACTTGAAACGCTTAATCAATTCCCTATAGGAATCTGATCTAGGATATTATATTAGGAAGGCAGAATTTATGATTTCAAAGAGAATCTCATATGTGCCTAAAAGGTCCGGAACCGCAGGATATAAAGAATTCTCTAGGCAGAAGGCAGGAGAACTAAAGCATGTATTTACACTCCACAATAACAAGCCCACAAACCAGCATCCCCATTTTGATATTTTCATCAAAAGCTTCCAGGCCCAGTAAGTCCGCCTTACAAGGGTAACCAGGAGGCCACAGAGAAGCGAGATGGTATAAGGCAAAATCATATACATGCTTCCCCTCTACGGTAAGAAGATTACCCACTAGCCTCCAGTCAGCTCTGCTACCAGCAGCTCAGCTTCGGCTGTAGGCATCTCTGGCTCCAACCAGAAGAGAGAGAATCTTCAAGCTGTCCTCTCCCCTCTTACAGAGTTTTTGACATCATCAAGCGCCGCCTGAACGACCAGGGCCGATTGGTTCTTGACTTGGCCCCTCCCCCTAGCGTAAACCACGTTAACACACCTCCCCTCAGCCAGCCCCACGACTCATCACACAGGAAGCTCTCCGATCCCTGGCATGGTCGCTGGGCCTCCTGCCCCAGAAGAGCAAGCCCCAGCGTCCAGGGAAGCTCAACGAGGCAAGCTGAGTCATTCAAAGAAAACAAAGTCCATTCTGGCTACAGATATGTATCCTTGAGTAAGGTGAGATGGATGGGGCACAGGAAAAGATGATAGATAATATACCCTAGAAATAAGGGCACGAAGAGGAAAGGTTGGAAGCCACCAAAGACAGACTTTATCTACTCCATTGTTTTGCAAAACCCTGTCTATGGTGGAGATCAAAGGTGGGCCTGGTCACAGCAAGCATTGATTAGGGTCAACATTCTATGCCTCAGTCAATTGTGTCAAGAATAATGTCTGACTTGAACAACACTACAACATTATGAAGTAATGTTTCCTTCTTCGTCCTCTCCATCCCTTAAATTTTTTGGTGCTATGCTCATCTTTAACTCCTAAATTTTTCACTGAGGGACTTGGTTTTCTTCTCCTTGTACTTTCCCTTGTGATATATGGATGTGTCAAATCCTGGCCCAATTATCATATCATGCCAGGATTAGGACTCTTTGGGACCTTTGGGAAAAGCGGTTCAATTCTGAGACCTCATTATGCTCAATTCTCTCTTTCTCTAGGGTGCTACTGATTAAGTTTTAAGAATTCATTGCGATGAGGATTAAATACCAGAGGAATCTGTTGGCTGTTCTCACTCATCAGCACTGTCTCTGCTCAGCTGACACCCTGAAGCACAGTTTCAGAATTTACCATTGTGAGAATTGAGCTCCACTGGTACCCCAGCCTTGAGGCACTCATGAGAGGTTGCATTTCTTATTTTTCTGCCTTGGTTCAGAAACGGCTATGACCTAAAGGAAGCTGTCTTTTTTTTTTTTCTTTACAGAGGTCTTAATCAACATTTCCACCAGCAAGTTGCAAAGGATAGTTGACACAGTCACTCAATTAATTCATCTTATTATATGTGCAATTTAATCCATCGAGACCCAAACTACCCAAACATATTTTAAAATTAAAGAAACTTAAAATTGAAAATAGTTTTGCATTTAAAGCAAGAACAATAAACCATACTTAAGAAAGGTTTGCACAACCTTGGAAGTATCAGACTGAGATAGTCATTCAGTATGATTGGTTATGGCCCCTTAAAAGATTATATAGGGTGGCTCCAAAGTCTTAGCTCAATTTTAGATTTTTAAAGTTTAAAATGATAGCTATTAAGTTATGAAAGCTTAAAATTACACTATGATTATGTGGCCAATCTGTATTAGTGGTATCCTTGGGCCAGACAGTAGGTAGCACTTATATAGCAATAATAGAATTATTTGAAAAGAAACTCAAACTTGAGACTTTGGAATCTTTAATTCAGTAAGGACAAAGGCAGAGTAAATAAGGAATGCATAAGCATAAAAAACATGAATGAAAGAATAAAAATTTAGAATAGATAGAAAAGGATAATGGAGAGAATAAAGTAAAAAAAAGAAAAAAGCATAGAAAATTAAAAAGAAACTAGTAAAAAAAATAAGTTTAAGGGGATAAGATAGAGAGGAATTTTAAATTACCTACTTGAGAGGGAAAATAAGGGAAACAGAGAGAAAGATTTAGATAATGAAATAAAAGGTAGAAAGAAAAACAAACCAATGCATTATATAAAACTCCAAAATTAGAGAAAAGAGAGAAAAACAGAAGAAAGGAAAAGAGCCTGTGGGAACAAGTTTGCATTAAGGTAGATTATACAAAAATAATTTTAGGACAAAGTATTTTATTAACAGAGGAATAAGAACAAAAATAGTAACTTAGAAAAAAGCAATATCAGAGAAAAATGGAAGAAAATATGTACCTAACTGCCATGACTCTAAATGTGAATGAATTGTACAGCCCAATAAAATGAAAGAGAATGAAAGATTGGAAAAGAAAACAAAATCCCACTATATTTTGATTATGAAACACACATAAAAATAAAACAAAATCATCACAGAATAGAAATGAGTGACTTGAAAAAAGATAGTATACAATTGTAGTTAAAATCTTGCTATCATATGAAGTGAAACAACAACTCACAAAACTGAGAGAAATGATTATTAATAACCTATGATTTGAGGAGATTCAGATTTCTCCCTTATTCTTTTATTCTCATTTCAAGACCCTATCCAGACCCCACCCAGGTGGAGCAGCCATTGTCCTTCACTCTGGTTTGGGTGTGGATGAAT
Source organism: Trichosurus vulpecula (assembly GCF_011100635.1). NCBI lineage: Eukaryota > Metazoa > Chordata > Mammalia > Diprotodontia > Phalangeridae > Trichosurus > Trichosurus vulpecula. The sequence goes on from NC_050574.1 coordinate 159,710,855, forward strand.
TTTTTGAAGAGATTGACCAAGTCTGGAGGCTAACTTAGAAGTAAATGACATAATCAAAGTTCTAGCCCCTCACTGTAGTATTCATTTTCTCATTAATTGTTAACCTCATGTTGTATGCCTGTGAAATCTGGATAGTCTACCAGTGCCATGTTAGGAAACTGAATCACTTCCATTTGAATTGTCCTAGGAAGATGTAGGGTTAATGGAATATAAGATCTTCTACATCCTTTAATAGGTCTATGTGACCACGTGTCCCCTTTTTCCCTTGGAACAGGGGCCGTATTCCTAGGTCTAAAGGTACACAGATATTTCAATCACAGATGTCTTGCTGCTTTGAGCTCTGGCCCAATTCACAGCTGTGATACATCCTGAGTTACAAAGAGCCCATTGGGGGAGGAACTTGCCTAAGGGGAAACTTGCTTATGGGGAGGCTTGCTTGCAGGAAGGCTTTTATACCTTTTTGTTCTAAGCTAATTAGGTACTGAGTCAGGAGGATTGTGATACTTTCTGGCTCTGAGCCTATTAGCTGAAAGCCTGTGTGGTGGTTGTTAAAGAGTCCTGCTCCCCCGCCCTTGTGAATCCAGATGTCTGGTGATTATCTATCTGTTACTTTGTTTAGAAAGTTAGAGCCCTGTCTATTGGATCTCTGTGCTAATTTCTTTCTGCTTGTATTTTCTCCACATTCAGGGTGCTAATCTTTCAACTAGTGAATGACCTTTACCTTCTTTACTTATATATCTTTAATTAAAATAAGATTATTAACCCCTTTGAAGGTGTCTTTCCTTTAGAAAAGCAGATCAAAGAACCTGTGCTAGCAGGCCATCCTAGGTGTGCCAGGGTGTTTGCTAATACAGAAGATCCTGAAGATCACCTGGCAGGATAAGGTACCAGACACTGAGGTCCTTACTCGAACTAAACTGCCAAGCATCCAAACTCTGCTTCAGAGAGCACAACTATGATGGGCTGGCCTTTGAATATATAACATATGCTTGCCAAAAAGGCTATTTTATGGAGAACTCACACAGGGCAAGCGTTCACATGCTGGTTACAAGAAGTGATAGAAGGACACTCTCAAGGTCTCTCTTAAGAATTCTGGAATTGATTCTGTGACATGGGATACACTGGCACAGAACTGCTCAGCATGATGCGCCCACATCAGAGGAGGTGCTGTGCTCTATGAGCAAAGCAGAATTGAAACAGCTCAAAGGAAATGTAGGACGCACAAATTTAGAGTATCCACCCCAAATGTTCACAGGGACTATTTGTGCCCAATCTGTGGTAGAACATTTTGAGATCATATTGGTCTGATCAGCCACAGTTGGACACATTGAAACTTGATTCTAGCATAGCAATGTCATTTTGGTCCTCTTTGAGAATGGGGGACAACAACCAACTAATTGTTAACCAATCAGAGTTGATTGCCACCCACTCCCCCTTGGGAATACCCTCTTCACAATGGGCATATAAGTATTGAGCCCACCACCATGATTGTCTTTGGTCTAAAAGAAAGATGGCCAAATGACCATCCCTTTATTAAAATGTTGGCATTATTAGTAAAATGATTAAATTACCCAGAAATTATGTCTCTCTAACCCTTTTAAACATCACAAAACAGAGACTTATGGCATCTTTCAAAAGGGATGATTATAGATGATACAGATTTTTTAGCATTGCAACTTCAGGAAATTTGACAGTGTCTTAGGGTGAAGAGATATCTCCAACAAATATAACAAGTCATAAATAGTAAAGACATACTTTAAAGATCATAATGCAATAAAAGTAACAATCAGTTCACTTTCACATACACACACACACACACACACACACAACTATATGTGAAAGAACTACCAACAAAAAAATATGTTGATGCCTATTAGCTGAAGGATAGCTAAAACACTATAGCACATCAATGTATTTAATGGACTATTAACTGTATGGTAAGAAATGCTGGATGTAGTGAATACAGAGAAACGTGGAAAGATTTATACAATCTGTTTCAGTGTGATGAAAATCCTTTGATACATGCAACGGTTCTTTGAAAGGAGGAAGGGGGATGTATGTAGGCAATATAAAAAGAAAATGTATCAGTAAAAGTATGTTTGGATTTTTCTTTTTTTTTTTTTTGGAGGGGAGAGTAGAGGAACTAATAATTCTGACCACTCTGTAGAATGTGCAGATAATATCTCATTACAAAATGTTGGATGGTTTCTAGTTGCAAATATAGCCATATAGTCCTTTTATTAACCTGTTAGTCTACCTTTTTGACATTTAACCCACAGAGACTGAGGTGTGGAGAGATGATGAGTCAGGGTAAAAGACGGATATGCTGCTCACAAATTCAGTTCCAATCCACAAGCAATTTTTGTTGTTGTCATTTTCAGTTTTGTCTGACTCTTTGTGAGCCCCTTTGGGGTTTTCTTGGCAAAGATACTCTAGGTCATTGTACAGATGAAGAAACTGAGGTAAAAAGGATTAAGTAATTTGTCTATGATCACACAGCTGGTGTCTGAGCCCAGATTTAAACTCATGAAGATGGGTCTTCCTGACTTAAAGCCCTGCACTCTATCCACTGTGCCACCTAGAACCACTAATAAGCATTTATTAAATGATCTGCTTTGTTCCAGGCATTTTATAAAGTAGTCCAGAGCTACTTTCTTGCCTTTCCCTTACTCTCTTCCTTCTCTTAGGCAGTTTAGGACCAGGCAATTTTTGTTTTTCCCTGATAAATAGCATTGTGGTGCTGAGAGTGCATTGCTGTAAAGCATGCACTGAATTTGAAATCTGGAACTCTAGGTTTGAATCCTACCTCCCAGGCTTACTAGCTTTGGTTCCAAGGAGAAATCCCCTAATTCCCCTCAGCCAGACTTCTTGTGAGGAAAGTGTTTTGTATGTTTTAAAATACCATATTTAAGAAGTGTTTATTTTTGTCATTGCCAAATTTAAATAGTACAAGACTTTGACTTTCTAGTATTGAATTCTTGTACCCTCCTTTGTTTCATGGGTTTGTATCTTTTACTCAAATAACATTTAGTTTTATTCATCATCATCACATTATCACAATAGCTGAAATCTACATAGGACTTTGAAATTTACAAAGCATTTATAGGCATTATCTCACATGAGCTTCCCAAGTACTCCATGAGGTATATGCCCATTCTATAGTTGAGAAAACTGAGGATCATAGATATAAAGAGATTTGCTCATTATCACATGTTGCGGAAGTGTTCAAGGGAAGATTTAAGTCTAGGTCACCTTGACCCCAAATCTAGGATGCTGGATGAGAGACCACACTGGTTCTCAAAGATTTATTTAATACTCTACTTTATGCAGTGTTTTTCTATGCACTTGATCTGTCATCATTCTAATAAAAAATTGTTTATGATTGTCTAGTGCTAAAGTGGAAAATCTGTGGCTAGAGATAGGTTCATATCCACAATTTGTGGTAAAAAGCCATTCTAGTTCTTTCCCACATTTCAGGCTTTAGTTGTGCCACATATTCTCATGGGTGGCAGATTTGGGTCATGGTCAAAGGATATACCATGTGTGTCAAGTAAATTTATTGAGAATCAAAGATTCTCCTAAGTAAAAACTGAAATCCTGAACTGGGATGCTACCACAAGGAAATGATTTGATGCTTCCCTGACAGATCAGAAGTGAGATGGAAGTGAAGAGCCAGACTATTTCCTATGGGGATTAAGAGCTGGGAGGGGAGGTACTGTCATCCCAATGATTCTGATTCCATTGGGAGGTGTTAAGGCTGAGACAGGGTTGTAGTAATGACTAAAACAATGGATAACAGTAATGTAAACAATGGCTTATAATGATCTAAATGAAGGTTCACTGGCAAAGGGAAATAGACTGGCAAAACTATGTTTTAAGCATGATAATTTGACAAACTCAAATTATTCTCATAGATCTGATTGAAGTTATTTGGATTAGATGAATAACAAACATAGGCAATATCCCTTGATTAATTATCAGATTGACCCACTTATTATTTTTATTTCCTTACCTCTGTCCTCTTTATTATTACATGTCTGCTGAATGTGGGATTGGTAGAAGAGGGGAGACTAAAGGGAAATTGAATATCCAGTAATGTTTGATACAATTAGCTTGCCATTCCAAATGCCTTGGAAAAAACCTGAAAATCAACCATCCATTTGATTTAGACCTTTTGATGGAAATCACAATAGGCTAGGGGAAAAGTCAAGCTATAAGGATGGGAGTTAATTGAGTAAATAAATGAAATCACCCCTACCCTATTAAAAGTGTCGAAATACTTAGTGCTGATATATTTGTTGGGTGGGAACACATCTGGATTGTTCACTACCTGTGGTCAAGGTCAGCATACTGCCCCTGCTATTACAGGAAGTCTGTTTGGATTGACTGAGAGACTTGATCATGCTTGGCCTAGTATAAAAAGAACAATCTAATTGGAAAAGGAGATTCCTACATCCAGAAATAGGGAGAAAAGAGAGAGAGACCTTATACCGGTTCCTTTGGTAGGAAGGAGCACATCTTTTCTTGGCCTAGGTCTTTTCCCTTCTTCTTTTGTTGGGAGGAAAACCTTGTCAGCCAAAATTCTAGCAGTTTCCCAGGACAGCTGATAGCAACTTGGGAGTCAAAGAAAGACTGGAGAGAAATTCAAGGCTTTACATATAGCTAAGCAGAAAATCTACTCCATACTTACTAAAGGAAATGTTTGGGGGATTTTGCAAAAGGACGTCTAGGATTTGTCTTATCCTTTCTGCCATATGTGTTCTCAAACCTGAATCCTGTTTTCTCCTGAACTTTGTATTACTTTGGTAGGGTGTGTTACAGATTTTTGGAGGAATGTTTTGTACCAACTGTTCCTACTATGTGACCTTATTAAATGTCCATTCCTATGATCTAATTAAGTCAGGCTCAGCAATTAATATCAGCTGGCAATCAAGGTGGGCACCATACTGATGAAGTTTTGTCAGCTATAGCATTAGAAAAGACATTTCCCAACCACTCAGGGCTTGTATTAGAGACCTCAGCAAACAAATTCTGGGGACCCAACTGTCAGTGGGAGCAAGGGTTGAGATATTAGTTTCAGAGAATTGCTGCAAAGGAATAATCTTAAGCCTGAGGCTCTAACTACATTTTGCAAATTCAATGAATATTTAGAAAGGGTCTTGTGCATCAGATAGGTATGAACAGTCCATCCAAATAGGATGAACACCTATAGCTAATTTATCCCTGAGGTGTTTTCTAGAATTTGCTTTTCAAAAGTTGTTCTTTAATCAACCAATCAGCGATGATTTATCAAGTATTTGCTACATATCTAACACTACAGGGTAATAATACAGAAGTTTAAGGGAAAGGGAAGTACAGTAACAAGCATCTATTAAGCCCCTACTACTGGCACTGTGGTTTATAACAACCCTGTAAGGGAGGTGCTATTATTATTTTCATTTTACCTGCAGGTGCTATTATCCCCATGTTATAGCTGAGCAACCTGAGGTCAAGAGAGGTTAAGTGATTTGCCCAAGGTCACACTAGTAATATAATATAGGTGTCTGAGGCTGGATTTGAAGTCAGGTCTTCCTGACTCTAGGTCTAACATTCCATCCAGTGTGCCTCCTAGCTTCCTATGCATTATTCATTGTTCTTGCTATCTCGGACCTTGAAATATATTTAAGGAAAAGAATATATGAAATAATTTGTGAAATATTTTTTGCTAAAATGTGGAAGCTAGTTATTCAGAAAATATCGGATTGACATGAGCTACTTTGGTCAATGACTTGGATAAGTCCTGAATTAGACTTTCCAGATATTGAAAGCAACCTTTCTGGATCCCTGCCTCTTACCATTATCCTATATGCACTTTGATTTCTCTTTACTAATGTATTAAGATACCTATTTGCTCCCTGGTACTGAACTTCCATGATATCAGCTTTCTGCCCAGATCACCAATTGCCATGCTTTACCGACACACAGAATTTCCTTTTGCTACTTAGTTCGCTTTCTCACATTGCCTGCCATGCCTCAGCAGGTCTTTTTAGTCTCTAGGTCCCACCCAGTCCCTGTTTGGTCTATTATGTCTCACCCACTGCCCAGGTAGAATAGTTGAGATCGGTCATAAAGGATGGATAGAAGCAGGTTAAGCAGAAGGAAATAGAACATGCATTTCATTTGCCAAGAGTGGTATGAGGAAAGGAAGACATTCAGGAAATGACGTGCATTAGAACCATGGACTGACTAAAGCAGAGCCTCCATGATGGGGAGTAGTAGGAAATAAATTTGTGGCAGTTTTGGAGTCTTTTTTGAAAAGAAGACAGAAGAATTTGAATGAGTGGCAGCCCATAATAGAATGTCACTATGAATTCTTGAGCAAGTGAAATGACATGATGAAAAGAGTGTTTAAAAATATTTCTTTGGCTGTATTGTAAGAGAATATACTAGAATCAGGAGATAGCCCAGAAATTCAGATGTGGTGGGCTGAAGGTCTAGATTAGGGGAATCAGTGGAAGTAATGAGGAAGAAGTGAATCAGAGACACATTTCAAAGGGAGAAATGACAGAAGATGGTAACAGAATGGCTATAGGAATAAGGAAGAGGGACGGTGGCTCAAATGTTTCTAGTTGGACTTCATGGTTTGAAGAATCTATAATGTTACACAACTGTGGAGGTCATAACTTTCTCAATTCAAAGGAGTATTAGGGTTTTCCGAAGCCTAGAGCTGAGATTCAGGTTTAATTTGCTGGAGATTTATACTCTACCTCTTGTAATCTTCTTTTTATAAGTGTCTTATGTGTTTCTGAGCAATAAAGCTAGAGCAAAAAATAATTGAGATCTATTGAAGTGGATTCCAAAGAGCTGTCAGGTCAGGCTCTGATAGAACTTCTCTGTAAAAGTATGGAAATGATTTACGTGTTTCAGCAAATCTTCTGTGGTGCTGTGTGCAGCGAGAAACCTGGAGACAAAGCAAAATCTAACAGGACAGTGAGTGATCCTAACTCTTAGATTAACAGGCCCCTGGTACTTGAATTAATAGACTAATAAAAAAAGAAATTATGTCAGATATACATTCATAATTTTAATGAACAAAGGATTTTCATTTAGTGTTTATGCATCTCTTTATTTGTTCATTTATTCCTATCTTTTGCTATTTTAATTAAACTTTAAACAATACCAAAAATTACATGTACAAATAATTCAACTTGAAAAAGGAATTCAACATACTACATATATATGTGTATATATGTATATGCTTATATGTATATGTGTATATATAGCTATATATCTATATCTATCTATCTTTCTGTCTATCTATCTATCTATCTATCTATCTATCTATCTATCTATCTACACTGTGTGTATATAGCTATAAACTGTTTAGCCCTTACTTCCTGCCTCTGTGTTACCTTCCATTATCTTGATTTGGTATTTAAATATGTTTATGTACATTTTCCCATTACATAAATTTGTATTTTTTCTCCTGATTTTCAATTTCCACTTTTAAAAACCTCAATAGTATTTCATGTGGTGCACTGGATAGGGCACTGATCCTAGAATCAAGAACACCTAAGTTCAAATTCAGCCTCAGACACTTACTATATGTATGACCCTGGGCAACACACTTGACCTCTATTAGACTCAACATCTTTACCTGTAAAATGAGGATAATAATGGCATCTACCTTGCAGAGCTTTTGTGAGAAATAAATGAGATAATAATTGTAGTGCTCAGCACAGCATACTACATGTACTACATGAATGTTAGCTAGTATTGTTGCTATTATTATTAATTACTTTATCATTTTTGTATTGGTCATTCTTGATTTATTTTTAATATTTTATTTGATTGCTGTCACAGAAAAATTAGCCATTCCCCATGTATAAATTCCTACGGCTTTAATTATCCCTTCTAGATAGATAATTCCCATATCTTCTTTGATGGCTCTGATCCCTCTTAGACCTAGACTGGAATCTTCTATTGTCTCTATAACATTTCTATCTGAAGGTCCTATCGATAACTCCAATTCAAAATTTGTTATTTTATTTTTCCCTAAACCAGGTCTTCTTTGTGATATCAAAATTTCTTTCAGTTGCCAATGTTTAAAGCCTAGTTGCTCTCTTTGCCTCTCTCTGGCTTTTTTCTTTCTCATATCCAATCAGATACCAGTTTCTTTTGATTCTATGTTCATCTACTGAATCTTTCTCCAATGTTCTCTACCCACTGTAGCAACAATCTGCTAGCAGCTGTTGTTGAGGTGTAAGACCCAACAAGACAAGCAACAGGAGCTGCCAGCACAGGTTCTTTTGATCTGCCCAGTATCTAGAACAGTACTCTTCACATAGTTGATTTTGGGGGGTCAATTTGAATTTATATTGCTCCTTGTTGTTAAGTCATTTCACTCATGTCCGACTCTTCATGACTCCATTTGGTATTCGGATTGCTCTGGAGGAGAAAGTGAGGCTGGTGACCTTGCACAGCCCTCCCTCCCTCAAATCAAAGTCAACTGCAAGTCATGTCATCACTCCCTGATGTCATGGTCCTCTTTGAAAGTGGACAAACACATCTTGGAGTTTTCTTGGCAAAGATATTGGAGTAGCTCACCATTTCCTTCTCCAGCTTTTGACAGGTGAGTAAACTGAGGTAAACAGGGTTAAGTCACTTGTTCAGAGTCACACAGCTAGTAAGCATCTGAGGCTGGATTTGAACTCAGGGAGATCAGCCTTCCTGACTCCAGGCTTGGCACTCTATACACTGCACCACCTAGCTTCCCCCTTCTGGCACATAGAAGATAATTAATATTTGTAGATTGATTGATTAGCACTTAACTTGGCCTCTGACTCTGGGTGGCTGGGATAGTGCTGGAAGGGTATTACTCCTAAGTTTTCACAATTCTAAGCCATCCTGCTCTAAGCACCTTTGAACAAATAACTCTTTCCTCCTCCTCCTTCTCCTCCTCCTTCTTCTTCATTGTCTTCTTCTTCTGCTCCTGCTTCTTTTTAAAGTTCTTACAACATGTTTCTGATAACTGCATAAGAGATTATTCATTTTATAATGACAGTTAGTATGCTGCTAGATTACTTTCCAAAAAGATAAATTCGCATTCCATCCAGAATGTATAAATGTAATTTTTCTTCATAACCCCACCAGCACTGAGTTTTGTAATCTTTATTTTGCCAATTTCATAAATGTGAGTTGGTGGTTTGGAGTTAGTTTAATTTGTATTTCTTTCATTATTAATACAAACTATATCTGTGGATGTGCTGTCCAATATATAAAGATACAGTTCATGGATGGCATGAATAGATATGATCTGGGATCTGGCCCTGTTGTAGTAGGGTCATTCCTGTATTGCCAACAGCATAGCTTGGGGAGGGATAAGAAAGGATCCAGGATTGTTTGAGGCTGGGCTATCTCTTTTATCTTCCAGATGGTAGTCTGCCGCTTCTCAAATATCTCCAATCTAGGGGAATGATGTTAGATTCAGAATAAAAACTGGTCTTCCTATTGTTCTCAAGTGACCGTTAGCTTATGCTTACCAGATTTTCCCCTTTCCAAAAGAAATTATTCATAAATGGAGACCACTACAAACAGCTAGTACACCCCTCTATCAAAGAAAGCAGGAAATATAAATCAGAGATGTTATATAGAAGAGAATATAGCCCCCCCCAACCAAGTACATGAGAGTAAATGAAGTCTTAAGCTGGGAGCAAGGTTTGAGTGGAGATTTCAGCTCAAACTAGGGGAACAAATTATCTCACTGAGAGGGAATCTGTTCTCGCCAGTCTTTAGGGTTGCAGATGCTAATGGTCAAAGTATGTGATGGAGGCTGGCTTCTCCTTCATGTCTGTGCTTCTGGGGCAGTAGTCTGCCATTCAAAATTGTGTAGCATGCCTTTTTCTGGACTTGTCTCTCTCAAAGAATTAACTCATCTAAAGTTCCTTCTTTATTTATGCAGAACTTTTTCTGTCAAATCAAGAGTTTTGTTCCCTTACACATGCAGTGGAGCACCTTTAAGGCATTTTTTAGAAAACTGTCCCCACTCTTTGGGAAAAAAAAAAGGGTTACATGTGGAATATTTAATTCTCCCTCCCCCCAACTATCTGTATCAGATTTTGTAAGCTACTTTATAATAACTTTTGTTAATTTGTGCCTAGGGTATGAGATGTTTCCATGAGAAACTTTTATAATAGGATAAAGGGCTATTCTTCTTATAAAAAGCATATTTAATAAAAGACATTTAGAAATTTCACCCAGTTTTTTTCAATTTCAAAATAGATCAGTATTTGTATATGATAACTTCTCTTTGCCTCCTTTTATCTCTGCCACCCTTTGATGGACTTTGCTCTGGATATAGTTGATCTGTTTATGACCAACATCATTCCAAAGAATAGGAACATTATAATTAGAAATATTGCCAAAGATAATATATTCCTTTTAATATTGAAAATGTATAATGAAGTTAAAGTTCACATAATGGGGCGGGGAGGAGGCTGCTCTTTCAACATACACATTTAAAGGGCCTGAGTCCTTGGTACGGCTCTGATTTGGAAAGGGGGTGTGATGAAGCCATGATGAATAAGGACTATGAGAATCACTAGGGTGAACATTCCACACTGCCTGCAATAACCATGCCATGGGTTTCTTTTTATGTGGCATTAAATAACAGCAGAGAACTCACTTTCCATTTTTTCTGCAACTCCCCAAGACAGTTTGTTTGTGCCCAGAGATAATAGTGGACTACATTTTCACCTTGTGATCTGTCTGTTGTTAATTGAAACAAGTGCATATCATTGCTTCAAATATAAAACTGGGGGTTGTTTCCTACCTTGGCTGAGGGGGTTACAATCATGGCTAGACAATTTTGCTTCAAAAACATTGAAGGAATATATTCCCCTGCCAGTGACTATTAAGCTAGACTGCAACTTCTTTGCTCATCCTTTCTGACTGGTGAATTGTGTAGGTTAATAATGTTAATGACATATCCTTTGGATCATTTTACCCCCTTCATTTTTCTTTATCTTTGGGAATAAAGCAGCAAACTGGACATCCCTGAGTTCAGTTTTGATAATGAGCTATTTCCCTCAGTTCTGAGATGCTGTCTGGGAGCCCGGTATATTTGGCAACACCTGCTGTTCGTTTGCTTTCTCTGCTTTTAACAGTCAAAATATTCCCTTTGTGAAGGAGGAGGATTAACTCAAATGGCAAAATGTGGTATCAATACCCAGGCCATTTGTTTTTTTGTTGGAATAGAGAATTTATTGGCAAGCAAACCCCAGGCTACTTTCTTCTTGCTCATTTTGATGGTACAGTGTTTGCATATGGGGGTTGTCAACATGTGCGCTAAAGGTGTTAAGTCTTAGATCATTTATCAGGTTTATTATCATAATTCCTCTTGGGCAGGCTCTCCCTTGTGCAGCCTTTACAGATATTACCTAATGAATCTTTATAGCAACTGTCCCTTGAGGCCACTTAGATGTGTTGGTGCTAATGAGTCTGGCACTAATGAAACCAAGGTCTTGGGTTCCATCATTGTATGTAGCTTTGCACTGAGTGGAATCTTTCTCCTAGGCCCTAAGGGATACATTTTATATTTATGGGTTATTTCTTAAATCAGGATCTTTGGAAACCCAGAGTGGAACAGGGAATAGGATGACTAAGGGCAAACCTAGCCCCGTAATTTAAAAAAAATACCAACTCATAGCTTATCTTTTACTGATAGTAGTACAGTAATAACCTCTTCATATTCAAAGGGAATAGTGGCAGTATCATAAAATGAGTAGATTTGGCCTCAGAAATGAAGGTTAAATTCCAGTGCTACCTCTGAAATGCTGACTATAAGACCCTGGACAAGTCTCTTAACCTCTCTGTGACCCAAGCAACTCTGTAAAACAAAAACCTTCATTGGCAAAGGGATCTTCCTCATTGGGAATTTTCCTTTACCATAGAAGTCACATGTCCATTCCCCATTCCCTTTATAAAGGAAAGAATATTATTCTCTTTTTCTCTAGTCATTTAACAAATCAAGAATAGATTGGATCTCATTTGCATGCAATTCCTCTCCTTCACTAGTACTCAAACCAAAGACAAATCCCTATGACATTTCCCCAGATCTTGTCCTTCTCTACTATCATTTAACACTATCAGATAAATATATGATGTTTTATTCTCTAATTGTTTCAAATGTGTAAATTGAACTATTCCCACCAAGTTCCTTTATCGTATGTGCTTAGCCTTGCTGCTGGGTGCTCTGTGGTTAGTACAGAACTAGGTCCATTAAAATGTGCTCCATGATAATTGATTGATGATTTATAATTACACTTGGTCCTACTTGGAGATACACAAACAGAAAAAGACAGAGAGATATAAGTGTAATGTGCAATATTACATGATAAGTATATTAAAGAGGTATAAAACAAAGCACAATGTAAGTCATCCCCTCTTTGCTTTAAGAGAAGTATTCTGCTTTCCAGACTGGAGACACTTTTAATATTTTTTAAAGCTTCAGCTGCTGCTTGGCCATCTGTGGGAATGATATTCCCAGCCCTGTCTGCTGTCCATTCAGGAATAATTAAGATGAAAAAGCTCAGTAATATTACTTGACTTTGGGCAGAGCCTTTCTCTTAGGCTGATCCAAATCTCTTGACCTGAACAGGTGCCCTACCATCTTTCCAACTATTAAGGGGCAGTTTCTAAGCAGGATCCTGTCATTTCCAAAGTCCTGTTGCCTCCAACGTTACAGTTGCCCTACAGCATATAATAATAGAAAGCGAAGTTTCTTGGTGAAAATCCTGCATTAAATAGAAAATTATTCCGTATGATAATTGGAAGTTGAAAACCTTTGTCAATTTCATATATGTCAGTCAACTCCTCATCTCTCTGGTCTCTAAAGATCCCTTCTGCTTGGAGTTGTAGAAGAGAGTTTGCTTAATGCATTTGCTCTGCATCAATTGTTACTAGCTGTATTCTTGTCCCTACCAGGTAGTTTTAAGTAAAAAAAAAATGAAAGGGACATCTTTAGTTGGAACTAGAATTTGAAAGTTTGCTTCAACATTAAAATTACTAGATAGGTCTCCTCTTCTCCTCACTCCCATCATTTCTTTTCTGAATACCACAAAGCTCTGTTTCCTACAGTCAATTTCATTAGCAATCTGGATCCATTCCAACCAATCAATAAATAAAACTCAGTTAAGCCACATTTATTTCTGGAAGCAAATAGCAATCAGTTCCTTACCAAAAGAATTTAGTCTGTGCCCTTCAGGTGGATCAGTAAACAAGTTTTGGGACTTTGCAATCCTGTTCCCAAGAGGAGATGGAAGACCCAAAGGAAGGTAGATGAATAGAGTTCAACATGCCTTCTTACTAGAAAAATGTATTTCATGTTTCTTTTCATTTAATTATCAACCAATAAGCACTTACTAAGTATTTACTCTGTTCCAGAGACTGTGCCAGGTACTAGGGACACAAGTATTAAAAATAAAACAATCCCTTATCACAAGGAGCTTATGTTTTAAATTATTTAGATAATTGATTATATTCTTATCACTTTGTTCATGTAGACACATAAACTTTTGGTTTGTTTATTTGTTTTAAACTTCCATTTTCAGTTCCGAATGCTTTCCTTCCCTCCTAACCCTCTCCCACCCACAGAGAAGTGAAGAAATATGATACACATAATATGTGTGAATTCATGCAAAGCATTTTCAACATAAGCCATGTTGTAAAAGAATTTTAAAAGAAAAGAAAAACAAAAAAAAGTGAAGGAAAATATGTTTCAATAGTCACTCTGAGCTTATCACTTCTCCCTCTGGAGAACATGACATTTTTTTATCATAAGGCCTTTGGAATTGTTGTAGTTCATTGTATTGATGAGAGGAGCTAAATATTTCACAGTTGATTGTCATTACAATATTGGTGTTACTGTGTACAATGTTTTCCTAGTTCTGCTCCCATCACTTTGCGTCAGCTAACATGTCTTCCCACTTTTTCCTGAAATAATCTACTTTATCATTTCTTATAGCACAATAGTATTCCATCACAATCACATACTACAACTTGTTCAGTTATTCCTGAATTGATGGGTATCCCCTCAGTTTCCAATTCTTTGCCATCACAGAAAGGGCTGCTATAAATATATTTGTGTATATGGGTTCTCTTCCTTTTTCTTGGATATTTTTGGGGTACAGACCTAGTAGTGATATTGCTGGGTAATAGGGTATACACAGTTTTATAGCATTTGGGTTTCAAATTAATTTCAAATATAGTTCCAAATTGTTCAAAATATTCAAAACAGTTTCAAATTGTTCTCCAGAATGGTTGGACAAGTTCACAGCTCCACCATCAATGCATTTGTATACTTATTTTTCCATATCTCCTCCAACATTTGTCATTTTCTTCTTATTTCACATTAACCATTCTGTGGTAATAGTTCAGAGTTGATCTCATTTGCATTTCTCTAATCAATGGTGATTTAGAGCGATTTTTAAAACAACTATTGGTATTTTTTATTTAATCTTCTGAAAACTGCCTGTTCATATCTTTTGACCATTTATCAATTGAGTATGACTCTTATTTTTATAAATTTGGCTAAGTTACACTTTTAATAGAGAATCTTTTGTAATCCCTCACCTTTTCTAGTCCTGCTTTCCTTCTAATTTTTGTGGAATTGGTTTTCTTTGTGCAAAATATTTTTAATTTTGTTTAATCAAAATTATCCATTTTACTTCTTGTAATTCTTTCTATCTCTTGTTTGAAATAGAGGTCACAAATAATTTTCCTATGCTCCCTAATTTGCTTATTATATAATCTTTTGTGTCTAAATCACAGATCTATTTTTAACCTTGTATTGGTATATAGTGTGAGTTGTTGGTCTATGCCTGGTTTCTGCGAGACTGCTTTCCAGTTTTCCAAGCAGTTTTTGTCAAATAATGAGCTCTTGTCCCAATAATTTGGATCTTTGGGTTTATAGAATACTAGGTTACTGTGATCATTTACTTTGGTATATTGTGTGTCTAATCTAATTCTAGGCCCTAGAGTTCTCTAAATTTACCATCATGTCATTTGCAAAAAGTGATAGTTTTATTTCCTTGTTACCTATTCTAACTTAAATTCTTTTTTCTTGTCTCATTGTTATAACTAGCTTCTATAGTACCATATTGAACAATAATGTTGATAGTGGATGTCCTTGATTCACCCCTGAGATTATTGGGAAGGCTTTTAGTACATATTTATTACAGAAAATACCTGCTCTTGGTTTTAGATTGATGCTACTTATCATTTTAAGAGAAGGTCCATTTATTCCTATGCTTCTGAGTGTTTCGAATACGAATGGATGTTGTGTTTTCTCAAAAGCTTTTTCTGTATGATCTTTGTTTTATTTTGTCTTTGTTATTCATAGTCAGTTATGTTTGTTTCCCTAATATTGAATCAATCATGTATTCCTGGTTTAAATCCATCCTATTCATAATATATGATCTTTTTGATATATTGCTATAATCTTGCTAGTATATTTTGTAAAATGTTTGCACTGATATTTATTACTGAAATTGGTCTATGGTTTTCTTTCTTTGCTTTTGCTCTCTCTAGTTTGGGTAGAAAAGCCATATTTGTGCCATAAAAGCAATCTTGCTTATTTTTTTTCCAAATAGTTTATAAAATATTGGAATTAATTGTGGTTTAAAAGTTTTGTAGAATTCATTTGTAAATCCATCAGATACTGAAGTTTCCCCCCCTCAGAGCATTTATTTATGGCTTGTTCAATTTATTTTTCTAAAATAAGATTATTTAATATTCCCTCTTCTATTAATCTGGATAATTTATATTTAAATTAATATATATATTAATTTATATTTTTTATGTTTTCATCTATATCATTTATATTGTCAGTTTTATTGGCATAATTAGACAAAATGTTTCATAACAAATCCTTTAACTCATTTTCATCAATTGTGCAGTTACTTTTTTCATTTTTGATTCTGGAAATTTATTTCCTTTCTTTTTAAAAATAAAATCAGCCAATGCTTTATCTATTTTAAAAATGAAACTAACTCCTGGTTTTATTTAGTAGCTAAATATTTTTTACTGTTAATTTATATTAATCTCTGCTTTGATTTTCTGAATTTTTATTTTGATATTCAATTAGGGATTTTTCTAGGTTTTTAAGTTGCATGCTTAAAGCATCGATCTACTCTTTCTCTATTCTATTGATGTAAGCATTTAGAGATATGCATTTTCCTCTAAGTAGGGCTTTGTCTATATTCCACAAATTATGGTATGTGTTCTAATTGTTATTATTTTAATAAAATTGTTTCTATTATTTGTTCTGTGACACACTCATTCTTTGGGATTAGGTTGTTTATTTTTCCATTAATTTTTATTGTATGCTTTGGTGTCAATTTATTGAAAGTAATTTGTGTCACATTATTGTCTGAAAAGGGTCATTTGATATTTCTACTTCTCTGCTTTTGTTTGTGAGTTTATATGCCAAATTCTGTATCCTAGAGCACAAGGGGTGAAGTGTGACAAGAATGGCCTTTGTTTTCTTTGGATGGCTCAGTTTATCTCATTGGGCCTGCTGGGTGCCGGGCGTGCTGCTCTTCTTCTGGGGCAGGAAGCCCAGAGACCATTCCTGGGAACAGAGAACATCCTGTGTGATGAGTCATGGGGCTGGCCGAGGGGAGGTGTTGACTCCAGAGCCACGCCCTATTGGGTGTTAACCTAGGGGAATGGGCCAACTCAAGAACCAATCGGCCCTGGTCATTCAGGCAGTGCTTGATGATGTCAAAAACTCTATAAGAGGGGAGAAGACGGCTTGAAGCTTCCCTTTCCTTTTCCGGTTGGAGCCAGAGACACCTACAGCCAAAGCTGATGCAGGAGCTGCCGGTAGCAGAGCTGACCCATGTGTGGAGCAAGGAGTGCTGAGCAAGGACTTGAGGCCAGTGGGTAATCTTCTTACCCTAGAGGGGAAGCATGTACATGATTTTGCTTTATACCATCATGCTTCTCTGTGGCCTCCTGGTTACTCTTGTGAGGCAGATTTATTGGGCCTGGAAGCTTTCGATCAAAATATCAAAATGGGGACGCTGGTTTGTGGGTCTGTTACTGTGGAGTTTAAATACATGCTTTAGTTCTTCTGCCTTCTACCTAGAGAATTCCTTATATCCTGCGGTTCCAAACCTTTCAGGCATATATATGATTATCTTTGAAATCATAAATTCTGCCTTCATAATACAAATTCATGGACAGTTTTTGTGAAGGTGCCATGTACAGCTTAGATAAATATGTGCCACTTTCCTTTATCATTCCATTTTTTTCTAAAGGTCTAATATATCTAACTTTTCTAAAATCCTATTCATTTCTTTCTTTCTTATTTAGTTTATGGTTAGGTTCATCTGGTTCTGAGAGTGGTAAATTGAGGTTCTTCACTAGTATAGTTTTATTATTTCCTACTCTGTCTCATTTCTCTTTTCCTTTAAGAATTTGGATTTTCTGTCATTTGGTACATATGGCTTTAGTATTGCTATTACTTCATTCTCAATTCTATCTTTTAGCATCCCTTTTTCTCAATTCTTCTAGTCTTTTTTGAAATCACTCCAACATAATAGAATCATATCCATGTACTCTGTCTAAATATATTCCTTCTAAACATTCTAATGAGAAACTTCTTAGGGGTTAGAAGTAAACTTCCATATGGAATTTAAACTGTTTAACCTTATTAAATCCCTTAGGCTTTCTCACTCATGTTTAACTTTTAATGCTTCTCTTGAGTCTTGTGTTTGAATATCAGCTCTGGTCTTTTATTCAAAAGTTCTTGAAAGTCCTTTCTGTCATTAAATGTTAATTTTCCCCTTGTATTCTCAGTTTTGCTGAGTAGATTATTCTTAGTTATAATCCTATGTCTTTTGCTTTCTGAATTATCATATTCCAAGCACTCTGCTCTTTTATGGTAGTAGATGCTAAATCTTGTGTGATCCCGACTATGACTCCATAATCTTTGAATGTTTACTTCTGGCTGTTTGTAGTATTTTCTTTTTGAGCTGGGAGCTCTGAAATTTGGCTATAATCTTCCTGGGAGTTTTTTTGGGGGGAGATCTCTTTCATGAGATGATCATTGAATTATTTCTATTTCTACTTTGCTCTCTGGTTCTCTGGTGTCTGGGTGGTTTTCCTTGATAATTTCTTGAAACATGGTGTCTAGGATCTTTTTTTTTGATTATAGCTTTCAGGTAGTTCAATAAGTGCTAAATTATCTCTCCTTGATATATTTTCTATGTCAGTTATTTTTCCTATGACATTTTCAGTTTTTTACATTTTGTTGTTGTTTCTTGATGCTTCATACAGTTATTAGTTTTCACTTGACCAGTTCTCATTTTTAAGGTGTCATTTTCCTCATTTAGGCTTTGTAACTCTTTTACCATTTAGCCATTTCTAATTTTTAAGAAATTTTTTTAGAAATATTTTTGGGCCTCTTTTACCAAGCTGTTAATTTCCTTTCATAATTTTCTTGCATAACTCTCAATTCTTTTCCTAATTTTTGTTCTTTTAAAAATATTTTTCATTATTTCTTATAGGAATTCTCATTGCTCTTGTTTCCAAAGTGCATTTTTTTTAAACTTTGAGGATTTGCTGGTAGATGTTTTCAAGGTGTTGTCTTTTTCTGAGTTTGTGACTTGAGTTTCCCTGTCACAATGGCAGCATTTTATAGTCAGGTTATTTTTCTTTTCTTTTTTTAATTTGTTCATTTTTCCAGTCTATTTCTTGACTTTGAACTTTATGTTAGAATTGGGCCCTGTTCACTTCAGTGGGGAGTGGGGAGGGAGAGGGAATAACTTTCCTGAATTTTATATCCTGTTTTCACAGCTCTGTCTAAGGCCTGTAAGTTTTTAACGCTTTCAATGTGGTGTGTGATGTTATCCATGTAGAGGTCGGGTAACTGCCTTCCTGGTCTGTGCTCTGTTTTATATGTAGGTAGAACCCCTACTTCCTCATGACTATAACTACTCCATGCCACTTTGGAAGTGTGACCTGGAAGTGTATAATACATGACAAAGCAGCCAAATAGCACCAATCTTGCTCCTGGTAGTAGTACAAGGGTCTCTTGGGATCTCTTTCTGGCCGGGTATTCAGTCCCCTTATCAACTCTGGGCTCTGCTGCTGCCCCACATCCCACATCTGGTGTAGTGTGTTAATATGATCTGCTTCCACCACTCCATGTTCCCATCTAGCCCCAATCCCATTGTCCAAAGACCTCTCTTTTTTGTCTTCTTAAGCTGCCCTAGGTAGGAAAAATGATTCACTGTGACTTTTTCTTGAGGCTTTCCATTCAGAATACTGTTTGATATTTTCTCTGGTCATTTGGAGGAGAGGTTTTGGGGGAGGTTGGACAGTTGTGACCTTTCACTTTCCTTCTTGACTCTGTCTTTCTCTCTCTAGAAATTGACTTTTCTAGAGACCAAGAGAGATCTAACAGAAATACAAAACATGTTACATTGAAGGAACTTATAACATTGTTGGAAAACATGACTTACATATAAGAAGCAACTATGAAACTATCATTGCCCATGGCTAGTGTAAACTGAGTTGAAAGGAGTTGAAGACTCAACTAACTATTAAGGTTACAGGGATCTGAGGATCATCTACCCTGCAAAGCCTTTATTAGAATGTTCTTCTGACACTAGTGAAGTGTAGCTAGGGAACAGGCTTTTGTGTTCTTGAGCACAGAGTGTAAGCAGTTATTGATAGCTTGAAGAAAAAAATCTGGATACTAGCAGCAGCTATTAATGGTAATATGAATCAGTGGAAAGCGATTGGTTGTGATTAGAGTGATGTAATTCTGTTGGAACTAAGAGAGTGAGTCAATGTATGTGATTTGTGAATGTGGAAAGAGCCATAGAATCAGTAGTTTTTAAAATTACTGTCTATTTTTAGCATACTTTTCTTTTTGAATTTTGAGTTCCAAATTTTCTCTCTCCCTCCCACCCCTTGCTCCACTCACTGAGAAGGCAAGCAAAATTATATTAATTGTACATATGAACTCACGCAAAACATTTCCATATTAGCTAAATTACAAAAAGAAGCAAAATAAAGTGAGAAAATTTTACTTCAAATTGCACTTAAGTTTCATCATTTCTCTCTCTGGAAGTGGATAGCATCTTTTTTTTTTTAATCTGTCCTTGGGAATTATCTTGGATCATTATATTAATTAAGTAGTCAAGTCTTTCATAGTTGATCATCATTACAGTGTTGATGCTATTATGTACAATGATCTCCCAATTCTTCTCACTTCACTTTGTATCAGTTCATATAGGTTTTGACATGTTTTTTTCTGGAACTCCCCTTTCATTATTTCTTATAGCACAATGGTACTACATCACAATCATATGTCACAACTTCTTTAGCCAATCTCTAATTGATGAGCATTCTTTCAACTTCCAATTCTTTGGAAAAGAGCTGCTATAAATATTTTTGTACATATAGGTTCTTTTCCTTTATCTTTGATCTCTTTGGGATACAGACCCAATAGTGGTATTGTTGGATCAAAGCTATTAATTCCATTTTTATAATTTTATTGTGTTACTCTCATTTGTTTGCCCAATTTTTCCTCTGCTACTCATCTCTTTCTTAAATTCATTTAGGAATTCTTGTTTGATTGTGATCCAATTAATATTTTTCTTTGAGGCTTTGGTCATAGCTCTTTTTGTTCTATTATCTTCTTGTCAAGTTCTATTTTTGTTATTTGCTTCTTTTCCTAGCATCTTTCTTGACTTTAAACTTAAAGTCAAAGTTGTTCTCTGCTCACCTGGGGCTGTGGAGGCACTGTCCCAAGACTATTTTGTGTTGTTTTTTTTAGACCTAGTTCTGGGGGTCTGCAAGTCATCAGTGCTTCCAAAGTGATGTGATATGGGCAGAGGTGGTCACTTCTCTCCTGGTCTGTACTGTGGTCTTTATGTGGGAAGGGCTCTTTCTCCCTTGCAGCCACAAGTGCTAGTGTTACCCTCAGCCTTGGAATTGTGATCAGGTTTCCTCTTCTCTTGCTGCTACAAACCCTAATATTCCTCTCTGCCTTGGAATTGTGACCAGCGTTTCTACTCTCTTGTGACCAATCATAAGCACTCCTCTCTGTCGTGGTACTATGACCCAGTACTGCTTATGGGCAATAGAGTTGCCAATGAGCACCAGCTGTACCCAGTGCCAGCATTGGGCCCCTCACAGTCTCTTTCTGAACAGTTGTCTGACCCCCTTACCATCTCTGAGTTGAGAGCTCCTGAAGCTGCTGTTGTTGCCACCAAGTGAGTGTACTCTGGACAGACCTCTATCCAGGTGTCACAGATCTCTCCTGTCGACTTCCTAAATTGTGTTAGGCCAGAAAATGTCTTATCCTGATCTTTTCTTGGATCTGTCACTACAAATTTGATTGAGGTGTTATTTTAAAGTTGTTTAAAGGGGAATGCTGAGAGAGTTCAGTTGGGTTGCTGCCTTTAATTGCCATCTTGACTTTGCCCCTGCCCTCCAGATTCAGTGTTGGTAAACCAGATTAAAATCCTAATTCCAACACTTATTAGCTGTGTGCTAGGGAAACAGAAGCCCCAGAAGGTTGACCTTCCCTAGCCTTAAAATCAAGATAATAATATTTGTTCTGTCTGTCTGCCTGTTTCTCTGTCTGTTTATTTGTCTCTCTATCTATCTACCTAGCCATCTATCTATCTATCTCTCATAGGATTATCGGGAAGGAAGTATTTTGTACTTTGCACTTATAAATGCAATAAATGCGATAAATGCATTGCATTGTTATTAGTCCCCTGAAGCTGGAGGGAAAGATGAAAAAAAAATGGATGAGGAAATAGAAAGTCTGAGAAGATTGAATCGAGGGCATTCATAGATAATGTCTCAATCTTCTTTGTGATGTAGGGGGTAAAAAGGAGGAGATGGTTTTGAGAATTTAAGAAGCAAATGAAAGAATTAGAATATCCATAGTCATGAATGCAGAAGATTGTATATGAGATTAAATATAGAAATTAAGTCCCAAATGAGGTTGAATGCTATCAATCAGTAATTAACAAAGTAAACAGTTTTGTAATTTCCTTTTATAGCATTCAAGTTATTCATATAGTTATTCAAGAAGAGGAACAGAGGAGATATATGCTGCAGTTCCTCAACATTAGCAAGGTGGGAATAGTGATGGAAGATCAAATATGCAAGGGATTCAAGAGTCATGGATTTAAGGAACCTTGCAGATTATCTAGTCAAACTACCTTCTTTTTATAAGTTAGGGAACTGAGACCCTGAGAATTTAAATGCAGCACTCAAAGTGATGTAGGCATAAATGATGGAGATAATAGACATAAATAATCTGAAACCAGGTTTTATGTATTTTTACTTCATGTACATTGTCCTTTCTCTTATACTGCAAAAAGACCACATTATTTTAATGACTAGATACAGAGTTCGTTTTACTTTTCCCATATGTCTAAACAACTCGAGTTCCTTTAGCTGTTTCTAAACATCATGGTTTTTCAATTAACAACCTTGGGCCTCAGTTTATTTTTTTGTAAAATGTAAAGGTTGAACTAGTAAGTGACTCTAAGGTCCAACTCTCAATCTATCCATACTGTGATCCTTTACCACCCTGATACTCTTCTTTAGTTGTGTGGTATTTATGGTCAGTGTCCATTTAAAAATATGGTGCCCAGACGTGAACATACCTGTCATTTTGTTTTCCTGGCTATACTCTAGTGAAGCAAGATTACTTGACCCCAAGAATAAAAAAGTTTAGAGAGGGCCATATATTGAGAACAGAAATTCTAACCCTTCTTCTTCCTCTTGACCTTTTATAGAAGAGACCTAATGTCATCATTACTTTAACTTCCCCTTGCATGTAATTACTGTGATTCTAGCCAGCCCTTATGTCCATTCTGGGAAGGCCTGTGTTCTCTGGATTCATTATCTCTTATTATAAAACCTGACCTGCTAGGCTGCTTGGCAGCAGATTTTTTTCTTCAAACAGTCAAGGGTAAGGATTAAGGCTGTGAGAGATTTCTTTCTCCAGGGCTTGGGACTTAGTGTCTTTTTCAAAGCTCATTCTGAGCTTAAGGTTTACATTTCAGGATACTTGAGAATATCCCTTTCACTTTCTATGGCAAGATTTCAGATTGTTGGCATCAGGAGGCAAAAAACAATCTTGCCTAACCTTACAATCACTTTGAAAGCTTTAACACAGGCAGGCCACACAGGGCGATGACTCCAGTGACTGCTTTAATTTAGGCCCCTTTGAATAGAAAGGCATTTGATCAATGCCACTATTAATGACATATTTGTACTGTATGTTCCATCCTGTAAACCCTCACATAGCCCACTTGGAATGTACTGATCTATTATAAATGCCAATTCTCTCTCTCTCTCTCTCTCTCTCTCTCTCTCTCTCTCTCTCACACACACACACACACACACACACACACACACATACACACACACATACACACACACGCACACGTACACACATACAAATACACAGACACAAGACACACAGCAGGCATTTAGGAACATCACTTGGCTCTGAGGAATGCAAAAGCCTTCTTAACGCAGGAATAAGAAAGAACACAATGGCTCAAAAATCCAAAATGAACAAAATAGCACCTTTATAACTGTGACTGAAAGAATGTGTTTGGCTGAATGTAATTAACCTTTTAAAGTGCACATCATGCCCAGGGCAAGAGGCAGTAAACAAATACACCCTCAGTTGGTAAAGAGAGAAGTGAATGGGCTTCTGGGAAGGCTATTGAAAGGACTGGGGGAGAAAGATGGGGAAACAGAGGGGATTATCTAATTTATCTAATTTAATTATTTTTGCTAGTCCATTCTAAATTCTATTGTATTCATGCTTCAGACTGTTAGGTCCCTCTGAATGGAGTGTCCTCTGAATATGGTACCTTGGGACAGTTCCCCAATTCCACCTTGTTCTAGTTCTGCTCAAACATCATTAGTTAGATAGAGACTATTGACAGAAAGCAAGGGGCAGTGATGAGGAAAAAAGAAATTTCCTCCTGTCAAAGGGTTATATGAAATTTGTACTCTGAAATTCTCATTTACTTGAACACATGGTTTTATTTCCCTGTCTCTAAAGTAATTCAGTCTGAGTCGTAGGACCTGCCTCCTATCATTGGGAGCACCATTAAGAATTCATCTGGTAGGATAACTGAGTGAAAGAAAAAAAAAATTAGTCAAAGCTTTCCTCATGGACACCCTAGGGCTTCTTTTTGAATAACTGGAATTTTGGGTCTATGAAGAAATCAGGAGAAAATCCACTTGTCCAGAGCCATTCTGTTTGTGGGTGTTCTGAAAGCAAAAGTTACACCTAAGTTCTATGATGGGTGGAAGTATGTTCATTTTCTGTGGGTTGTCCATTCTTTATGGCTTCCCAAAAGGTCGAAGGTTTATAGTTTTAGGGGAACAGTGGATTGCAGCTGTGAGGTCACTTAAAGTGTCATGGCTTTGCTTGATAGGCCCTAGAACATTATCAGATGCATTCTAACAAGGACCAAGGATAACATCTCCACATGGTCATAAAATGGTTAGAAATCTGAGCAATGCAGGGATTATGACCAAGGAGAGGGAGAGAGGGAAAAAAAAAAGAAAGTTTCTATATCCTGTTTCTAGGTGTGTCTGGTCAAAGTATACAAGATCATTCAAGGGGTATTAATCATGTGTCAGGTTAGCATTTGTCCTAGCAACCCGGGAGACCAAGTGTTGGCACATTTTTACTAGGTCAGGTCATGTTACATTCCTGAACATGAAGGGTAGGTCAACCTCATCCAAGGAAACCCTTTGCTAAAAAACTCGTCTGGGTGTAATGTGCTAAAGGTATGTATCAGAATAGGGAAATGGAAGGGAAATGGGAGCCACATGAAATATTACTGAAAGTGTTTCCAGTAAAATGTAACTGGAAGCCTTGGGGGGAAGGGGAGGATCTCAAAGGACTTAGCATATATTCACATATTGGGTAACTTCTATTTCCATAAATTGAACTGTTATATCTTCTAAAAACTTCCATCCTCCGAGTGATTCTGTTAGGTTAATTGTGTGATATTGGGCAAATTTATATAATGTAGTCCTTTGTTTCTTAAATATAGATTAGATAAGATGACCTTTAAAGTCCATCCCAGATGTAATATATGAATCTATGACTACATTTGACTCCTATAGCTTACCAGTATCCTACTCTTTTGACTCAGTAATTGGAAAACCTTAAGATCTTTATTAACAGATATTTGAGAGAAGGCATCTCCCACACCCATGTTCTTCTCTCTACTTACATTGTCACCATTGTAATTCTGACCTATTGCAATGGCCTCCTTATTCGGTCCCCCTTTCTCTAATCTCTCTCCCTTTTAGTTCTTTAACTCAGTAACTAAACTGATATTTCCAAAGCATAGATCTGGCCATGCGACTCCCATGGAAGAGAAGCATTAATTGTCTTGATGCTTATAAAACAAAGGACACACTGCTCTGTTTACTATTGAAAGCCCTTCACAGCCTGGTTCCAATCTTGTTTTCCAGACTGTTTCACATTTCTCCCCTTCATTCTATATTCTAAGCAAAATGGCTCACTTCTTCTTCCCTATGCTCCTCATCCCATGTTTTACTTCTAAGTCTTTTAACAGGCTGTCTCATATGATTAGAATATCCTCCCTCATTACCACTGCTTTTAGAATTCTAAGCTACATTCAGGATTCAGATGAAGCACCACCATCTCCTTGCATCTTTTTCTAAAGCTCTTTCCTAGAAGCCCTAATTGATAGTGCCACTCAACCCACCCCAATTCCTTGATACATATGTTGTACTTCTCTGTGAACATATTTCACCTAGTAAAATCTAAGCTCCTTGAGAGCAGGTCATGTTGAGATTTTACCTTAGTATCCCTAGGACTTATCGTACATACTGGGTGCTAGCTAAGTGGAGTGGAATTGAAGACAGAATTATTCAACTAATCATTTTTTTTGTTGTTCAGCTAAGGCAAATGATTATTGGACTAGAAAGGATGGAACAAAATTGACTAGTAGGAAGTTGATGCCCCAAATTAGTTAGAAAATATGGAGAGTGTGTGTACCTGCATTATAGAAGTGAATAAATAAAACTTACAAAGTAGTTAAATACAAGGTAGTTTGGAAGGGAGGTTCCTAAATGGTGGAGGAAGAAGTGAAGGCTATGTTTAAAATTGTGTTTGAGCTATATCTTTACAGAAGGGGAGACTATGAGGCAGAAATAAGGAAGAAATGCATTCTAGGAATGTTGGATGTCCAGTGCAAATGAATAAAGATATGAGATGGAGTGTTTTGTGTGAAGAACAGAGAAAAAGGAATTTTGACTGGATTGCAGAATTCTGGAGGTGGGTAATGTCCAATGAGGCTGGAAAGAGTTTGGGGCCAAGTTGTGAAGGGTTTTAAAAGCTAAATAAAGCAATTTATATTTTACTTTGGAGGTAATAGAATGACACTAGCATTGGTTGATTTGGGGAGAAACATGGTTAGATATGTGTTTAAAGAAAATTAAAGGAATGACATATGTGATTGCTGAAGAAGCAACTAGGTGACTGGTGATAGAGTGCTGGGCTTGGAGTCAGGTAGATCTGAGTTCAAATCTGGTCTTAGACACTTAATCTTTAATCCTTCCTTCCTTCCTTCCTTCCATATCATAGTGAGTTCACATCTCAAATCCTGTGTTCATTTCTGAGCACCAGTTTTTAGTAAAGATACTGATATCCTGGAGATTGTCCAGAGGTAGGCAATCAGAATCATGACAGGACCAGAGGTCATGCCCCATGAGGAACGATTAAGGGAACTAAGAGTACTTAAAATGCAAAATAGAATGTGCTAAGTGTATTCAAATAACTGAATGGCCCTTGTGCAGAATATGTATTAAAACTTGTCATGGTTGGTCACAGAGAAGAGAACCAGAAGCAGTGGGTAGGGGTTGAGAAGTGGCAAATTTAGTTTCATAAAAGGAAAACATTCCTAACACTAAGGTTAAACCAAAAATGAAATGGGTGGCCTTGCAAGGTAGTGGAGGTATCTTTAGTGGAGGTCTTCAAGTCAAGATTGGATAATTATGTGTCATGTATATTATTAGTCATCTTGGATTATACTGATACTAAGGTTCATTCTAACCCTGAGATTCTGTTTTTCTGAACCACTTCTTACAAACAAGAATCATTAAAGTCTGTGTTTTCAGAGGGGATGATAGGGCAAGGGACTGGTAGGAGTATTTTTTTTAATTTAAATTTATTTATTTAACATATTTAGTTTTCAGCATTGATTTTCACAAGAGTTTGAATTACAAATTTTCTCCCCATTTCTCCCCTCCCCCCCACTCCAAGATGGCATATATTCTGGTTACCCTGTTCCCCAGTGAGCGCTCCCCTCTATCACCCCACTGCCCTCCCATCCCCTTTTCCCTTCCTTTATTGTAGGGTGAGATAAATTTCTAGTAGGAGTATTTTGAAGTCTATAAAAAATTAAAGAAAAATTATTCTATATGGATTTACTATTTATTGTTCAGTAAGAAATGTCAAATACTAGGAATTCAGAGGAATCTAGGAAGATTTTTATGAACTGATGCAGAATGAAATAAGCAAAATGAAAAAAAGCAATTTACATAATTTCTACAACAATATAAATGAAAATATCACTGAAAGGAAGCTGAATTTTGAGTAGTTGAAAAATCAAGGCCTGTCTCAGAAAATAAGCAGGGAAATATACCACTCCTCTTTAGACATAGTTGTTGTTCAGTTGGTTTTCAGTCATATCTGGCTCTTTGTGACTCTAATTGGGTTTTTCTTGGCAAAGATAACAGAGCGGTTTGCCATTTCCTTCTCCAGCTCATTTTACAAATGAGGAAACTGAGGCAAATAGCTTTAAGTGACTTGTCCAGGGCCACACAGTTAGTATCTGATGCTGAATTTGAACTCATGAAGATAAATCTTTCTGACTTTAGGCCCAGAACTCTATCCACTGCAACCTATCTGCCCTTTCTTAAGGCAGAAGCAGGGGACTAGTAGGAGAAGAACATTGTATGCATTTTCAGATATGGCCACTGTATCAGCGCTTTTGCTTGATTTTTCTTTTTGTTTTGTTTTTTGTTCTATCTAGGAATGGGAATGGGAAGGAAAGTGAGAATTTCTAAAAATTACTATGATGTAAAAATAATAAGTATTGATAAAATGTTAAAATATTTAGGAAAAAAAGATGGAAGGAATCATATGGTTCATCTAGTTCATCCTTATTTCATATTTTATCTCCTATATATAAAACAAAAAAAAAATATAGCATAAGGAATTGGGAATTGAAGGGAAGGGGGTATATAATTAACTTATATAAGTTCCCACATGTGAAATAAATGGTAGAACTGGGATTTGAATCTGGGCCAACTAGTCCAAATCCTGTGCTCTTTCTCCTACTATTTTAAGTGTCTTCAAAAGCTTCTTTGAACAGCTAGGTAGAGATGGAGATAGAGTGCTGGAGTTAGGAAGATACATCTTCCTGTGGTTAAATCTGGCCTCAGACATTTACTAGCTATGTGTCCCTGTTTGCCTCAGTTCCCTCATTTGTAAAATGAGTTGGAGAAGGAAATAGCAAACCACTACATTATCTTTGCCGAGAAAATCCAAAATGGGGCCATGAAGAGTCAGACATGACTAGAAAATGACTGCACAAAGGTTTCTTAGATCTTTTCTTTGTTTTTTTTATGTATAGATGGAGATAATTTTTTTTTTTATTTTATGGATGTAAAGCTTGGCCTTTGTCTGATATTCATGTAGAAACTTAAACTTAGTCGAATGATTGTAGTACATTATACTTGCCATCACAAGCACATGTGTGGGTCACAGATAAGTTGGTAATGTTTTAGACAACTGATGGGACAGTCAAAAGATTAAATTTAGTTTTGATTAGTAAAGCTGCAGAGGCAGTGTGGTATGATAGATAGTATGATGAAGAAAAGGCAAGTAAAATAACCACCACCCCCTTGACTGCCATCTTTCTTCAAATGCTGAACCTAAGGCACTTGGGAAGAGCAATGTATCCTGGCCAATCCCCTCAGCCATCATCCTGGAAAGTAACCCCTGTGGAAGGATCCTGGCAACTGCTCTATAAAGAGCTATAGTCACAGCTACTGGAGACTGAGAAAAGAAAGTTCCTGTCACCAAACTCTTTGACCCAGTCACCATTGGAAATATATGATTTTATCAGTATTAAACCAACAAACCAAAAATTATCATCTGCTTTGATGCTTTGCCCAAAGAACAACAGGAATTTTCCTTCTGACTTGCAACTGAAATTTTCCATATATGCTGTCTTTCCCATTAGAATGTGAGCTCCTTGAAAGCAAGGATTGTTTTGCTTTTCTATTTGTTTGCACTTAGGAAAATACTTCACATATAATAAGTGCTTAATAAATGCTTTATTCATCCATTCAGGAAAATCTGGGTTCAAACCTCACTTCTCACAGCAATTAACTGATTGTAGACATGTCACTTACTGTCTCTGAGCCTCAGAAAACTCTAAGATTTATTTACTAAATTATTAGTAGGTTGACTATGATCATGGAGACAGTTCCCACAGCAATGAAATTATAGAGCCTTGATATAGAAAGACTGTACTTGACCTTTAAGTACACACATTCACACAGAGACACATACATACACAGACACAGACACACAGACATGCACACACACACGCAGACAATATCATCTGTACCATTTTGAAGAATAGAACCTCCTAGTTTAGCATGCCATAAAGATACCAGTCTAGAAAAACCAGCTCTTTAGCATTCCATTCTATGACCACAGTGCCATGCTCTTTTCCTCTTTAAAAATGTGAGAAATGCACATATGAAAGAAATATTATGAAGTTAAGAAGTGCAGGTGTTCTCAGCAAGCAGTGTTTCCTTAAAAATAATCACTTTCAGAAGTCTCTACTGAATATGTTCATTTATGTTTTATTCTGTAGCCACTTGAAGACCATTACACCACTTACTGGAAGGGAATGAAGCTCCTAGAGGGCTCTTGAGTTTCATGAATTATCACCGTGAATCAGCAGAAATTACTTTCTCCCTGGCATTTCCATAATTGTGACCCACTGGAAAAATCCCAAGTGCATATGATTGCCCTCAGAATCTTATTCCCACTTGGGTGGTTTTGAGGTTGACTCTGTAGTCACTGGTAACAATGGAATGTTGCAAGAAGTCAATTGTATCTGTGTTTGGATCTATGGGACACGAAATGAAAGTGATGTCCATGGCCTTTCCTAAGAAGCTAAAGAGCCTTGTATTCAAATAAACCAGGCGTTGGCCACAATGTACTTGTTACTACTATGCTCTAACAAGGGACACTTTTTCTTTCTATGCCTGTGCTTTTAGTTCACCAGGCAAGGCTGCCTGCCTTAGTGTTTTGTGTCTTTAAGCAAAAGCTTAATTAATATGAGCAATAATAACAATAAATATCTAGTCTTTTTGTAGTGCTTTCAGGATTGCAAAGCACTTCACAAATATTGTCTCCTTTTATCTTGTCAACAAACCTGGGAGGTATTGTTATTATCCCCATTTTACAGATAAGAAAATTGAGGCAAGTTAAGATAAGGCAAAACTTGGAAGTTAAGTTTCATATGCAGGGTAGCACAACCAGCAAGTGTTTAAGACTAGATGGGAACTCAAGTCTTCCTGACTCTAAGTCCAGGTCTCTATCTACTGTACTACCTAGAAAAGAAAATAGAAGGCAAGGAATAGATGAAACTCACTGACCCTGCAAAGCACTGTCTGAAACAGGGAATTTCTTACAAAAGCATTGGCATATGGATGCCTTTCTTCATTCAGGAGGGGGATTCATGAAAAGTTGTGTGTAAGTCTTTTATTTGTTATTTGAACCATATTTCACATGTCTTCCTGGCTCTATTCTATTTAGGAAAAGAAATTCTAACGAATTATTTTGCAAAGAAAATATCCTATTATTCATCCCTTCATCTGATCTTTTCGTGGGAATCAAAATATTTTGATTGTGTACAAACTTTAATTTGTAAACATAATAAAAATGAGTTCTGGACTATATCTTATCAACTGTATTTGGATATTGGTAGCATGTCTGAGTTACACGTGGAAAGGACCTTCTGATGTGGGAATTCCCTCTATCACTGCAGATTTATCCTTCTCTATGGGAAGGGAGTAAATGGGAAGAAAAATCAAAAGAAGTGATTATGGATTTATTAATTACTAGTCACTGTACTTAATGCTATCTGTAAACCTAAGTTCTTTATAGACATTATCTTATTTAGCACCTAGGTGACACAGTGGATGATGGTGGGCCTGGAGTCGGGAAGACTTGAGCTCAAATCAGTCTTCAGACACTGACTAGCTGTGTTAGTGACTGTGGGCAAGTCATTTGACCTCTGTCTGCTTCAGTTTCCTTATCTATAAAATGAAGATCATACTAGCACTTACCTCATAGGGATGTTGTGAAGCTCAGATGAGATGATACCATTAGAATAGAGCTGACATGGAGCATTCTCTGATAGATGCTGGAATAAAATGCAAAGTTAATGTTGCATCTGATGATAGTAGATGAGCTGACTAAACTGAGAACAAAAAAAAAAAAAGAAAATGTTTTCCCAAACTTTATGCACATAGAAAACATAAAGTATTAAATGTGTATGAAAAAAAATGAGGGACATTTAAAAACAATAAAATTTAAATAGAAATGTAAGGAGCTAAATGTGCTTCAAATAAACAAGAAAGTAATTGAGAAGAACTTGTCAAGGTAATCAGATTTAGAGCACTGGTGTTATAAGTTAAAATTTGAAGTTTTCTGTGGATCAGGTAGCTTGAAGTATGCACCTAGTGAATTAGTTCATTTTCTCCTTCCCAAACTCTTGTTTCTCATCATCCAAATATTGCATATTTTTTAAATCATGGTCTGTGTCATATAGCTCTTTTGTAATACTTAGATTACTAATAATTCCCAAAATATTTATTTCACAGGGTTGGAGTGAAGTGAGGATCAAATGGGATAGTACGTGGAAATTATGAAAGGCTTAAAGTGCAATAGAAACATAATCAATATTTGTGAAACTGTATTAAATCATTTGAACTCAATGGAAGAAAGCAAACAAATTCAGAATGTCAAAAGAGATGACTGTGCTAAGAGAGAGAATAAAGTTCCCTTGGCTGATGTTGACTTTCCTATCAGTATCATGGGAGAATTCACTCCCAAGCCTCTCATCTTTAAAATGAGAATGATTATAGTAATACCTGCTTTAAAGGGTTATTTGTGAAGGTCAAATGAGTTAATGTATACAAAGTGATTAGAGGTTGCTAGGTGTTGCCATGGATAGGGCATAGGACCTAGAGGCTGGACCTGGACCTGCCTTAGGGACTTACTATCTACGTGACCCTGTGCAAATCACTTGACCCTTAAGCCTCAGTTTCTTCATTTATAAAATAATAATAGCTCCTAACTACCAGGGATGGTGTGAGGCTAAAATGAGATTAATATTTATAAGGTGGTTTATAAACCTTATAATATTATATAAACACTAGCCATCATCATCATTAATTATCTACCATGTGTTTGACAAGTGTTATATTTATTTCAAATTGAGGACTCTGGGTGATTCTCTTGATTTAAAATTAGTTGGAGATTCTTTTCCTACTTCTATTTTTGAGGTATTTGAACCCTTTGTGTCTTGGAGTCTGAGACAACTCCAGGGTTTTGATCTCTGAATTCTCTGGAAAAGACTATCAACCTATGTTCCTCTTCAGGAAACCAGAAACAGCTAGGGCTTCAATGGATTTTTGAGAGAGAGAGAGAGAGAGAGAAAGAGAGAGAGAGAGAGAGAGAAGGTGTGAAGAAAAATTTACTGAAGATTCTACTAGTGAGCTGGTTGTGTCTGAGACCATTATCTACTTACTACACTGCCTTCCTATTAGAAAAATGATTCACATTCTTAGTAATCTTTCATTGCATGGTCCCCTTTCCCCAATACGCCCAAATATTTCTGCTCCCCTTCCTTACCTGATGATACAGTTAGAGCTTAAGGTGTGCATTTTGGTTACTGCCTCTCTTTGCCTGATTACTTTATTATGTGTGTTATTACTTCATCTTTACCTGTGTATGGAAGGACTAAATTTGTCACCATGCCCCAGCTACAGTCTTACCCTAGAGCTTTTGTCAGTGCCTAGGGCCTCTACACTCTGGAATATCCGTTCTCTAGGCTTATCCTCCTCTCCCACTGGTCAGTACCTTCCAAAATGTCCATTGTGTGGAGAGGTCCAGTACAGCCAGATTTTTTTCACTTCCTCTGGACTTTGTCACCATTCTCCAATGTGGGTAACTTCTATTACCCAACCCTACCTTTTCGGCATCCTTCCATGTGTTGTTTTCCCCCAACTAGAATGTAAGCTTCTTGAGGGCAAGGATTACCTTTCTTTTGGGGTATGTTCCTGGAGGACTTTGGGAGGGCTTGTGAGCCCTTTTCAGTTGCTCATCCAACTTGGGTGTTTATCTGCCACCCAACTCTCACCTGTAGCTCCAAGAAACTGTAGCATAAGCAGTGGCCACACCCTGGTAAAATCATCTTGGCAGATGGGCTAAACCCTGTTGAGGGTAACTGACAGAAACCTGCTGGTTGAGTTAGGGGTTGGGGCAGTGTCTGTCTGAAGAATGTGAATTCTTCCTCTGACAGAATGGATGGAAGAAAACAATTTGTTTCAATAGCCATGAAGGCAGCTGAAGCAAGAGCTATGGGTTACTTAGAGCCTGGCCAGATATTGATGAAATCCAGGTCACCCAGTGCATCCTGGGAAATCTCCAATTGCCCTGACTTTTGTCTTGCCACTGGTCTTGGGTGGCTGTGGAAGAGAGAGTAAGGCTTATGACTTGGCACAGCCCTGCCTCTCTTAAATCTAATTCACTCTCCAGTCAAGATATCACCCACAAGATGTCATTGGTCCTCTTTGAAAACGAAGGACAAACAAGACCAAGAACAATTTGTATCCCCAGTGCTTAGCACAGTGCTGGTACAGGGTACATGCTTAATGAGTTCTTGTTGCCTGTTGATAACAGAAAACTTTGGAATAAGTGGAAACATTTTTCTTCCAATGTTCCTGGTGACAAAACTATTATTATTTTGTATTTAAATTGCAGTTCATATCAGCAGCAGCAGCAACACCAACAACAAATAAATATTTAATTGAATATATCCTCTTATGTACAGGCCAAATAAGGAAAATGTACAGAAGTCCACCAGTTGAGAAAAGAGCAAAAATTTACTTCAAACCCTTCTTAAGGATTTTAAACATCAACATCTAAATTATTTATACAGCTGAACAAATATCTTTCTATATGTCAATAAAGAGATCAAATAACATGATGTAAAATGAATTATTGTGGAACATTTAATCATAGATAAAAATGAATACTTTAGGAATCATAAAAACAGCATTAAAAATAAAACAAGCACATTTTTCTGCCTGTTTTAGATTAGTAGCTGATATAATAAAATTCAGTTCTTCATGTCACTAAGGATCCAAGTATGCAAAGTTACCTTCACTTTCTGATGATTTTTTTTTCTGTAATCAAATATAATCAAAACTTTTGGTTATACTGTTAGATGATCATAGAATTTTAAAGTAGGAAGGAACTTTAAAGGTCATCAAAAATAAACTAAGTGCACATAAATCACCTTAACAAAACCACAGACCAGTAATTTTCCAGCCTCCTTTAGAGGAGTTAGATTCTGGTGATGGGGAATGGCAATGCATTTCATTTTTGGATAGCTCTTTATGGACTTTTATGCTTTTTTATTTTTATCCCTTTTAAAAAATTCAATCTAATTAAATTTAACAGACATTCTGTGTTAACAGAGTTTAACAGACTTTCAGTGTGTAGAGTGTGTTTTAGGTGCTGATCAAGGTACAAAGATTGAATGAGACATGTTCTGTCCCTTCATTCATGTAGCTTAAAGTCTTGAAGGAGTATTATAAATATGTATATGTAAAGCAAGTTCCAATAGATCTTCCCACAGATAATATGAATACTGTTATTAAAATTTGAAATGTAATAGAATCTTTGGAAGAGTAAGGCTTTAAATGTCATCTGAGGAGTTAACTCTGTGAAGTAGTTATTGGAGAGAGACGATTTGAGGCATCAAGAGAAAGGCCCAAGAGAACTTCTTTCCTGAGAGAGTTCATTGTTAAAAAGAAAAAGAGAGAGTTTGAAAAGACATTTTCTGAGAGAATCAAGTTTAACTCACCTTGTTGACAAGATTTGCTTTGGAGAGGCTATCCTAAAGAGAATCTTTGAAAAAATTTGCCTGCCCTCCTGAGAAAACAGGATTGATGTACTGACATTGCAGTTGATTATTAGAGCTAACTTGGTCTGTGGCCTTTCTTGCAGTTTATACGTTGTTGAAATGTTGAAATATGTCTTGGTATTGATTTTTGTATTGTTAATAAATTATATAGCTAGTAATATTTTTGTCAATACCTATAAAACTGGGGGGCTGATATTGAGAAAGAGATTAACAAAAATTTATAGGAAAAAAATTTTCTCCAGATTGCTTAATAAACCAGGGTCAGAACTCAGAGCTAGTTAAATAGTTGAAAAAGATATGTATTTCTATTAATATAAGAGAATATATGGGAACATACCCTTAAATTTCTTAGAAGTTGGGTAGAGTATTAATAAGGAAATCAATTAACAGCAGTTAAAAAGTGGTAACAGCCCTATTATGAGTTTATATATAAAGTTTGCATCTCTCTCTCTCTCTCTCTCTCTCTCTCTCTCTCTCTCTCTCTCTCTGTCTCTCTTTTTCTCTCTCTCTCTTCCCCCCCCCCCACAGGTATTATGTGCATGTTGAGTCATTTCACTTGTGTCTGACCCTTGATGGGATTTTCCTGGCAATAATTTAATAATAAGAATCATTCCAGTATAATAAGGGTTATTATTATACTGGAAGGATTGCTATGTTGAAAAGGGATTGTACTTGCTCTGCTTGGCTCCAGAGATTAGAAACTAGGCACCTCTGAATGAAAATTATAGGTAGGGAGACTTCAATTTGTATAAGGAAGAACTTCCTAACAATTAGAAATGTCCTCAAAGATGAATGGACTGCCGCAGATGGGAGTAGGTGTGTGTGTGTCTTTAGGGGTGGTGGTGGGAGGAGGATGGTGAGCCTTAGTAAGTTCTTTATCACTAGAAGTCATCAAGCTAAGGCTAAGTGACCAGTTGGTATCATTGAATGTTGCAGAGGGATCGATGATTGGGACAAGGGTTGGAACAGGGACCCTAAGAGAGCCATATCAACTGCAGAATTCTAGTTTTCTCTGTTCCTTGTTACTTTGATTCCTTTTCCATCCCAAACGTTATTTTAACATGCCATCTTTGGCTCCTCAGACCCTCTGTAGAGTCCACTGCATCATTTATCTGAAAAGGCAAAAGTCCTGAGTTTCTTGGCCTAACTTCACATAGTGACCTAGAGTCTGACATGCAAAGGTGTTTGGGCAAGGTTGTTCATCAAACAGACTTGCTATTCACTTCACACATTTTTTTTCCAGATTGAGACTGGTGGGAAAAAGTGAGCTATGGAGGGATAGGTGAAAGATAAATGAGAGTTAAGCCATATATCCACACTGGAAAAGTTTAGCTCTGTAGTAATACTCCCAAATAAATCAAGCTAAAACTCATTTTGGGACTTATTCAACTAAATATTTCATTTGAAGTTCTGAGACATAAGACATTTGAACCAATCTGCTAGAATCTTTGTTTTAGATTCTCTCCCCTTCACTGTTGAGTATACCCTTCATAAACACTTTAAAACTTCCAGTGAAGCCATCTTGTATTAATTCATTTTTTCCAAGACAATTTGGTATTAATTTTATTCTGTAGTTTTTTAAAAAAAATCATCCCTTTTGAATAAAATATTTTTAGAAAAGATACAGTTCATTGAAAAAAAACTGTCTCTCTATAGTAAGGAAATAACTTCTGAAAACATATAGAATAATAATAGCATATGCTGATTCTCTGCTTTAGCTATATTATAACATGCTATTATCTTGTTGATTCTCATAAGTCATTAGCTGACTTTCGTCCAAACAACACAGAACTGGGAATTGTAAGGCCCAGTAGGTCACCTTGAATTTGAACCTAGTTGATGCCATTATAGCATATTTGATTACATTTTGTTCTTGCCTTGGGCAAATTACCTTTGATATGTAAACATCTTTTTTAGCTTTGGGACAATGGAACTTTTTTGCATGTTTTTGCTTTCTATGCACAGACACTATCCATATAGAGGCTGTAAACAATAAATATATAGTTTATATTTCTGTTATAGCTAAACTGAGAGGTAAATAACAGAAAAAAATGACAGCCAAAATCCCTGGACTTTTGGAATTTCCATGATTTTGTTCTTGTTTTTAATTATATATTGCAGCAAATAATAATCATCACACACCAACATTTGTTGAAATACTACTACGTGATATATAGAGTGGATGCAAAGCTATCTAAGATAATAGACTCTGACCTGAGGGGCTTATAAAAAGGAATAACAGGATCCATGCATCAATAGATAAATAACTAATTTATTTCTTTGTGCCCTGGTCTATATCATGTTGGTCATTATGGGCTAGTGTTGTCAGGGAAAGTTTCACCCAACTTGATGAGGTGGGCTTAGGAGGAAGGGTACGAAAGAGAGAAAGAAGGGGAAAGTATCCCAGGTAGAGGTGGCAGCAAAGGCCTTGTAGAAAAACTGACTTGGTCCATTCAGCAAGTAATAAGTAGATCCTCTTACCTGGAGGTGAGAGTTTGTAGAGGAGACAAAGGGAAGATAAGATCAAAAGAAAGATAAGGTGCAGGAACGTTTTGCTGCAAAATAAATTACTTAGACCCTAATAGAGTAAGAAGATTAGAAAATAAATATTTGCAAGATGCAAATGACCATTTCTCTCAAATAGGTACCATGCCATTCCTCTTTGCTATTTTAAGACGAAGTTACAGATGTCATATAGAGCTAAATGGAAAACAATTGCAGAGAAAGAGGGAAGCTGTGGGCAGGGAGGTAAACTACATACCAAGTAAAACTGCTTCTTTATCAGAAGAGCTTAGAAAGTTTCATAATAGTAAGCTGGGCCAGTGCTTAGTTCAATGATCTTTGCTGATCTCTGCAGATAGCACAGTCCCTAGGGTTTCTTTGCCTTAGGCAAACTGGAAAAATAGACTTGTTTGCCACTCATATCTTTAAAGTCTAAATATTTCCCTGACCTTAATACTGTTGTTTTATTGTACATTTGTTCTGTCTCTGCATCTTCTCCATTGTTTTCATACAGTGTTCCTCTTTTCAAATTTATGAAAACACAATGCAGTAAAAAAATTAATGCAAACTGGCTTTCTATGGGGCTTGTCAGAAGGATAGAAAGCTGTCTAAGAGATGTAAACCAGAAGATAATGAGAAATGGGAGGCACTGAGTTTGGGGATTGAGCTTAAAGGAAGAACTTCAGAGATCGGTGTTACTGTCTGATTTTGTTTGACCGCCTCAATGCCTCAATTATCATTTTGAAGAAGGGAGGTGAGGAGAATGATAATTAGATACACAGACGATATTAATTTTGAAGGTGTTACAAGCATCACTGTGAATAGAAAAAGAACAGGAAAAGCTGTTTTCTTAAGAAATACATGGTCTGAAAGTAATGAGATAAGATGAACACTAGTGAATCCTGTTTCATGGGAGAGAGGCCACTAGAAATCATTAGTGACTGGGGCAACCTAAGCTGGTTGGGGAAGAGGGATCATGGCAGTATCTCTTGATATGATCCTGTCATGTAAATAAATTAGGCTTATGCTGTACCTACAAAGCCATCTTGTGAAAGCTCTAACTGATGTAGTAGGGTCTAACCCCAAACCTTCCTACCTCAATCCTGAAGGAACACTTTGAATTGTAAAGCAAGGTGGATGGAAAAGAAGGGGTGAGTCCTTCAGGAAAGGGGTATTTTGGGAATGTTTTTGATTACATGTAGCTTGATTACATAGTATGAAAGATGTGTTGAAGCTTGAGTAAAAAATTGAAGAAAAATAAATGAAAATGATGAAAACTTAAGGAGGAAATAGGAAAACATTTTCCCATAGTAAATTTGGCTAAGCGAGGCAAGAAGCTACTGAAAAAGTTCTTTTTTGTTTGAACACCTACACTAGCCCCTATAGGCTTTATTCCTGGTGTGGCAAATGCATTGCTTGTTTGTATTGCAGTTTTTAATATTAACTAGAATTCATTTTTTTTTATGTCTCTCTTACCACTTTCTCCCACTGGGGAAAAAAAAAGGAAACCAAAATCTTTGTAACAAACATGTATAGTCAAGAGCAATTCCCATGTTGGTCTGAATCTGAATACGTAGTCTTGTTTTGTTCTAGTACATATTTAGGACATCTTGTATGCCATGGATATCTACAAGACTATATCGAGATTATTCAGAAGAGCCAGTTAGTTCTAGGGCCAACTCAGTACCTGTACTTATACCAGATTCTGGTGTGGGTTAGAGATCTTCTTCTGAATGAATCCAACAAAGAAAAGATCTGAAGTTTCCTGCTTTTGCTGGTACCAATGCAAGCTTTTTCATATCTGTACCACAGACAACACAGATCTAGGTCCTAGCCTTTCCAGTCTTTAGTCTTAAGACTGGGAGAACACCTTGGAGAAAGGGAAACAGATTGAATTAATGTTCTCATGAGCATTCTATTAGTGGATTTGTCAAAAGGAAAGACACCAAGATCAGGAGATGTGATTAAAGCTGATGTCTGACTTTGATGGCTTACCATCAAAAGTAAAAATTGAGCAATTTTCTTTTGAGACTGAAATACAGTAATTAAGTTCACCAGAGAATAATCCTTTCATTTTGATAAAAATTGTGAAAATGAATACTGATATAATCATGCTCGTATGTTCAGAGAATGAATGACATGGCTGAAAACTTAAAGTTTGTGGCCCTTAAATGTATGCTGAATCTACTAAAAAAAATAGGGTCTTTTTCAAAAGAGTGTCTTCAAAAATGAAGTTTAAAGAGACTCCATCAAGTTGCAATAATTACATAGCAGACAAGATGGGAAATGCAAAACAATAAAGCAAACAAAAAATGCAAAACAAAAAAGCAAAACAATAATCACAGAGGTCAGAGAAAAACCTAAATGCCTAAAGAGAGGCTATTCTTTTCAAATAATGTAAATTAGTTGAGTGACTGTGGAAACTCTCATATACTTTAATGTGATTTTAGAACTTTACTTTTTTCTTCTTTTTGCCAATGCACAAGAGAGCCCAGATCTAAATTGGAGACCATGGGAACCCTTCCAGTTTGTAGAAAATAAATATTTCCTATTAGAAAGCCCATTGGCTAAAGAACAAGTAGCTTTGAATTTTGTGTAATTAATCTCAAAATCTGTCAGATAACCACATTCGTTAGTCTGCCATCTTCCTGCTAGAGAGTCAGCCTCCCAGTAAGCTAGCATAATAAAATTTCTTTGAGAGCTGCTAGAAAGAGGCCACAGTCAAGATAGAAAACTTTATCTGCTTCACACTTTTGCCTAGTGTTTCTCAGTTTTCATGTAGTTTTGAAAGCAGTTACATATTTTTAAGAAGGGAGGAGTGTAATGGTGATCAGGGTGGGACTTTTTTTTTTTTTTTTTTACTATTTTCTCTTTTGGAATGCTGAGGTGATCAAGCACCTTTGATGAGTCTTGCCTTTCAAATGTAATGGCAAGCAAAGTAGGACTTTTTCCTGTTTTTTGTTTGAGTGCTTCTCAGCACTGAGGTAATCAAGTGCTTTTGTTTCAGTTGGGAGTCTTTGATTGAAGCACAGAGTCTTTGATGACCTACTTAAGAAACAAGAAAGCCCCAGGCCCCAGACCCCAGGCCCCAAGCCACACACCTTTTTACTAGGTAGGCTCTGAGCCCTCAGGGTCCTGAATAGGGTATAAGAGCTCTGAGGTTGGCTTTTTGTTTTGGAAGAGTGTTTGTGATTTGACAAGACTAGACTCTGGGTAGCCAACGGGGCCCCCTCCCTTCTGCTGACTTTGAAAACCCAGATGTTGGTGCTTCTCTCTCTGGTAACTATTTATATACTGGTTGGACAGACAGATAGAAGCCTGTCTGCTGATTTGTGTTATTTTGCTGTTTATATAACTCCTGCTTGTAATTTCTGTTTGTATTCTCTCTGAAGTTCAGGGTACTGGCTTTTCCCCCGAACTAAGTGAATGGTATATGTATGTTTAATTAAATTAAGATTGTTAACCCCTTAAAGTTGCTTTCCTTAGAAAAGCAGATCAAAGGATCTGTGCTAGCAGCCTTTCTGTGTGCCCTTGTTGTTGGTCTTTCAGCTCCACAGCAGCTGCTAGCAACATTGTTGATACGAGGAGCAAAATCAAGTTTTAATGGTTGCAGTAAGATGGGTAGGATCAGAGAAATTGTGGCTTCAATGGATGACTTTGTGGAGTTGTAAATACAGTATTTCTTCAATTATCTAGAATGAAGGCCAGCACTATATGAAACTGTGAAATTTGCTTTTAGGGTTCTTTACTTTCCCTTGCTGTGCCCTTTGTCCCTTAAAAAAATTATTTAATCTATTTAAAAAATTTCTTTTTTGTTGTTGATTCCTTAAAAAAACACCCCAAAACTGTATTACCATCATTTTGAAATATATTCCCCTACCTCCCACAGGTTTCCCTTGTCACAAATAAAAAAATACAATTTAGCAAAGCTGACCAACACAGCAATGGCATCTGATGTTCTGCTCAATTTTCCATATTTGCAGCCCCCCACTTTTCTGTTACAGAGAAGGAAGATATGGTTTATCATCTATTTTCTAGGAACAAAATTAGTCATTGCATTTAATAGTGAGTTTAGCTACTTTTCAATGTTATTTTCCTTTAAAGATTTTCATTGTTATCTATATTTTTCTCCTGATCCTGTTTTCTTTGCATCATTTTGTACATATTCCCATGTTTCTATGAATTCCTACTTTTTCTTTCTTCCAGTGTAAAAACAGTCAGTTCTTTTTATACACCATAATTTGTATTATTATTTCCCAATCAATGGCTGCTCATTTTGGTATACTTGAGATCTTTCTGTCATTGCTTCAATTTTTAGCTTTCCCTTCTCCTCTCTTAAATACTCTCCTTACGTAAATACTGTGACATGACAA
This sequence comes from Trichosurus vulpecula, assembly GCF_011100635.1. Classification (NCBI taxonomy): domain Eukaryota; kingdom Metazoa; phylum Chordata; class Mammalia; order Diprotodontia; family Phalangeridae; genus Trichosurus; species Trichosurus vulpecula. The sequence continues at coordinate 159,753,060 of NC_050574.1, forward strand.
TACTAAAACCAACTTTTTGCAAGAATAGATGGCCACAAGACACTAACATAAGCAATTAGCTTAATGTGTTGATCAACTGAGGACTATTTGTTTTTCCAAATGACTGAATTTCAAGGAGCAAAAATTTCAGGCATCTCAGTATGAGGGGAGTTGAGAAGATATTTTCTTATAATCATAGATCTAGAGATGGAAAAAAAAAAAACTTTGAACTTACTCACTCCATTCCCTTCAATATATAGAGGAAAAACTGAGATAAAGAAAGTTTCAGTGAGTTGTACAAATTCACATAGGTAATAAGTAACAGAGTTGGGATTTCAGTCCATGTTCTCTTATTTGGTAGTTGAGAAATTGTGGTATAATGGAAATGGCTCAGGATTTGGAGTCAGAAAACTTAGGTTTGAATGTACTACTTACTACCTCTATGACCTTAGGTGAGTCACTGAAAACCCCCGTGCCTCAGCTTCCTCATTTTTAAAACGATATCGGACTAGATGTCTTCTAAGATCCTTTCTAAGTCTTTATATATGATTCCATGCTTCTGTAGTATCTCCTGTTCTTTCCACTATATTACAATGGTCAAGAGGGCCTTTCCATCACTTTTCAGAGAAGGCAATGTGAGCACTGTTTTACTTTGCCTATCCATAAAGCCTGTCCTGTTGGGTATGTTAGGGAATGAGATTTATGGAGGTTGGTTTATTTAAAAATACAACTTTTTAGAAAGGCCATTTCCACATGTAATAGATGAAGCCATGCCTTTGGGTGAATTTGTGTGGGGTTGCCCTCTGAGACCCTTTTATTATAGTCCTTTAATACCTCATCTTTTCATGGAGGTGAGCCTGGGTTTTCAAAGGTTGAATTAGGACAGTACCAACAGCAGCTGATAGTTTTCAGGCTGAAAAACCATCAAATAGAGGCCCTGGGAACTAGAGTAGTCCAAGGACTAATCCAGGAGAGGTTCACCACCAGAGGTTGATGAGTTTACTTGCTTATTACAACTTATGAAAGTAGTATAGTATAAGGAAAAGAACATTGGCTCAGGAAATAGATGGTTTCAAATTATGTCTCTGATGCATACTACCTTTTGATCTCAAGTCAAGTCATAATAGTAGACCATACAGGTCAAGTCACTTAACTTTCCTCAATCTGAGTTTACTTGCATGTGAAATAAGAGGGTTGAAATTGATGACTAAAGAGTTCACTTGTAGTGCTTGGGGGTGTCTCTACTAAGCTGCTAAGGAATGGCTATCTAAGGGATACAGAAACACACAGAAGAAATAAAAAATTTATTGGAGCAAGATATTTCATACGCTCATACATACATATATGTGTATATGTGCTTATATATTTCATACATGTATATAAACACAATGTATATATGTATTATATGTATAGGCATATATGTATACATGTATTGCTACACATATGCATTGTGTGTATTAGATATATGTGTGTGCATGTATGTGTGTGGGCATGCATGTAATAGTTCCTTACCAACTATAATCCTTGGTCTAGTCACCAAAGTAAAAAGTGGGATTAAACTCATTTTTGTTGGTCTCAGAAAGCAGAACCAGGAGCCAGAGTTTGAGTTGTAGAAGTAAAGTTAGACTTGATGTTAGAGGAAACCACAGCAACTTCCTAAAACTATAAGTTACTCCAAAATAAAATGATAGTCATTTCCATTTCTCTGAAGGTCTTTAAGCAAAGGTTAGAAAATGTATTGTCAGTGGTGTCATAGAAATGATTTCTCCCCCACTGGATATGGGTCAGGATTAGCCAGGGTTACTTTTACTCTAATATTCTGTGACTCTAGGATTCCTCATGAGTGCTAACCCACTTAAGAAATTGAGATAGTTCAAATTCTTTTTGATAACTATTTCAAAGTATTGAAATATTTAAACTATCACTAGAGGTATTATGATATAATTAGGGAAGCAAATGAATTCTGTGTTTTGTTTAAGAAGACCTGTGCTTCTGATTCTCACCTTGATCAAGACACTTAACTTGTTTGAATCCTATCTTTCTCCTCTCTAATTTGGAAATAATAATGACATTGGGTCATCTTCAACTTAAATTATTCTGAAACTCTACTGTGCCAAGACTGATAGTCATGAACCATCACTGGAAGAATATGGTGTTAAAAAGCTGAGCCTTTGTTTCAGGGACAAACTTGGTATTATTAAAAGAACTTTGCATATAATAAGATATAGTATAGGAAAAATAGAAAGTATTTCCACAAGACAATAAAAGTTAGCTAGGAGAGAGTACAAGAAGGCTTAGATACAGTGCCAGTGTTTGCTGATCTACCCAGTTGTTAGTGCTTATGCTCCCTTTTTAATTTGCATCCTTATCTATGTATATGTTATAGTGTGTGTGTGCCCTGTCTCACCAAACTTGCCAATAGAATGGATGCAAGGACTAGTTGACTCAAGAACTATTTTGTTTGTCTTTCTATCCTCATCACCAGTGAGTTGAAGTCCATGAAAAATGAAAACGCATTTCAAAAATAGAATTTTATAAGGCATTTAAGGAGCTACACTTCTTGGTGAAAAATAGCATTCCATTGGCAAGTACTTGTTAAGTGTAATCAGGTTGAAAAGCGGGAGGAGGCACCTAATACATTCTTTATGAAGTCAAGTCAATCAGTAAATCTCAAGTTGCCTCTGGTTCCCTTAGCTAGCAGAATTATTCTAGAGTAGAGACTGAAATAGTTTTTCCCCTCAGGTTGGAAGTGTGATTTTCAGAGGTTAAAAACACAAAGCTAGAAAGCAGAAATCTTCAAAAGTCAATGTGAAATGACAGATAAATGGGTTAAATATAACCCTTAGTTAGCCTAAGGGAGGCAGCATGGTTCAGTGGAAAGAGTTCTGAATTTGGAGGCAGAAGACTTAGGTCTGAATCCTGAATTTGTCACCCACTGGTCAAGGTTACACAGGTAGGCAAGCAGAGGACTTGGTATCAGAGAAATAGGGTTTACATCTTGACTCTGGTACTTATTTCCTGTATGGCCTTGGGCAAATCTCTTTCCTTATCTGGACTTTGTTTTTATTCTCTAACATGAGGAGATTAATCTTTAAAATTCCTCCCAGCTCTAAATCCAATTGTCCCATGGCTTTATAAATGACTACCAGAACCTACCAAGGACTGATGTGAATGGGAAACATCTGAATTTCTTTTTTAGCTCAAATAAGATGATGGATTTAAGTACTTTATAAACTTTAAAGATAAATATGCATATGTATATATACACACATTTATACATGCATATATTCATGTATGCATATGCATTTATATATATGTATATAAAGCAATCATTCTTATGATCTCTATGAAGCTCACATCTTAGATAAGTATTTTTTTGCTTGATTTTCATTTGTAAATTGGGGCTTATTACATATGATCTACTTCATAAAGAGAATATAAAAGTTATCCTTGCTATGATCCTCAGTCCTGTTAGGAATTCTGGATTCTGAGACACCAAAAAACATTGAGACTAAAACCACAAGATCTGGAATGACCATTTAGCCCAAAGCTATCATTTTATAGGTGAAGGAACTGAGAGGGGAAGTTGTGTGCTCATGGTCACATGACTAGTAAGGGACAGATGCAGGACTAAAGTCACAGAGTCTACACTTAAAGGTCAGGATTTCTCTATTATACCATTGAAGTTAGACAACCACTTTGTCACAAGGACAGGATTTAAACCCTGACCTCAGGATTTTAATCACAGTTCTCAATATTGCATATCTTCCTGTCTAGTTATAACCCTGAAATCATATGACTAAATGAACTCTGGTTCATTACATTAGTGCAATGGTATAGTGAGGAATAAAACTCAGATGCAATAATTTTGTCAGTGACTCTCCCAGAAAGGGTCAAAACAAGGAATTCTGACACTTGGAACAAATTCTCTTAATTACTGGGAGTGGTGGGGTGGGAGTATCATTCTAATATATAACACTCCTATCAGTCAATAAACATTTGTTAGCATTTACAGTATGTCAGCCACTAGGATGAGTACTGTATTGAGGATAAAAAGAAAAGTAGAAATAGTCCCTACCCTCAAGGAGCTCACAATTTAATGGGGGAGATAATATTTAAAGTACTGTTTACAATAAAAGATATGTGTAGGGTAGATTGTAAGTAATCTCAGAGGGAAGGTACTAACTTTAAGAGAGTTGGGGAATGGCTTCTAGCAGAAAGTAGAATTTTAGCTAAAACTCAAAGGAAACCTGGGAATCTAGGATGTGGCTTTGAGGAGGCAGAGCATTCCAGGTATGTGGGACAGTCAGTAAAAATGCATGGAAGTGGGAGATGTAGGATCCTGTGCAAGAAACAATGAGACCAGTGTCACTGGATCTTAGAGTATGTGTGGGAGAGGAAAGTGTAAAAAACTAAAAAGTTAGGAAGGGGACAGGTTATGAAGGGCCATAGGCCAAAGTGATAGCATTGAAGTTGGTTTATAAATTGGGAGACCAGGCTATTCAAACTAGGGTAGTGTTGGATTAGAAAAGAAACCTAGTAGACAGTCACTAAACTTATTGTAAGAGAAGAAGAATGAATGACCTGCAGGATGAAGGGATGTAGTAACTAATAATAAGAGGATGGAGTAGGCTATAGTGGGTTTCAAAATTGGAGAGATGATGGATGCAGAGAAAGATTCTGAAATTGGCAGGGAGCATAACTGACAAGGAGCATACTTCCTCTGGTCCTGTGTTGTTAAGAGGGGCCAGAGGAGGAAGTGTGGATGCCAAGAGATGTGGTATCTTTACAAGTTTCAGTGAATACATGAAGATGGATGGAATGTAAGATGAAAAAGGGAACTTTTTTTTTTTTTTAACAATAGAAGACTATCCACAGTGCAAAGTAGGGATAGAGGAAGAATGGGCTTGGAGAGGGCCAGAGTTAAGGTAGATAGAGGTGATAAGGGGAAAATGTTTTTCAAAGGTGGAAATATGAGATATGACAGGAAGGCATTTGTCAGCCATGGAATGATGAATACCAAGTATAGGGAAGCTTAATCAGCTCTGCACCCTGCCCCCCTCCCCACCCCCTAGTGAATAATAATAGGGAGTGCATGGATTATTTGTTTGACAGAAAACATGTCAACCTTTGTAACTGCTGACAAACATTCATTGATTGCTTGTTCTTTATAGGGCATGCTGCCCAGTGCTAAGAAGACAAAGAGAAGTGGAAGACACAAACTTCCAATCAATCAGTCAATAAGCACTCTACTGTTGGAGCTCTGAATTGGTTCAGTCCTTCTGGAAATCACCTAATAATACTATCTATTTGCCAGGCAGTGTAGTAGGTGTTGGGGATAATAAGCCAAAATTGATAAGGCCTTTGCCTTCAAAGACCTTACATTGAAATGATAGGAAAAATATGTACAATATACATAGATACAAAAGACATGCAAAATACAATAGATGGTATGGATGATGTCAGGGAAAGGAATCAGTGGCTTCATGAAAAAGATGGTCCTTGAGGAGTCTTGAAGGAAGCCAGGAATTACAAGATGTAGCATTTAGAAGGGAGTACATTCTTGATATGGAGTAGAGTCATGCAAAGGTACAGTGATTAGTGATGGCGTATCATGTTCCTCAAGGGGAAGGAGACAGGCCAATGGAAATACTCCATCCAGTGTGCCAACACTTCCTCCACCCTCTACCCTTGGCATGTCTATGTTGTTTGTTTGTCTGTCTGTCTACTTATTTGTTTGTGGAATGGACAGAAGATCACCTTGGTTATACTAGAGAATGTATGGTGGGAAATGAGGTGGAGTAAATATATAAAGGTAGGATGGGTCCAGTTTGGAAAGAGCTTTAAATAGCAAATTAAATTGATATTTGATTCTATAGATTCAATAGAGGGTCACTGAAATTTAATAAATAGTTGAGAGATGTGGACAGACTTAGGAAAATTTTTGGTAGATGTTTGGAGGATAGATTAAAGGGGAAAGATATTTGAGGCAGAAGAGAAATTAGGAGACTATTAAAGTGGGCCAGTTAGGGTGCGATAACAACTTGAATTATGGCAGAGGAGTGGAGAGAAGGGGATAGGAGGGGCATTTTGAGAGTTGTCGAAGAGTTAGAATTGGCAAGATTTAGCTACTGGTTTCATATATGAAATGAAGGAGACTTAGGAGTTGAGGAAAACTCAGACATTGTGCATCTAGGTGACTGAAAGGATGGTGCCACACTTATTAGAAATTCAGAAGAAGGGGCAGAGCCAAGATGGTGGCTGGAAAGCATGGACTTGCTTAAGCTCTCCCCCAAATCCCTCCAAACACCTGTAAAAAATGGCTCTGAACAAATTCCAGAGCTACAGAACCCACAAAATAGCAGAGAGAAATGGGTCTCCAGTCCAGGAGAGCCTAGATGGTCCCTGGGAAGGGTCTATTGCACGATGCTGGGAGTGGAGTGCAGTCCAGCATGGGCCACACCAGGACAGACCAGACCTGGCGTCAGCCGGCCAGAACAGGCCTTTGGGCCATGAATCATTGAGCTGTGGCAGTTACCAGACTTCTCAACCCACAAACACCAAAGAACAGGTTAGTGGGAAACTGTGGGATCAAGGTAAGAGTGATCCAGCCACCAGCCCTGGGAGTGGTGGAGGTGGTACAGCAGTGCCAGTGGCAGCAGCAGGAAGCTCCTGAGGCTACTTCTGGAGCTCCAGCATCAGCTGCTTCCCAAGTCCCTGGCTCACACAGTGGGAAGAATCTAGCAGTGGATCAGAGCGGGAGTGCAAGGTGGGCTTTGTGGGCACAGAGGCAGTTTCTCTTGCTTTGCCCTGCTTGGATCTGGATGGCAGTGCTGGTTGGCAGTTCTTAGGGGAGGAGGAGTACTGCTGTGACAGAACCTGTGGTGATGGTGGAGTAGAAGTTGTTCTGAAAACAGCAGTGCTTGGACCCTAAAGCTTGGGGCAAAGTACTCTCTACTCTACAAGCGGTCATATCTTGACAAAAAGCTCATGGGTCATATAGTTGCCTGGGAACATGAACAGGCAGTGAAAAAGAACTCAGACTCAAACTCAGACTAAAACTCAAACTCTAGATTGTTTTTTTGGTGACAAAGAAGATCAAAACATACAGCCAGAAGTCAACAAAGTCAAAGAGCCTACATCAAAAGCCTCCAGGAAAAATACGAATTGGTCTCAGGCCATGGAAGAGCTCAAAAAAGGATTTGGAAAAGCAAGTAAGAGAACTAGAGGAAAAATTGGGAAGAGAAATGAGAGTGATGCAAGAAAGCCATGAAAAACAAGTCAATGACTTGCTAAAGGAGACCCAAAAAATACTGAAGAAAATAACACCTTACAAAATAGACTAAGCCAAATAGCAAAAGAGCTTCAAAAAGCCAATGAGGAGAAGAATGCCTTGGAAGGCAGAATTAGCCAAATAGAAAAGGAAGTCCAAAAGATCACTGAAGAAAATACTACCTTAAAAATCATATTGGAGCAAGTGGAAGGTAGTGACTTTATGAGAAACCAAGATATTATAAAGCAGAACCAAAGGAATAAAAATATGGAAGACAAGGTGAAATATTGCATTGGAAAAACCACTGACCTGAAGACTAGATCCAGGAGAGATAATTTAAAAATTATTGGACTACCTGAAAGCCATGATCAAAAAAAGAGCCTAGACATCATCTTTCAAGAAATTATCAAGGAAAACTGCCCTGATATTCTAGAACCGGAGGGGAAAATAGAAATTGAAAGAATCCACCAATCACCTCCTGAAAAAGATCCCAAAAAGAGAACTCCTAGGAATATTGTCATTAACTTCCAGAGCTCCCAGATCAAGGAGAAAATACTGCAAGTAGCCAGAAAGAAACAGTTTGAATATTGTGGAAACACAATCAGGATAACACAAGATCTAGCAGCTTTTGCATTAAGGGATCTAAGGGCTTGGAATATGATATTCCGCAGGTCAATGGAGCTAGGATTAAAACCAAGAATCACCTACCCAGCAAACCGAGTATCATGCTCCAAGGCAAAATATGGGCTTTCAATAAAATTGAGGACTTTCAAGCTTTCTCAGTGAAATGACCAGAGCTGAATAGAAAATTTGACTTCCAAACACAAGAATCAAGAGAAGCATGAAAAGGTAAACAAGAAAGAGAAATCAAAAGGGACTTACTAAAGTTGAACTGTTTGTTTACATTCTTACATGGAAAGATGATGTGTGTAATTCGTAGACCTTTCTTAGTATTAGGATAGTTGAAGGGAATATAACATATATATAGACAGAGGGGACAGGGTGAGTTGAATATGAAAGGGATGATATCTAAAAAATAAAATAAAATTAAGGGGTGAGAGAGGAATACGTTGAGAGAGGAAGAAAGGGAGAGATAGAATGGGGTAAATTATCTCACATAAAAGTGGCAAGGAAAAGCAGTTCTGTTGGAAGGGAAAAGGGGGCAGGTGAGGGGGAATGAGTGAATCTTGCTCTCATCGAATTTGAGTTGAGGAGGGAATAACATGCACACTCAATTGGGTATCTTTCTCCACAGGAAAGTAAGGGGAAGGGGATAAATAAGGGAGGATGAAAGAAGGGAGGGCAGTTAGGGGGAGGAGGTAATGAAAAGCAAACACTTTTGAAAAGGGACAGGGTCAAGGGAGAAAATTGAATAAAGGGAGACGGGGTAGGATGGAAGGAAATATAGTTAGCTTTTCGCAACATGAGTATTGTGGAAGTGTTTTACATGATGATACATGTGTGGCCTATTTTGAATTGCTTGCCTTCCTAGGGAGAGTGGGTGGGAAGGAAAGAGGGGAGGGAATTGGAACTTAAATTTTTAAAAGCAGATGCTCAAAAAAAAAGCTGTTTTTGCATGCAGCTGGGAAACAAAATATTGGGAATGGGGCATAGAAATCTATCCTGCCCTACAAGAAAGTAAGGGGGAAGGGGATGGGGGTGGGGAGTGGGGTGACAGAAGGGAGGGCTGACTGGGGAAGGAGGCAATCAGAATATATGTCATCTTGGAATGGGGGAGGGTAGAAATGGGGAGAAAATTTGTAACTCAAAATCTTGTGGAAATCAGTGTCGAAAACTAAAATATTAAATAAAAATGATAAAGTTCAAAAAAAAGAATGGGAGGGAGAGTCTTGGGGTGGGGGAGGGGAGGAACAGGGCGAGAAAATGTGGAACTCAAAATCTTATGAAAACGAATGTTTAAAACCAAAAATAAATTACTTAAAAAAAAGAGTAGGAGGAATGACAGTGATTGAAGATTGGGGAGGGTCGGGGAAAAGCCATTGGATTTTATACTTAGTGACCTAAGGAGTCAAATCAGACCTGGATTCCAAGGATTCCAAGACAAAATGGATGGCAATGAAGTGGAGACATCCAATATCAAAACTTTAAAAATAAGGTTAGTGGTCTGTCCTTTTCTTTCACAGCAGAGGGGTGGGGGATTCATAAAACGGTATACACTGTGTGATTCAGTTGGTGCATCAGATACTTCTGCTAATTTATTTTTTTTTTTCGCTAGGGCTCAGTCTAGAAGTGAAAATGGCTGAAATATAATATATCAATAAAAATTTTGGGATTTTTTGGAAATAAAAAGAAATTCAGAAGAGTAGACTGTGCTAAAAGATAATGAGTTCAATTTTAAATATGTTGAATTTGAGATGCTTGTCTCATCAAACATCCTATTTAAAATGTCCAATATGTACTGGTGATGTAGAACTGTAGTTCAGGAAAGAAACTAAGGCTGTGTATTTAAATCTCGGAATTATCTACATGAAGGTGATAATCAAACCCATAGTGCTGATGAGGACACCAAGTGAGAGAACATAGACAGAAAAGTCCCAGTACAGAGCCTTGGAGTACACCTAGAGTTAGAAAGCATGATACTGATGGGTCTCCAGCAAAGGAAACAGAGAAGTTGTGGTTAGACAGGCTTGAGGAAATAATAGTACCATGAAACCTAGAGAGGAGAGAGTATTCACATTCCTATGTTTGGGGGGGGGGTGTCTAGAATCCCAAATCACGGATTTCCCTGAGAGTCCCAAACTAATTCTGTATATCCCATAAGTCATGGATACCCAGACCAGGAGCAAAATTTTGGAGGGGGTGGAATTTGCTTTGTGGGAATCCCAGAAGAAGAATTTAACAGCAACAGGGATTATCAGCCCAACCAAGAATGGGCAAGATAGTGGGATTAGTTTGGGAAGGACCCCCTGCACCCATCCTGAAAGCTCCAGTAACCTCATACTAGTTCATTGTCTGAACACAGCTATAAGATAATTGTATTCTAAGGAAAGCATTTTGTTATATTGGAAACAGTGTTTAATTGAGAGTTAGAGGACTACGTATCAATTCCTGACTGAGACCTACTAGCAGTATGTGGATAGCAAGTAAATCCACCTCAATGTGTCTTATCTATTAAATGAGGAAAATAATTCATTCACTCCTGTGTCCTGATGTTGTTCTAAGGAAAGTGTTTATTGAACTTTGTTGTTGTTGTTCAAGGAGGACCAATGACATCATGGGATGATGTCTTGACTTGCACAAAAATTGGATTTAAGTGAGGCAGAGTCATCATTCTCACTCTCTGTTCCAGAGTCATTGAAATCTAGTGGCAACACAAAAGTCAAGATAACTGGTGATGACCCAGGATGCAGTGGATGACCTTGGAGTCTTGATATCTGATCAAGCTCTAAGCACTCCACAACACCTACTTCTGCCACCTTCATGACCATTAGGATAAATTGTTCTCATATGTCCATTCTGCTGGAGGAACTTTTCATATGTGTGGGATAGACATCCTGATGTTGACTCAACAATGGATTTGAGGCCTGTCAGTTACCCTCAACCTGGTTTAGCCATGTGCAGAGACAATTCAACTGGGGTATGTGGCATATTACACAACTTCTGGGAGACACGGATGAGTACTGGATTACAATTAGACACCAAAGGTGGATGGGCAGCCCTGAAAAGTACTTGGCAAGCTCTCACACCAGAGGTGCTAGTCCTCCCTGAGCACCCCATTAAACTATGGAAGCACCACTTATAAATACACATTTATAGCATTTCTATATAATAACAAAATCAAAGAGAAAATGATTAAAAAAGTGTAAATTCCATTGAATAGAAACTATAAAATGAATATATATATATATATATATATATATATGGGAGTGTCTGTCACATAGTAGGTACTTAATACATGTTTCTTGATCAGTACATGGGGAGCCAATATACCAAGGGATAACTGAGCATAAATATAATTAAAAAGTATTCCTTAAGGAAATAGAGGGGGAATTAAATAATTGGCAATATATTCATTGTGGTATGTCTGTGACAATATGATATAAATGACAATACTCCCTAAATTAATTTGCACCTTTAGTGCTATACCAATCAAACTGCCAAAGGGGTATTATATAGAGTTAGGCTAAATAATAATAAGATTCATTGGGAAGAACAAAAGGTCAAGGAACTTCAAGAATCTCATGGGGGAAAATAAAAATAGCAATGAACAGAGAATAGTTGTCTCAGACCTCAAAGTACACTAGAAAGAGTAGTCATTAAAAATATGTGGAATTGTTTAAAAAAATAGAAAGGTAGATCAGTGAAACAGGCTAGATGAGGAAGAATCACAAACTATCACACTCAACAACTCCATATTTGATAAACTGGAAAACATAAGTTTGGGGAAAACTCACTCTTTTTCAAAAACTTCTGGGAACACAGGAATGTACTTTGAAAGAAAATACATGTAGACCAGAGGTGTCAAAAACATGGCCCTCCTGTCCTGTGTAGCCCCAAGTAGGGCCAAATCATGTTAAAATGTAATTGGTCAATATTTAACAAAATTAATAAAAATATAATAGAACATAAATAATGGTAATATGTGTTTTGCTGTCAATAAGTGGCCCCCAGGGAACCTTATTTATAGTTCAATGCCTTTCATATCGATTTGAATTTGACACTACTGGTTTAGAACAATACATTGTATACTACGATAAACTCAAAATAGACATATGACATGGATATCAAATACCACTAAAATATACACCATTAAAAAATAAAATTACACCATTAAAATAATCAGAAGAAAACCAGATCATACACCTTTCATTGCTCTTTTCTAGAAAGAGAATTCCTAACCAAGAGGGGGAAGAAAGTAACCACAAAAGGTAATGTAGCTAACTTAAATGGTTAGACACCTACACCAGAGTTTATAGATAGAAAGAAAAGTATATATATTACCATATTTTGCAGTAGCAAAGAAATAGAAATAAGATAGAAATCCATCATTGAGAGACTGGATCACTGTATGCTAAGACACTATGAATATGAAGAATTTATAAAATAATGGAAAGACATATAAACTTATTCAGAGTGAAGTAGAGAGAACCAGGAAAGCAACAATGTCTACAACAACGTACATGGAATGAATGACAATGACAACCAAATCTAAAGCGAAATGCGCTATAATAATCACTAAACTTGGTCAGTTTGTCAGTCAACTAGCATTTATGAATGTGTCAGATAGTGGGCATAGGTCCTGAAGATGAGATAATACACCTCCAAATGATTTTTAATGACACCTAAATTTTTTATATTCATCTACCACATTGTATACTTATGTTTTAGAAGGGATAATTTGCTAGGATATCCATGTATCTCGGTGTTTCTGGACTTATGTAATTATGCTGATTGATGGGAGAGTGAGTAAATCAATGTTAGAGAAGGGAACATGACTAAGAAAAGTACAATATATGTTTGCACTTTTCCAGTTTGATGAGATAAGTGCATAGGCATTAGGGACATGGTTAGGGCTATTTGTATTGTTAAATTTTTATGAGGCAGAACTGTCTTTTTATCTTTAAAAATGTATTTATATATACATATTCATATATAGATATATGTATATATCAATATATGAATATACACACATATATATGGTTACATACACATATATAGTGAGAGAGTTCTCCATTAATATCTTTTACACTTGAAAAAAATATAAAAATGAAGCTCCATCCCCCCAAAAGCCCCAGGTTTGCCAAAGGGTAACTTGGCATTGGCTAACTATCCTTCCGACGTATCTCACATCATTTCATTTATGATCTCATATCTGTATAGTGTATTAGTTTCTTGAATGACTTTAAGTAGCTAACTATACTTTGTTTTTTAATGAAGGGATTATATTCTCTCTCTTCCTCCCCCAATTAAAATTTTTTGCCATACTTCAAAATCATATAGTGAATGGGTCTTCTAAAGCAAAACTCTTAAAATTTCACCTCCCTCCTTTTGTATGAGATAACCCCATTCTAAGGGGGAGATTCTTCCCCTGTTACTTAAGATGTCAAATGAGTTTCCTCATTTTAAAATATTGTTGGTGAAGTGGTACGCAGCTTATCTAGCACGGTGGGGGCAGGGTAAGATTGAGGAGTGATGGAGGTAGGTGTGGGTAAAGGCTGTCTTATCTGTGAACCTTATGTGGAAGATGGATCCAGATGGGAGACGAAGAGGGAGAGTGAGAAAAAAAATTATAGGGGAAAATGTAACCAATGAAACTATCTTTTTTGAAAATAGCACTGTATAGTGAAAATGACACTAACTAGGGTCAAAGGACCTGTATTCATATCCCACCACTGATATTTATTAAGCCAGTGTCTTACAGGTAATATAACTTTCATAGGTTTCAGGTTCTCCACATGGAAGATGAGGAGTTTGCACTAGATGGCCTTTGAGGTACCTTCTAACTCTTAGGTCTATGATCCTATGATGTTATTTCAGTGGTACCTGTGGCACAAAGTGCTCAGGTTAGCCTTTGGGGATGCCATTCAATTCAACTAGCATTTATTAAATACCTTTGATGTGCCAAGCACTATGATAGATACTGGTATCACAAAATACACAAATGAAACGTTTCTTGCCCCTGAGTTTACACTCGATGGTGGTGATGGTTGTGGAATAACAGCTATAAGTCGAATGCAAAACTATACAAAGTCTCTTCTTGGGGAACTTGTTAACTAAAGAATGCAGCCCCAAGAGGGCACAATGAAAGGTTAGTGTAGGAGGGGGTGGGGCTGAAATGAACAGGTATGAGGGTACAGGGAGTGGTAAGTAAGGAAGGGAGTTCCATCTTAGGATACCTAGGACTCTAAATCACAGGAATTCTGAGTAGAAATGTAAGGTAATAGTTGGAAGGCCCTTCACTTTTTCAATGGTAATTGATTTATTATCAATCCCTAAGAGAGAAGTAGATGTGGGTTGAGATCCTGCCTCTGATGCTTATCGCTTATACGATCTTGGGAAAAGTTCAGTTAATTTCGTTGGATCTCAGTTTCCTTTCATATAAAACAAGAGAATTAGATTGCTTCTGAGTTCCCTCCCAGCTCAGGCCTAGGATCCTTGGAGAATTAGGGGACTATAGGGACTGAATATTATATACACTCACAGATGTGTCTCTGAGTTCATGAGTTTCACTTAATTATTTTTCTTATTTTTAATACAAGGTGTGGGGGTGGGATGGAATATCTGGACATGACTGTGATATTAAAACAAATAATAACATTTAAAAAATTGATATCTCTTGATCAGCCACTAGTTACAACTGTTCTTCATAACTCTAGTGATGAAATGCCAGACTAAGGGCTTTATCCTTCTTGAGGCTGTTTATGGCCCAATTTACTCCGCGTACACATAGAAACTCTTTCAAGATCTGTATGTTTGTGAATTGCTAATGGAAATAACCTCAATCTTCCCTTTTCAGGAGTTCTTTTTTTCCTTTCCCGGGTTATGGGAGAACCAGTAGCACTGATCCCATTTGCATATGCCAAAAACTCCGTGTAGCCTGCAGTATCTCTTATATGTCACCAAAATACCTGGGTGTCCCTTCTCTGTGGGGTATCTATAAATTTGTCCACAGGCTGATAATTTAGTCTTGTTATTTAACTCACTGAGAATCTCACCTTCAAGAACTCATCAGTCCCCTTCAGCTCCTATTTCTTTTTTTAAATTAAATTAAAATTTTTATTTTTTAATATTTAATTTATTTTCAGTTTTCAACATTCCATAAGTTCTAAATTTTCTCCCCCTCCCTCCCACCTCCCTCCCCAAGATGGCATGCAAGCCAATATGGGCTCTATACATACTTTCCCATTAAACACATTTTCACATTAATCATGTTGCATAGAAGAATTATAATGAATGAGAGAAACCATGAGAAAGAAAACAAAACAAAAAAAGAGTCTGCTTCACTCTGCATTATGACTCCATAGTTCTTTCTCTGGATGTGGATGGCATCTTCCATCATGAGTCCTTTGGATAATTTTAGATCCTTGCATTGATGAGAAGGGCTAAATCTATCAAAATCAATCCTCGAATACTGTGGCTGTCACTACGTAAAATGTTCTCCTGGTTCTGCTCAGTTCACTCAGTGTCAGTTCATATGTCTTTCCAGGTTTTCCCGAAGTTAGCCTGCTCATCATTTCTTGTAGCACAATAGTATTCCATTACATTCATATACCACAACTTGTTCAGCCATTCCCCAATTGCTGGCCTTTGCCTCCTATTTCAGGTGAAGTTGAGGTTTTAATAGCCCCTTAAAGCCCCAAAGCCTCCAGGGATCCCTCACCGCACTTCAATTTTCTTCAGTAAATTTTAGAGGAGAGTGAAGTCAGATCTTAGAATTCTTTCTTTAGCTAAGAAGGCTTCCTCAGATGAAGGACAAATATCCATCGAATGTATCTACATCATAACAAAACAAAATAAAACAATTCTTTGCTGAAGCTGCTCTCTTCAGTACTGCCATGCTCTAAGTAGTTGCTCCTTAGTTTTACAACGCCTCCTGTAGACTCATCTTTCATTTCTAGGCAGATGACTCCCAGGTCTACACATTTAGGCCTTATCTCTCTCCTGAGCTTTAGTTTTGCATCTCCCAATGCCTGCTGGGCGTTTCCATCTCTGTACGGAGCCGAAACCCAACATTTTCAAAAATGAACTCAGCATCTCTCCAGTTAAACCCTTAGCTCCTCCCAATTTCCTTGATTCTTTCAAGGTCACCACCATTCTTCCGATCACCTGGGCTCACAACCCAGGAGTCATCCTTGATTCTTCACTTTCCTTCAACCCTCTTCTGCACATCCCCCAATCTGATCCAAATCATTTACTAAGTTTTGTAGCTGAGTTCTCTGACATTTGTGGCATACAACTCTTCTCTGTACTCTCAGCACAACCACTCCAAATAAAGCCCTTACCTAGATTATAATGGCAATCTGCTAGTTAGTCTCCCTGCATCAAATTCCTCCCTTCTCTAATTTATTCTCTACACAGTTGGCAAATTGATATTCCAAATGCACAAGCAAGACTCTGTCACTTCCTTGCTTAAATATCTTTAGTAGCTCACTATTGCCTATAGGTCTCTAGGAAACATATGAATTCCTTTGATTGGCCTTTCAAACTTTCATAATCTGTCTCTAGTTCAGTTCATCATCATGATGATGATGATAGATGACAATGACAACAACAACTAGCATTTCTATACTGCTTTAAGTTTTGCAAACTGCTTTACATAATGTAATGTCTCATCTGATCCTTTGTGCACCTTATGTTCCAATTAAATTGACCTGTTTGTTGCTGCTTACTTCAGCTTCTTTGTCTTTGCAAAGTTTGTCCCCTATGCCTAGAAGGTTTTTGTTTTTCACTTCAACCTCTTGGAACCACAACCTCCCTTCAAAGCTCTGCATAAACATCACTACCTGTAAGAAACTTTTCCTGATTCCTTCAATTATTAGTGGTTCTATCAAAGTTTTAGATTTTTTTGTATTGTATGCACACACACACACACATAAATATATACCTGTATGTATATGTTTGTATATGTACATGCATATTTGTATGTATGTATACATAAAATATATGGGGCAGCTAGGTGGTGTAGTGAATAGAGTGACAGGCATAGAGTCAGAAAGATCTGAGTTCACATCTGGCCTCAGACACTTACTAGCTGTGTGCCCTGGGCAATCCATTTTACCCTATTTGCCTCAGTTTCCTCATCTATAAAATGAGCTGGAAAAGGAAGAACAAACCACTCCAATATGTTTGGCAAGAAAATGCCAAATAGGGTTATGAAGATTCAGATAGGACTGAAATGATGGAACAATAACTATACAAAATATATACATATATATATACATTATGTATGTTATATAGACATGTATGTTATTATAATACACATGTGGGTATATACAACACACATGTGTATATGTACTTACACACATATGCACACATATATACACTTACATACATATGCATGCATGCATATGTGTATACAATTCAGTATTCAAATATTATTGTTACCTCTGAGGAGAATGGGAACTCTTTGAAATCAAGCCCTGTCCCATATTTCTCCTTATATTCCCAGCAACTATCCTAGAACCTGGTTCAGAAAAGGTATTTAGCACATTCTTGGTGAACTCAATAGCATTTTATAATAAATCTGGTTATTATAAATTCTAAGTTGTACAAAAGCACTTTTCCAGTGCTGCCCCAGGCAGAATAGATGGAGTGCTGACCTTGGAGAAAGGCCTGGGTTCATTATCACTCTTTGAACCCTCTTTTAGCTTCAGACAGCTTCCTAAGACAGCTACTATGTTATGGATATGTTGGAACTCTACTGTAGGAGGGAGTTCCCTCAGAAACCATATTACAATTCCTTTATGTATTCTTCACAATAAACCTCTAATATCAGTAGCAGCAGTATTTATTTGTTTATTTTTAATCCTCATTTTACACATGAGAAAACTGATCCTTAAAGAGGTTTAAGCAACTTGGCCAGGATCAATTCCTAACTGCCAGAAATAGGATTCAAAAGGATATTCCCTGTATGGTGTTGTTTCCACTACCAACCAAGAGCGATTAACAATACATTGATATCCCAATATATGGAGGAGGAAGGAATAAAGCATTTATTAAACACCTACTATGTGCCGGGCCCTGTGCTAAATGATTTATAGTCTCATTCATTTGATCTTCACAATCACTCTGGGAAGTATATGCACCTATTATGTCCCTTTTGTAGTTGAGAAACTGAGATAAGCAGAGGGACTTTTCCAGCATCACTCAGCTAGTAAGTATCTGAGGCCAGATTTGAACTCAGGTTATTGTTATTCCAGACCAAATGCCCTAACTACTGTGCCACCTAAGTTGAGTGATGGAACAAAAGTCATGCTTCTTTCTATAGGCTTTCTATGGCTAACTAGCACATTATTTGATCTGTGGTATAATCAAAAATGTGCTATAATGAGGTGTTTTATGATAAGATTACATTGCCAAGTGTGACCACTCTATCTTCTTCTCTGGATCATCACCTTTACTCCCACCTCCCCTTCCCGTTAAGTGTAAGTGTACTCAAAGGTTTTTCTTGGGCCCACTTTTATTTTCCAGCTACTTTCACTCTGTGATCTCATCAATTCTTATAGGTTCAATTATCAGCTCTATGCAAATGACTGAGATTTATGTTATCAAACTCTATCTCTTCCCTGAACTGCAGTCTTGTATCATCAACTGCCTTTCTAAATTAGCTGTCCAATAGGCAGTTTTTATTGTTTTGTCAGTTGTTTTCAGTCATGCCTGACTCTTCATGACCCCATTTGGGGTTTCATTGGCAGGGATACTGGAGTGGTTTGCCATTTCCTTCTCCAGCTCATTTTATAGATGACGAAGCTGAGACAAACAGGGGTAAATGACTTGCCCAAGGTCCCACAGCTAGTAAGTATCTGAGGCCAAATTTGAACACAGGAACATGAGTCTTCCTAATTCTAGGACCAGGACTCTATCCACCATACCACAAAGCTGTCCTAGGCAGTTTAGACTCAACTAGTCCAAAACAATACCATTATCTTTCTTCCCCAAGCCATCCTTCTTGTAAACTTCATTTAGGCTCTTATGAGAATCACCATTCTTTCAGTCACCAAGATTTGAATCCCTGAAATCATATCCAGGCAGTTGTCACTTGTCAATTTTACTTCCATGATATTTCTTGAATTTGTCCCATTCTTTCCACTCTCATGGACTCTAGGCCAAACTGGCCTGAGTCTTCCATGACTCTCGCTCCATTTCCTACCTCTGTGCCTTTGCACAGGCTGACCCTGATGCCTGGAACTCTCCTCAGATTTGTTTCTTAGAATCCCTATTTTTTCATATCTCAGCTTGAGACTTGAAGCTATCCAAACCATCTTGTGTTACTTACTTTGCATATGTTTTATAAGACTTGTTTCTTTCAATAAAATGTAAGCTTTTTGACTTTAGGGGCTATTTTATTTTTGTCTAACCATCTCTGGAATAAAGCCCAGTACTGGTATATACTATGCACTTAATACAGTCAATCCTCATCTTTGTATGTTTAACTTTTGTCACTTCAAGCATTCGTGTGATTTTGTTAGTAACCTTATTTTCACTTTTATGTTGGCAACCACGCTTATTTATAGATATGTGAACTAGAGGAAAAAAATGAGAGGTACAATATACCTAAGTTTGTGCAACAGTGGGGATCCTACTAGATGCTTCACTGGGCTTGTTTACCTTACTGCTGGACAGAACTCACTGTGCATTTGCAGTGTTGGTGGTGATGTTGGCATCTCTTTAGTCTTGACATTTTCCTATAGCAGTGACTCAAGTCCCAACAACTTGTCCCTTGGTTTTCAGAGGACAGCCGAGATAGACAGATTTATAACTGTATAGTATTGTCTGAAATCAATTAAAAATTTTATTGAGATGTTAGATTCAAAACTTATAGAATTCCAGGGAATTAGTAGCAAGAAAAAAGTGGGTTCTTTTTGCCATAAAATCATTTTATTATTGATAGTTTCATTGTTAATTGTGGTCCGTGTGTTTCCAAAAAAAAGAGAGTGCTAGGTTCAAATTCTTGCACTGGGATGTAACAACAATGCTTGCCACTACTGCGGCTGTGTAAGACCAACAACACCAGCGCACAGGAAGGTTGCTAGCACAGGGTCTTTGATCTGCTTTTCTAAGGAAAGCAACTTTAAGGGGTTAACAATCTCACTTTAATTAAACATACATATACCATTCACTTAGCTTAGGGGGAAAAGCCAGTAGTACCCTGAAGCTCAGAGCAAATACAAACAGAAATTACAAACAGACAATATAAATAGATCAACATTTCTGTTTAACCAAATCATGATACATAGTTACCAGAGAGGCACCAACATCTGGAATTTCAAAGCTGGGGGGGCTGCTTCAATGGCTTACCTAGAGTCTTACCCAGAGTCTCATCATCAACACTCTTTAAATGAGTGTGCCCCCTCAAAGGCAAAATGTTAACCTCTGAGTTTATTTTTTGTTGTTTTTTTTATAATTTCATAATGCTTTAATGTTTCAAGAGTATTTACACATAATATCATGTTTAATTTGATCCTTAAAATAGCCCCTGTGAGGAAGGTACTGTTCATTTTATTATTTTAGAAATGAGGAAACTAGAACACAGAGAAGTTAAGTGATTTTTCCAAGGTTACTGCTACTAAGAATCTGAGGCAGGAACTGAACTCTGGTCTTCTTGACTCTAGGCCCAGTTCTACTGTATATCCATATACAAAGTAAATACAAACTAATATGAATGGGAATCATCTTAAAGGCTCTGCCCTAGGAATCATCAGAGCCTTTTCAGCTATCTCGAAGCTGAAACCTCTTCTATATATGGGCTCATCCCTTAGGATATCCTTTCTTTTTTTTTTAATTTTATATTTTATTATTTATTTAATATTTTTAGTTTTCAGCCTTGATTTCCACAAGATTTTGAGTTACAAATTTTTTCCCCATTTCTACCCACCCCCACTCCAAGATGGAATATATTCTGATTGCCCCATTCCCCAGTCAGTCCTCCCTTCTGTGACCCCACTCCCCCCCATCCCCTTTTCCCTTACTTTCTTGTAGGGCAAGATAGATTTCTATGCCCCACTGCCTGTATTTCTTATTTCCCATGTAAAAACAACTTTTTTTTTGCACATCTGCTTTCAAAACTTTGAGTTCCAAATTCTCTCCCCTCTTACCTCCCTACCCACCCTCCCTAAGAAGGCAAGCAATTCGACATATGCCACACGAGTATCATTATGCAAAACTCTTCCACAATGCTCATGTTGTGAAAGACTAACTATATTTTGCTCCCTCCTATCCAGTCCCCCTTTATTCAATTTTCTCCCATGACCCTGTCCCTTTTCCAAAGTGTTTGCTTTTGATTACCTCCTCCCCCTATCTGCCCTCCCTTCTATCATCCCCCCTTTTTGATCCCCTTCCCCCTTCTTTCCTGTGGGGGTAAGATACCCGATTGAGTGTGCATGTTATTCCCTCCTCAAGTCAAATACCATGGGAGCAAGATTCATTCATTCCCCCTCACCTGCAGCCTCTTCCCTTTCTACAGAACTGCTTTATCTTGCCACTTTTATGGGAGATAATTTACCCCATTTTATCTCTCCTTTTCTCCCTCTCTCAATATATTCCTCTCTCATCTCTTAATTTTATTTTATTTTTAAGATATCATCCCTTCATATTCAACTCACTCTGTGCCCTCTCTCTCTCTCTCTCTCTCTCTCTCTCTCTCTTTTTCTGTCTCTCTCTCTCTCTCCCTCCCTCCCTCTCTCTCTCTCTCTCTCTCTCTATATATATATATATATATATATATATACATATATACATATATATGTATATACACATATATATAATGTATGTAGGATATATATATATATATATATATATATATGTGTGTGTGTGTGTGTGTGTGTGTGTGTGTGTATTCCCTTCAGCTACCCTAACACTGAGGTCTCATGGATTACACACATCATCTTTCCATGTAGGAATGTAAACAAACAGTTCACCTTTAGTAAGTCCCTTATGAATTCTCTTTCTTGTTTACCTTTTCATGCTTCTCTTGATTCTTGTGTTTGGAAGTCAAATTTTCTATTCAGCTCTAGTCTTTTCATTGAGAAAGCTTGAAATTACTCTACTTTATTGAAAGCCCATATTTTGCCTTGGAGCATGATACTCAGTTTTGCTGGGTAGGTTATTCTTGGTTTTAATCCTAGCTCCATTGACCTCTAGAATATCATATTCCAAGCCCTTTGATCCCTTAATGTAGAAGCTGCTAGATCTTGTATTATTCTGATTGCATTTCCACTCTACTCAAATTATTTCTTTCTGGCTGCTTGCGGTATTTTCTCCTTGATCTAGGAACTCTGGAATTTGGTGACAATATTTCTAGGAGTTTTCTTTTTGGGATCTTTTTCAGGAGGTGATTGGTGGATTCTTTCAATTTCTATTTTACACTCTGGTTCTAGAATATAAGGGTAGTTTTCCTTGGTAATTACTTGAAAGATGATATCTAGGCTCATTTTTGATCATGGCTTTCATGTAGTCCAATAATTTTTAAATTATCTTTCCTGGATCTATTTTCCAGGTCAGTAGTTTTTCCAATGAGATATTGCACATTGTCTTCCATTTTTTCATTTCTTTGGTTCTGTTTTATAATATCTTGGTTTCTCATAAAGTCACTACCTTCTACTTGCTCCAATCTGAATTTTAAGGTAGTATTTTCTTCAGTGATCTTTTGGACTTCCTTTTCTATTTGGCTAATTCTGCCTTCCAAGGCATTCTTCTCCTGATTGGCTTTTTGAAGCTCTTTTGCTATTTGGCTTAGTCTATTTTGTAAGGTGTTATTTTCTTCAGTATTTTTATTGGGTCTTCTTTAGCAAGTCATTGACTTGTTTTTCATGGTTTTCTTGCATCAATCTCATCTCTCTTCCAAATTTTTCCTCTATTTCTCTTACTTGCTTTTGAAAATCCTTTTTGAGCTGTTCCATGGCCTGAGACCAATTCATATTTTTCTTGGAGGCTTTTGATGTAGGCTCTTTAACTTTGTTGACTTCTGGTTGTACGTTTTGGTCTTCTTTGTCACCAAAAAAAGATTCCACAGTCTGTGTCTGAATCTGAGTTCATATTTGCTGCCTGTTTATGTTCCCAGCCAACTACTTGACCCTTGAGCTTTTTGTCAGGGTATGACTGCTTATAGAGTAGAGAGTACTTTGTCCCAAGCTTGAGGGGCTGTGCTGCTGTTTTCAGAGCTACTTCTACACAGCAAACTCTGCCACACCAGTGCTCCTTCTCCCCTAAGAACTTCCAACCAGGATTGCAGCTCAGATCCAGGCAGGGCAAAGTAGACTTTGAACTCCCACTGTAATCCGGCGCTTAATTCCTCCCAACAGGTGGGCCTGGTGCTGGAAACAACTGCAGCTGTAGCTCTGGAAGCAGCCTCAGAGCTGTACCACCTCTGCTGTCCCAGGTGCAGTGGCTGACTGCCATCTTTTTTCACTCTTTCCCAGCAGTTTTCCCCACTAACCTTCTCTGTTATCTTTGGCCTTTGTCAGTTGAGAAGTCTGGTAACTGCTGCAGCTCACTGATTCAGGGTGCTATGGCCTGTTCCACCTGGCTCCCAGTCTGGTTGGTCCTGGCATGGCCCACCCTGGGCTCTGCTATGCTCTGCTCCCAGCTCCATGTGTTAGACCCTTCCCAGACACCTTCCCAGCTGTTCTGTGCTGGAACCCTGCTTCCCTCTGCTATTTTGTGGGTTCTGCAGCTCTAGGATTTGTTCAGAGCCATTTTTATAGGTGTTTGGAGGGACCTGGGGGAGAGTTTAAGCAAGGCCCTGCTTTCCAGCCACCATCTTCAAAAAAGTCTTTTCTACGTTACTAGTTATTTCATGGTTATTGTGTTAGAAAAGGTGCATGTTATCAGAATTAATGTTTTGTTATAACAATTTGTATGCAAAAAAGTTATTTTCAGCAATATCTAGTAAAAGATTATAGTTTTTCATGGTTATGGGAACCTAACCTTCTATTTACCATAGGTTCAATGTATCAACACTAGTATTTTTTACTTTTGTGACATTTTCTAGGAATGTTATCTCCACTAAAGCTGAAGATTGACTTTATATGTTTGTTGATTTATTGGCTGAAAGTTTCTCCCTGATGGTTTCTAATGTTAATAATGTTCTAATGGTAATTAGAGGAGCAACAGACTTTAGAAAATTGGAGAAACAAGTGAATCGCACAGTCCCTCCAGGCTCACTACCTGTATTCTTCTAAACAGATTGAGTCCTAGTAGAGGTTACAGATTACAACCCAAGTTTTATCCTGAGGGCTTGGTGTTTCTAGCATTGTTACTCCTGAGCCCCCTCTAGTGTGCTCCTGTTTATTAATCAGCCAAATTTCAATTAGTTTTTAGCAAAAGTATTTACTCAGAATGATCAGAATAATAATTACAAAAAATATTCTTCCCAAATTGACAGTGTATTCTCTCCCCTTGCACACGCAATGCCCATGAAGAGAGGAGACTCAAGCTTAACCAGCAAGGATAGCCAAGTATATGTATAGACAACATGTATGCCAAAGGGGTACTTCCTAACTCTTGCCTTTTCCATCTTCAAAAAAGTTCTCATGAAATTTGTAGTAGGATGTGGCATTAGCGGTAGACAGGCCATTCATTACACTGATAGTGTCAACTGATCTGCTATGGGTCCAAGTGCTGGTGGGCCAGCCACTCTTCTGATGTGCCAGGCTGCTTGTTATCTTCTACTGGTACTCTCTCCCTTCTTTCATGCTTGAAAGTGAGGGAGGGTAAGATTCCAGCTACTGACCAATAATCTCTGTAGACTATGAAATGCTTACAATGTCACTGCCTGGTCAATCATCTTCTAACACTTGTGGTTACTGCTACCAGCTGTGATGGACTCTGTTATTGACTTTAGTAATCACTGAACCTGCTAGTGACTGCAGTCACCCTTGGGGCCTCTAATGGGACCTTGGGATCTCCTAAATTTGTGTAGTCACCTTGGAAATGAGGAAAATAATGAGAGAGAGAAATTCTCTCTTTCTCCATAATTCCCCCTCAGACACAGCCAGTAGATTGGTCTGTTGCTGGCTTTTTCAACTCCAAACCTGATTGCTCTTTCATATATAGGCCTAGAGTTGCGTTTGATTGTTCAGTCAGTCATATTTTCAGTACTATATAGAGTCCAGGCAGCTATATATCACTCTCTGAGCACTCATACCTATTTTTGGAAATTGAAAAGTTACCCAGGAACACTACTGTTGGAGGACTCCCTGCCATTATACTTTTCTCCCTCAATGCACCTTTTCCATCTTTCACCTAGAGACAGAAATCAGAAGGGAAGTAATGAAGAAAATTTTATGAAATACGGGAGCTATTGACATTATATCAGGCCCAGACAGAGCCATCTTACTACAGGAAAGATGTACAAGCTTTTTTTCCACCTTGCCATTGCTGACATAGTAGAGGCAGAGAGGCCTTCCTTTGAGTGGGTACCACATTATGAGATTTTAGCAAGAAAAGGAATGCATTGTCTTCAATAAAGAATGCAGTGCCTGCACATTTCTCCTATAGCTGAGTCAACTTTTATTGCTTTGAATGAGGGTGACAGGGGCATGAAAGAAGTTCAGCTTAAGGGGAAAAATTGCAAAATGATTCTTTAAAACACTTCAGCTGAAGAACAAACTTGAGTTAGAAATGTTCTCCTGCTGTTTCTGTATCTCTATCATCCATCTCAGCATAAGAATGCAAACTCAGGCCTAGCATTTTGGTTTGAAGTTGTTAAAAGTGGAGGTGCAGATTTCATAGGAATAGTTCTATTATATTTCCACATCTCTGAAGAGACACTTTTATAGTTTATCTTATCCTTTCAGTTTTCAGAAACTCCTAGTGGTATTTCATTTCCCCAAATAATTCTTGTAGTTTTCTCAAAGGCCCACTTCTTTTTTGTCATAAGCCTGTTCTTTGAGGTAATCTCTTGCATGATTACACATAACCTTGAGAGGATGGGGATTCTGAATAGATAGCAGAGACAGCCAAGAGGAGAGATTCTGGGCAGGAAAGATACTCAGTGTTTGAAAGCCCAGCCCAGGCCCACCTAAGTTTTTCATCTTAATAAATCTCCACCCACTTACAGAAAAGAATGGCTTATTTCTTTACAACTATCTGCAAATTTTTTATTTTTTGATTTCCTTCCACTTAACCCTTTCTACATCCATCTGAGAACTGTTGATGTTAACTTGGATACATTCTCTTTCTTCTCCCCATCTGAACATGTCTCCAGTATCCCATTCACTATGGATAATACTAGAGTTAAGCATCTAATGAAATAATCCATGTTAAGGTGTTAATGCTTGATAATAGTTTAATATGTCCCAGTGTTTGGAGTGTTAGACGTGGAATTAGGACTATCGAAGTTAAAATTCTTCCCCTGACAATTAACAAGCTGTATAATCTTGTTTGACTGACTCTGAATCATTTTCCTTATGTATAAAATTAATACAAATAAAAACCATAAAGCTACATATGCACGTATATGTATAGATCATTAAAATATATACATATGTAAAACATATCATAGGGTTCAAATATAAGACAATGTGTGTATAAATGTCATGAAGGAGGGCAAGATGGTAATTGGGGACATAACATTTGATTGATAAAAAAATCTTAGAGCTGGATGAGATCACAATTGAATTCAATCCCTTGGTTTTACAGATAAGAAAACAGCAATGTAGATAGGTTGAGTGATTTGCAACTAGTTAATGGCATGGCTAGGACTAGAACTCAAGTCTCCTGACTCTAAAACCAGGGGAATGTTCTGCTATAACATTTTAAATCAATGGAACCTCAAATGGTAGACATTCAGTCACTAAAGAACTATACTGAATGAGATATTTTGGACAAGAACAGCCTTCCCACGGTTCTTTTTATCTATCTATCTATCTATCTATCTATCTATCTATCTATCTACTTATCTGTCTCTCTCAGTTGCTGCTTCTGTCTATCTCTTTGTCTCTCTATGTCTCTCTCACACATGTATACACATACACATAAACATACACATATGCAAAAGAAACTGCCTCTTTTGCTTTGATTTAAGGCTAGCTCTGTTAGGGGAACATCATTGGAAATAAGGACAAAAATTATTCAAGATAAAATATTGTGATGACCTTTACAATTGCTTAAAATACAAACTGAAATGTTTATAGTCATCACTTATCTTTCTCATAATAGCACTGATTAGAACATGATAAGATTATTTTCAGCAGTCTGAATGTGGCACATTCAAATATTCCTTTATTTTTCATGACATGAGAGCAGTTCTGACTGAATAGTTCAGGGAAGTTAAAGTACTTCTCAAAATAATAATAATAATAATAATCCTGGCATTTACATAGAGATTTGCAAATATCTCACTTCATCTTTATAATAGCCTTGTATTCCTATTTTATAGATGGAAACACTGAGATTGAGAGAGATTTAAGTGACTTTTCCAGGGTCACATGACTAGCCAATGTCTGAGGCCCTGATTTGAACTGGTGTTTCTGACTTCAGGGTTGACCAGTGTTCTATGAACTGCAATGTGTAGTTACTTTTCACAATCAGAAAAAAATCTACCTCAATGTAGCCACTTAACAAAGAAAGTCGCCATATATACCAGAATATTTATAGCATTATTTTTTGTTTTCAACTTCAACAGTAGATAAATTGGAGATAAAGTAGGTGCCCCTCATTTGGGGAATGGTTAACCAAATTGTGGTACATGAATGTAATAAGATATCACTCTGTCACAAGAAAGAATGAATATGATGAAAAGTGAAGAAAATAAAGACTTACATGAAGTGATGTAGAATGAAATAAGGAAAGCCAGTAAAAGAATATATACAATGGCCACAATAATGTGATTGGAAAGAATAACCATCACAAAAGAATAAAAAAAAGAATGTTGCAAAAATTACTAAGAATAAGCATTGTCCCAAAGCAGAGAAATGAGAAAACACTCCTTTCCATTCTTTTTCAAAGGCAAGAAGTACATGGGTATGGGGCATTTGCACATATTTTCAGATATTTTGATGTGTTGATTAATTTTGCTGATTTTTTCTCCTTTACTCTTTTTTTGTTTTTGTTTTGTTATATGAAATGGCTTTAAGGGAGGGGAAAAGGACAGGAAATAACTGAAAAGCTGGTATCAAGCTATGTCCAATCATTTTGTTGTCTTTGAGATTTCAGCAAACTATGTATTATTTGTGTTAATTTCTTTTTAAAATTTTATTTTTAATTTATGAAATAATACAAGCATTTCCATAACATAGTAGAATAAAAAAAGATGACTGCACATGAAACTGCAAATCTATCATGCACAACTTGCTATTCCTTTAAAATACATAATAATGTTATCATGTCACTTTCTTTTTTTCTTACCTTCTCCCTGCCCTAGAGATAGATACCATTAGACACAAATATAGATAGATATGTACATAGATACAGATATATCATTCTATACATACTTCTATTTATCAGTTCTTTCCCTGGATGCAGAAAAAGAAAAAAACCCATATGTTCTAAAATATTTATAGCAGCTCTCTTTGTAATGGCATAGAACTGGAAATTGCAGGGATGCCTGTCAATTGGGGAATGGTTGAACAAATTGTGCTATATGATCATGATGGAATAGTACTGCGATATGAGTTGATGAACTCTTTCATTAATTTCACCTAAAATTCAATTTTCATACTAGATGTAAGTCATGGTTGACACTACACTTTGATGTGATCTTAGAATCATATATACAATACTGAAATTGGGGAAAAAATCCAAAACACAACTCTATATATCTAATTAGTCAGTCAGCAAATACCTATTAAGAGTCTTACTTTGTATGATAGTATTGTGCTAAACACTAGAGATCAAAAGAAAAGCAAAAACAGTTTCTGCCCTCCAAGAGCTTATATTCCAGTGGAGCAACAACTTGTAAATAAATAGATATACAAAATACATTCAGATTAGATGAAAGGTAATCTAAGATGGGAAGGCTACAACTGTTAGGGGGAACAGGAAGGCCCCTTGAAGAAGGTAGCATTTGAGTTTGTATTGAAGGAAGCCTAGGACCAATAAGATAGAGATGAAGAGGGAGACCATTAGAAGGGGTGGAAGGGGCAGCCACAACAAAGACATGGAGATGAGAGATACAGTGTCCCATGTGAAGAACAGTAAGCTGGTCACTAGAGACAGAGTTCTGGGAAGAGAATAAAGCAAAAATGGGAAGGGTCCAGGTTGTGAAGAGTTTTGAATTCAAAATCAATTTTATATTTAATTCTAAAGGTAATAGTAAGCCACTAGGTTTTATTGAATAAGCAAACGACATGTTCAAACATACACTGTAGGAAAATCACTTTAGGGGGTATATGAAGGATGGACTAGAGTGGGTAGAGACTTGAAAGAGGAACCAATTAGAAGGCTATTGCAGTAGTCTAGGCAAGAAGTGATAAGGCCCTGAAATAGTGTGGTGGCTATGTGAATGAAGAGAATGGGACATATATGAAAGATGTCTCAGAGGCAGATCCTACCTTTTGGCTATGTGTCCCCTCCTTCATCTTTTAAATTTTCTTGCTTTCCTTTCTCTGCAAGGAGATTAGAGAGGAGTTTATCCTCAAGAACTCCTGGTTATAAGAACAATAATTTAACTTGTTTCCAGAGGCAATAGTACGAGATGCACTCTAATTCTTTCCCTGTTCTTTTTTTTTTGAGAGAGTTTATAAAGCTATTGATAAAATTCAAAATTAAACAGCTCATCAGGCCCCCAGGCAGCACCTAACCACTAAGTTAGAGAGAATACTATCCATCCAGTTAATCTCTGTGTAGCAAGGATAGAGCCATCTCATTGTACTCTCTGACTTCAATTAAAAATATACAAGTAGGGCAACTGAGATCTATCTCAAGACTTATCTAAAGAAGCTGCCATTGCAGTGATAAAATCCAGCTTAAAAGGTGACAAGGAAGCTTTTGGTTTCCATCTCAGTCATTTTTGAGGGGGACTAGGGGAAGAGAAGGTGAAAAGAGACTGAATAGACTTCTGGGAGCCAGGATGGCTCCCATATTCACCTCCAAGCAACCATAAAATAGTGCCCAGCAGAACCAGCAAAAAGACCAGGTGAAACAATCTTTTAGCCCAAGAAATTTGGAAGATAGGTGAGAAAGGCCTGTCTGACTTAGGTAAATGTGGAATGAAGTATAGGACAGGAAGCCTCCCAATAAGCCAGCAGCAAGCCCCATCTCAGCAAACCAGTGGGAGATTTTGAGTCCTAGTTTGATGGAGCAGGCAAACCCCAATACCAAGACACCCCATGTACCTCAGCATACAAGGGGAAAGGGCAGACTCCAGCTCTGAGAACTGCCATGCTTTAGCAGAGCCCCAGGCAAACAGGCAACCTCCAGTGGCCAGACCACCAGGTGCTTCAGTGTAGCCCTGGGGAAATGAAAAATAAAACACCCCATTGGCCTCAGCACACACCAGACTCCAGCACTAGGACACAGGACAGAGGCCTATGGCCTCTAGCAGCACTAGCCACCTCACATCCTACACCTCAGAGCAGCACCAGACAGAAGGGTTCCCACGTGGGCCTCAGAGCAACATCAGTACAGCACCAAGTAAACAGCCAGGGCCTCTAACTCCTGGCACAAGAGGCCTGAGATAGAGCCCCCTGCATCCCAGGAGTAGAGCCCAAATTTGAAAGAAAACCAAAAGGTTCCCCCCCCCCAAAGATGAGCAAACAACAACAACAACAACAACAAGAATCTGACCATAAAAAGTTATTATGGTGACAGGGAAGATCAAGACACAAACTCAGAAGAAGACAATAATGTCAAAAAACCTATGGGCAAAAAAATAGGAAGTGGTCTCAAGCCCAGAAAGAACTCATGGAAGAGCTCAAAAAGGAGCTTAAAATCCTATATGAGAGGCAGAAGGAAAATTGGGAAAAGAAATGAAAGTGGTGCAAGAGAATTATGAACAGAGTCAACAGCTTGGATAAAGAAAGCTCCTTAAAAAGTAGAATTGGCCAAATGGAAAGGGAAGTACAAAAGCTAACTGAGCAAAACAGTTTCTTAAAAGTTAGAATTGGGCAAGTGGAAGCTAATGATGAATTAATCAAACAAATTCAAAAGAATGAAAAATTAGAAGAAAATATGAAATACCTCACTGGAAAAACAACTAGCCTAGAAAATAGATCCAGGAGAGACAATGTCAGAATCATTCAACTACTTGAATGCTATAATCAAAAGAAGGACCTGGACAACATTGTTCAAGAAATTGCCAAGGAAAACTGTCCAGATATTTTGGAACCAGGAGAGTAAAATAGACATTCAAAGACTCTACCAACCACCTCAGGAAAGAGATCCCAAAATAAAAACTCCAAGGAACATTATAGTTAAATTACAAAATTTTCATGTCAAGGAAAAAAATACTACAAGTGGCCAGAAAGAAATAATTCAAATATGGGGAAGCCACTATCAGGATTACACAGGACTTAGCAGTAAAAACATTAAAGGAACAGAGGTCATGGAACATGATATTGGAGAAGGCAAAGAAGGTAGGACTACAACCGGGAATCACCTACCCAGCAAAATTAAGCATAATACTTCAAGGGGAAAAATGGTTGTTTGATGAAATAGAAAGTTTTCAAGCTTTCATAAGGAGAAGACCAGAACTGAACAAAAAATTTGATCTCCGTTATCAAGATCCAAGAGAAACTTAAAAAGGGAAAAGAAAATATAAGGTGTTCAATGGAGCTGATCTGTTTACATCACTACATGGGAAGCTGATACTTGTAATTCTTAAAAAAAATGTGCCTTCTAGCTAGACATAGACAAAGGGAATGGGATATAAGGCAAATTTGAGGGAATATTGAGTACACTAGGTTCAGAAGGAAGGATGAAGTAAAATGGGGCAAATTATTTCACATTAAGAAGCATGAAAAACCTATTATAGTGGAGGAAAAAAATAGGAGGGTGGGTTATAGGCATCACTTGAACCTTACTCTCATCAGTATTGGCTCAAAGAACCACAGTCAGTTGAATATAGAAATCTATCTTACCTGAAAGGAAAATAGGAGAGGAGGAGATTAAGTGGGGGAAGGTGCTGACAAAGGGAGCAGTCCAGGGGAGGCTGTAAACAAAAGCAAAACACTGTTGAAAAGGAAAAAGGGGAAGACAATGAGAACAAACAAGAGGAAAAATAGGATGGAGGGTAATATATAGTTAGTAATCATAACTATTAATATGAATGGGATAAACTCTCCCATAAAATGGAAGCAGGTAGCAGAGTGTATCAAAAAACACAATCCTACATTAAGTTGTTTATAAGGAACACACTTGATCTCAGACCTAATAAATAAGCCTAATTAAAAGAGATAAGATAAGATATATCTTTCTAAAGGATACCATAGAAAAAGAAGTAATACCAATACTAAACATATATGCACCAAGTGTTATAATGACCAAATTCTTAAAGGAGAAGTATGTTATAGGTTCATGACCAAACAAGACATAGAGAGCATTATGAAATATAAAATACATAACTCTGATTATATTAAATTAAAAAGTTTTTGAACAAACAAAAGCAAAGCAACCAAGATTAGAAGGAAAGCAGAAAGTTATGAAGCGATCTTCTCAGCAAGTGTCTCTGATACAGGTTTCATTTCTTAAATATATAGAGAACTGAGTCAAATTAAAAAAAATACAAGTTGTTCCCCAATTGATAAATGGTCAAAGGATATGAACAGATAAGTTTCAGATGAAGAAATCAAACCTATCTACAGACATATGAAGAAGTGCTCACATTGATTAGAAAAATGCAAATTAAAACAACTCTGTGGTACCATCTTGCACCTAGCATATTGGCTAATGTGACAAAAAAAGAAAACGACAAATATTGGAGAGGATGTGGGAAAATTGGAACAATAATGCACCATTGGTGGAGTTGTGAACTGATCCAACCATTCTGAAGAACAATTTCAAACTATATTCAAAGGTCAACCAAACTCTGCATACCCTTTGATCCAACAATACCACTACTAGGTTTGTATACCAAAAAGATAATAAAAAGGGAAAAGGACCTACATGTGCAAAAATATTTATAGCAGCCCTTTCTGTGGTTGCAAAATATTGGAAATTGAGAGGTTGCCCATCAACTGGGGAATGAATAAACAAGATGTGATATATGAATGTAATGGAATACTATGGGGAAATAAGAAATGATAAACAGGCAGATTTTAGACAAACCTGGAAAGACGTGTACAAACTGATGCAAAACAAAATGAGTAGAACCAGGAAAACATTGTATATAGTATCAGCAACATTGCATGATGATCAAATATGAATGCCTCAGCTCTTCTCAGCAGCACAGTGACCCAACACAAGTAGTCATGTTGTGAAAGACTAACTATATTTCCCTCCATCCTATCCTCCTCACCTATTCTATTGTCTCCTTCGACTCTGTCCCTCCTCAAAAATGTTTGCTTCTAATTACCACCTCCCCCAGTCTGTCCTCCTTTCTATAGTCTCCCCCTCTCTTATACCCTTCCCCCCTATTTTCCTTAGGGTAAGATAGATTTCCATACCCAATTGGGTGTGTTATTCTCTCCTTAAGCCAAATCTGATGAGAGTAAGGTTCAATAATTCCCTCTCACCTCCCCCTTCTTCCCCTTCATTGTAAAAGCTTTTCCTTGCCTCTTTTATGTGAGATAATTTATCCCATTCCATCTCTCCATTTCTCCTTCTCCCAGTGTGTTCCTCTCTTACCCCTTAATTTTATTTTTTAAATATCACCCTAACTCACCAATTTCTCTTTCCTGTTTGCCTTTTCATGCTTCTCTTGATTCTCGTGTTTGAAAGTCAAATTTTCTATTTCTGGTCTTTTCATCAAGAATGCTTGGAAGTCCTCTAGTTCAATGAATATCCACTTTTTCCCCTGAAGGATTATACTCAGTTTTGCTGGGTAGGTGATTGTTGGTTTTAATCCCAAGCCCTCTGGTCCCTTATTGTAGAAGCTGCTAAATCTTGTGTTATCCTGATTGTGTTTCCATAATACTCAAATTGTTTCTTTCTGGCTATTTGCAATATTTTCTCCTTGACCTGGGAACTCTGGAATTTGGCCACAATATTCCTAAGAGTTTTCCTTTTGGGATCTCTTTTAGGAGGTGATCAGGGATTATTCCAATTTCTATTTTACCCTCTGGTTCTAGAATATCAGGGAAGCTTTCCTTGATAATTTCTTGGAAGATGATATATAGGCTCTTTTTTTTGATCATGGCTTTCAGGTAGCCCAGTAATTTTTAAATTCTCTTTCCTGGATCAATTTTCCAGCTCAGTTGTTTTTCCCAATGAGATATTACACATTGCCTTCTATTTTTTCATTCTTTTGGGTTTTTTTAATAATTTCTTGATTCTCATAGTGTAATTAGCTTCCATTTGCTCCATTATAATTTTTAAGGAATTCTTTTTTTCCGTGAAGTTTTGGGACCTCTTTTTCCATTTGGCCAATTCTGCTTTTTAAGACATTCTTCTCCTCATTGGCTTTTTGGATCTCTTTTGCCATTTGAGCTCATCTATTTTTTAAGGTGTTATTTTCTTCTATATTTTTTTGGGTCTTCTTTAGCAAGCTGCTAACTTGTTTTTCATGATTTTCTTGCATCACTCTCATTTCTTTTCCTAATTTTCATCTACTTCTCTTACTTGATTTTCAAAATTCTGTTTGAGTTCTTTTATGGCCTGTGACCAATTCATATTTTTCTTTTAGGCTTTATATGTAGGAGTTTTGACTTTATTGTCTCCTTGTTTTGATCTTCTTTGTCACCAAAGTAAGATTTTATAGTCTGAGTTTCTCCCACCACCACCCTCCCACTTCGCTAATTGCTCATTTTCCCAGTCAATTACTTGACTTTTTAACTCTTTATTAAGGTAGGGCTCTGCTTCCAGTGTGGAGGGTATACTGTCTGGTTTTGTGCAGCTGTTTTCAGAGATACTTCTAGGAATCTGTAAATTTTCAGTTCTTCCAAGGTGGTATGATCAAGGAGAGGTGTTTACTCCTCACCTGGCCTGTGCTCTGGTCTGTGAGTGACCACAAGCAGTCTTTTCCTCCTTGGAACTATGAGGAGGATCCCTTCTCCACTGATAGCAAAAGCTCCACCACACCAGCATTTCTTCTTGCCCCAGGACCACCACCCAGGACTGTGACTGAGTTCCAAGCATGGGCAAAAGTGCAGAATCCTGCCTCAGTGCCAGCAGAGAGATCCTTGCATCCTTGTATCCCTTCACAGACCCCCTCTGATCAGCTTCTTGTTCCCCCCACTGTCTGTGGGCCAAGAACCCTGGAGGTAGCTGACAGCATAGCTGCCACTGCCTCAGCGCTGGGGCCCCACCACACTTCTCTCTCACCCAGGTCCAACAGACCTTTTATACTGACCTTCTAAGTTTTCTTTGGTGTTTGTGGGTTGAGAAGTCTGGAAACTTCCACAGCTTCCAGTCTTTCAGTCTCCTGAGGCCTTCTCCAGGTTTTCTGGGGTCCAGTCTATGCTAGTGGGTTTCGCACTGGACTGTGCTCCTCTCTCAGACTGGTGAAACGGACCTTTCCTGTAGACCTTCCAGGTTGTCTTGGGCTGGAAATTTGTTTCACTGTCACTTTGTGGGTTCTGCTGCTCTAGAATTTGTTTAGAGCTATTTTTTACAGGTATTTGGAGGGGTTTAGGGGAGATCCCAAGAAAATCCCTGCTTTTACTTCATTATCTTGGTTCCACCCTGCTCAGGAACTCCAGAAATATGTTTTACATGATAGCACATGTATAGCCTATATCAAATTGCCATTTTAGGAAGAAGGGAGGAGGGGAGAGAGGGAGACAAATTTGGAACTAAAAGTCTTGTAAACATGAATTCTAAATCGACATACAATTGGGAAAAAAATATAATGCTATTTTTTTTAAAGAGAGGGAATACTCCACCTATTGCCTAGATTCCTGGCAGAAAAGTAGTCATTACTGATACAGGTTATCTTCCATTCTGGTTATTTCCATCCTACCTGTTTCTGCATTCCCCAAAGAAGATGCTGTCTATGCTAGTAGAGCTTGGGTCCCCTGGAAACCATCATGCCTCAGCTAATGTGGTAGAGTAGAGACTCTTCCTCTGTTGTAACCTACTTTGCAGACCCTTTTCAAACCTCCCAGGTCACATAATCTTGCCCTGCTATTTCAACCACCTTGAGAACCACAGTTCCACTGAGCCACTGAATTGCATTTCCCACAATTCTTATCTAATGTTCAAGTTATTTCCATCCTGTGAGGTCTTTTATACATAACCTCGCCTTAAAGGGGTTGAATACCAAAGGAATTAAATTAATGCCACGTTAAATGTTGTTGTTTTATGTTGTTGTTCACCTTAGTATATTAAATAAGAATGTTCTCCAAAGAATACACAGTAAGCATTCAACAATAGGTGTATTAGATATATTTATTAAATGAACAAATGGATGCATTAATGAAGGGATGAATGATAATTCTTCAAAACTAAGGTTCTAGATTAGGATTTATTGTCCTTCAAAATTAGATCCCCCATGCATTTGATTGGTACTTTGAATTAAAAAGAAATCCTGAAAAACTCTATATCCTCTACATATTTCTTACTTACAGAAAACTCTGTTTCCAGATTATCTTAAGGCATAAACCTTCATATTCTTAGGTAGGGAAATCTTGAATGTTTTAATTTGTTTGGTCACTCACACCCTTAAAGGGATTTCATCCACCTTTTTTCAAAATGCTTTTTGAGACCTAGGATTCTATAGAAATGATATGATTCTGTGGCATATGGTATAAGTGAAGATGGATTTCCAGGTTTTTGTGAAAGTTTCTTCACATTTTGTTTCCTTAAGAATATCATTTCAGCATTTCAATTCTAGCTATCTCTTTATCTATTGTATCCATGTATCTATCCATCTATCTATGATCAAGCTACACTATCATTTTCAGACCTTGCAGTGGGGCTTTTGTTCCCAGATACTACAAATAGGAATTTGGAGTACATGATTGCTAAGATACCTTCTAATCCTAACATTCTATGATCTTATACAATGTTGTTACATAGACAGGGAAAAATATATATATTTCATCTATCAGTTGTTTTACTGTGACTCAGATAAGGCAGACCATAAAATGGAAACAGGACATTATCAAGGAACCCCTTAAATGTCCATCCCCACCAACCGAATGTCCATGCCCAACCATACCACCCTAATTTTCTTTCCTTCCTCTTTCATTATTCTTATTCATATTAATACTTAATGTCACTCTTGTTAACACTGATGACTACACACGGATTTAGATTATGCTTTATAACCATTTATCTTTCAGGTTATGAGAAGCAGAACTTTTACAATTTTTTTCTTCTTTTTTTTTAACTTGGTCTATCTCACCCAGGCTCACAGTGGCCTTTTCTAGGTTTGATTCTATTACTAATCAGCATGGGAGCTTTAACCTGCTCCATTTTTCTGACTCCAGGCTTGTCCATCCTTTCTTCCTTCAGCAATCTGGGTGTTCATCATGTTAGTGCTAGACTTAGAATGAAATTGGCCCAGCCTGGTACAGTTCAGTTTGGGGTAGCTAGCTGGCACAATGGATATAGTGCCAGGCCTGGAGACAGGAAGACTCATTTTTCTGGGTTCAAATCCAGCCTCAGACAGTTATTAGCTATAGGACCCAGTAAGTCACTTAACCCCATTTGCCTCAGTTCCTCATCTACAAAATGAACTGGAGAAGAAACTGACAAACCACTCTAGTGCCTTTGCTAAGAAAACCCCAAAACCCCAGATGAGGTCATGAAGAGTTGTGCATAACTAAAACAATTGGACAACAACAACTACAGTTTAAAACGATTGAGCTCAAGCTATCTACCAGCCTCAGCATTCTCAGTAGCTATGGATTACAGACAAGTACCTGGAAGCAGGAGGACCTGGGCTCAAATACTATCCCTAATACTAATTGGCTGTGTGATTGAAGGTCACATAAATTCTCAGGCTCAGGGCAATTCTAAAAGATATCTAGTAAGTGATGGACGGGTGACATATTGATCGCGTATGCTGTACTTTTAACATTAAGGTTACATGACTTCAAAAATTTTGAAAATCCCTCTTATGTACCATACCTCCAAGGATTCACTTGATGATTTAGACAATGACCTAGCCCTTTGATCTCTCTTTTACAGTGAATTTTGGATGTCACATTGTCATTTTAAATTCCTTTTTGCTAACATGCTAAATCCCTGTTTTTTTTCTCTTTTTTTAAGTTTAAAACTTAAAGCCTTTTAAATTATCCTCTGAGGATATTTTATTATATATTGGAAGGTCAATACAGTGATATGCCTTTGCTGTTTTTGCTTTACTGGGAATAGAATAGCAATAATAATAATAATAATAGTAATAATACTAATAATGAAAGTCCCAGAAATCAAGAGGCCAAGAATGGGAAGGTGGTACACCCATCTGGAGATTTCTGCCTCTTTCTGATGGTTCTCATAACTCTCTTTCACTACTACCCTAAGGTGGAGGCATCCTACCAGCTATTCTGCTGCTCCTATTCACAGCACTGAGTTGGGACTAATTCCCAATGGTACCTTTCGGAAACTCAGTGTACATGTTTGCCCTCCATGGGTTGAACAGCAGGATGATTAATACCCATAAGGAGGGAATGGGATAAGGCTCCCAGAACACATGAGCCTTTCTCAATTGCATATTAATTGCCTAAGTTAGGGCAAATGCTTAGGCAGGGATGGAGAGCCTGCAGCATCAAGACCACATGTGGTCTTCTAGGTCCTTGGGTATGGGCTTTCGACTGAGTCCAAGTTTTATAGAACAAATCCTTTTATTCAGGGGATTTGTTCTGCAAAGTTTGGATTCAGTCAAAGGGTCACAGTTGAGGACCTAGAGTGCCATTTGTGGCCTTAAGACTACAGGTTTCCTACCCTGGCTTAGAGGCTCCCTTGCTTTAAATTGTTTTCATCAAGGCATGTCTTTAAGGTAAATCCTTGCCAAGGTGGGATGCACTGGAATAAAGCATTAAGCATAGTTGGAAACTACTTCCAAAATTACATAATTAGGCTTCAAATGACCCATTGTTCAAAATATATGCCAGCTCAACTCTGTCTTCAGGAAAGATTATATCTGATTCAGGGATAAGAACTGGAGGATAAGAACTATGAAATAGAATAAATAATGGGAAACTGGAATATCTAGCATCTCTTTTTTTTGGTCTCCTACCCCAAAAGAATGTAAGCTCCTTGATCAGGGATTCTTGCTTTTTATTCTTTCTATTTGCACACAGTAGGCACCTGATAAATATTTGTTGAATTTGTTGAGTCCCTCCTTAGGCTGAATCAATTTCTCCTCTGGTGCATGATTTAGGGACATATGAAGGGATCAGAGGAATTCAAACTTCTGTCCTCCTGGCACAGAGTTCACAAGGGATATAGAGTGGATGTAAATTTCTTCTTCCTTCTGTTTAGGGTTCCATTTGCTGATCATTAATGAAATACTGTTTGTGTTCTTGCCATGCTGCAACCTACTCACTTGTATACTTAACATTTGTTAAAATCCCTTCCCAGCTATCTGGAAGGACACATTCAAAGTTAATGCCATATCCTCCTCATATTTGTTCCCTTCATCTTTCAACCTTCTGTTCACAGTCAGCTGTCTCAATAACTTCACCATTGTCACAGTGTTCCTTTCTATCTCATCCCTCCCCATCCTCCTCAGAGACTTTAACATGTATGTTGACTAACCCTCTAGCAATTCAATCACATCATTTTCTCAAACTCCTCAACCCCTAAAACATTTTTCCTTATCGTACTTCAATTTTACAGTCTGTTGGAATTTGCCATTTTCTAAGTCCCAAATTTTGGAATTCTACCTACTTGAATTGTTTCGAAAATTTCTGTATATCAGCTTTTCATGCCTGTGCCAGAATGACCTTTTTGATACTTTGATCTGGTCATATTACTCTGTGGCTCCCTATTACCTACTGAGTTTAGTTCTGCTTCCTCTGTCTGGTATTTAAAGTCTTTCATGATCTGATGGTGGATGAGCAGCTAGGTGGTGCAGTGGACATAGTGCTATGCCTGGAGTAAGGGAGACCCATCTTCCTGAGTTCAAATCTGGCCTCAGATGCTTACTAGTTATGTGACCCTGGGCAAGTCACTTAACCCTGTTTGCCTCAGTTTTCTCATCTGTAAAATGAGCTGGAGAGGAAATGGCAAACCACTCCAGTATTTTTGCCTAAAAAAACCCACATTGAGTGTTGAAAAGTCAGACATGATTGAAAAAACAACTGAATAACGATCTGATGCAACAGTACATTTCTAGTCAAACCTCCTATTATATTCCCCAGATCTCCAATAAAACTAAACTGATTTCTGTCCCCTCAAAATTGCCTGCACTCTCCTATATCAGGTACTTTTGTTCACACTATGGTCCAAATCTAGAATGAGCCAATTTGTCAAATTTCTACTCCTCCTTCAAAGCCCAGTTTCAGGCACACTCCCCCCATGAAGTTTACCTTGATCAATTTAGTAAGGACCTTTCCCATTAATTTTTTTGTAGTATTTGTTTTGCAGTTCTATACTGCATTTGCCATCAAACATTATATAATTTTATAATTTTTGCCTTATGTTGTATCTTCTAAATAGGCTTCTATAAGTTTTATGCAAGAAGGGACAATGTTATATACATATATATGCACATATATATGTATATATATTATATCTCCCTAAGTACCTGCAGTGTTTTACATATAATAGTATATATATATATATGCATATATATATATATATGTATGTGCTTAATAAAGGCTTGATGAAGTTACATTTGAAGAAACCCAAAATAATTATACCTTTTGGTTCAATAAACCTATATTGAGAACGCCCTAAAAGTGTTATCACATGAATATGTTGATGTTATTTGTAATTGCTAAGAACTAGAAAGAACCTAATTGACCAACAGTTGGTAAATGGCTTAATAAACTATGGTACATCAATGCAATAGAGTGCGCTAATGCAATTTAAAATGATAGATTTGAAGAAGAAAAAGACATTTGGAAAGACTAATCTGAAGTAGTGCACAGGAAAGAAAACAGAACCTAAAGAAAAGGATACACAGTGACTGTGCCTATAAAATGAACAATGCATATATAGATGCAGGTGTGAACAGACAAACAAAGAGAGTGAAAAGGGACACAGCGGCAATAACTAATACTAATAGTAGCTGGCATTTATATGACACCTTAATTGTTGTGATGCACTTTACATATATTATGGACATTTTTTAGATTGAAATTCATTTTAAAGATATAAATAGTTCTGAACGTATGCTTAATTGGTTTTGTTGTTAAAAGTTAAGTGTATAATATTTCAGGGATCTGTGATTTCATCTGTGTAGCTATTCCCTCCACTGAGGCAAATCATAATCCCTTTCTATCTTAGTTCAGTGCTTAATTATCAAAAATAAAATAAAACTCTACTCTTCTGAATGTTCTCCCAACTCAGTGGAAGTAAGGCTATGACTTTTCTTTTTTGGCCAATTTCCTTGGCACTCATATTGGAACTCCATAATTTATGAGGATCAAATGAGATATTATTAAAAAAAAAGAAAAAGGAAAGTGATTAGAACAATGTCTGACACATAGTGGGTACTTTATAAATGTTAACAATTATCATGGAAGATATTCAATAGGGATTTAATACCCAGAGCCTGGAGCTAGGCAGTAGTTCCTTTGGGAAAGTAATTTATGCTGCAACATCTGTGGGAGATCAATGGAGCATCAATGAATTAGGAATGGATTGAATACAAGGGGACATGCAAGGCAGAAACCAAGCACAAGAACAAGCCAAATATATTAGAGTAGGATTAACTGAGAAAATCAAATAAAGACAGTTGGGATAGGGGAATCACGAAAGTGGAAAGGAAAAACCAAGTGTCAAAAACAATGATGACACCAGCGGGACTCAAAACTTGATCAAAGTGGAGATAAATTGTGTTATCAAGAAGAATTTGGGCTCTGGCCTTATCTGGACAGAGACATATAATATTGTGGCCAGATCTAACTCTTGAGCTCTATAGGAGATGCCATAAGAAAAAATGTGGCCCCAAGACTTATGCTTCAGAAATAACATAATGATGCCAAATTTTGTATGCAACATTCAATCAAATACTATTTTATATATTTGCTTATATTGAATATATACTTATATATGTTACACATATTTTGCATATTTATATGTATTGTATATGCTTGCATAAGTACATGCTTTCTCCCCCAAAAGAATATAAGAACTATTAAGGGCAATGATTATTTCATTCTCACTTTTTCTATTCCCCTCATGCCTGGTACAGTGACTGTAACATAATAAATGATTTTTGATTGTTTGATTCATCATTCATGTATCTAGTCTTCCTTTTCCTAAAATTTCTTGAAACAGTGCTGTTCTCTGATTATCTCTATGTTCTTGACCTATGAGACTGTCTTGGTGTCTCTCATTTAGGCCATGAGCTACTACGGGCCAGAATGGTATCTGTTTCAATTAATTGTGTTATTATTGTTTGTCCTTCATTTTCAAAGAAGATTAATAACATTGTAGGGTGATGTCTTGACTTCTGTGTGAATTGGATTGCCATCAGCCTCATTCTCTCTTCCAGAGTCATCAAAGACCAGTGGCAAAACAAAAGTCGAGATGACTAGTGATGTCCTGGGTTGCACTGGTTGACCTTGGTGTCTTTGATGTCTGATGTCTCTAAGTGATCCACAAACCATGCTTCAGCTACCTTCATGGCCATTAGAACAAATTGTCCTCCTCCACCTATTCTGCCTAAGGAAGTCTTCACATGCTTGGGATAGACAGCCCCCAACTCACCAATGGGTTTGAGACCTATTGGTTACCTTCAACCTGGGTTAGCCTATCTGCCTCAATGGTTTATTGGGATAGAGCTGCTGTGCATGTTACAGTTTCTTGGAGCCACAGGTAAGAGTGACAGCTGGATACCAAAGATGAATGAGAAGTCTTAGAAAGGGCTCAGCAAGCTGTCACACTAGAGATGCCAGTCCTCTTTGAACACCCTAAACACCTCAAGTATATGGGGACTGGGATTGTATTGTACCAAGTAAGTACATACCTCCAAATTCTACCAGTTATGAAGTAGGGGTTGGCCACAAAATGCTGAAGGGGAACAGTTCTTTGACAAATGAACTCCTGCAAAAGGACCCTTAAAGTTATCTTTAAAAGCTCAGGTAGCTCTTACCCCAAAGGAACCCATCGGGGCAGCTAGGTGGTGCAGTGAGTAGAGCACCAGCCCTGGAGTCAGGAGGACCTGAGTTCAAATACGACCTCAGACACTTGACACACTTACTAGCTGTGTGACCTTGGGCAAATCACTTAACTCCAATTGCCCCACCTTCCCCCCTCAAAAAAAATGTAAAAAAAAAAAGGAACCTATTGGCATGATTTGGGAAGAGCTAACATAACATAATCAAGTAAACTACTAGGTCAGGGTCTAGATGACTGAAGTGTTTTGCTTCCCAGCACCTAATTTATATATGACTTGTACAAGGAATACAAAATTAATAGGTGGGAAATACTGTTCATTATGATTGTTAGAATTTGTGGGTCATTAATAACATTGTAGGGTGAGGTAATGAATAAAGAATACCTTACAAATCTTAAAACACCATAAATAACAGATATTAACATCATGAGTCTCTATTGTATCTGAAGGATGAGATAACACTTTTGGTTGAATCCAGAGGCAGCTAGGTGGCCACCTGCATAGGTGGCAGGAAGATCTGAGTTCAAATCCAGCCTCAGACACTTACTAGCTGTGTAACCCTGGACAAGTCACTTAACCTCTGTTTGCCTTAATCCACTGGAGCAGGAAATGGCAACCTAATCCAGTATCTTTACCAAGAAAACCCCATGGACAGTATTGGTGTACTAGGGTCCAAGTGATCACAAAGGGTCAAGCACAAGTCAACACCAATAATGAGGCAAA
Organism: Trichosurus vulpecula; assembly: GCF_011100635.1. Taxonomy (NCBI): domain Eukaryota; kingdom Metazoa; phylum Chordata; class Mammalia; order Diprotodontia; family Phalangeridae; genus Trichosurus; species Trichosurus vulpecula. The sequence continues at coordinate 159,796,988 of NC_050574.1, forward strand.
CTCTTGATTTACTATGCTCAAGGGCAGACTTTTGCCTCCCATTGTTTCTCCACATCTTCATCCTTCTCTCCTTTTGCCTTTATTCTATCTCTATTTATCAATTCAATTCAATAAAACTTTATTAAGTATTTTGTGTCAGGCATTGTGCTAAGTAGCCCTCAAAGAAGGTATTGTCTTGCTTTTCAAAAACCCCAATGAATCCCTCTCAAAGAGGGATCAGATGAGGATGCTTTACTTTCCCTCTCACCAGTCCTTTCTTTTTCTCAAACTTTTCACCTCATCTCCTGTCTTGGAATGGTTCACCCATGGTAGTTTTATGGCCCTGGCTCTTTCAGTTTCTTATTAGAAAGCTGGCCTCATCCCAAGCTCCAAAATTTATGGCTGTAGGAGTTGACAAATGGGATTAGAGCCCTGATCAATTCTTCCACCAGCATCTTGCCTCTGGCAGTGACCAAGGCTTTGTGTTTAAAAGAGGGTAGAGAAAACATGTGCCCTAAGGCACTGAGCAGTACTCTCTTCTCTTGTCCTGGGCTTCTTGGTGTTTATTACCAAACACACACAAACAGAGGTCAATTTACTTTCAAAGTATTTTCAATTAAACTCATTCTGGTTTAGATAGCCACAAATGCTCTTGATGATTTGGGAAAATACAGTTCTTTATAAAGCAAAGCAGAACAGTCATAACACTTTAAGGTGCTAATACATCTGTGATCTCCTTGATATGGCTGTGCCCTCCAACAATGTTTCTCAAACTTATTCATCCCTACCAATCTTGTGCATGTCATCTCAGAAATTCACCATTGGGAATCAATCTGAAGTGAGTGGGCATTTTGTTAAGTCTTTGTATCACTTGCAGGGATACCAATGAAGCAAGAGTCGACCAGAACATGAAGCATACTTGCCCCAAACCTTGGGTTTTGCATGTGACCAAACAATCATGTGCCATTATTTGGCACTGTGGCATATGGAATTCTACCCATGATAGGTTCCAAATATTTAATACTTTGGGGGCATTAGCTGCTTATTTGGGTGCTTTAGTAGACTGGGGCTTCAGATTAGGAGCCAGAAAGTATGTCCTTCACTGACTCCTGTTATTTTAATCCTTCTGGTCCTGGATTTCAGATTTTCTTTTTTTTAAATTTTTATTTAATGTTTTTTCTGATTTTCTAAAATAAGAGATTAGACTAGGTAACCTAAAAGCTTTCCTTTTGCTCCAGCTGGTGATCTCAGTGAACTTTATCTCTCAGGTGACTGTAAACTTCCTGAGGTCTAAAGCTAAGAGGGAGAAATACTTGGAGGTCAGAAAGGGAGAATTCTTTTTCATATAGAGAACCAGGAGGCAAGGACAGACCCTTCCTAATTAGATTCATAGTATCTTGTGTTCATGTTATGGACCTACTACAAAGAACAGACTGACTATCATTATTATTATTAATATTATTATTAATCATTATTCTCCTCTTCATATCATGGTATTCTCAAGATGATTCTATCCTGTCTCCTTGCCATATAAATCATGCTTATTTGGTCCCTCTCTCACTATCTGAAGCTTGGCCTCTCTAAATGTTCTCATTACCCTTTCCTGGGCTCTGTCCAGCTTCTCTGATTGGCTTTAGGATAGCTGCACCCCCATGAGATCATGTCTGTATCACTGAGGGCATGTCAGCAAGCTCGTCTTTATTCTCACAGCCATTGCCAAGCATTCAGAAGGCCCTCTCAGGATTGATTACATGCCTTAAACAAAATGAACTAATTCGGTCTATTGTCAACATTATCTCCAAATGTTCCTGACTTTTCAGTGACTTGCTCAGAAACATTGAGTACCTCAAACTCTGGGTTTGTACTTTGAATTCTTATATATCAGAAAATAGACAAATATCACCTTAAGACAGAGTCTAGTGTGATTCTTTGCCCTAAAAGGTTATGTAGTGCTAAGTACAATGTGAACCTTCTTTTTTTCCTTTTCAAAGGAAAAATAAATTGTGTTCTTTCTTTGTTATTCCACATACATACATGCATACATACACATATAGGTATATATATATTTATATCTTCAGTTGTCAATATTTTTATTTTGATTATTGACTCAATTTATTTCATTTGCAAAGTGGAGATACTGCCACAGTTTCATCTAAAAATTTGGAGCCTCTTTATGAAAATGATGTACAATAGTATCTCGTTTCTAAACATCCAGATTTTTAGCACCCTCATCCATCTACTTTTACTATAGAACACTGAGCACCAGTGTACGAAGGGACCTTAGAGGTCATCCAGTCCAACTACTACATTTTTCATGTGATATCACTGAAAAACCAAAGATAACTGAAAGAATTTCTTATTATACAGATGTGAGACTTGCCAAGAACACCCCTGCCCCAAACCCCATGAGCATTACAGAATATTTTATGTGATTGACTAGTTTGCCATCCACAAGGAAGGATGTGTTCTCATTAGTTGTCAATTACAATAAATGTTAAGCTTTATGAACATCAAAGCCAAGATTCAGTAGGCCATAATGGGAAAAATCTGTGGATTTTGAGTCTACTGACCTGGGTTCAGATCTTGACTATTTTTTATTATCTGTGTAATATTGGGCATATCACTTAATTTCTCAGGATTTCAGTTTCCTCATCTGTACAGTGAGAAAGTTGAACTGTTTTACCTCAAATATTCTTTCCAGATTTAAATCAATGATCCATTTATCAAATCAAAAGATAAAAGAGAGAAATTAAAGGAGACAAAAAAGAACAAAGAGATAAGCAGATAGGAGAGAATAGATAATATAAATAGAAAAGGGTAAGGCATAGAAGTAGTGTTTGTGATTGTGTGCCTGAGGAAATTTGTTTTCTCTTTGTTTTCAGAAGGGACTAATTATATCACTGGGTGATGACTTAACTTGTGTATGAATTGGATTTAAGTGAGGCAGAGTTGCATAAAGTCATCAGCCTCACTCTCTCTTCCAGAGTCATTGAAGTCTAGTGGCAAGTCAAAAGTCAGATCAACTGGCAACAGCTGGGGATGCAGTGGATGACCTTGTCATCATCTATGTCTGACCAAGCTCTAAGCTCTCCACGGTGCCTGCTTCAGCCTCCTTCATAGTCATTGGAATAAAGTGTTCTCATATGCCCATCCCTCCAGGGGAAGTCTTCGCATTCTTGGGGTAGACACCACCTAACTCACGGACAGGTTTGAGGTCCCTCAGTTATTCTCAACCTGGTTTAGCCCATCTGTCTCAACGGTTTGCTGGAGGTTAGCATACTGCATTTGCTACAGCTTTTTGGAACCACGGGTGAGAGGTGAGTGACAGGTGGACACCAATGGCAGATATGTAGCCCTGTCAAGTGATCAGCATGCCCTCACACCAGGGGTACTAGACCTTCTTAAATACTCATACACCCTAATCTTCCTGAGGAAGTATTGTGTAGTCAAAGGAACACTTGACTTAGAATCAGGTCTGGGTTTTAGTCCCAGCTCTGCTGCTTCTTAGCTGACCTTTGGTATCTCTTGACCTTTCTAAGTTTTATCAATAAAAAATACTGGGAGGACCTGTCTCATGGGGCTGTTGTATCAAATAAAACTAATAATGATATGCTTTGACCCCAAAGCAACTTAGGAAGACTGTCTACTAAGATGAGGAGTAGTTGGGATATGAATTGTTGGAAGGTTTATCCATACTGATGAAATCATAGCTCTTTTGGAGTAAATTGGTGTACTAAACAGTATTTTGTTGTTGCTTATGTGGCTGTTGCCTTCAGTGAATAGGCCCTTGGACAGTGATGAAAAATGATATAAAAAAGTGACGGTCACTTGGCACAGAAGTCTAGGATATTTAGTGAAAAGTAAACTAATGCCTACACCCTAAGACAGCCTCTGAATGAATCACTGAAAAACACAAGGAGCAACAACTAGAATATCATGAATGCTTGTGACATTAGTGATGAGAAAGTCCTGTTCACTTTAATACCTGCGAGAACCTTACTGAACTTCAGGCAATGTTATATATGCCTACCATCATAGAATAGTAGCTAATAGGCTCATTCATAAGTTCACACTAGTAAAGTCACAAACTAAGGTATAAGACAGTAGGGTTCTAGAATCCATTCTGTGATATGGATTTAATTAATCAATCAATCAAGAAAATGTATTATCTATAATGCCCTCTCCCCCACTGGTCCTAAGAATGATACCCTTTGATTACTTTTAACGAACCATGGAGAGGTATGAGAGGCCATTATTTTGAACATGGGTAACTCATATCTGGGTTGAATAGCCATGTTTGGCTGTTGAGCTTGAACTCCATGTGTATAATAAGGGAGTAACCCACTCACTGACCATTTTTATTGCTTCTGGCTTTGGAACATCAGGACAATTATTAGCTGCCTAGAAGATTGATTTTAAGGGAGGGTGCCCTTCCCCCAAATATATTTTTTTCTTTCCTGACCCTAACTGAATGAGCATCCCAAGATGGAATTGTTCAGGAAGAATCCCTACAATCTTTCAGGGTCCAGATGACCTGAAGGAGCAGATGTTTGAAGTGGTGGCTGATGAACTCTTTGAGTGGCAATGACTGATGGTGAGAGTGGCAGTGTCTATACCTGAAGCAGAGAGATATATCAAGGACAAAAATCCAAGGAGCAAAAACTAGCCAGGGTGCAACAGTGTCAGGTTATGTGATTCCTCATTACCCATTAAGAACTGTAATCTATGGGCCCAGCAGAGGCATGGACTCTTGAAACTCGTTTGGAATTCCTGTATAACTAGGAGCTGTACCTAAGGGGAAATTGTTAAGGACTCTCAAAAGGGAGGGGCATCTAGGTGGCACAGTGCCAGGCCTAAAGTGAAGACTCATCTTCCTGAGTTCAACTCTGGCCTCAGATACTTACTAGCTGTGTGACCCTGGGTAAGTCATTTAAGCTTATTTGCCTTAATTCCTCATCTGTAAAATGAGTTGGAGAAGGAAATGGCTAATTGCTCTAGTATCTTTGCCATAAAAACCCCTAATGGAGTTAGGAAGAGTTGGACACAACTGAAATGATCAAACAGCAACAACTCAAAAGGCAGAAAAGGACTTTCCATTCTAGGAGTTGGGAAGTACCCATTTGTCCATGTCATTCATAAACATATGCTTTACTAACTTCTCCTTGAAATTTGAACTCACTCCAAGGACATTATTTATATAAGGAAAGAGAGGGGGTGCTTTCTAGGTAAGGGTGATAGTTATTTCTAAGGTATAGAGACCGGAGATGAAGTATCATGTGCAAAGAAAAGCAAAAAAAAAGCCAGTTTGTTTGGACTACAAAGTGTAAGAAAAGTAGTAATGAATTATAATGTAAATATGGTTAGGGTTCAGGTTGCAAAGGGCTTTAAAATTCAAATAGAGGAGATTATATTTGATCTTAAAAGCAATAGGGAACCGTTGAAGTTTATTGATCAGTAGAGTGACATAGTCAGATCTACACTTCAGAAAAATCACTTTTTCAGTTGTAAGAATAGTGCCTTGGAATGGGGGAGACAGGGAGATGTTATGAGGCATTTGAATGGTCCAGGCAAAAGGTGAGGATGGCACGTAACTAAGATAGTGGCCTTGTGAGTAGAAATAAAGAGAGATTAAGAGAAGGTATTCTTAATCCAAGGTCTGTAAACCTGTTTATATATACATGTATATGCATATGTGTATACACACATACACATACATACACATGTGTATGTGTATGTATATGGCATATACAGATATGTGCATATACATATATTCGTGTATATACACATATGTATATACGCATATATGTGTATGTGTAATTCATAATATATATTACATGTAATATATCAATGTAATTTCTTTCCTTTCTAATCCTATGCATTTTTTAAAAGGACAAAGCCTTTTCACTTAGGACTCGGATGAACTATTTTAAGGCTCCAAGAACTTAGTGACTTTTTCCTTTGTTATTTGAACCTTCCATATGTTTCCCTCTAGTGCTTAATCACTTAAATAGTTTTAGGCTGCTTTCAAGGAGAAAGGCAAAGGAGACAGGAAAGTCATCCTATCCTGCAGTTTAAGGTGGGCAATAAAGAAACCTACATTTGGATGATCTCAGAGATCCTCTGCAGATCTAAATCCTACGATCCTATGACTTTAGAGAGAAGTGGTTCCAATAAAATAAGAGGGGACACCAAAGAGAGTTGGAGAGTCCTAGCTGCCCTGTCAGTGGAGTAGGGACATCACAGGGAGCACAGAGCCTTTGTCACCTCAAAAGCTAGGAATGGTGCTACTATGATAAATTAAGTTACCGATGCAGAAATAATAAAAATGTTCTTCATTCTGCTGACAAAGCAAAGGATACTGAAAATGACAGTGAAGATTCTCTACAGCTAGGAAAACTACCTAAAATAAAGGTTATTTCTGCCTTTGATCCAATAATTATTTTTGCAGAAAGGCAGTCCTCTTTTCTTCCATTAAGGTCTTTGTAGTTCATAATGTGTCAGTCAGTGAGTCAGCAAGCATTTATGAGTACTTGTGTACATGTTTGTAGATCAGACCAAGGCCTTTGAAACTGTCAGTCACGAGGGCTTATGGAAAATTATGCTCAAATTTGATTGCCTGCGGAAGTTCATCAGCATCGTACATCAATTTTATGATGGCATGCTTGCCCGGGTTCTAGATAATGAACAATGCTCTCATGCCTTCCCAGTCACCAGTGAAGTGAAACAAGGCTGTGTGCTTGCTCCCATGCTTTTTAGCATGATGTTTTCAGGCATGTTGTCAAATGCTTTCAGTAAGGGTCATCAAGGTCAACTTCAAAAGCCTACAAGCCAAGACCAAAGTGGAAGGAGTATTGGTGCATGATTTTCTGTTTGCAGGTCATTGTGCACTCAGTGCAGCCTCTGAAGCTGAGATGCAAGAAAGTATGGATCAATTTTCTGCTTCTTGTGCTAATTTTGGCCTAACAGTTAACACCAAGAAAACACAGATGCTCCATTAGCTACCACCACACTATGCATACATGGAACCATTGGTTACAGCAAATGGAAATGTGGATAAATTCACTTACCTTGCTAGTGTACTTTCTAGGGATGTACACATTGATAATGAGGTTGACACATATTGTCAGAGCTAGCTCAGTGTTTGGGAGAAGTCAAAGGAAAGCATGGGAGAGAAGAGATACTAGACTGACTACCCAACCGAAGGTCTACAGAGCCATTGTGCTGACCTTGCTGTTTTGTGCCTGTGAAAACTGGACAGTCTATCAGCGCCATGCAAGCAAACTGAATTACTTCCATTTGAACATCTTAGGAAGATTCTAAAGATCACCTGGCAGGATAAAGTACCACACACTGAGGTCCTTACTCAAACTGAAATGCCAAGCATTCGAACTCCGCTTCTGAGAGCACAATTCTGATGGGCTAGCCATGTTGTTCAAATGTAAAACATACACTTGCCAAAAAGACTATTTTATGGAGAACTCACACAGGGCAAGCACTCACATGGTGGTCAGAAGAAGCAAAACAAGGATACTCTCAAGGTCTCTCTTAAGAGCTTTGGAATTGATTGTGTGAAATGGGAGCCATTGACACAGGACCACTCAGTGTGGCATGCACACGTCAGAGAAGGTGCTGTGATCTATGAGCAAAGCATAATCGAAACAGAATGTGAAAATTTAGAGAATCCACCCCAGATGTTCATACAGACTATCTGTGCCCAATCTGTGGTAGAGCATTCTGAGGTCATATTGGTCTGATCAGCCACAGTCGAATTAAAACTCGACTCTAGCATAGTTATGTCATTTTGGTCCTCTTCGAGAATGAAAGACAACAACAACTATGAAGCGCTTAACATATGTCAGTGTAACAACAATGCTACTTGCAGCTGCTATGGGGTTTTAAAACCATTAACACAAGCACACAGGAGGGCTGCTAGCATAGGTTCTTTGCTTTTCTAAAGGAAAGCAACTTTAAAGGGGTCAACAATCTTACTTTAATCAGATATATATCTATCTGTACCTATCTATCTATCTATCTATCTATCTATAAAATTCACTTAGTTCAGGGGAAAAGTCAGCACCCTGAACTTCAGAGAAAATACAAGCAGAAATTACAAGGAGAAATTATATGAATAGAACTAACAAACAGCAAAGACCAACAGACTGTGCTTCCAACTGTCTGACCAAAAGCAATACTTACGTAGTTACCAGAGAGATAAGCACCAACATCTGCATTTTCAAAGACAGGGGGCTCCTTAATGGCTACCCAGAGTTTCATCTGGCTAAATCACATGAACACTGTAGATGAGGGGGCTGGTCAAGATGGTGCCTTGGGCTGCTTCCATGTTCTTGGTCCTCTGTTTCTCTGAGGGTGGATAGCATCTTCCTTTACAAGTCCAAGACTTTCCATATTTCCTATACCACAGCAATATTCTAACCTTATACTATCCAGTTATTTTAAATAGTCTAAAACAAAATTTATCAATATGGTTGACATACAGTGTAGTTTCCCTTTTTTCCCTTTGGATTAAATCTATTTTAGCTTTATCTTTGTCTGAGATCATGATAACTACCCCTGAATTTTTCCCTAAAATTCTATTCCTGATCTTTATTTTATGTTTATGTGTAGCTCTTATTTCTTATCCCTTCTGACTCCTCTAATTTTTTTTTTGCAGGGGGGAAGGCAGGGCAATTGGGGTTAAGTGACTTGCCCAAGGTCGCACAGCTAGTGTGTCAAGTGTCTGAGTCTGGATTTGAACTCAGGTCCTCCTGACTTCAGGGCCGGTGCTCTACTCACCAAGCAACCTAGCTGCTCCCTGACTCCTCTAATTTACTTCTACCTGCTACCTTGCCCTCCTATTACTTAACGTACCCCCTCCAAGATCTCCCACCCTTTCCCTTTACCCTCTTGTCTCTACCTGAATTTAGAAGACTTTTATCACCTTCCAAATATATGTCATCTCCTCTTTATCTCATTCCTGTTAATCTAGACACCTTTCTATACTGTACCCCTTATCCTATACCCTAACTCTCTTGTTTCTTTATGAATTTAGAAACCTTTTATTCCATTCTCAATGTATATATTGTTCTCTCTTTAATCTGGATCTGATGTGAGTAGGATTCTAAAAATCCCTCCCGTATCCTCTCCCCACTCCCTATTGCCTTAGCCTTTTATTTCTTTCTGAATTTAGAAGACTTTTATACCCTTCTATCTATATATGTATTGTTCCCTCTTTAACCCATTCCCAATGAGAGTAGGATTCCAGAACTACCAGCCCTGACCCCCCCCCCCCATCTAATTCCTCTATGTCACTTATTCCTCTCAAGCATTATTTGTTTAAGATAATTGCTCTTTTTACCTTTTCCTAAACTGTTTTACTTTTTAGAATCATATCATACTCAGGTCTGTTCCAGTCTTTCTTTTGGACTACCCAACTACTAATAACAATCTTAGACATACATTTTATATTCCTCATATAAAAAGTAAACAATCTGTCCTTATTGAATCCCTTGTAATTAGTTTTTGATATGTACCTCATATTTCTCTTGGATCTTATATGTCATAGTTTCTATTAAGTTCACGGTTTTTTGGCAACAGAATCCTGAAAGTCTGGCAATTCATTGAATGTCCTTTTTTTTTTTGAAATTTAGGATCATGCTTAACATTGGCAGGTATGATATTTTTGGCTGTAACTCTAATTCTTTTGATATTCAATATATAGTGTTTCAAGGTCTTGAAACACCATTGCTAGCTCTTGTGTGATTCTAACTGTGGCTCTACCATATTTGAATAGTTTGTTTTTGTTATTGCCCATAATATTTTCTCCTTGACCTGGGCATTTCAGAATTTGACTATGATATTATTTTAGGTTTTCCTTGTAGAATTTCTTTCAGAGGTTGATTGGCAATTTTTTTTTCTATTTCTATTTTCCCCTCTTCTTCTAATGCTTTAGGAGAATTTTCTTTAATTATTTCTTGTATTATTATATCAAGATTTTTATTTCTTGGTCTCTTATAACATCTCTGGCTTTCCCTTGCTCAATTCTAATGTTCAAGGAGTCATTTTCTTTCTTAAGATTTTGGATCTCTTTTTCCAGTTGGTTGACTTTCTTTTCACAATCTTTTTGTTTTTCTTGGATTATTCTTATTTTAAAAAATTTTCCTCAATCTCTCTCATTTGATTTTTGAAATCTTTTTAAAATTTTTCTATAAATTCTTTTTGGTCAAATAACCATTTGACAATACTCCCTGGTGTAGCAGAGGCTTTATTTTTGCTTCAGTATCCTCCTCTGAAGACAAACCTCCTTCTTCTCTATTCCCATAGTAGCTTTCTATAATTGGGTTCTTTCTCCTTTGCCTGCTCATTTTTTTATTTGTAGCAGCTTGTTATTGTATTCACCTCTAGTTCTGGGGCTTGGGGGATGGTGCCTCTGGCCTTAGATCCTCTGTCTTAAATCCTCTCTGGCCTGGAACTGAAACTAAGAACTCCACCCTCCTGTAAGTGCCCACAGCCAGTGACATCCCTGCCCCATTGCTTTTTCACTCACTAGGTATGTACTGGTTCCTCCTTGCCAAGGGCTGAGTGTTGGCGCAGGGCTAGGCCTGGTGTACCTTATCTGCAGAAGTTCCCTCACTCTTTCCCTGATCAGATGCCCAATTCCTCACACTGTCTGGCAGGTGAAAATTCCTGTAGTTGGGGCCAAGGCTACCTCCTAACCCAGTTAGGGACCTCCCCTTCCCCACCTTGCTGCTTGCTGTTTCAGTGGAACTATCCTGGAAATGCTATTTTGTCTTGTTTGTGAGGGAAAGCTGGAGAACTTTGAATTTTCTGGTCTACTCTGCCATCTTCTGAGACTCCTCCCCAAATTGTTCTTTGTGAAAGGCCAGCCCCCTATCCATTACATTACACTCCCTCTTCAAGATAACACTATTGTATAATCACAGGTTTCATGGAGGAATAGAAGGTCAGTCTGGGTGTCACGAAGACCAAAGTTCAAGTCTGACATATACAAGCTGAATAACCCTGGGCAAATCACTTAACCTCTCAGTGATAATATAGTCTCTCTAAGTAAATGTTCCAGACCATTTACTGATCTGTATTAGTAGAAGATGGTTTTCACACCAGAAGATTCCCATTGAAATCACAGGACTGAACCTCTTCATCCCCCCTCCATCTCTTCTCCCTTCTCTCAAATATAACTCACTAATCTATTGTACAATATAACATTTCAATATAATAAAATACAAAAATTAATAAGAATTTATTAAATGATTACTAGGTGGAGAGCAGCAGGCTAGGCTGATAAGATTCATATGCAGAGAGCTATAATTTCAAATGCTACATAATAAATACTTTAGAGTCTTCATTTTTTTAAAGTGCTATGTGATGTTTGAGCAGAAAAGGTCATTACTGACCAGGGGGTTCAGAGAATATTTTGTGGTGTCTTGTAAAAATCTTTTATATGGTCTTCAAAGGATAATTAGTATACTTAATATGTGAAGAATAAATAGGAACACATTCTGTGTATAGGGAAGGATATAAGCAAAGGAATAAAGGGCACATGGATTTGTGCTACATTTGGATGTGAAGGACAATGAAGTTTGGCTAGAGCATAAAATGGATATAAGTGACTAGAATATAAGACTAGAAGGGTAGAATGATATCAGGTCATATGGAGCCTTTAATACCAGATGAAGGATTTTTAACTTCATTCTATAGGCACCTTGACCTATGAACTGATTTCATATGGTAGCATGGTCCACTGCAGATTGTTTAGGAGAGTGCATAAGAAAATTTTACTTGCACTTTTATGAATAATGGAGATAGAAAGACTTGTAAAGAGCATGTTGTAATAGTCCAGCTGGGTAGCAATGAAAGTCTATTTTAGTGTAGTAACCACAGGAATAGTAGAAAGATGAATGTGAGAAATTGGAATAGATATGACTTACTGATCATATATAAGAGATGAGAAGAGATGGTAGCAAAGATGGGAGTCCAGGTAAGAGAAAATGAAGACTAGGGAGAAAGATAATGCATTCAGTTGTGAACATGTTGAGTTTGAGGTGCCAGTGGGATGTCTCAGTGAAGAAGTCCTGTGAGCAGTTGGAAATAAAGGTGCTGAGCTTCAAAGAAAGGTCAAAGCTAGAGATATAGGGGTCATTTACATTGAAGTGGTAACTGATGATAAAAGAATGGATGAATTTGTCAAGGAAGAAAATGGAGAGAGAGAAGAGTAGCAGTCTAAGAACAAAACCTTGATAAACATATAATCATTTCTTGTGTCTAAAACAGGGGTGGGGAGCCTGTGGCCTCAAGGCCACATGTAGCCCTCTAGTTCTTTAAGTGTGGCCCTCTGACTGAATCCAAACTTCACAGAACAAATCCCCTTAATAAGAGGATTTGTTCTGTAAAACTTGGACTCAGTCAAAAGTCTCCACTCAAGGCTTAGAAGGCCACATGTGGCCTCAAGCCCACAGATACCCCACCCCTGGAAAACTTTAGGTTACTCATAATTTTGTTGCTATAATACTTCAAGACTTCAAAGATTCATGATTTTGACTGTGTGACCAGTCAAAGCTTTTCTAAAACTCAATAGATAGATAATGTAATGGGTGGTAGGGATTGGAAAAAAAAGTCATTGCCCTTTGGTACAGATGATAATGAGGGTCTCTAAAATGAGCTAGGATGTTATTTAGAAGACAGACACAAATGGCATTGGAACGTTATTACTGTGACATGTTGGTCTCATCAGCCCATTTCACCAGGGGAAGTCTTCACATGTTTAGAGGAGACATCCCTCTAATTGACCGACAGGTATGACGCCTGTAGGTTACTCTCAACCTAGTTTAGCCCAACTACTGGGATAGTTTTACTGGAGTATGACCACTGTACATGCTATAGTTTCTTGGAGCCAAATGAAAACAAATTGTTTCAGTGGCCATGAATGTGGCTGAAGCAGGTGCTATGGGGTACTTAGAGCTTGGTCAGACATTGAAGACACCAAGGTTATCCACTGTCTCCTGGGTTATCACCAGTCATTTTGACTTTCGTGTGGCCTCCATTGACTGTGGAAGAGAAAGTGAAGCTGATAACTTTGTGCAACTCTGTCTCACTTAAATCCAATTCACATGCAAGTCAAGATGTTGCTATGTAATGTCATTGGTTGTCTTTGAAAACAAAGGATAACAACAACCAGAACAATTGTAACTTAAGTAGATATCAGCCAGGCTCCATTCTATAGTATATTAAGGGGAAAAAACTACTCGAACCTTCAAAATTATCAAACTAAAATTTCTTTAACTTTTGTGTGGTTTCTTTTTTTTCTTTTTTGCTAAACCCACAAATTCTAGAATTTTATTGAGTAATTGGTTTTCCCCACTATTATTGGGAAAAAATTCTCCTTTCCTGTTATTTATCACTGTGATGTGTACAGAGGGCACAAACTTATAAACTCACTAGGTATAGCTGAGTCAGTAAGAGGAAGTGGTTCTCATCGGGGACTATACAGAATGTGATCCCCAGCCATGGCAGGACATTTACTTCTCTAATATGATAAAAGACACACTGTCCTAGAAGCTGCTTGACTTTTTGAAAATATTGCTTATTATATATTCCATACACTTCAGTTCCTTCACCTTAGCTGTGAGCTCTAATCTCTTTTGTTAGTACTTTAGATATCTGCTCCTTATAGTGCTTTTGGTAAAAACCCAGACAGGCACTGTGTTATATCTTTCCAATTTTAGCCTCTCCTCCCCCTCCTCTTGGTGATAATTACATTTCCCTTAGCCTATGTATTTCTTTAATTACTAGTCCTGCTCTAGATAGCAGATGACATGGTAATTAGGAGAGGAATGATGGAAAACTAATAAGTTAGCAATGAGGAACATTATCAATATAGTGACTAATTAGGTTGACATTAGTTATAGTGAAAGTTGTATTAGCAGTGTTTTGTTTGTATACTTGATATAGGTTGATATATAGTTCTAAGTTGCATAATTACTATTGTAAGAGGCACAGTGTTAAGATGATAGAGATTAAAAAAAAACATTTATTAAGCACCTACTATATGTCAATCACTGTTTTAAGCACTTTGGAAGTATTATCTCATTTAATCCTCAAAACAATCTTGGGAGATAGGTGTTATTTTTACTACCCTGATTTTAGAAATGTTGAAACCTAGGCAAACAGAAGTTGAGTGACTTCCCCAGGGTCACACAGCTAATAAGTGTCTGAGACTGGATTTGAACTCAGGTCTTCCATACTGCAGGTCTAGTGTTCTATCTATTGTGCCAGCCACCTGGTACATGTACTTTGTAAAGCACAGAAGAAAGAACTAGTTGCTTATTGAATGGTAACTTCAATGTCCTTGATTTGTAGAGAAAAGATGAGTTGAGCTGAGTCTTGAAGGAAATAAGGAGGTGAAGGTGAGGAGGAAGAGCTTTCCAAGTACTGGGGATAGTTAATGTAAAGACATAGGTCTAGGTGATGGAGTATCAAGTGTGAGAAACGTCAAGGAGGCTGAAAAAAATCATACGGCAAAAATAAGAGGGAGAACCAATGAACAGCCTATGGCCTCCATTTATATCCTTATGACATCAAGATACATGTTTACATGGGGGGAGGGTCTATACATACATATATATATTATATAAATTTATTGTATATTTAAAACTATTATTTATAAACTTATAAGTAAATATTTATTGATTCTAAATTTTAAATTAATTCTAAAATGGGGAACTACCTAAAGAAACCAATGTTTCCTCTTTGCAACTTTCACCTGATGCTCTATTGAAGCAAATAAACTGAATCACTTAGCAATAATAATAACATAATAAAAATGATAACTAACATTTTTATTGCATATACTATGTGCCAGATACAGTGCTAAGTGCTATTTATAATTATTATCACATTTGATTCTCCAAACAACCATGGGAGGTGAAAGAGACATTAAAAAAATTATTTTTAATGTCTGTCTCAACTCCTTGAGAACAGAGACTATCTTGTGCCCTACTTTTGTATTGTAGCACTAGTATATCTTCATCTACATCACTAGTGCTTAATATGTGTCCCTTAATGCATAATCCCTTGACTCCTCTGGGACTGAGCTTCCCCATCTATAAAATGAGGTTCCAGAAGATCATAAGAATTGGAACTGGCAGGGTACCTTAGAGGTTATTAAGGCAAACCCCCTCATTTTACAGATGATGAAATGAAAGATTGGATTAAACAATATCTAAGATCTCTTCTAGCTCTAAATCGTATGGTCTTTCTCATCCCTCTCAGCTCTACAATTTTATGATTCTCAGTTAAATACATCATCTAGGGTTAATTCTCTTTGCACATACATCCTAGGATCCTAGACCTAGAACTGGAAGAGACATTAGAAGCCACCTAGTCCAACCCCCTTATTTTTTATAGAGGGAAATGAAGACCCAGAATGATTAAGTGACTTGTCCAAGGTTATGGAGGTATTAAAAGCAAGAGCTTGCATTTGAGCCCATTTACTCTGACTTCAAACCTAGACCTCTTCTCCCTGTACAAAGCTGCCTCTAGACATTTCTCATTAATTTTTTCTAGGTCCATTACTGTATGATCTGCTGTTTTGCTCATAGATGGTATAGAAATGTTTTAGAGCTTTGTATTAAAGGCTTATTATTAAAATCAGTAGACTTGAAAAAAATCATTTCTGATTTTAGTATGCCCCCATGAGTGATATATTTTCAAAGCTAATTTTTTGTTGTATAATATTGAAGTGCGCTAGAAATGAACATCTTCCATGACCTAAAGGGAAGCCGTTGTTATGAAATGAATCTTTGGTATGTGTCTTTCCTACACAGATAATGTTGATATTTTCTCCAACTTGTTTCCCAAATATGGTGGCAATAAACAGTAATATCTAGCATTGACTTAATTTTAAAGAAATCTAGGTTTCTCTTCTGGGGTTTGGTAATTTCAGGATCCATCAAGGTATTCCCTATCACTTAATACACATCAGGACCTCAGCATCAGTTGAACAGTTATGAGATTAAAGTCCAGCAGGCTGCAGTAATTTCCTGTGTTGTCGCTGATGGAAATGAATAATGGAGGGGGCAAGGACAAGGTTTTTATCATGAGTTACACAAATTCCCCAGCATGCCTAATTACACTACATTAACAGAGCATCAAACCACAAAATGCCAATTCACAATAGTGGAAAGGCCAAGAAACGCAGGGTCTGCAGAATTCATTCTGAGAGAGACCTAGGAACATTTATGCTCTACAGCAAAATGGTCTAGGAATGAAGAATGACTATGTGTGCACTTTCTATGTGCATGTGCAGCCGTGTGGTGTGTGTGTGTGTGTGTGTGTGTGTGTGTGTGTGTGTGCGTATGTGTGTGTGTGTGTGTGTGTGTGTGTGTGTGTGTGTGTGTGTGTGTAGTACAAAGTAACAGGCAATCTAATTCCATAGAATTCAGCTCGCTTTTGGAATGCAAATTTCAACTGTCAAATCTTAATTAAAAAGTACCAGTCAGCACTATTTAAAAAGTGGAAGAGAACTAAGTGGTAGGTTGTTGGAGAAATGTGCAACTTGCCTTCTAAATGGAGAAGGTAGGCTGACAGGTATGTAATTAGCATCACATCAAATGAGGGACAAGAAGCAGCTTGTAGTTCCTAGAAGGGAGGAGCTTAAGCAATTTTCAATGCCCGGGAAAAGGTTCTTCAATCAGACTTAATTTCTAATTCCCTTTATTTCTAAAGAGGATCTACTTTTTTTTTCTTGTGAACCTCCCTGAACCTTAAAAGGCAGTGACATTTGCAGAGAGAAGTTCTTATCCCTTGGCATGAGCATTAAGAAAAATGCTCAGGCACCTCATAAAAGCCTATGCCTGTTCCTGGTCACAGGGAGTTCTTGCCCTTCTTTTTGTACCTGCTGTTGGGTTTTCACAGAGTTGTCTTATTTGGGTGTAGAAATGAAAAATTTGTTAGCAGTTGTTTGGAAGAAGCATTTCAGACCTTGATGACTTCCACTATAGACAGACACATACCTGAATAATTAAAAGGCACAAGGGCTAGAACGCATTCTGGGTACTGATACATGCTTAATATACATGAATTCAATTGATTAATATCAAAGCACCAAACTGACATTGCTGTGGTTTGTGGAAGAGGAGAAAATATTGGTACAAATAGTCTCTCTCTCTCTCTCTCTCTCTCTCTCTCTCTCTCTCTCACTCTCTCTCTCTCTCTCGTATACAGTGTTGTGTTATCCAAAAACTTTCATTGTCCCTATCATTTGAGATGGAAGATTATGATTTTAAGTCATGGATAACTGACATGACAGCATTCAAAAGCATCCCTTCAATTACCTTTTGAGAAAAGGCCTGTCAGGACCAACCTTGTCGCTAGAGAGCCTATAGCAGGGAATAAGAGAGCTCTTTCACTCCAGGATGAAAGATAGTTACTGTGCCTGTGCTTATAGCACAGCAGGGAAACTGTAGGACAGAAGGCAAGAGAAAGTATGAGGAAGGTTATTATGTGCTATGTATGGGCACTTCACAATTTACACCGAAGACAGAATAATAGGAAATTGACTTACATTTCAGCGGGAGAAATTGATGTGAGATGGAAGGGTTGTAAAACACCTCAATGGACTGCTAAGGAAGTTGGAGAATTGCTTTTCATGGAGATCATGAAGAGTAAGTCAGACACTTCCTCCTCAGACCGATTTGGGGAGCATCTTGCTGAAGGCTAATGGGAAGAAGGATAGGGATGGATCAGAATGCCAAAGTAGTTTCTGAGGCAGATTTGTAATTTCATGAACCTGGTGGCTGAGTTAGTATGCTGATAATTGTTCCTTTGCAAATCATGGGATCATACGATCATAGATTTAAAGTTGGAAGTGATCTTGAAAGTTACCTAACTCTTTTGCACTCCCTCACTTTATTTTATAAATCAGAAAACTGCTCCTTAAGATAACTTGGTAAAGGGAGTTTATATACTCATGAAATAATAGAACCATTAAAAAGAATTACACCCACTTCTAGATAAGAGAACTATAGGTAATTCCCAGATCCCTCAACTCCCTAAATTCTAGTTCTGGGATCTCAGGATCATAAATTTGAATCTAAAATGGACCTTGGGGGTCATCTAGTTCAGTTCACCTTTTCTACAGGCAAGGAAACTAAGACACAGAAATTAAGTGGATTTGTTCAAGGTTGCAAAAGTGACAGAGTAAAGGTTTGAACTAAAGGAGAGCAAGACATACATACCTAGGAAATGGAGAAGAGACACAGGACTTTCCTGACATTAGAACATTTAAAAGGATTTCTTAAATACAATCACCTAATTATCTAGTAGTAAATACAATTGATCAGTGGATGTGTATTTGGCAGCAATAAATTTCACATTCTATTTAATTTTCCATCTGCAAAACAGCATGCTATCTTGTAGAAACAAGACACTCATGACTGGCCAGTCTAGTTTTTGATAAGGGCTTCATGGTACTTGGGTGAAAACAAAATTGTATACATGAAACTATTGGAGCAAAATGCAGTATACAAGAAAAAAAAAACTTATCTAAAAGCTTGAGTTAAAATGGGAACTTTTCCCTAGTCCATGTTTAAAAACATTTCTTAGATACTTAACAAACTGAAATGACTTCTACAGACTTTAAACATATGGCATATGAATATTGGCTTTTAAGATTTTTAAAGGTGAATCATAGGATTTAATTACTCATTTAGGACATATACTATTAAAAGAAAATGAAAATTCATGAGGAAAGTGTACTGCTAGGGCAAAGGAGCTAATCTATACATAATGTACAATTATGTAGGAATTTTTAATTTTTCTCCCTAAACCTCAGTACAGAATATGTGAACCAATTATTAAATGTTCCTCCTCTTTCTCTCCTCCTCCACCCTCCTCCTTCTCCCTTTTCTTTTAGGAGCTGCAATTCCTGTTGGTTGAAAAAAAAAGCAAAAATAACCTAATGTATGTTGCATTCATTTGAGTAATTAAGAGTTCAGTCCACATTTTTATTTTCTTTTCAGGGTCTGTTAACACATTATATTGACTACTGCAGGATACTAGGGACAAATCTAGTAGACCATGGAAATTAGATATGACATTATTCTTTGTTTAGTTTTTTTATGTTTTTTTTTCTTTTTCTTTTTTTCTTTTAAATTTATTTATTTAACATATTTAGTTTTCAGCATTGATTTTCACAAGAGTTTGAATTACAAATTTTCTCCCCATTTCTACCCTCCCCCCAACTCCAAGATGGCATATATTCTGGTTGCTCTGTTCCCCAGTCAGCCCTCCCTTCTGTCACCTCACTCCCCTCCCATCCCCTTTTCCTTTCCTTTCTTGTAGGGCAAGATAAATTTCTATGCCCCATTGCCTGTGTATCTTATTTTCTAGTTGCATGCAAAAACTTTTTTTTTTGTTTTTGAACATCTGTTTTTAAAACCCCAAGTTCCAAGCTCCCTCCCCTCCTCCCTTCCCACCCACCCTCCCCAAGAAGTCAAGCAACTCAACACAGGCCACGCGTGTATCATTATGTATAACACTTCCACAATACTCATGTTGTAAAAGACCAACTATATTTTGCTCCTTCCCAACCCATCCCCCTTTATTGAATTTTCTCCCTTGACCCTGTCCCCTTTCCAAAGTGTTTGTTTTTGATTACCTTCACCCCCATCTGCCCTCCCTCCATCATCCCTCCCCTTTTTTATCTTCTTCCCTCTTCTTTCCTGTGGGGTAAGAGACCCAATTGAGTATGTATGGTATTCCCTCCTCAGGCCAAATTTGATGAGAGCAATATTCACTCATTCCCCCCTCACCTGCCCGCTCCCCTCTTCACACAGAACTGCTTCCTCTTGCCACCTTTATTCGAGATAATCCACCTCATTCTATCTCTCCTTATCTCCCTCTCTCAATATATTCCTCTCTCATCCCTTAATTTAATTTTATTTCTTTTAGATATCTTCCCTTCATCTTCAACTCACCCTGCGTTCTCTCTCTCTCTCTCTCTCTCTCTCTCTCTCTCTCTCTCTCTCTCTCTCTCTCTCTCTCTCTCTTTCTCTCTCTCTCTCTTTATGTGTATATATATATATATACAAACATATATAAACACATACATATTCACTTATTATATATATACATGTATGTATATATATGTATATATATATATGTGCATATTCCCTTCAGCTACCCTAATACTGAGGTCTCATGAATCATACGCGTTATCTTTTCATGTAGGAATGTAAACAAAACAGTTCAACTTTAGTAAGTCCCTTGCAATTTCTTTTTCTTGTTCTTTTTCTTGATTACCTTTTCATGCTTCTCTTGATTCTTGTGTTTGAAAGTCAAATTTTCTATTCAGCTCTGGTCTTTTCACTGAGAAAGCTTGAAAGTCCTCTATTTTATTGAAAATACATATTTTGCCTTGGAGCGTGATATTCAGTTTTGCTGGGTAGGTGATTCTACTAGCTCCATTGACCTCTGGAATATCATATTCCAAGCCCTTCAATCTCTTAATGTAGAAGCTACCAGATCTTGGGTTATTCTTATTGGGTTTCCACAATACTCAAATTGTTTCTTTCTGGCTGCTTGTAGTATTTTCTGCTTGATCTGGGAGCTCTGGAATTTGGTGACAATATTCCTAGCAGATTTCTTTTTGGGATCTATTTGAGGAGGCGATCGATGGATTCTTTCAATTTCTATTTTGCCTTGTGGCTCTAGAATATCAGGGCAGTTCTCCTTCATAATTTCTTGAAAGATGATATCTAGACTCTTTTTTTGATCATGGCTTTCAGGTAGTCCAATAATTTTTAAATTATCTCTCCTGGATCTATTTTCCAGGTCAGTGGTTTGTCCAATGAGATATTTCACATTGTCTTCAATTTTTTCATTTCTTTGGTTCTGTTTTATAATATCTTGATTTCTCATAAAGCCTCCACTTGCTCCAATCTAATTTTTAAGGTAGTATTTTCTTCAGTGGTCTTTTGGACCTCCTTTTCCATTTGGCTAATTCTGCCTTTCAAGGCATTCTTCTCCTCATTGGCTTTTTGGAGCTCTTTTGCCATTTGAGTTAGTCTATTTTTTAAGGTGTTGTTTTCTTCAGTGTATTTTTCAGTATTTTTTTGGGTCTCCTTTAGCAAGTCACTGACTTGTTTTTCGTGGTTTTCTCGCATCCTTCTCATTTCTC
This sequence comes from Trichosurus vulpecula, assembly GCF_011100635.1. NCBI lineage: Eukaryota > Metazoa > Chordata > Mammalia > Diprotodontia > Phalangeridae > Trichosurus > Trichosurus vulpecula. Next base: position 159,818,160 of record NC_050574.1, read on the forward strand.
TTCCCAATTTTTCCTCAACTTCTCTAACTTGCTTTTCCAAATCCTTTTTGAGCTCTTCCATGGCCTGGGACCAGTTCGTGTTTTTCTTGGAGGCTTTTGGTGTAGGCTCTTGCACTTTGTTGACTTCTTCCGTCTGTATGTTTTGGTCTTCTTTGTCACCAAAGAAAGAATCCAAAGTCTGAAACTGAATCTGGGTGCGCTTTCACTGCCTGGCCATACTCCCAACCAACTAACTTGACCCTTGAGTTTTTCAGTGGGGTATGGCTGCTTGTAGACTAACGAGTTCTATGTTCCACGTTTGGGGGGGATGCGCCAGCTCTGCCACACCAGCACTCCTCCTTACCCAAGAACTCCCAACCCGGACTGGGCTTAGATCTTCAGCAGGCTGTGCACTCCTGCTCTGATCCACCACTTAATTCCTCCTACCAGGTGGGCCTGCGGCATGAAGCAACTGCAGCTGTAGCTGCCCCACCTCTGCTGCCCCAGGGGCGGTGGCCGAACTTCGAACTCCTTCCACTCCTGCAGCTTTTCCCACTAACCTTCTCCGCTGTCTTTGGTGTTTGTGGGTTGAGAAGTCTGGTAACTGCTGCAGCTCACTGATTCAGGGCACTAGGGCCCGCTCTATGTTAAGCACTAGGCATGAAAAGATACACCAGGACATATTCTAAGACTTCAAGTACCTTAAAATATGGTATAGTAATTTGAAGAAATAATGAGTTGAGAGAGCATATTCATGTAAAAATTTTAAAGGTTTTATAAAGACAACAGGCCAATACCAAGATCTACCCTTCTCTTTGATTGTTACATTTTATTTAGCTTTTGTTGTTTTTGTTCAGGTGTTTTTCAGTTGTGTCCAACTTGGCAAGATATTGAAATGGTTTCTTTTTGGCTTCTTGCAATATTTTCTCATTGACCTGGGGGCCAAGGAGTTTGACTATGATATTCCTGGAAATTTTCATTTTGGAATCTCTTTCTGGGGGTGATCAGTAGATTCTTTCAAGTTCTATTTTGCCCTCTGGAGCTGAGACATTGAGACAGTTTTCTTTTATAATTGCTTAAAATGTGATATCTAGGCTATTCTTTTGCCCATAATCTTCAGGTAGTCCAAAAATTCTAAAATTTTCTCTCCTGCATCTATTTTCCACATAAGTTGTTTTTCCAATGAAATATTTCACATTTTTCTTCTATTTTATCATTCTTTTCACTTAATTTTATTGTGTTTTAATGTCTCATGGAGTCATTAGCTTCCACTTACCCAACTGTAATTTTCAAAGATTTATTTTCTTCAGTGAATTTTTGTATCTCATTTTCCACTTGGCTTATCATCTGTTCTTTAAGGAGCTCTTTTCTTCAGTGAATTTCTCTGCCTCTTTTACCATTGGCTAATTCTGTTCTTTAAGGTGTTATTTTGTTCAGTATTTTTGGGCCTCTTTTACCAAGTTGTTTATTCTTTTTTTCACGACTTTATTTCATCACTTGTATTTCTTTCCCCACATTTTCCTCTACCACTATTTATTTCTTCCTTTAGCTCTGTCAGGAATTCTTGTTGGGTTTGTGTCTAATTAACATTTTTCTTCAAGGCTTTCCTTGTATTTGATTTCATGTTGTCTTTTGAGTTTGTGTCTTGGTCTTCCCTGACACCATAATAACTTGCTCATTTTCTCAGAATATTTCTTGACTTTGAACTTTGTGTTAAAGTTGGTCTCTGCTCACCTGGGTCTGGGGAGGCACTGTCCCAAGCTTCAGGCTTTTACAGATAAAACTTTACGCTTCTATTTTCAGAGCTAGCTCTGGGGTTCTGCAAGTTTTTAGTGCTTCCAAGATGGTGTAATACAGGTGGTCACTTCTCTCCTGGTCTGTCCTCTGGTCTTTACCCCGAAAGGGCCTGCTTACCTGTAGCCACAAGTGGTAGCACTCCTTTTAGCCCTAGAACTGTGACCATGTCCCTTGCTCTCTATCAATAGTAAGCGCTAGTGCTTCTCTCTGTCTTGGAACTGTGAGTAGGGCTCCTGCTCTGTTGTTAACAAGCATAAGCTATTCTCTCTGCCATTGATCCCAGAACTGCACTCAGAACTGTGTGTGGGAGATATAGTTGTCAAACAGTACCAGGTCCTGTGCCCAGGATATTAATGTGTCCCCTCTTTCTAACCAGTTATCTGACTGCTTTATTGTCTCTTGGCTGAAAGCTTCCAAAGAATTTGGTGCTACTGTTGCTCCTGTCTCCATGGCCCACCATTGGCACTAGGACTTGGTATGTTCTAGGCCAGCCCCCACTCTGGTGTCACAGACCTCTTCTGTTGTCCTCCTAAGTTGTCTTAGGCTAGAAAAAATATCTCACCCTGACCTTTGTTTGGCTCTGCAACTTCAGAACTCAATTTGAGACACTATTTTAAAATTGTTTGGAAGGGAATGTTGGGAGAGTTTGACTGGTTTGCTGTCTCTGCCACCTTGGTTTTTCTAATTGAACATTTTAAAAACTGTTATGTCTAGAAGGGTTATTCTTGCTCTGCTCAGCCTCAGAGGTCAGAGTAGGAGCAATGGGTGGGAGTTTAAGAGAGGCAAAATTCAGCTCAAAATAAATAAAACCTTTACAACAATCTGAGTTGCCCCAAAGAGGAATGGGCTATACTGGGAGGCTTTGGTCTCTCCCACACTGGTGGACTTCAGATAGAGTCTATATAGCCACTTGTCAGGAATACTATAAAGGAAATTCCTCTTTAGGTTTAGTTGGGAATAAGTGGTCTCTGTAGTCCTTTTACAACTTTGGTTGTCTGTGCAATTTCAGTTTTGTAACACTTAATCTGCTCATAGTTTGTAATGTTAAAGGATATGGGACACATAATGAGAAGATAGAACTCATTGGAAAAGACCTTGATATTGGGAAAGATGGAAGGCTAAAAGGAGAAGAGGATGGCAGAAGATAAGATGGATAGATAGTGTCATGGAAGCAATAGACATGAGCTTGGGTAGACTTTGGGACACAGTGGAGAATAGAAGGGCCTAACATGCTATGGTCCATGAAGTCATGAAGAGTTGAACGTGACTGATTGAATTTACAAAATAGGAATATGGTCCATTCCTTTCTTTGGTCATTTTGGGTAATAGGACCATAGGTGATACTGTGTGGTAAAAGAATATGCACAATTTAGGAACTTTTGGGCATAATTCCTTTGCTTTCTAGAAAGGCTATATGAATCCATAGTTCTACTTACACCAATATGTCTGTTTTCCCACAGTTCCTCCATTATTTGTTATTTTCCATTTTTTTTGGTCAATTTTGCCAATCCAGTGGGTGTGGGATGTAACCTGAATTGCTTCAATTTGTTTTTGTAAGGAAGGAAGGAAGTATTTAGTAAGCTAAACACTAGAAAAACAAATATAAGCAAAAAGGACGGTAGTATCAGGTTTCAATGGGTTCCCATTTTGATAAAAGAGTACAACACATTAAAGGGAGTTGAAAACATAGAGAGGGAGTAGAGTATGCACAAAGGGGTATGGTATTGAGGTTTAGAAAGTCAGAAGTACATCTGGGAGAGGAATAAATTTTGCCAAGCCCAGGATCCTACTCCTGGAATGAAAGTCCTGGAGGAACTCCATAATGGAAAGAGGCTGGCATGGCAGAAGAATGTTCCAGGGTGAAGAGGTCCCAGGTGCGAAGAGAATATCCAAGGTGAGAGAATGCAACTCAAGATCGCATTTCTCTAATTTTCAGTGATTTGGATAATTGTTTTTATCTCAGTGGCTATTGATAGTTTTAGTCTTTTCTACTTATTACTGCCTGTTTCTGTATTTTTAACCATTTGTCAATTAGGGAATTGCTCATTTTCTCAGAAATTTAAATTAGTTCTTTACACTTGAAATTAGATTTTTATAAAAGAAGCTTGCTACAAAGATTTTTCCTACTAAAATTTTTTGTTACTGAGATTTTCTTATCTTAATTGCATTGGTTTGTTTATACTAAACCCTCTTAAATTTCATGAAATGAAAATTGTCCATTTTATCCTTTATGATCTTCCTTCTCCTTTGATCAGAAACTCTTCTCCTATTGATAGATCTCGAAAGGCAATTTATTCCTTGCTCTTGTTTTTACCATATCCATTTGAAACTTATTTTTGTATACAATATGATACACTAGTACAAACCTAATTTCTGCCAGACTGCTTTCCAGTTTTCCTAGCACTTCTTTGTTGAGTAGTGAGTCCTAAACTTAGAAACCAATGTATAGTATAGTTTGGCATTTGGCACTGTTAGGCCCCATTGCTTCCATACTTCTATACACATATACATACATATGTATGTACATACATAAACACAAGCACATATTTCCCTTGAGATTCTTGATCTTTTGTTTCTTCAAATGATTTTTTTCTTAGCTCTATAATTTTTAAATTTATTGGTATCACAGGGAATAAGTAAACTAATTTGCAGAGCATTATCATTTTTAGATACTGTTTCAGTCTACTCATGAGCAATTAAAATTTTTTTCCAATTATGGTTGTTATTCTTTGTTATTAAAGAGGACCAAAATGACATCACGATACTAGAGTCAAGTTTCAGTGCGTCCAGCTGTGACTGATCAGACCAATATGAGCTCAGAATACTCTACCACAGGTTGGACACAAATAGTCCCTGTGAACATTTAGAGTGGATTCTCTAAATTTGCTTATCCTGCATTTCCTTTGAACTGTTTCAGTTCTGCTTTGCTCATAAAGCAGAGCACTTTCTTTGCTGTAGGCATGCTGAGCAGCCCTGTACCTGTGTCTCCCAGGGCACACAATCAATTCCAGAGTTTTAAGAGAGCTCTTGAGAGTGACCTTGTATTGCTTCTTCTGACCACCATGCAAACTCTTGCCCTGTGTGAGTTCTCCATAGCCTTTTTGGTAGGTGTACATTTTGCATTCGAACAATGTGGCCAGTCCATTGCAGTTGCACTCTCTGAAGCAGAGTTTGAATGTCTGGCAGTTTAGTTTGATTAAGGACCTCAGTGTCTGGTATCTTATCCTGCCAGGTGATCTTCAGAATCTTCCTAAGACAATTCAAATGGAAGCAATTCAGCTTCCTGGCATGGCACTGGTATACTGTCCAGTTTTCACAGGCATACAACAATGATAGCAGAACAATGGCTCCATAGACCTTCAGTTTGGTAGTCAAATACCTCTTGTCTCCCATACTTTCCATTGGAGTCTCCCAAACACTGAGCTAGCCCAGGCAATGTGTGCATTGACCTCATTATCAATGTGCACATCCCTGGAAAGTGCCCTACCAAGGTAAGTGTACTTATCCACAGCATTCAAAACTTCTCCATTTCAGTGGAGGGAGTATTGGTGGATGATTTTCTGTTTCTAGATAAGTATGCATTCAATGCAACCTCTGAAGCTGAGATGCAACAAAGAATGGATGAATTCTTTGCTGCTTGTGCTAATTTTGGCCTAATAATTAATGCCAAGAAAACACAGGTGTTCCATCAGCCAATACTACACCATCCATACTTAGAAGTTACTCTTCATTAATATAAAGAATGTTAGGTAGTTGCATTTTTATAGTTCCCTAAGTACTTTATACTTTCTGTAATTTTTTTAAAATTGATTTTCTCTTTCGATCTCTTCCTCCTTAGTTTTGTTGGCAAGATGAAGAAATGTTAATGATTTATGTGAATTTATATTCTATCTTATAATTTTATTGAAATTATTGTTTTTACTTTTTTTTAGTTTACTTTCTAGGGTTCTGTTAAGCAAACTACCAACCATGTTATCTGCAAAAAATAATATTATTTCTTCTTTTCTTGTGCTAATTCTTGCAATTTGTTTTTCCTGTCTTATGACTAACAATTATTTTTTCTAATTATTACTATCCAACTATTATTGCTAGTAATTATTATTTCTAATTTTATAATATATAAAATAGCAATGGTAACCACAGATATCCTTGTTTTTCTCCTGATTTTAGTGGAAATACTCGAGTTTTATCCTCATTACATATAATGTTGGCTGTTTCTTTTGAAATATCTAAAATTTAAAATATTAAATGCCCACATATTTCTGTTTTCTAGTTTTTAAAGAAAATGCATATTATATTACAGGAGAAAAGCTTCTTTTCATCTATCATCATAATAATATGATTTTTATTGCTGTTGTTACTAAAACTGTCAATTACATTTATAGTTTTCTTAATATTGAGCTAACTTTCATTCATAGTATAAATACAAGCCAGTCATAATATATAACTTTGTAACACATTGCTGCAGTGCTTTCCTAATATTTTACTTAATTTTTGCATCAATGTTCGTTAGCGATAGTGTTCTATATTTTTCTTTCTTTTCTTTTTTTTTATTTGGTTTTTGGAGGAGGGAAGGCAAGGGAATTGGGTTTAAGTGACTTGCCCAAGGTCACACAACTGGTGTTTCAAGTGTCTGAGGTCGGATTTGAACTCAGGTCCTCCTGACTCCAGGGCTGGTGCTCTACTCACTGCACCATCTAGCTGCCCCTATTTTCTTTTTTTATACTGGTAATTTGGTTTTTCTCATTTTTAAAAAAATCAAATGAACTAATAATTCATCTATTTTGTTGTTTTTTTTAAAGGTCTTCAGTTTATCATCTTAGTGGTTTTTTTCTACTTCCAATTTTATTCATTGATAAATGTGTCATTTCTCTCTTTTGTTGAGTAAAGTGTTTCGTTATATAAAATACCCCATAAAGACTCTTGGCTCCATGCCCAAATTTTGGTATGTTGTCTCACTTTTGTCATTATCGTTATTTAAATTATTATAATTTCTACATATATTTTTTTCTTTACCCAAATTCATTATGACTAATTAACCTCCAATTAATTTTAATCCTTTTTTCAATTATCTGCTATTTAATATAATTTTATTACAATTTAGTCAATAAAGAATGTGCTCAATATTTTTCATTTTTTTGTGATGGTTCCCCCCCCAATACACGATCAACTTTTGTAAAAGTTCCATATACAATTGAGAAATATATTTAATCCTTTCTATTCCCATTAAAAATTAAATAAATCTGTCATATATTTTGTTCTGAAGTTCTGCCAGGTTCCTAACTTCTTTCTCATTTCTTTTTCTGTTAGATTCATTTAGCTCTGAAAGAAGACATATTGAGGCTGCACACTAGTATAGTTTTAATGTCCATTTTTCCCTTTAACTAATGTAGCTTTTCCATTAAGTGTTTAGATACTGTACCATTCAATGTATATAGGTTAAGTTTAGAGATTAGCTCTTGTATTTTACCTTTCAGCAAAATGTAGTTTCCTTTTTAAAAAAATCTCTCTTAAGTCTGTGTTCACAACCTGAGATGGCTCCACCATAGCCCTGTCTATATACCTCACTTATTCCTTGGGCATTAGTATGTATAAAAAGAGTATAATAATTGATGTTTATAATGACCCTGAATGCTTAAAAGTTAAAAGACAGTGTTCATGATATTGTTATACTATGCTCTGTAGAGATATGTAGCACATTCTAAAATTTTTTTAAAATAGAAAATTTACTTAAGTTTACCTTGTTTTCTAACATAAATTTTGATTATATTAGAATTTTGCTTCAATGTTGCCTCATTCTCTGATTACTCTGGATAAATGAGTTATTAAGATATTTTGACTGAGTTTTTTTAAAATTTAGATGTTTGGGCATTAAAAGAAATTTTCTTTTAATTTTTCCATGTTTTGTCAAAAAGCAGTATACAATATCACTATACAATCATGATGAATACAGAGAAAAATAAAAAAGACTTTCACTGACGTGCAAAGTGAAGTAAGTAGAGCAAGGAAAATAACATTCACAATTCTGCAATAATGTAAATGGAGAGAACATCAACCACACAAAAAAAGGGAAAATCAGTGTTAATTACAAAAAAAAAAAAAAACAAAAAAAACCCCCAAAAACCAAGCAGCCCCAAAGAAGAGATATGAGATAATACTTACTCATTATTTCATTACTTTGCAAAGATAGGGGTCTGTGTATGTGTGAGACAGACAGAGACAGGGGCATGTGGGGCAAAAAGAGATATGGGGGGGGAGGGAGGAAGGGGGAGAGAGAGAGAGAGAGAGAGAGAGAGAGAGAGAGAGAGAGAGAGAGAGAGAGGTTTTTTCATTCCTCACGTAATTTAATGCAGTACTGGGTACTAAACAGATGACTGCAGGTTTGTGGGTTATTTTGTGTGGCTGTTGTTACAAAGAGTACTTTAAACCCGGGATAGCTATTTGAGGGCCTTCACATGTGATACAGGGTGATCTAGGTGCTTTACTTGTAAGTCAAGTAAATGATTCATATAATTTAGGTCTAGAATAAACTCTAGGGGTCACTTAATCCAATGCTTTCCTTTTGTAGACAAGCTAACTAAGATCCAGAGATTTTGCCCCATCACAAAAGCTAGTAAACCGCTGAATTAATTAATTAAACACAAACCTCCAAATGCAGTGCCTGCTCCATTATTGGACACAGGTGCACTTGTGAGAATAGGTAAAACATCAGAAGATTATATTATTCATTCCATAAACATTTATTAAACACCTACAGTATGCAGAGCTTTGTTCTTAGTGCTGGGAAGTAACCTAAAGTTTAAATAACTATATAGCCAAGAACAAAGAAGTCACTGATATAGTGAAATGGATTATCGTCTTCCTTCCCTTTAGTTAATAAATGCTTGCTCAATTTAATTAGACACTTTATAGGATCTCACAACCTTTATTAATTTTCCAGGGAGCAAATAGTACAGAGGAAACCCAGATATAAACATGGAAATTGAGGAATAAGTGATCACCCAAGTTACATTGCTTCAGCACCAAGAAGCTCTGCTTCATCACCCCATTTCTAAGACAAGTATATTCAATAGTAGTAGAAAGTGATTGTAACATTGACAATGGCAGAAGTTATGAGTTTTTTTGCTTTTATCTCTTACTTAAAGTCAGTCTCAGGGTAGGAGAGACACTGTTGTCTTTGTCAGGGATATTGTCAATAGCTGATATCTTCCTCTCCCCAGATCAACTGTTCTGCCTTTCTGAATGAGGTAATGATAAGTGTAAATAGGTCCTGTGTGAGGGCATCAGGGTCATTCCTATGAATAAATTATAACATCTTTAATGTGTGGATTTTGCATCTATTTTGACAGTTTAGAGGACATTTCCCCCCTTATTTCCAGATTCTGGGCCGTATTCCAGATAGATGTTGGATAAGTGACCTTTGGACAAGTGAGGTGTTGCTGTAGTGAAATTTTGTGACTAGCTTTATTAATGTCACTGTTGGAGAAGGGCTAAAGAGGAAATAGTTACCAAAGCAAATGAAGTCACTAGCATTTGAGGTATATCTGGAAGTGAAATGACCCCTAGATATGATTGGCATTAGCTAGAGACAGTGCTTCCCAAAAGCACATCATTACATCATACTACAAATTTCTTTGGGGATTTCCTGTCCAGTCTGCAGAAGAGAATAGGCAAGAGCTTTGCAGCCCAAAGATCCCTTCCCCCACCTACTAACTCAGGCAGGCTGCAAAAAGTAAGGACATCTGCTTCAAAATTTATAGCCAGGGATGCTACATTTGTAAAAGGGACTATGACTCTTAAGATAACAAAGAGGAATTCAGCCATACAGATAATTAGCAGGATTTTAAATACTACCAATCAATCACCAAGCATTTATTAACTCTTACTTTGTTCCAGACACTGTGCTGAACACTGGGAATACAAAGAAAACAAGTACTTCCTACCATCAAGGAATGTAAATTCTAATTGAGGAAAAACATATGCATAAATCAGTATATACAAGTTAAGTGAAGAGTAAATGGAAGATAGCTTAGAGGAGGAAACACTAGAAAAATACTGAAACATTAAAATAGACTATTAATTTAAAAGGTAAGTAGTAATAGCATACAATAACATTTCCATAGTACTTTAAGACTTACAAAGTCCTTTCTGTGAGATAATCCGGAGAATTATATGATGCAATTGTTGTTAATTTTTTGCTAGAGGACATAGGAACATAAACATATTTTGTTTGTTTTTGGTATATTTCTAGAACCTAGCACAGTGTCTTGGACATAGTAGGCACTCAATGAATGCTTGTATAATTCAAATGAATTGCTTAGAGAAATTTAATGACTTGCCTGTGGTCAAACAAGATTTGTTAGAGAGAGGCTTCTCCTGACTCCATGTCTAGAATTATTTTTACTATAATGCCATCTTGAAACATAGATTCTTCAACCATGAGATTGGATAGGCCCTTTGTTGGGAGTAGACCTGGAGGGAACATGGTAGATCTTTAATTCTCTTGCCACAGAAACTCAAAATTCCCCACCTGGTCCTGCCTCTGAGGAAGGTTGTACTAATTAACATATTGTTAAATTATTCTGTGTTACTGTTGTAACATCCTCAGATTGTAGAAACAGCTTGCTATAGTAAACATAGTGCTGAATCTGCAGTTAGGAAGACCTTGATTTAAATCATGCCTCTGACATATGTTAGCTTTGTGACCATTAGTAAGTGATTCAATTTTGTTGAAGCTCAGAGAATTCTTGAAGAATAAGTTATAAAGAGGCTGGCATCTAACTCTGAGACTAACATAGTCACAAGTCATAAGATGATACATCCAGAGCTTAAAAAGGCCTCAGGCCTTCTAGTTCAAATCCTTCATTTTAGAGATGAGGAAACAGGCTCAGGGATAGTAACTTTCCCAAGATAACCCAAGCAGTAATTGTCAGAGGTAGAATTTGTACCCAGGTCCTTTGACTCCACAGTGGGCGCTCTTTCTTTTATTCCATGTTGCCATGGAAAGAAAGCCTTTGGGAAGAAATTGCAGGATTTTTCATACCTTGTTTGTTCATATTTATTTCCTTGTTATTTCCTCCTTTAGATTGTGAGTTCCTTGAGGGCAGGAAACGTCTGTTGACGCTTTTTGTATCCCCCATGCTTAGCATAGTGTGTGCCGCGTAGTAGGAGTTTAATAGGTGTTTACTGACTTTATGATTCATAAAAATCAGAAGACTCCTAAAATTTCTGTTCATAATTCCAGATGCTTAAGCAATATTACAATTTTTGCTAACGCATGGAAAAGACCTAATTGGTAAACTGTTTCCCCTATACTTTTTATACTGCATTTTCCTTTACTCATAAGGCATATATAGTTTCCTCTCCCCCTTATGACAATCCCTTCACCCTCCTGAACTAGGGGAAACACTATTTTGCAGCCATCATGGTCGCGACTACTACCTTTCTCATCATTTTTTCCCTTTCATTATGATAGCCAAGTGTTTCAGTGACCTCTCAGACCACTACTTATTCCCCTAATAGCAGTTATTATCAGATAGGTTGGGGAGGAGAGAGGGTTCTTTCCTTAATAGGTATTAAAACTATACCATCTATTCAAAGATTATGCCAGTTTATTACAAGAAAAAGAAGCATACATTTTGTTTGGTATAAACTTGAAGACATTTGATTGTGTTCTAAATGACCTCTTTCTTTTACATATCAATGTTTTCTAATTACGCAGTGAAAAAAAGTACAAGTCATTCTTTTTTTGTGATTATATGTGCTACATAATGGAGTTCACCCAGCATGTGATCTTCTCTGGTTTCTAATCCAAATATCTGCCATCCTCATTCGAGTCTTAGCTCCAGCTGAAGAGGCTCCAAAAGGCACAGGATGGCCCACCAAATTCTGCATTCCATTCTGTCCCTAACATGGTTGTCAGAATCTTTCAACCATGAGAAACTGTAAAGAGCCTAGGGCCTTCCCTTGCTGGTGTCCACCGGGGCTGTGGGGAGCTGTTGCTGCTGCTGCTGCTGTGAAGGGTGGTACATCAGGGTTTTTTCCAGTCATTACTACTGTCCCAACTTCTTCTCCTTCTGGAAGCTAAAGTTTGTTCTCCTGCTCAGCTTCCTTTGTTTCTGAGCAAAGTAATCAGCCTGGGCAGTGCTTGCTCAGGATTCCAGGATATAGTTCACCTTCAGCACAATCTCATTGACAGTAGTAGCATCTAACTGAAAGTAGAGATGTTTGTAATTGTGATTGCTTAGATAGGTAAGTTTAAACATCGCTAGACTTGGGCTTTTTTTCTTCAGCAAGGTCACAGGCACACAGCAGGTCAGAATCAATTGAAATGGGCTTCTCCTTAATCTAGAACTTTGTGCTGGCCTTTTGGTTAGTGACGCGATCTTTCTCTGCTGTGTCTCCAGAGATACCTAGCTGCACATCCATCATGAATCTAAGTCGGTGAATCATGTTGACTTTGAAAGATTTGTAATGGTGACTGGACAGCATGTCTTAGAAAGTGGCTATGTCAGGTCTGAGGATCCTCTTCCAAAATCCCTTCTCCCTTGGAAGTGTTCTCTTGCACAAGGCAGAACTCTAAAGTGCTCTGGCTCTCCAGGATGCATTCTAAGTCCACAGGGTGTTGTGCTCTGTTTCTCCAGGCTATACTGAAGACCTCAACCCCTCCTAGAGCCCTCCTTCCTCTTTAGTGCCTTCTTCAAGATGTCCTTCGTATTGTCCACTTGAATAAGGGAGAATACATGAGCAGCATTTATTCAAACAAAGAGAGACTGTTTGGCTGCAAGACCAAGAGATGAATACTTCTCAACCAAGGCCAAAATGCTAAAGCCAAATTTATGAATGGGCTCATTGGAATCCAGGTGAGGGAAGTCTGTGTCAACCTCACTGTCATCCTCAGCAATACGGAGACAATAAGCACTGGCATTGTCATTGAGCTTGGGTTCTTGTCCTTCAGAGTAGGCCAATTTGGTCATGTACCCTGGAATGTGCTATGATCACAACTGTCACTGGTAGCAGTCTGTCTTGGTTTGGTTGTAGTGGTCCCTACATGACCCCTACCATGAAATTTGGAATACTCATTAAAAGGATCCTTCAGCTGGAGCGGGCACTGCTCTAGGCAAAGGGAGAGGAGTGATGGCTTTGCCACACTTGATGAGTTGACTTTGAAGTTCTTCTTTTTCAGACAATGAGCTGAGCTCCTCTGCTGAATGAGAAGCATTTCTTTCTTTCCATGGGACATTATTGCATTTCATCTGGTTTTACCTCCTTTTCAAAGTCACTCTAATCTTTGTGCCGTGTTTGAGCATCTTCTGATGCCATTCCCAACTTTAGGCAATGTCAACAGATTGGTCATAGATATAGCCCTGAGTTTCAACACTGAGTTTCAACACTGCTTCCTGGCATTTCTGAACCATTGTCTCCAGGCACCAAAGGCAGATGAAACTTTTCCAGATCTACATCATGATCAATGAGGACCATCTCTGACATCCCTGTGTAATCGCTGGTCACGTGGGATTGCTGGATATGAGGCAGGATGATTGTTGGGTTATCCAAGAAGGCCATTCTTTATGGAGGCCAATTTCCTTAAAAGTCTACTTTCTCCTATTCATATTGTTTAAAGGGATCAGTGGAATCCTCAGGATGAGGGCATGGAGGGGGCATATGGGGAGGTGGGGGTGGGAGGAGGGTCGGTATCTGGGCCCGGGGCCCTCCTCCCAGGACCGGTTTCACTCCACTTTCCGTGGCTCTCCCCATGCCCCAAGCCAGGCTTATACTGGCCCCGCAGCCCCCGCCAAGGTTCAGAAGCTCAAGGACAGCATTGTGCCCTAGAGGCACATCCCTGGCTTCCTTGGAAGCCTCCAAACTGGACCCCGATTCACCCCAGGCAGCTGCACCAGAAGTTACTCTAACAAATGTGCTTTAGAAATGATGGAATTGAGACACAACCCATAGCAACTGAATGGGGGTGGAAATTTAGAAGGTTTGTAAATCAGGTACTTCTGACTCTCTCAATGTTCTCCATGATCTATTTCCATCTAAATTCTATTATCCTTCAAGGTTCAGTCTAAATTTTACCTCCTCCATTGAACTTTCTTTGACCTTCCTGGTCCAATGATTGTCCTTTTTCTCAATTCCTATAGCTTTTGTTGTCTGTACCAGAAATTTGGAACTTAATCACATACTACTTACTTCCTTCTTGTCTGGCAGGTTATAGTGGAGATTCTTCTTGGGTCTTAGTTGGATTAGATAGCCACAGAGATCCTTTCCAAATCTCAAAATCTGTGTTTCTTACGTTGTTAGTAGGATCTTCACTTGTGAAAGCCATGATTGTAAGGTGTGCCTCATGATTCTAAATTACCCTACCCCCACCCCCAATCTGTAGTAGGTAAGAATCCTCATAATCTCCATTTCTGTAGTAATTTATAGTTTATAAAATGCTTCCCTCAGAATAATTCAACAAGGTAAGTAGTACAAGAATGATTATTTTATTTTGTTCTGTGGGAAATTTTTTAAAAGTCTATATTGAAAGAAAAAGGATTATAAAAGAGTGGGTTAGAATCTTTTTTTGAGGGGATAGAATGATAACTCACAATAGAGAGAAGGAAGAGTCGCTTGGTTCCTTTTGTCCCTCTCTGTTGTGGATAATGAGATTTTTGCTAAGACATGATTTAAAGTCAGACCTTCTTGACTTGAAATCCAGTACTTGATCTATTATTACATATTGCTTCTACCAAGTTGGTGCAATGGTTACTTCTCTTTTTGGCATATTTTTTTCTTATTAAATCAGTACAGGAAAAGATTTTTCATGGTTTCCAAGCATCATCTCATCCAGATGAGGTCCAAGAACAATCCTTTAGCATTTTTTTAATGTCAAACATATTATTCCTAGCTAATTTCATATATTCCACAGTTCTGGGAGTTATAGGAAAGTGGTGGCAGTGTCCTAGAACCTGGTCTTGAGGTCAGTAGAAGAATAATTATGCCCATTTCCCATAGGAGGAGACTGAGGCTCAGAATTATAACAAGGATTGCTGAGTAACTGAGTAACAGAGCTTATAAATGTCAAAACCAGGACTTAAATGAAATTATACTTCTATAGCTAATTCACATTTACCTAGACTACCTCCCAAAGTCCCGGAGCTTCTAATTAGCTACAATGCACACCTGAAGTTTGTTGAGAAATGTTATCTTGACCATCCAATAATTATTCCAATGGGCTTTAAGCGTATTAGAGGGAACAAAACCCATAAATGAAACTCAAACTCTGGCAGAAACCATTTAGGCCAGTCAATGGGCTGAACTCACCCTGGCTAGGTGAGGTAGCTTTGCTAATGGCTGTTGTTGCTGCTGCTGCTGCTGCCTTGTAACCCAAGGGCTTTAAGCTTTGGAGAATGGAGAAAGCATGTGTACTCTCAAGGGCCTCCCACTAATGGCCTAATCTGTCCCAGGGTTTAATGGATTTAAAAATGAAATAGGGATTCAGATGAGGAAGCAGTCCAGAATTTAGAAATATATTCAGGTTGCAAGGCAAGATGGTTAGACTTTGTTGAATTGGTGCTTGAAGACTGGATATGCTTTATCCTTTAAGGTTCTGTCCAAGTTCAACCTTTCAGAAGCCTTTATTGACCACTCCAGAATTATTATAATGCCTCTTCTCCCAACACCCATGATATTTTTGGCTATACTATGTAATTGAAATTTACTTATGCTAATTACTATAATAATTAGCAGCACAACCTAATACTGGACTTAAAGTTAAGAAGAAGACTTGAGTGCAGATCTTGCCTCTGGTATTTGTTCACTGAGTGGCTGTGAGAAAATCATTTAACACCTCCATCTCCTGCATCTTACCATTTATCATTCTGCTCCATATATCCCCCTTTCTCTGGCCCCTCTTTTTTTGTAGCAATTTAAGAGAATATTGGTGAACCCAGAGTAAGGATTCTTAGCTGGGTATTGGTTATGGAAGTCATATTGCAAGGAACCAAGGAATGGGAGTCAAGAAAATGGAGGCGTTTCAAACATTTTGGACCTTTTTGTGTTTTGGATGGTAGCCTATTTAGAAAATTGTGGCACCTTGGAAAACAAGAGATTGCAAATTCAAATATAAGATTAACATATGCAAAGCGAATTGCAAAATGAACCATGGAGATATATTATAGATCCACCAAGTACTATAACTACAAGGGACCTTAGAGGTCAGTTTAATCTCATCCTATAGATGAAGCAACTGAGGGTCAGAAAAATGACTTAAGAGAGAGGTCTTTTCTGACAAGGTATGCTAGATGACCTCTGGAGGCCCTTCCAACTTAAAATCTATGACTATATAGCCTCAGTAAAAAGGATACTCATTTTAGGCCATTCTTATGACAAGTCTTCTTACCCACTGGAAACTTTGATTCACAATCTTAATTCTCATCAAAGGCAGAATTTAAAATGCCCTGCCATCATGCTACCTTCTTCTTCTATTTTCTCACCTTGGTAAAGTTAAAGTTCTAAAGTAGAGAAAATAATGAATGTCTTTTGCTTATTTTAAGCACTTTTTGCAGACAGTGATAGAGGAGAAATCTTGGTGTACTGCCTCCAGCTGCTAATTCCTGCACAGTTCATTAATTACTCAGAATTCAGAAAAATGGGATATTAAATTGGTTTTTGAAATGCAAAAAATAACTCCCAGCTACCATGCAAATGTACATCAGAGAAAGACTGACGACTTTTTGATAGTGGCCCAGGAGATACCAAAATGCCAGGTAAATCAGCAACCTGGGCAAAAAGCCAATCAATGTTGAGCACTAACTCACCTACACTAAAACATGATGAGTGCCAGAAAGAGGTTTGATTTATAGACTCCATTTCAATCCTGTCGGTAGAGGCAGTGTCATGTAATGGGAAAAACAAAAACAAATAAAAACAAACCCTAAAAAACCCTGTGCCTGGACTCAGAAGCCCTGGGTTCCATTTCCAGTTGTGGCATTTAACTTGTTGCCTGTTTTTGGACAAGTCACCCTATAAGCCTCCATATCCTCTTATGCAAAAGAAAGATACAATACCTGCTCCAACAATAATGCCCATTGTTTTGAGGTTTGAATGGAATAGGATTACTTGACTATTTCAAAGATCTCTAGTTCCTTTGGTGGTGATACTCCTTTCACCAATGCAGATTGCAAAATCCCTGTGACTTAGTAGACAGTCTTTAAGAGCAAACTTGGCTGAAAAATACATCAACCAGTAGCCAATCTGTTAATAAACCTAGCTAAATGAAGGTAGGCTGGTATCTTTCATCATAAATTCCATCATAGAGGCATACTGGGAGTCTTTCTCATAAGGTAGGATCGGGGAAGGGGCATAGGCTATGAGAAACCAGGGTCACCTCCATGCCCTGATAAGACATTAGAAGAGGATATTAATGGAGGAAATGAGATAACATTTTTGTGAAGCAGTCATTATCCTAGTATAAGGTTTCCTTACTATCACATAGGCAATAACCTCTAAATAGGCTTTATAATCATCACATTCCTCTTCTTCCTTTATAATCTTTCTCAAGAATGAATAAATGAATGAATAAAAAATCATTCTTTTTTCAGTGCTTACTATGTGCCAAGTATTATGCTAACTGCTGAAAATACGAAAAGGAAAAACTGAGGCTGACCCTCTTCTCTTCCCATTGCAATAAAGGGAGAGACCACATAAAGGAGGGATCATCTTTGGTAGTTCCTAGGTTAGAGTAGCAAGGCATATTCTTTAGTGTAACTTCCATCAGTGGTAGCATGTGTTTTTTTTTTTTACTTTGAACCATTTGATAGTGACAAGAACTTACTAGTTACATGAACATTCTTGAGTCCTGGTGATTTTCTCTCCACAATGTCTCCCCAAACTATATCTTGCTCTATAGATTTGCATCCACCATGCTAGGTTTCACTCTTATTGACTCTTATTGACTGTTGCAGCTGGCTCCTAACTAGTTTCCTGCTTCTAGTTTTCCTCTCCCAATATCTCTACAATATGTATTTGCTCATTTTGCTCCACTTATCTAAGACTTCTGTGACCTCCCTATTTTTTTTCTTCCATATTCTGGATAGTACCCACTGTATCCTTGGCCATCTCCATTTGTCCTGATCTATATCTGGCCACTAGACCCAGATGCCTCCAGAGGAGAAAGTGAGGCTGATGACTTTGCACTGCTCTCCTTTGCTGTAATACAATTGACTTGCAAGTCATGGCATCATCTTCCTGATGTCATGGTTCTCTTTCAGAATGAATGACAGACCACAATAAATCTAAATAATCTCCTTTATACCTTATACCACTCTATCTATACCTGGAATTCTATCAATGGCATGATAAAAGAAACAGATCAGAATTGGGATCATGTAGTAACTTAGAGAAGGATTTCTGTCTCGTGCTGTAGGAAGAGCCCTGCATCTAGAAGTGCTGGGGCTGTCTCCTTACTAGTCATGGGTTTATTGACGATTCATTTCCCTTCTTTAGGCAATCTATTGCTTCATCCGAGTGAATGGATGAATGAATGAAAGAATGACTGAATAAATGAAAAAGCATTATAGTGTCTACCACATGTCAGATACTGTTAAGCACTGGGATGGAACAACAAAAGTAAACTAGTTCTTCCCCTCAAGGTTCCTATATTCCTCTGTATGTAATAAAAGAAGAAAACATATATATTAGAGTGATGACAAGAGATGGGAGTTGTGGCCTTGGATGTCACAGGGAGGATAAGTTGATCTATAGGATTTACTTGACACACCCTTTCCAATAGCAGTGTTAGTATTGATGTGATTCTTGTACCCAGAGTAGTCAGTGGGGTAGATGTCAGGATGAGGAGGGTAGACTTAGTATGGTCTGGTCTGGGGCAAGCTAGATGTAGCAGCTATGCCTATATAAGGCAGCTAGGCAATATAGTGGACAGAGCATTGGGCTGGGAATCAGGAAAACTCATCTTCCTGAGCTCAAGTCTGGCCTCAGTTACTAGCTCTGGGACCCTGGGCAAGTCACTGAACCTTGTTTGCCTTAGTTCCTCAGCAGTCAAATGAGCTGGAGAAGGAAATGGCAAACGACTTCAGTATCTTTGCCAAGAAAACACCAAATGGGGTCATGAAGAGTTGGACATGGCTGATGATTCAACAGTAACAAAAGGATGTAGTACACTTGTGTTAACCCTCGTTCATAGAATAATCAAGAGAGCATAGCCCTAGAGTAGGGGTGGGGAACCTGTGGGCTAGAGGCCACAAGTGGCCCTCTAGGTCCTCAAGTGCAGCCCTTTCACTGAATCCAAACTTCACAGAACAAATCCTGATTTGTTTATTTGTGAAGTTTGGATTCAGTCAAAGGTAGCACTTGAGGACCTAGAGGGTCACATGTGACCTGGAGGCTGCAGGTTCCCCAACCCTGCCCTAGAGGCTTGAAATAGATGATCTCCAAGATAACTTCCAGTTTTAAAACAATGACTACATAAAAACAATTAAATTTTTTAAAAGTCAGCTATATATTTGAGAAGCTGCATGACATAATGGCTAGAGTGTGAGATTTGTAGTCAGAATACATGGATTTGAATTCCTTAGATACTTACTAGGAAGTGATCTTGAGCAAGACAGTGTTTTGGGGGCTCAGTTTAGACTTAGTGATTAAGCCTGTTGTCAGATTATTCAGTAATGAACTCACTCGTTCAGTCAACAAATGCAATAAGATCATAGTTATCCACCAACCTCAAAGAATGAAATACTAAATATAAACAAAAATTACAACTCACATTTATATAGTACTTAAGGCTAGCAAAGGATTTTCCTTCCCAAATCCATGAAATGGGTAATGTGGGTATCATTATATCTATTTACACATGAGGAAACTGAGTCCCCAAAGCACTGTATTCCTTGAGATCACTCTGCTAGTAAGTTTCTGAGGAAGAATTCAAACCCACATCTTCTGACTAGAAATCCAACATTCTAGCCATTATGTTATACTGCAGCTTAAATATATAGCTGACAGTCTAAAAATCTTTTTAAAATCAAAAAGTCTGTTCAAGTTTTAGCCAGTTTTCTGATTTTTCAGTGAAAATGCACTACTTTTCCCATTCAGTGACTGACAAAGGAGGCATTTCACATAATACGAAAATTGTATATTTTATATGGTATATGTTGATTATATGATAACTAACATATATCATATAATATGTATATTATATGAAATGACTCCTTTGAATACATAATTTAATGAATATATATTATATGCAAGTAAAAATTTATGTATATGTATGTACATGTAGTATTTATATTTATGTAATGATGTTTCCTTCCAACAGAATATCAGCTCATTGAAGACAGGATGTGTCTTTGTTAATCAGGACTTAATAATCTTACAGGTCCCAAGTTGAAGTTTATTTTTGTGCTATCTATGAAAACTAGCAATGTAAACATGATTGGGGGGTAATGTTTAAATTTCTTAAGGTAACAGTTTTCAAACGTGATGGAAGTACTCATTTATATGAAAATAATCTACTCACAAATATACTTCTCTGTTGATTAAGGCAGATCCCCTAGGAATCTTTAATTAGGCAGCTATTTGGTAGCCTAGTTCAGGTTCCTAGGTTACCTTTAAACGTACATTGTTGGTCTCTGTTCTGTAATTCATATTTTTTGGTAATTTGGAAAGGCTTACTACTTGATTAAATTAATCTGAATTAGTGAGGCTTACAGCAGGCTCATTTAGGCAAAAATTTCTGGCCATTAAAAGTGCCTTATTTCTTAACCCCAGTGTCAACATTAATCAAATAGATTGGATAATGTTTCAAGTCTCTTTTTTTTTCTTTGCTTTTGAGAATACAGGTTATGTCTAGTCCTCAGAAATATGTATTTGGAGAAAGGGGAGGTCATACTGGAATTTTAAGTCTCAATGACCAAATTAAAATGGGATACAGTACTGATACAATAAACTCTATGGAAATCAGACCCCTGAGTAAAACACTGTCACCCAAATACAGTCAATGTAGTGGCTATATATAGATATAATTTCAGCCATTCAGGAGAACATTAATATCACAATGGCCCAGCTTACAAGCATTAGGGGGCAGGAGAGAATTGGCCAACATTTGTTAAACTACTTAAAAGAATATTTGAAATATCATTAAGAGTTGGAAAAATGCCAGACAATTGAAGAAAAGCAGAACGGTTGCACAACTTCCAAATCAAGTGGTTGGAAACCCCTATGCAGTATGTGAGTTGTTAGTATTTTTTTTTAAATTTTAGAAAGTGGTACGTATATGTATCAAAATGGAATCTATAAACACCTAGAGAACACTAGACTCAATAACATGCCAACATGTGTTTAGAATGGATAAATAATGCCAAGTATATTTTTTTCCAGGTTGGAAGACAATGAGAGTAGATTGATGGAATATAATAATTATTTTTCTTGGGGAACAGGTAAAACATTTAGGAGAGTGTTTCAGGGAAAATTTGCTTTCTGAATTGTTTCAAATTGGCACGGTTCTGAACATTGTCACGTCATTTGGCAAACAGGCTTAACAATTCTAAGGAAAGGTAGTGATAAATGGGAAGGGGTCTGGCTGTGAGGAAGTGGCCAGTGGGGTGCCACAGGAGGGTTGATGTAAGGTCAGGTTTTATTCTCCATCTTTATTAATCATCTCCAGGGGGGAATAAATAGCCTGCTAATGAAATTTGCAGAGGACACTGAATTTTGAGGTATTGCCAACACTGCTAACAAAGGAAAAATAAATGTAAATGGACTTAAGCTTGTTATTTATCATTTATTTGAATTTAATCAAAATTGTTCCCTGGACAAATTTACAGGCAATTTCCACAAATTAATTTTTAGAGGGGAAAACCTCGACCAGATGAGTCCAACTAACTGGCCAATGGTGGGGCTGCATTGAGTACTACGAAGACTGACAGACTGAAGTTATGCTGGGTGAGGAAAACTTTTAATGAAAAAGGTCTTTTTGCTGGAACATTCTTCCTCCACTCCTGTGGAGTTCCAGTATGGAAAGTACTGTCCAACATTTCTTAGCCTTGAAAGACATCTGATCCTAGAATGTCATTAAAACAGAATTGTGGAAAATAGCAAAATGGTATTACCCTTCTAAAATCCAAACTAAGTTACCCAGGGATCCCCAAAATTCCTCAGAGAAAGGAGCAAAATCACAGTACACATCAGGCTGAAAAGTAGTGGCTTATATGCTGAGGAGATAAAAACAAATTAGGTAAAGTAGAATGAGAAAGAGGATTTTGAAGAAATTCTATATACTTAGTCTTCTACTCAATTCTACATTTTATGGTTTTCATAGGTATCTGTGGTCTGATATGGTCTGATACTGAGTGTGCTGGTAGCTGCTACATGTTCCCTCCCTTAAGCACCTACTGGCCTCTGGTCCAAGCCCCTAACCATCCTGGGGGCCCTCCTTGCACTGGACACCTAAGACGGGTCTTGAGCTTGGATAGTGTTGTGTTTCAAACAGCCAATTAAAGAGGACAGGCATTGAGTGTGGTTTTGGGGGTTTGGGTTTTTCCCCAACTTTTGCCTCTTTAAAGACCAAAAATGTGTGTTCAGAACAAGTGACTTTCATTGGTTTAAATGTACAAAGATCCCAAATAATTCTGTGTAAGTAGGGAGGAAAAAGAGCAAAAAACAACTCTATTAGAAGAGAGCTCCATGTGAAAGCTGAAAAACACATGATAAAGTGTGAAAGTCCCAAATCAATTGGGATTGATTTGAGAGAGACCCAAATGAAAAGGGAGATGATTGGGGAGAGTGTTCCAGGTCATGTTAACCTTTTGCCCATCTTTGGAGACTGGTTTGGCACTTAGCTATCCCTGGCATTCTAGATTGGGAATTGGAGGGACATTATGTGGCCTAAAGTGGTCCTGAGCTGTATTGGCTCCAGAAGACTCATAGAAGACTTAGTGAATGTGTTCTGAGGTCAGGCTCAGGTTTGATCTTTCTGTCATTCAAAACCCTCACTTCGCTTTGAGTACCACCTTCTTCCCGAAATCATTCTTGCCTGTCTTGGCACCCACCCCATTTCCTGGATCAAAATTCCTATAGTACTTTATTATTGTCCCAGAAATAATAATTTTAAGTAAGTAAAAATGCATTGGTGCCATCCAGACTCCTCTCTTTGTGCCCATTTTCTCACTTGTGATACCTCCAGTAGAGCTCATTGTATTCATCAACATATCATCAATTAATCAACAGGCATTTATTATATACCTACTGTATTCAAGCACTATGTTGTCCAAAAGGTAAATATGAAGTTAAAATGAAAAATTTCCTTTTCTCAAGTACCTTATAGTCTATGATAACACACGAAGATATTAACTAAAGCATACTTGAGCAGTGCATTAACAGACTACAAAACAAATGCTACATGAGGGCTGAGGTATCAAGTTATTTCCAATCTTGAAACATCAGTGAAGGCTTCATAGAGAAGTGGAATTTGAATTTGGTTTTAAAGAGTGGGTAGGTGATAACCAGCTAAAGAAGGGAAAGGGAGAACATTCTGGGCACAAAGAGCATTATCAGCAAAGGAATGGGGACAGGCTAGTCCTGTTTTATGGGAGCACTGAGAACATGGAAACTAGTAATATGAGGTATCTTAAGTGGTGACAAATTTTGGAGTGACTTCTTGTTTGTTCTCAAAGAGGACCATAACATCAGGGAGGTGATGTCATGACATGCAAGTGAATGGGATTTAAATGAGGGAGGGCTGTGCAAAGTCACCAGCCTCACTTTCTCTTCTGGAACCAAATTGTCCAGCAAAGGAGTACAAACTACATTATGGAGGCAATAGGAACTACTCAAGACTTTTCTTTCTCACAGGGGAGTAAAATGAGTAGATCCTTACAAAAAAATTATTTAGCTAGTAGTATAAAGGATCAAGGGAGAAGTGCAGGATGGTGGAGAGGCAATAGAAGTAATTGGGAGCCAATTAGAGTTTCTGGGTGGGTGATAACTGTTACCAAAACTAGGATTGTGGTAGAGACAAGAAAATGAAATTTTGCAGATGATGCATGAAATGTTGCAGAGATGGACTCAGCAGACACTGGTAAACATTGAATAAGAAAATGGAGAGAGAGAAGAATCAAAGTTGATACTAAGGTTATAGAAGCCAGTTATCACAGTCAGAAATAGAGGAGTCAGAATGATAAACAGATTGAGGAGGAAAGAGAATGGATTTTCTTTTTGGACATGTTAAATTTGAAGTGCTGGTGGGACACTCAGGTGTAGATTGTCTATAGGTTCTAGGAGATATGTATCTGAAACTCAGCAGATTCAGGATTGGAGATAAGAGATTTAGGAGCTTTCTGCATAAATAGGTTTCCATGTGATTGGGAAAGGAGAGATTATATAGAAAAATGCACAAAGGGCTGAGGACAGAACCTTGGGAGAACACCAACATCAAAGGATTAGGTATAGGAGGAGACAACAAAAAATGAAGTAATTAGAAAATTAGGGCAGCTAGGTGGCACAGTGGATAGAATAGAGGGTCTGGAGTCAGGAATACTCCTCTTCCTGAGTTCAAATTCAGCCTCAAATGCTTACTAGCTGTGTGACACTGTGCAAATCACTTAACCTGACTGTCTCAGTTTCTTCATCTGTCAAATGAGCTGAGGAAAGGAATGGCAAACCACTCCAGTAGCTTTGCCAAGAAAACACCAAATGGGGTCATGAAGAGTAGGACACAACTGAATAACAAAAAAGCTAAAAAGAAAACAAAGAATTTGATGTGTCTGAAGCTGAGGGAAGAGACAGTATCTGGTAAGAGGGGACAGGTAAATAAATGTGTTGGAACTTTGAGAGGTCAATAAGAATGAGGTCTAAAAAACCCACTGAATCAGTGAGTAGGCCATTGATGACTTTAGACAAAACAGTTCCAGGAGTGCTGGCATGATAAGCTGAGTTTCAAAGGATTGGAGAGAGAGTAGATATTCAGGATTTGAAGTCATTGAGCTTAGATTTTCTTTCCCAAGAAGATTATCAGTGAAGGAAAGGAGAAAGGTGGGGCAATAGCTGGCTGGATTACAAGAGTTAAGAGAAGGGTTTTTAAGACCAGGGAAAGCTGAGCATGTTAGACAAATGGGAAGGACAGAATGAAAATTCAGGAGAGGCTGACTGAAGTTGCAAGTCCCTGGTAAAGTTGGAAGAAAAAGACATCCAAAATAAATTTAGTGAGCAGTAGGGAAAATCTATAACTGGAGGCAAGGAGAACAGACTGATGTGACTTAGGCAATTTGAGGAAGGGAGCTGAAAAAGTTCTGATCAGATGACCTTAATCTTCCTGGAGAAGTGGGAGTGTAGGCCATCTGTTGTCAGTTTAGTAAGTAAGCATGAGTCTGGTACAGAATAAAAGGTTGTAGAGAATGAGATAAGCAGACAATCAGGAGAGAATAGAAACATTTTCAAGCACTATGTAAGTTCCAGTAGTGCCCATGTGCCATGAATCGGTAATAGGTAAAATCAACTCAGTTTCATGTTTTTCTCTCATGAAGTTCAGCAGCCTTGAAAAAGAACTAGAAAGACTGTCTGATAGTGTTTGCGCAGGAGAAGGAATTAAAAGTTTACGGTCACTGTTAGGGTAACAAGGGACTTTGAGGTAGTAGCTAGAGAAGCATTAAAATAACTATAATTCCACGTCTGGATGCAGAGTGTAGGAGATAGTCTGAGAACAAAAGACATTTGTAATCAGGCAAGAATTGATATACTGCAGCTAAGAGAGTATAGAACTGTATATGTGGAGTGAGGAAATGTTTGCTAGGTATTAAATTGACTAAAATGTTTCAAAAATTGATGGGGAGTTAAAGTGAGATGATGAGAGAAGCCTTGACTGAAAAAATTGAGGATGTATGAGAGTTTTTGTGAACAGTAAAGTAGACCTTCCAAAAGGCTCATTGGGATGGGCTAGGCCCAGGGGTCAAAAGACTGTACTTGAGGACCGAGAGGGCCATATGTGGCCTTGAGAACACAGATTCCCCATCCCTGGTAAGCTATGAGTAAACCAGGTTGGAGTGGTACGAGGGAGGAGTAGGGCACTTAGGCGAGTGAACCTCAGTGAGTGGGATTGAGGAGCTGGGAAAACAGGAGTAGAACCTTTGTATTTTGATGTGAATATTGCTATACCTCTACCTTGTTTGCAGGTATTTTGTATTTTAGGTTTTTAGGCTGGTGTCAGGAGTGTTCATACTCTCCCTTCCTTCTCTACATCTAAAACTGACCTCAGGAAATAATCTATTAAAGCTTTTTCACACTGAGGTCCAAGTGACTGACAAGGCTTAATGCCCGATTCTATTTGTAGAGAAAGAAAGGGGCATCAGAAGGCTGCTGGAAGCCAGTCCATGTCAGGATAAAAGGTTTCAGGACGAAGTGGTATCTGAACAGTGTTTTTGTTGGGTATGGAACAAGGCAAGCTCCTTCTGTTTCCACAAGTTTTGGTTGTTCCCTCCCTCCTTCCTCCCCCTGACACAAAAAACCTAATATGAAATGTAAGGAAAAGCAATTTCAACCACATAGTAACATTAATGACTTTGATAACAATGATAGATCACAAAAAGGGGCTTTTGATGCAGAATTTTGAATATGCTTAATAGATAAACTCTTTGACTCAAAACTAAAAGGACATGCAATAGTCTTTTTCACAAAACTGTGGCTTTAGGGCTATAGGTATTTGTGAGTCTCATAGTTGATATAAGCATATAATTATCAAGGAAAAACAAACTTAACATGATTAACCATGTACCTGAAAGTGCAAGGTACATAGCAAAGCCAATTTAACTCTATAGATAACTTTACAGATAAGTATTCATAGTCCTAGGACCTATGAACTGGGTAGAATGTTGGACCTGAAGTGAGGAATTCTTGAGTTCAATTCAGCCTCAGGAATTAACTAGCTATGTTACCCTGAGAAAGTCAGTGAACCTCTGTTTGCTTCAGTTTCTTTAACTCTGAAATGGAGACCATGGAGAATAATAACACCTGCCTCAAAGGATTGTGGTGAGGATATGTTTTTGGTTTACTTATTTATTTTATTCTGAACTTAAGAAATAAAACAAGTATTTCCACAACATTGTAGAATAGGAAAAAATGATTGCACATGAAACTGCAAATCTATTATGTACAACTTGCTATTCCTTTTAAATTTAATAAAGCAATCATGTAACTTTTTTTTCTTTTTTCTTCCCTCTCTCCCCAACCTAGTCCTAGAGATTGCTACCACTGGACATACATTTACATATATGTGAAATCATTCTACACATACTTCTGTTTATCAGTTCTTTCTCTTGATGCAGATAATGTCTTCCTTCATATGTCCTTTGTAGCTAATTTGGGTTTTTATAATAGTCAAAGTGATTTAGACACTCAACATTGTTCTTAAAATAATATTGCTGTTACGTATACAATGTCCTCTTAGTTCTGCTTCATTCTTTAATTCCCTTTTCATTATTTTGTTCGTCTTTCCATGCTTTCCTAAGATCATCAAACCCATCATTTCTTATAGCACAGTGGTATTTCATCACCATCATAAACCACAAGTCATTCAGCCATTTCCTAATTGATGGGTATCCCTTCAATTTCTAGTTCTTTGCCACTATGAAGAGAGCTGCTATAAATATTTTAGGACATATAGGTTCTTTTCCTTTTTCCCCAATCATCTTTGGAAATAGACCTATTAATGATATTGTTGGGTCAAAGGATATAGGCAGTTTAATAACTCTTTGTATGTTGTTCCAGATTGTTCTCCAAAATGGTTGGATCAGTTCCACTAACAGTGAGTTAGTGTCCCAATTTTCCCATATTCACTGTGATATTATTTATAAAAAAACACTTAGCACAGTGCCTTGCACATAGTAGGAGCTATATAAATGCTTATTCTCTGTCTCTCTGCCTCTCTCCGTTTCTGTTTCTCTCTTTCATTGCTTCACCTGTAAAATGAATGGGTTGGACTAGATGACCTTTGAGTTACTTTCTAGTTTCTAACTCTAACTCTGATTCTAAGAAATTGTCCGGATTGGAGGTAACCAAAGGCTGCATTGAATGCTACATCTGTATATGTTTTCCTCCACCTATTTCTTGATGGTGTCATTATTTGATCAAGGTAATTCTATCATGAAACATTTGCCTCAAAGACTCACATGACTGGCAAATGTCTTATAATTCAGAAACAATCTGAAGGACATCCTGCCATGAACTTAAATCTGGGATGTAGAATTATGTGTGGAACCTGCAGTGAAGCATAAAGGAAAGGATGATTCAGGAGTCTCTGAAGGCATTCCGTAAGAGCAATGTGTTTGAGAACATTTTTAGCTACTCTAGCATTTGGCACAACCTCTACTCAATAGCTGAAAGTCAGATTTTTTTTAAATGATGTTTTTCCAAGTTTAGCTTTCTCACCCCCCAGCTATCACCACCACCACCACACATTCCCCAAGTATTTAACATGTGGGAATGTGCCTCCTGCCAGGAAAAGTCCAGGTTTTCACAAGTTGCGCATTTCAAACTCTGGCATGGAAGATTCAGGGGAGGTGGGAAGCAACCTTACAAGCACCAGTGATGACCTACAGAGCCCTCTTACTCCTGAGAAAGCAATAGATTAATTAACCTATCCCCACAGAGTGCCCCCAACTGTCTGGATAAGCTTATGCCTGAATTAGAATGAGGGTCATGGCCACCAAGTAGGTAGAATAGGTCCCCAAAGGACAGACAGGAAGCCCAAGACCCACTTTTTACTTAGCCTAAGACTATTTGGCAAAAGGGAAGTGGAGGGTTAAGAAATTTAAGTGTTTAATTTGGACATTAAGACAATCTAGAGAGTTCAAGCCCCAAAGTCGATGAGGTTTAAGGCTTATTCAGATAATTCTGTTTACATTGCCAGAGTTTACTACATAATTGATTAACCTGCTTCACTTTGCTGAGTAAAACTGGCTTTGTTGAGCTCATCTAGTCTAAAACACAGGGCTGTATAAGAAAGTCAACATGTTAATCCTATTTCTCTGGTTTTTATTTTTAATGACTAGGAGAGGAATGATTAGACAAGAAGGGTAGCAAGGAATTGACTCTGGTTTTACTCCAGTGTGCTCAAGGATACAATTAAGGATCTGGAAGTTAGGGTCAGAATATTTACCTGATCCCTTAGGCAATGCTGAGGACTTAAGCAACTTAAGTAAGTTCTCAGGGAGTAGAAGTACATTAATGGCTGCATCTCTGAAATTTACATTTTATTTTGTCTAAAACAACTGGCAAGGGCATCTCTGAGCTCTAGGCTTGAAGCCTTCCTGAAAGAGACCTTAGTGGTCATGTGCCAGACAATGTGAGTCAAAGACTTATCTTCCTTGAACTTTCCAGTCCTAATAGTTGTCATTAAATCATTCTATTTAAACACCCTTTCCATCCACTGAAGTAGGACACCAGATCCAGAATGCTGAATGTCTGTGGGGAGACTGGAAGACATTCAGCTCCAGACAAGAGTTTCGATCCAGCTTGCTGGTTGGCTTCTATTTCTATACCTGAAAGTTTAGTTGTGCTGAAGATGACACATCTGGCTTCTTGGACTCTGCATCAGCCTTGTCTGCAATTTTAGATGTAAAAATGGCCAGACATCCTTTGGCAGGGGAAATGGTGTCCATGAAATGATCTGGACATCTGGAGATATGTTTGTTTTGCAATTAAATGAAAGGGAATGGCAGGGAGTCGAAGAGTTAGTTTCTGATTTTTTTCTGGTCACCCCAGAATTTAACCTCTGTGAGCTTTATTGAATAAATAATATTTAAAGAAGCAGGTCTTAAAATATCACCTTCTTGCCCCCTACCTTACTGAACAAGGGAAAATGTGTGGAGAATGGATGATAACCAGACCCTTGCACTGTCGCTGTGGGATAAGTTGAAAGGATTTACTGTAGAAACACTTCAAGGACACAGTGAAGTATAATTCAAATGAAAAGTCAGGTTGACATTAGGATTTAAAATCCTTTTTGTTTACTTTTAATATCTTGAATTTATCTATATTCATGTTGCTTTTCACCAATAGAATATAATCCCCTTGAAAGCTTGGGCTGTTAAATTCTGTCCTTGTATCCCCAGTGCCTAGCATAGTGCCCATCATATTGTAGGCATTTAACTGATGTTTGGAATGGAACCATTGGCTACAGTAACTGGAGTAGTTTTGATTACTGTGAATAAGTTCATGTACCTTGGCAGTATACTTTCCAGGAATGTACAAATTAATAATGAGGTTAATGCATGTATTACCAGAGCTAGCTCGGTATTTGGGAGGCTCTGAAGGAAAGTGTGGGAAAGAAGAGGAATTAGATTGACTACTGAAAATCTACAGAGCTGTTGTGCTGACCTTATTGTTATATGTTTGTGAAACTTGGACAATATACCAGTGCTATGCCAGGGAGATGAATAGCTTCCATTTGGATTGTCGTAGGAAGATTCTGAAGATCACCTGGCAGGATAAGGTACCATAAGCAGAGGCCCTTCCTTGAACTAAACTACCAAGCATTCAAACTCTACCTCAGAGAGCAAAACTCCAATGGGCTGGCCATGTTGTTTGAATGCCAAAAGTACATTTGCCTAAAAGAATATTTTATGAAGAATTCACACAAAGAAAGAGCTCACAAGATGGTCAGAAGAAATGATATAAGGATACTCTCAAGGTCTCTATGAAGAAATTTAGAATTGATTGCATGACATGGGAGACTCTGGCAAAAGGGCCTCCCAGCATGGCATACCCTTATCAAAGAAGGCACTATGCTCTATAAGCAAAGCAGAATTGAAGTAGCTCAAAAGAAACAGGAGATGTGCAAATTTAGAGAATCTACCCCTGATGTTCACATGGATTATTTGTGCCCAATCTGCGATAGAGCATTCTGAGCTTGTATTGGTCTGATCAACCATAGTCAGACACATTGTAACTTGACTTTAACGTAGTGATATCATTTTGGTCCTCCTCTAGAATGGACAACGACCAAGAATTGAATTGAATAATCCTTGAGAGCAGAGACTGTTCCCTAGCACTCAGTACAGTAAGTACCCTTTACAAATAACACTCTCTGTACATAGTATCTCTTGTATCTTGAGCTTCCCTATTACCATAGTAGTTTTTTTTATGGTCAGGTTCTTTTTTGATGTTTGCTTATTTTTCTAGCCTATTTCTTGACTTTGAACTTTGTGTTAGAGTTGGGCTTGGGTCATCTGGGGGTAGGTTCACTGTCCTAAGCTTCAGGTTTTTCTTTTAGCCTTGCTTTTTTCATAGCTAATTCTGGGAGTCTATAAAAAGTTGTCAGTGCTTCCAAGGTGGTATGATCCAGGAAAGGTGTAGTGACTGTTCTCCTGATGTGTGTTCTGGTCCTTACCGAGGAAGGGCCCATGTTCCCTTACAACTGCAAGTGCTAGCACTCCTCTGTACCCTGGAACTAGGGCCCTTGCTATCTCTCCACCCTGGAATTGTGACTATCACCTCTACTCTCTTGTGACCATAAGTGTTCCTCTCTGTCCCGGAACTGCTACCCAAGCTTGAGCAATGGACATTGGAATCGCCAAACAGTGCCTGGTCATTCTTCAAATGCAAGTACAGGATCCTAGCCATACTTCACTCCATTATTACAGACTTCTCCTTCCTACCTCCTAAGTTGTCTTGGGATGAAAAAATGTTTTGCTCTGACCATTTGTTGGCTGTGCTGCTATAGAATTTGATTTAACAGGTAATTTTAAAGTTCTTTGGAAGGGAATGTTGGAGATTTTAGCTTGAATACTTCCTCCACTCGGCCATCTTGGCTCTAATCTTAGTACCCTCCTAATCAGTATTTGCTACTGACTGAATGAGGCTAGACTGTACCTGATGTAGAACAATACTAAGGTGGTCCTTTTTAAATAATGGCATCTCTACATTGGAAGGAACCTCAGAGATTTTCCAGTCCAATTCATAAATAAACTGGAATTCCTTCTTCAGCTTGCCCACCAAAGAGTTGCTCAGCACCGTAAGAAAATGGATCATAGCTAAAAATGATCTGAGAGGTCATTGCATCCAATTTTATCATTTTACAGTTTAGAAAAAATGAGATCTGAAAGACTGAATGACTTTCCTGGGGTCACATAGCTAGTGAGGATCTGAGGCAAGGTTTGAACCCAAGTCTTTTTGACTTCCTGTCCAGCACTTTGTCCACTATACCCTGCTGTGTCCTATATACCACAGTGCCTTATAGAATTGTCTGGTGTGCAGAGAAGTGTAATCATTTTCTCCTGTGTTCCAGGAATATTAGAAAACATGATGACAGCTTCTCTTTCTTCCTGAATCATCATCACCCCAGGCCAAGAACAAAATAATAATTCAAAAAGATAACAAAGCAAGGTGTAGGCAAAGGTTACAAAAGATACCAAGAAAAAATGGTCTGTTTGGATGTTTTTGATTCTGAATTCTTTTCTTGTCTTTCCTGCCAGATTTTGCTTTTTGACAATTATTTTCTTACCTTACTTTTCTAATTCTGCTTTCTTCTACATCAAATTTTTATATTTGTTCCCATAGTTCTTTGAAAAGTAATGTTGCTTTACAAAAATGATTGTAGCAATCCACAGATTTCCCAGAATTCAATTTTATAATAACCTATGTGAATCTACTACATTGAAGATGGCATTTAAGAGTTGGTTAAAGTTGAATTTCTGTAATTATTAGACTCTTTGAACAGTTGCTCATTTGGTTGAGATATTTGTGTTCCTTCTTTTGATAACTGATCTAATCTTGTCACTGACTTACAGTCCTTTCTAACCAAATACCTATTAGACGTTTACAACTAGATGCCCTGTAGAGATCTTAAACTCAACAGGTCTAAACCAGAACTCATTCTGATTCCCCCCCTAATACATGCCTTCTCTGGATTTCTTTATTTATGTTGAGAAAATCACCATCTTTCCAGTCACCTGGGTTGCAACCACTATGCCATCTCCACCTCCTTAATCTTCCTCGGTGCACATATCCAATTAGTTGCCAAAACATGTTTCTATCTCCATTTCATTTCTTGACTATATTCTCCTTTCTCCATTCCCAGAGATACATCTCTAGCTCAGCCTCAAGCCTCTCCTCATCCCTCAGTCCATCTTTCATTTGGTCAATCAGCTAGATACTTTCTCTAATTCTTATAATCTTTCAAATCTCTCCATAAAAGGAATTATGACCAAGAGATAAAATGATTTCAGCTATCTTATTAGTCTAAAACATGAAGAAAACTTTTAAAATTTATTTTATTCTGAAGTTAAGAAAATACAACAAACATTTCCATAACAGTAGAATAGGAAAAAAAACCCACATGATTGCGCATGTCACTGCCAATTTATTATGTACAACTTTCTATTCCTTTTAAATATTTAATAAAGTTATCATGTAACTCTTTTTTCCTCCTTTTTTTCCTTTCCTCTCACCCCCCTCCACCATCCCAGAGATGGCTACCATTAGGCACAAATGTTTATGTGTGTGTGTATAAACATATATATATATATATACACACACACACATATATATGTATATAAATATATACATGTAAAATCATTTTATACATACTGCTATTTATCAGTCCTTTCTCTGGATACAGACAGTGTCTTCCTTCATAGACCCTTTGTAGTTAATTTGGATATTTATAATAGTCAAAAATGACTTAGTAGCTCAAAGTTATTCTAACTTAATGAGAGGTAAGGGCCCAATAAACTAAGAGCAAAGAAGGTTAATCCCTAACTCAGAATATGCTCAAGGGCTGCAGGAGTTGTGATTTACCAAAAAACAAAACAAAACAAAACAAAATAGATTCCTCTCCCTTCCCCCAGAAGGTGGTGGTGGTGGTGGTGGGGAAATCCTGCTTTGAGAAAGAGAAGATCAGAGTTTCTGGGAATAAATGACAGCTAGAAGAGCAGGAGGGCATGGACCCATGCAGGAGATTTTATGACTAATTGAAAAACATGATCAAGGGAGAACGTAAAATGTAGTAATGCATTGCATAATCAGAGGCATAGGACTATCTACCTGGAGGAAATGCTTCCATCCTCTCTATCACCTAGAGCAATGGCTGTTTCTATGGGTGAGTCACAACAGTAAAAACAAAACAAAAGGAAAATGGGGTAGGTAGAAAGATCTACAAGGCAACAACAAAACTGTTTATAACAGCAAACTCAATATTATTACTCTGGAAGATTTCTTTCCTTGAAGAATACAGGTTGTAGAAGGAATAAATAAGTATTAAAGCCATGAATCAAAAAATAAAAGTCTAAAAGTGTCAGAAAGGGAAGAAAAATACTGAATAAAATAAGAAGGAAAAGCACAGAAAGTTTAATATTAAAACTAACAAACAAAGCAAATTGAAAGTGAGGAGAGGAAGAGGGAATTTTACTTGACTACTTATTTGAGAGGAAAAAAAGAGAGGGGGGGGGATTTAGAGAACTAAATAAAAGGGAGACAAAAAAATGAACAAATAAGTTAAGTAGAACTCCAAAACTAAGGGAAGGTATAACATACGGGAGGAGAAGACCCTTGAGGTTAAGGTGGAGAAAGTCAGTGGAAATAGGGTTACTTTAAAGTCGATTAAGGGCAGCTACATGGCACAGTGTGTGTGGCACAGAGTGTCGGCCTCAGACATTTGCTAGTTATGTAACCTGGGCAAGTTACTTAGCCCTCTTTGCCTCAGTTTCCTCATCTGTAAAATGAACTGTAGAAGGAAATGGCAAACCACTCCACTATTTTTGCCAAGAAAGTCCAAATGGATTCACAAAGAGTTACACACAACCGAAATGACTCAACAAAGTAGATTACCTTATAATAGCCCAAGAAAAAAAAGGGTTGTGTTTATAGAGAAAGAGGAAAAAAAGGAACCATATTAGAGACAAATGGAAGAAAGTAGGAATTTCTCATAACTTTAAATGTTAATGAATTAAACAGTCTCATGAAATGGAAAAAAGTGATATATTGGCTAAGAAAACAAAACCCCAAAGTATGTTGCTTATAAAAAAACCCACATAAAAATTAAAGACATTCATATAATAAAAATGATAGGCTGGTACGAAATTTGCTGCACACCAGGTCAATCCTCTCCTCCACCCCTGAAAAAAGAGGGGAGTTATAATCACCAGACAAAACCAGTCTATCTTTCATGTTGGAATCTAAATGATTTTCTAAAATGTAGATCTTATCATATCTCCCCCGTTACACCCCCCATTACATACACTCATTTAATAAACTCCAGTGCCTCCCTATTGCCTTTATGATAAAATATAAACTATTTTATTTGTCATTTAAATCGTTTTATGAACAAGCTCTTCTATCCTTTTCTAGTTCTCATAGAAATTACTACTTTCCTTGCATTCTGCAATCCAGCCAGTTTCTATAGGAGGCTTAAAATTCTGCAAGGCCAGCCAACTGGCCTACAGCACTTCTAGACACAGGGATCTCCATTTCTTATCTTTTTGCCTTTGCATTACACACTCCAAAGACTTAAATGTACTGCCTCCTCACCTCTGCCTATTGAAATACCTGATTTTGTTACTCAGTAATTAGCCCATGCCTTATTATCTGGAGGAAGCCTTTCTTGGTCTCAACTGACAATGAATTCCTTCATCAAACTACCTTTATTGATTTATATATATTTAGGCATATACTTATATATGTTTATGTTGTCTTCTCCACTAGACTATAAGTTTCTTGAGGGCAGGGAGTTTTAAATTTTTCTCTTTGTATCTCTAGCACTTAATAAAATGCCTGGTACATAGTAAATCTTTAATAAATGCTTCTTCATTAATTAATTGGTTTTGACTCAAACCAAGTGCTTGTTGATGGAATGAAGTCAAATCCTTCTTTACAAGATAGATCTTAGAATGCTTAAAGACAATGATCATATCTTTCCTAAGGGTTCTCTTTGTCATGCTAGATACCCCTTGTTCATTTAATTGGTTCTACTATGGTATGGTTTCCAATCTAGTTCTCACATGCTCCTTTTATTGATGCCCAGTAAAATATAAATATATATACATATATCTTTATATACACATATACATACATACACATATACACACATATACATATATGCACAATATACACATATAAACATATATAGATATGCATATCTATTTGTCTATCTATTCATCTATCTACCTATCTATCTATCTATCTATCTATCATCTATCTATCTATCTATCCTGGCCTTACGGCAAAATGGTGGAGAAGGCATAGTTTACCTTTGGTGCTTTCCTGCTGTATTTTCTGTGCTCTTGCTATTCTTTTGTCCACTTCTGTCACCCCATTCCCAGGCCCTTTCCCCCTTCTCTGATGAATTCTGATCTAATCTATCTTTGACAATCAAAGTTTACCTGTCTTATGCCCCATTCTCTCCAAACTTTGTTATCTGATTGGCTCTTTAAATAACTGCACATTGTTGAAGACGTAAGCCATTGATAATGGCTTAAATTGTTACTCTTCTAAAAAATGTTTACATTTTAATCTGAGGCAGATTAGGCCTTAATCCAGATAGGTTATATCCGAAAGGTAAGAATTTCAGACAACATCAAGAGAGAATGGGCAGTGAGTGAAGGGTATTTCCAGCTGGATTACTATCACACAAAACACTATCTGCTTATTCCAAATATTAGGATTCTATTGATGACTAGATACTTGTTTTGAGCCTGATACTTATTTTTTATAAGGAAGGGATTGTATTGGGGGATAGGCTGATTCAGTTGGTAATGATAAAGATGTGTAATAAAAAGAAGTAAAAGAATTTTAATAAAGCATTGAAAATACATAGATGAAAACAAATAGAAATTCAGAAGGGGATACAGACTAGACAATTTTGTTATTACCATTGTAAATTTAATGTACACTTAAAAAACTAACATGAAGTCATTGTTTCATGTACCATCTTGTTTGTTTTGTTCTTTGTATATTGTAGTATTCATGTTGGGGATTGTTAAGTTTATAATGAAAAAATACAATTAAAAAAGAGAGGAGAGTATAATTTTTGAGGTTCAGAGTTAGATTCAGAAACAGTCCCAAAGTTGCCATATAATAGCTTTGGAAACAAAGTTAAAGGCAGGGTTAATGACATATCATATATAAGGTGCCAAGGACTCTTGGTCACTCACAGATGCTTCCAGCCTTAACTTACATGCACAACAAAATGATAAACAATAGGTATGTTCATATCCCAAAGCAAAGGACAAAAATATATGTATTTAATTCAGGGATTGAACCGTGATATAGAAATTAACCATCTTTTCATTAAATCCATCTCTTGAATTACTGAGTTGCATCAAACTGTACTCTTTTGTGGAACATCTTTCTTTGTGCTGGGAATTTTCAATGATAAGACCAAACAAAAAGGATGTAAGTACTTTCTCAGATTAATTGTTGCCCTTAGGTCACAGAAAAAAAATGAAATCACCTTCACTGATTTAGATTTTAAAAAATATTTATTTTTGTATTTAACTAAAACACATAAGATCATTTTTGCCTCTTCAAATTTGTATGGACTATGATTCCCATTAAGGAGAGAAAAAAAACTAATCAAAGGGATTGTTTTATCTTTAAATTCAACAGAGTTCAGAAACTAAGCAGAAGCCAAAATGTACCTTTAACTGGAGAAAATAACCTGGGGCTGACATGATTGCACAAATACAAAAAAGTGCAGAAAGACTTGAAATTGACAAAAAGAAATCTTAACATTTTCATAAAAACATTAAAATCTAAAAGAACTTCAATTTCACTGACTGTATTTCATCACAATGATATGTTCTAATATAGGGTAAAGACATGTGCTATATTCAAAGGCTTATTATTATGGATGCAAAGACTCAGAAATGAACATAGCAGGGATAAAAACAGACCGATCAGGGTGAATGAAATAGTACAGAAGAAATAAATGATCAGAGAAAAGAAATTAGCATCTTAGATGTCAAAAGAATTCAGGAGAAGAATATCACAATAAAATATACATCAGCCATTATGGCACAAGAACGAGTGAAAAGGAAGCTAAAGTTTAAATGATAATAACTCAGGTTGATCAAATGCTTTACACCTCAGAGCATCTGGTAAATGGATATAAAAACTGTTTTGATCATGTCACAGAGCAATGCAACACAGCTCATATTTTGCCACTCGTGGCTAAAATGCGTAGGGTTAGATGATGAAATAAAGTCTCTAGGTGGGGCTAGGTGAAACTTTCTATAACCAGTTGGACAGAGAGTAGAAGACTTTTCAATGTCCTTTTAAGCCCTTGGAATCTTGGATTGGGATAGTGCATTTTGATAAAACCACAGATTGATGATGACAAATCAGATGGCAATAACCTGAACTGGATAATGGCCAAAAGCAATACACAGGTTTTGCCATGATGATCCCTTGCTCACAACTCTTTAATAACTCTTTGTTGCCTCTAGGATAAGATTCAGACTCCTTATCCTGGCATTTTTGGGAGCTCCACAATCAATTTCCAACCCCAAGTTCACACCTTATTTCTTACTTTTCCATTTCCTATACTTTTTGTTCCAGCCAAAGTGAATTTCTACCTATTTCTTTATCTGAACCCACATTATCCCACCTCTATGCATTCAAGGAAGGCATTCTCTTGGAGGTGGGATGCATCCTCTTTTCATCTCTGACCTGCTGAAATCTTTCTCTTCTTTCTAGGCTTACCTCAGTTGCCACCTCCTCACTTAACATTTCCTTCCCTGATTCTCTGAGCTGAAAATTCTCTCTCCATCATCACACTTTCTTAATGCATTCTGTATGGATCACTCCATTGACTTTAGCACAATATAGATTTTATTATCCTGATTTGTTTCATGTCATTTCCCTAAATTAGACTATAAGACATTTGAGAATATTTGAGACATTTGAAAATATGTTATTTTAATCTGCATTTCCCCAGAACCTAGCACCATGCTTTACACAGAGCTGGAACTTAGGTGTGTATTGAATTCCATCGAATTAAGTGACCAACTAATAAAGGCTAACATTTATATATTGTTTAATATGAACCAGGCACTGTGCTGTGTTTTATAATTATTATATAATTTGATCTCCATAACAACCCAATGAAGTAGTTGCTGTTATTGCCCCCTTTATAGAAGAGGAAACTGAGGCAAAATAGGTTAAGTGATTTGCCCAAGGTCACACAGCTAGTGTCTGAGGCTAGATTTGAATTCATTTTTTCCTGACTCCAGGAGCAGCACTTGTTCCACTATAGCACCTAATTGCCCTTGTTACTTGTAGATTTTTTTAAATTAAGGTTAGAATTTCTGAATATTGTGATTTAAAAGCTGAGTGGAGGATCTTCAGGAAATCTTTTTGAGTAGTAGGTTTCAAAATTAAGGACATATGAATTACCTGCCATGCCATTCATCATACCATTCCCTGCTCCCAGATGGTGATTCATATCTAGAATTACAGTTAGTATCTTTAGAACAAGGACCCCAAGGGGTCCTTGAATAGCTTTCAGAGAATTCAAGAACTTGGATGGGAAAAATATTATATCTTTATTTCAGTGTAATTGCTTTTCTTTGTAAACCTTTTAACTTTATTTTAAGCATTTAAAAGCATTATTTTGATATGAGGTCCAGACACAAAACCAAACTGCCAAAGGAGGTCCATGAGACAAAAATGAGGTAAGGCAGCTATGTGACTCAGTGGATGGAGTGCTAATCTAGTGTCAGGCAGACCAGAGTTTTAATTCTGCCTCAGATACTTACTAGTTGTGTGACTCTGGGCTTTTAACCTCTAAATCTCCATTTCTTCATCTGTCATATATACCTCAGAGGGCTGTTGTGAGGCTCAAAGGTGATGACAAAAATAAACTGCTTTGCAAAGGGATATATAAATGCTAGCTATTATTATTACTAAGAAATTCTTGCTCTAAGAGGCAAGATTAGCAGGGACATATTTGGATTAGAGCTGGTCTGTGCCATAATATCTGGAAGATTGAAAGTCAGCATATTGTTCAGTGTTCCTTGGGAGGCTGGGAATATTTTCCTTCCAATGATTTTCTCTTGTAAAATGCATCTAATATTTCTGTGCTCTGACAGAGGTGCTTTGTTCACATGCCATTCTCATACAAACAAGCACTGAAGAATAATGTAACCTACTTTACTTATTCATTCCTTCTTTTTTAAAAAAATTAACATTCATTTTTAAAAAATTTTGAGTTCCAAATTTTCTCTTTCTGTCATACCTCTCCCCTGCCCATTGGGAAGGCAAGCAATATGATTTCAATTATATATGTGAAATCATGCAAAGCATATTTTCATATTAGCCATGTTGGGGGAAAAATGCAAGAAAAATTTAAAAAGTAAAAAAAAAATAGGCTTCAATCTGCACTCAGAATTTATCAGTTCTTTCTCTGGATGTGGACTTCATTTTTCATCATCTATCCTTTGGGATTGTCTTAGATCATTGTCTTGATCAACTTGTCTTGATCACAATTGATCCTCATTGCAATATTGCTGTCACTAGGTAAATTTTCTCTTAGTTCTGCTCATTTTACTTTGTTTCAGTTCACATAAGTCTCCCCAGGTTTTT
Source organism: Trichosurus vulpecula (assembly GCF_011100635.1). Taxonomy (NCBI): domain Eukaryota; kingdom Metazoa; phylum Chordata; class Mammalia; order Diprotodontia; family Phalangeridae; genus Trichosurus; species Trichosurus vulpecula. The sequence continues at coordinate 159,858,501 of NC_050574.1, forward strand.
ATGAAACCATCTTGCTTATCATTTTTATATAGCTTAATAGTATTCCATCACAATAATATACCACAACTTGTCCAGCCGTTCTCTAGTTAATGGACATCCCCTCAATTTTTAAATTTTTGCCATCGCATAATGAGCTACTATAAATATTTTTGTACATATAGGACCTTTTCCCTTATCTTTGACCTCTTTGAGATACATACCTACTCGTGGTATTGTTGAGTCAAAAGCATGCATAGCTCTTCTTCTTAGTGCCATCTCGTCGACTTCCATTGTGCCACGAGAGCCAAGTGGAGAAAGAAGTGAATGCATAGGCTGAAACACAAGAGGAGAAAGATGAGGCAGAGGTCCAGGTAACCAGACTGTGTGTACCACAGAGGCCACAGGAGCAGAGATGGAATGACCCTTGGTGACATTCTTAGGAAAGGAGAAACCTTCAGGAGACATCACCTACCCTGTTGAAAGGCTCTGACGCTTACCACCTCCCTGAGAAAAGGACATTCTATCATTTAATGCAAATTCCACCTACCTGATTCTTGACTTTGTGCCATGGGACTTTTGTCATTCTGGACTGATTGTTTTTTTTGTGGCTAAGTGCAGTATACCTGTCTAATAAATCCTCAGTACTTTCTTGTTTGGAAAAAAAATGCATAGTTTTGTAGCCCTCTGGGTATAGTTCTTAATTACTTTCCAGAATGGTTGGTTGGACAAGCTCATAACTTCACCAACATGCATTAATATACTTATTTTTTAGACACTCCCTCCAGCATTTGTCATTTTCTTTTTCTGTCATGTTAGCCAATCTGATAGGTGTTAGGCAGTATCTCAGAGTTGTTTTGATTTTATTTAATTTGCAGTTATTTTAATTTTGTATTTCATGGAATGGGTATTGTATTTGGTCTAAAGCTTTTTCTTAATTTCTTGATATAATCATGAGATTTTATTATTTTTGTTACTGATGTGATCAATTGTGCCTATAGTTTTCCTAATATTAAACGCACCCTGAATCTCTGATATAAATTCTACCTACTCATAGTATATGATCTTTGTGCTATATATATTGCTGCAATCTTTTTGCTACTATTTAATATAAAAATTTACATCAATATTCATTAGGGAAATTGGCCTACAGATTTCTTTCTTTTTTTTTCTCTCCCTGGTTTAGGTATCAAAATTATGTTTGTGACATAAAAAGAATTTGATAGGATTCCTTCCCCACCTTTTTTTTTCAAAAGTTTATATAATATTGTAGTTAATTGTCCCTTAATTGCTAGAATATACATGTAAATCCACCTGGCCCTGGGGAATTTTTCTTAGGGAACTAATATTTATGACTGGTTTGACTTCTTTTTTTTAACAATAGAATTATTGAAATATTCTATTTCCTTTTCTACTAATCTGGGCAATTTATATTCTTGTAAATATTCATTAAGTTAGGTAGATGTCTCAGTGGATAGAGTGCTAGGCCTGGAGTCAGGAAGACTTGAGCTCAAATCCAGCCTCAGATACTTACTAGCATGTGACCCTGGGCAAGTCATGTAACCTCTGTTTGTCTTGGAGGCAGCTCGGTGGTTTAGTGGATGGAACACTGGACCTAGAGTCAGGAAGATGTGAGTTCAAATTGGGTCTGAGACACTTAATAGTTGTGTGATTTTGGGCAAATCATTTAACCCTGTTTGCTCAGTTTACTCATCTGTAAAAAAAATGAGCTAGAGAAGGAAATGGCAAACCACTCTGGTATCTGCCAATAAAACCCCAAATGAGTCATGAAGAATCGGACATGACTGAAACAACTGAAAACTCATTTCAAAACTGTTTGTAGATTGCGGTATACTTAAAGAAACATAAACAGAGGGGAAATGGTGTTTTTGTCATTTTAAACCTGAAAGAGAGGCAGCAGAGGCAAAAATTGCCAATATTGATCACAGAAGCCTCATACCATGGAAAGTAGAAGGAACAATACACAATTAGGAAAAGAATTAGTGCAAAGAATGAGTCTTCTAAAATAGTTGCATTACTTGAATTCACACTACATATTTCTACTGAACTGAAATAAGTTACTATGTTTTACATAATTATAACTCCCAATAGCATTAATTCAAATACATGTGTCATGTTAGCGAATTCATTATTCCCACTAATTGGGACCTACTCAGGAGGAATACCTAAACTGAGTCCCAGTAATTCACAAAGGTCAATATCTGAGAAGAGAGTTAGCAATTGACCTTATCTATATAAAAATGCTCAAAGTATAGGTAATCAATATAGCACATTAGAGGTTCGAAGGCAAGGAAGCAAATCTGCTCTGAGATCTGGTGTGAAGAGAAGCACATGATAATGATAATAATGATAACTGATATTTTTGTAGTCCTTACTATGTTCCAGGTACTGTATTATGTGCTTTACAATTATTCATTTGTTTGATCCTCCCAACAGCCTTGAGAAATAGGTGCTATTATTATTCCCATTTTACAGATGTGGAAACTGAGGCAAGTGGAGGTTAAGTGACTTGCTCATTGTCAGACAGATGGTAAGTGTACAAGGCTGGATTTGAACTTAGGTCCCCCGATTGTAGGTCCAGCCCTCTCTGGAGGGGGAGATATGATTGTTAACATGATCTTAATCTTCTTAGAAAGAAATAAGAGATTAGAGTGATATCATAGGATGGAGAAGGGAAAATGTTTTAATTCTTAATAAATGGGAAACATGGGGTTTACAAATCATAGAACAGTGAACTTGGTTTCCGTCTTTTACAAAATTCAAGAACACATTATTGAAGAGATGGCAAGAAACATTTAGAAAGAGAAATGATGATCAATAAAAGCCATTTGCCTACATCATGTATAGGTCATGCTATACTAATGTTATTTCCTTTTCTGAAAGGGTAAGTGAATTGGTGAGTTACAGGAATTCTATAGGCTTTGTATACCTAGAATTCAGCTATTTGTTTAACAAGTTTTTCATACTATGCTCGTGGAGAAGAGAGGTGAATTCATGATCAGTTGAATGACTAGCTCCAATGAACAATAATTAATGGGTCAATGTACATTTGAAGGAAACTCCATAGTGTCATTCCTAGAGGTCTGCCTTTGTCCTATGCAGTTAAACATTTTTATTAATAATGTAGATAAAACCATACAAGAAATACTCATCCAATTTGCAGATGTAATTCAATTAGTAAGGTGAGTTAATATGTTGAATGACAATGTCAGGATCCCAAAAGATCTTGACAATCTAGAATCATGGTTTTAACAGTGAAATAAATTTTAAGAGGTGTATGTGGATGAAAAAAATCAGTTTCAAAGGGTAAGGTGGGCTAAGTATAAATAGTCTACAATTCCTGTGGCAAAGATTTGGGGATTTGAGTAAATTGAAAGTATGATATCAGTCACTATTATGTCATATCAGCTGAAGAAGAGAATGTGATGCTGGGATTCATAAAGAAAGAAATAATGTCTGGGACTAAGGCAATCATGGCCAGAGCCCTGATTAGATAACATCTTGATTATTGTTTCTGTTCTAGGCACTACTTTTTAGGAAGGACACTGATGACTGGGGATTTGGGCACAATATATTCTATATTGCATATCTCCAGTAGAACATAAGGTCTTTGAAGGCAGGGAGGATTTTTTTTCTTGCCTATCTATACTTAGTGCCTTGCATGATGGTATACACCTCATAAATGACTGTTTCCTAATCCAGGTACTCTTCATTACTTTCCTGGATGCTTTCAATTCTGTGCAATTGAATTATTTGCCTCATCTCTCTCTCCATTCTAATCTATCCTCCAGACAGCTGCCAAATTGATTTTCCTAAAGCTCAGACTGGACCATTTGATTTCCTCTCCTACTCAATAAACCCCAGTGGCTCACTCTTTTTTAATTCAATTTAAATTCAATATTTTGTTTTCATTTCTTAATTCTCTTGCTTCCCCTTCCCATTCTTTGAAAAAGAAAGAAAAACAAAACACCACAAATTTATATAGTCCAACAAAACATACTCCTCCTTAGTCATGTGGAAATCTGTTTCAATCTGTACTTTTTGATCATAATCTCCCTATCTGGAAGTGGATATCATGTTTCATCTTGAGTCCTCCAAAATTGTGATAGGTCCCTGTGTTGATCATAATTCTTAAGTCAAAGTTGTTTGTATTTTGCAATATTGGTATTATTGTATACACTGCTTTCTTGCTTTTGCTCACTTCACTTTGCATTAATTAATACAGGTTTTGCCATATTTCTCGGAAACCTTCCCTTTCATCATTTCTCACATAGGCAATAGCATTCTATCACATACGTATACTCAACCTTGTTTAGCTGTTCCCCAAATTATAGGCATTTCCTCAGTTTTCAATTCTTCACCACCATGAAAAGAATTACTATACAAATCTTTGTGCATATGGATCCATTTCCTCTTTCTTTCATCTATTTAGGATATAGACCTAGTAATGATATTACTTGATCAAAAAGTATTCACAGTTTAATAGCTTTTCAGGCATTGTTCCAAATTGCTTTCCAGAATGGCTGAACCAAATGATTCACACTCTGTTTAAATCTCCTTGTATTCCTAAAAGCTACACTCTACTTAGGTCAAAACTCATAGGAATGCATAGGTGTCCTAGTAAAGAGTTAAATACAGCACTCTAGGAATAATCAGGAAATCTGAAGGACCGTTTAGAGCTGCTCCTAAGATCATCTTTCAGAATAGCATTCTGATTTAGATGCAATTTAGCCCATTTCTTTGCTTGCTTTACAGATTAAAGAAAAGAGGAATACGAAAATATTTGGGTGCTTTTATTAAGGTACACATGGATGTTATTGCCTTAGAGAAATACTGGCAATAATATGATGATCCTTATTTTATCACCATTATTATCAGAATGTCCATTTTCATCACCTATAAGTATCCAGTTGTAGTGAGGAAGAGCAGAATTCAAAATTAGTCTTAGACATTTATGACCTGCATGACCCTCAGTTTTCTTAACTATAAAATAGAGATCATAGAACCTAGCTCATAGTTGTTGTGAGGATCAGATGAGATTATATTTTCAAAGTGATTAGCACAGTATCTGACACATTGGAGGCACTTAATAAATGCTTGTTCCTCTCACTTCTATTAAATTGCATGGTAGAATTTTAGTAACTGTTGGGACATCGAATCTAATATAAATATGTGTCCTTATATATTTATCTATCTATCTACAAATATCTCTATATGAATGCATGAATGAGTGAGAAAAATGTACTAAGTTCTTACTATGTTCCAAGCACAGAGCAAACATATAGTTGTATAGAAATATCAGACAAATACAGGAATGTAAAGTATTTCACAGACAGATCAGGAATAAGGTCACAAACACTCTTTGTGAATGAATGGATACCAAAGAACAATGTAACTGGGATATAGATTAAGGATAATTTCCAAGTTCAGTCTGGCCTTGTTTGGGGGTGAGCAGAAATCAACATAGCCAAGGAATATTATTTGAATATACACTGGGTAAGGTGAGAATCAGGGAATAAACACATAAATATAAATATGAATATAAGTCTATACACATATATGTACATACATACACACACACATATATCACCTATTGTGTGCCAGGCATTTTACTAAGTGTTTTATTTTTAAGTAATATTTAATTTTTTTCATAATTTCCAGTATGAACATATTCTAACATTCATCTAAGATGGTAAGTTATTTGATATATGCTATACATGTGCAATCATGCACAACATTTCTATATTAGTCATGTTGTGAAGGAAAGTAGACCAGAAAGAAAAACCACAAAAAATAAAATGAAAAATAGTCTGCCTCTATCTACAGTCAGACTCTTTCAGGTCTTTCTCTAGAGATACACAACATTTTTGATCATGAGTGTTTTTGGAATTATCTTGTATCACGGTATTGCTGAAAATGGCTGTCATTCATTTGATCATCATAAAATATTGTTGTTACTATGAACAATGTTCTGATTCCGCTCGCTTCACTTTGCATTAGTTCATGTCTGCACTGTGCCTTGCTACTAGGCTGCAGAGGGGGCCTCAGGGCCTAACCCCAGTCTTTATTGGGAAGTGGGGGGCTGTGTGCCTGCTCCAGTAGTGATATCGTTGGGTCAAAGGTTATGCCCAGTTTTATAGCCTTCTAGGCATAGTTCCAAATTCCTCTCCAGAATGGTTGGATAAATTCTCAACTCCATTAAAAATGTACATGTCCCAATATTTCAATATCCCTTCTAACATTTGTCATTTTCCTTTTCTGTTATATTAGTTAGTCTTTGATAAACAGTCATATTTAGGAGTCAAGAGAATGCTTTGGAGCATCTGAAGGCAAAAAATTAAATACACTGGTTAGAAATGAATTAAGTAATGTTACTACAAAAATGGATAGAATAATATAGAATTGTCCGATGGTCATTGAGAGACATTGTAGTACATTGGCAAGAATACTGACCTCTGTAGTCAGAGAATCTAAGTTCATAACCTCGATTTTGTAATTTAAAAACTATGTGATATTGGGCAAGATATTAAACCTCTTTGGGACTCAATTTCTTCATCTATATGAGATTGTGGGGCTAGAGGATCTCTATTATCCCTTTCAACTCTAAATTTCTGCTGCTATTACAATTGGAAACGACAAGCCTGGCTAGATTTTATTGGCACTGTTATGTTGATACAACTAAACTTGAAAACAATTACAATTTAAAAATGGAAATCTGTAACATCCCTCATCTGGAGTCCACTTGACCATTTGCCTAGAGAAATTTAATTTGTCAATATTGAAATTACATGGGGAAAATGAAAGAATGGGAAAGCAGAAAACTGGGGGAAACCATGCTAAAATACAGTCTCTAACATTCAATTTCATTTGTTAACCCCTTCAAAAGAACAATGGGGAGGGACTGAGGTGGAAACTGCTCATTTTGTGCTTTCTAATCAAGTCCTATCACATGGTTGTGTTTGGGTTTATTTGGAAAATATATATAGTATGATAATTTAGGACTTAAGAAAAAAAGCATCTATTCAAAAGTGCCAGTCCTCCAGTTTGGGGTTGGAATGATGTTCAAAAGAGCAGAATATTATGGAGCAAAGCAAACCAAGCCAGGCAGGATTTTCTGGGATCAACAGAATGAAATGTGTCAGAAGAGGTCAGAGATTGGATAAATCCTAAGGATTACAATTTTAAAGGGAGCACAACTCAGCATCCAGCTGGGGAAAGAGCCAGGGGAGTTGATAGTTACAGTAATACACTAAATCATCCTCCAAATGTTTGGAAGAAATAAAGAGAAAGGGGAAATGAAATCCTTTTGTTTCTCTCCTTTGAGCCTGAGAGTATAAAGCCTTTGAAAGTTATTCTGGTAAAATATAGTATAAAGTGTTAATCACATGAAATTAATTCACCAAATTCTAAGTAGAAAGTTAGGTGTTGGTATTCTGTTAAAAAAACAAAACAAAACAAAAATCTAAAGAAAACAAAAATTCTGGTTCTAAATTTGTTGAACAACTAATAGGAAAGCCAGAAATCCAGTGGTGGCAGAAAAGGAGCAAGAGCTTGATTTTTGTGATTATTTAAAAGGCAGAATCAGGGATTTTGGTGCATCAAAGAACTCTTGGATAGTTTAAGGGAGAGAGAGTGCATGGAATTTTAGAACCCATGTATTACCTTTTGAGTATGACTTGTGAGTGGACAGTATGGCAATCCTATGTGTAGAAAAGAGAAAAGGTTTTTATGAAATTTCATGTCAATATAAAACAAGAACTCTTTAAAATGTAGTTTAATATATGTTGGTATAAAGCTTTATTCCCCTAAGAAAAAGCATGGAATTCCAGAGTGTTCTGATTATGTATGTGTTGTCTATGAAAGAAGGTTGAAATGTAGCAGATGACCAGAGTGCCAAATTTTTTGGCGGGGGGAGAAGAGCCCATGTCATTCCAAATAGAAGGCAATTCAAAATTTCAACTCAACAGAAAATTTACTGAGTAGTTCCTATATGCAAAGACCTGTGCCAACTGCTCCTTGGCTGCCTTTCCTTCCCAGAATTCTATAGCACTAAAGTGTCCTTGTTCCCCTCTTCTTCTTCTGAAAGCACTTTATTTCTTCAATCTGACTCAGACTTTAATTACTTTTTTGTATATGTACCTAGGAGGTTGATTCAATGAAATTTTTGGCCAATGATGATTAATGAAAAAAGATAAAAATATAGCATGGTTCTCAATACTGTGACTGTTTATGCAATGACAAAGCAGAAAAGGGGAGAAGAGATGCTAAAGGTCAGTCAGACCATCCAGCAACCTAAATTTAACTTGATGAAATTTGGTCAATGACCGACAAGTTGGTGCCATTGGAGGAATTGAACCGCACCTATATTGACATTTTCTTTATAAATAAAAACAGAAGATATGATGAAATTGAAGCTAAGTGGAAATGTCTCATAAATTCTCTCTGGAGAACCAAATAAAGGATCTGGCAGAGTGATTCTTATCATTCAGTTAATGGCAGCAAGAACATTTAATGAGGTGCTTGGTGCTCCTTCCTTGTAACCCTCATGGTGAGCGTAGGAATGGAAAGTCTCATGAAGACAGTTTTAGATAGTACACTGATATATTTAAGAGGACAAAAAGTAGAAAAATTTTATGAAGAGCAAGACTAGATCCTCGAAACAAAGTAAACATATATGTTGACACTTGATAAGGTCAAAATGAAGTTGGGCATATTAGGACAGTGAAAACTATTGTGGAAAATATGGTGTGGCATCAATAAAATAAAAGAGGCCAAAGGACTAGAGAGTGCTCAGAAGCCTCATGTCCATATATTCTGAATATTTTCTTCAGGAAGAGAGTTGAAAGGTCCTCAATTTGATCAACTTTGAACAAGTTAATAAAATGTAATGTTTTATTTATCTAAATGACATTAAAATGGTTATAGATTTAGCAATAATTTCAGAAGTAGGGGTGCATGTTAAGTAAAATTATCTATTGGTTAAAATGGTTATAAATTTAGCAATAATTTCAGAAGTAGGTGTAGGTTAAGTAAAATTATTGGTTAAAGCAATAGTCAAAATAAATAAAGATTAAAATAAAAATGTATATTAAAAAGAATATTTATATGATTATATGTTTTATCTAAAACCTACTTGAATAGGATGTAAACTTTGAAAAAGTCAAGAAGCAGTTATTAAATCACTTTTTAAAATTTTGGTTTTAATTTATGAAATAAAATAAGCATTTTTACAACATAGTAAAATAAAAAGAAAATTGTACATGAAACTGCAAATCTACTGTATACAACTTGCTATTCCTTTCAAATACACATTGAAATTATCATGGAGATTTCTTTTTTTCTTCCCTCCCCCCCACTTTCTGTCCTAGAAATGACTACTTTTAGATACAATAGATATCTATGTATCTATCATATACACACATACATATATATATATATATTTATGTGTAAAATTATCCTCTATATACTTCTATTTATTAGTTCTTTCTTTGGATGCAGATAATATCTTTTTTTCATATATCCTTTATAGTTAATTTGGGTATTTTAAATAATCAAAATAACTTCACTCAAAGCTGTTCTTAAAATAATATTGCTGTTACTGCATACAACATTCTCTTGATGCTGCTCATTTCACTCTTCTTTATTTTGTGCATTTTTCTATAATCTTTAAGCTCATCATTTCTTATAGCACAGTAGTATTCCATCACAATCATATACCCCAATGTATTCAGCCCTTCCTTAATTGATGGCATCCCTGCAATTTCCAGGTCTTTGCCACCACAAAGAGAGCTGCTATAAACATTTTAGAACTATAGGTTCTTTTCCTTCTCCCTAATTATCTTCGGAAACAGACCAAGTAGTGATATTGCTGGGTCAAAAGGTATAAGTAGTATAATAACTCTTTGAGCATAATTCCAGCAGACATAATCCCCAGCAGTGCCTGTGAGTGAGGAGGAGTGAGTACAAATCTGGTGAATGCAGTACCACAGGGAGCAAGAACATTTTCAGTATAGCATGGCTAAGGCTCAGGGGAGGAAGACAGGGGCCCTGAGGTTGAGCCCCTGTACAGAATTCAGAAAACAATAGTAAGGAGGACCTGAGGCAACATTACCCACAACTTGGGATTAAAACTTGACTATAAAAATAAGAAGTTGCCAAAAGTAAGGTAAGACAAATTAAAGATAAAAATGAGTAAGCAAAGGAAAAAAGAACCCCTCTGATAGGTACTTTGGTGTAAAAGAAGATCTGGATTCATATTTAGAGGAAGATAGTGAAGTTAAGAAAGAAACACAACCAGACACTCCTACCCAAAAGAGTCAAATGATCACAAGCCCAGAAAGGAATTTTGGAAGAACTTTAAAAGGAATTCAAAAATCAAAGAAGAGAAAGGGAGAATAAATAAGAAAAAAAGCAATTCGAGAAAATTATGAAAAGAGAGTTAACCAATTGGAAAAAGAGGTACAGAATCATAAGGAAGAAAATAAAAAGGAATTAAAAAATCAAATAAGAGAGAATGAGAAAATTCCCTTACATTTATATTTCACAATTTATTTCCAGCCATTCTCCAAATGATAGGCACTGTTCCTTTAGTTTCCAGTTCTTTAATACCACAAATAAAGATATTACTTTAAAGGCACCCAGTGATTGATTTAAAAAAAATATTCCAAAGAGAAAGATCCAAAAGAATGGACTAGATTGCACATTTACTGGCAAAAATCTTGACTAATACCTGACTAATTACTGTCCTTTAGGACTATTCCAATCAAGAGATCAATGAATCAATTATCGAGCATTCAATGAAGACCTCTTACTATTTTTCAAGCACTGTTCTAGGTGTTGAAAGACAAAAATGGAAATACTCTCTGCCTTCAAGGAACTTATTAAATATCAAGGGTGACAGAATACACACAAATTCTGTTTGTTTCAGTCATGTCTGACTCTTTGCAACCCCATTTGGAGTTTTCTTGACAAAGATACTGACATAGTATGCCATTTCCCTCTCTAGCTCAGTTTACAGATAAGGAAACTTAGGCAAATAGGCATAAATGGCTTGCCCAGTCTCACACATCTGTTAAGTGTCTGAGGTCAAATTTGAACTCAGGAAAATGAGTCTTCCTGACTCCAGGCTCTAACCACTGTGCCACATAGCTTCCCCTATGCACACATATACAAGAGATTAAACAAAATGAGTGCAAAGCAATTGGTGGAAGAGGCACTTGCAGTCTGAGTGTGGGTGGGGGGATGATGATGAGAAAAAACCTCATGTGGGAGCTACTATTTTAAGTGAACTTTGAAGGAAACTATGGATTTTAAGAGGTGGAAACTGAGAGGGATTGCATTTCAAGCAGTGAGTGAGGAGATTAGCCTCTACAAAGAGCTGGAGCCAAGATTCAGAATGTCATGTGCGTGGAAAAGGAAGAAGGAGACTGTAGAATTTTTGAAGGGAAATAATATATGATAAGTTTGGAAATGTTGATTGGAACTGTGTTGTGAAGGCTATTAGTTTTGAAAAAAGAATTATATATATATATATATAATATATACACATATAACATATACACACATATATGTATATACATATATACACATATATGTATACATATACACATATACACACACATACATACATACACACATACATACCCCCATACACATATATGGTCCAGCAGCAGAACAAACTCCCACTTTGGTCCTGTCTAAAAATATAGGGTTTGTTCTTTATTTTGAGTCCATTGCCTCTTGGGAAAGAGGTGGGTGTCATGTCTCATCTTCAGTCCACTGGACTCATGCTTTATGATTTCATTGATCAGAGTTCTAAAGTCTTTCGAAGTTGTTTTTCTCTGCAATTTTGTTGTTGTGTAAATTGTTCTTTCTGTTTTGTTCACTTCACTCTGCATCACTGGACAGTATCAAATTTCGAGTTGAGAATTTTCCCCCTCTTGTACTGCAAACAGTACAATGTCTTTACAGTTACTTTAGCTTAATCTTTTTTTTAGGCCAGTCTATTGCCATTGGCTCTCTCTCCTCACCTCTAAATCCCCCTTCCATTTGTCCATTTGTTATCCCTTTCTCTTTGGAGTTTTACTTATTATCTTTCCTGTTTTTATCTGGTTATTTAATTCTTCTGAAGAGTATTAAATTCCAAACAGAAAAATTTATATTTGATCCAAGATGTAACTGGAAACCACTGATTTTTTTTTTTTTTGAGCAGGGTAATGATATGCCCAGGCCTGTGGAATTTGATAGCTGTTAGAAGCATTCTCAATTAGATCAGGTGAGAAACAAGGATGCCCATTATCATTACTATTACAATATTGAAATATTGTACTAGAAATGTTAGCTTTAGCAATAAAAGAAAAAGAAATTGAAGGAATTAGAATATGCAATGAGGGAAATAAAACCTATCACTCTTTGCAGATGATTAGATGGTATACTTAGAGATCCTAGAGAATCAACTAAAAAACTACTTGAAGCAATTAACTTTAGTAAAGTTGTAGGATATAAAAGTGCACATAAATCATCAGCATTTCTATACATTACCAACAAAGCCCGGCAGCAAGAAATACAAAGAGAAATTCCTTTTAAAATGACTGTAGCTTTTTTTTCGGTTCCTGGTTTCCAAGATGACCAAGAAGAGGAGGAACAACGGGCGTGCCAAGAAGGGCTGCGGCCACGTGCAGCCCATCTGTTGCACCAACTGCGCTCGCTGCGTGGCGAAGGACAAAGCTGTCAAGAAATTTGTAATCCGCAACATCGTGGAAGCCGCGGCCGTCAGGGACATCTCCAAGGCCAGCGTCTTCGATTCCTACGTGCTGCCCAACTGTATGTGAAACTACATTACTGTGTGAGCTGCGCGATCCACAGCAAGGAAGTGAGGAATCGCTCCCCTGAGGCTCGGAAGGATCGAACGCCCCGGCCCCGATTCAGACCTGCAGGTGCTGCCCCCAGATCCCCTCCAAAGTCCATGTAAAGAGCTATCTGTCCATCAACATTCCTGAACCAATCAGAGGAAAATAAAATGGTTAGTCTATCTTAAAAAAAATAAAATAAAATGACTGTAGACAATATAAAATATTTCGGCATCTACTGAGACAAACGTAGGAACTCTATGAACACAATTACAAAACACTTTTCACACAAATAAAGTCAGATCTAAACAATTGGGAAAATATCAATTGATCATGGGTAGGCGGAACTAATATACTAAAAATGGCAGTTCTACATAAATTAATTTACTTATTCGGTGCCATATCTATCAAACTACCAAAAATTATTTTATTTTTTTCTCTTTTGTTAATAGTATTTTTTTCCAATTACATGTAAAGATAGTTTTCAACATTCATTTTTGTAAAATTTTGAATTTCAAATTTTTCTCCCTCCCTCCTTCCTGTCTAATCTCCCCAAGACAGCCAGAAATCTACTACAGATTATACATGTACAATCATGTTAAACATATTTCTACATTAGTCATGTTGTAAAAGAAGAATCAAAACAAAAGGTAAAAACCACTAGAAAAAAACACAAAAATGCAAAAATAGTGAAGATATTATGCTTTGATCTGCATTCAGACTCCATAGTTCTTTCTTTAGATGTGGTTAGCATTTTCCATCATGAGTATTTTGGAATTGTGTTCGATCATTGTATTGCTGAGAAGAGCTAAGTGTGTCATAGTTAATCAAAGTTAATAGTTGCTGTTGCTGTGTACAATGTTCTCCCTGTTCTGCTTGTTTCACTCAGCATCAGTTCATGTAAGTCTTTCCAGTTTTTTTCTGAAATATGCCTACTCATCATTTCTTATAGCACAATACTATTCCATTACATTCATAAACCTCAACTTGTTCATCCATTCACCAGTTGATGGGCATTCCCTCATTTTCCAATTCTTCGCCAGTGCAAAGAGAGCTGCTATAAATATTATTGTATATATATGTCCTTTTCCATTTTTATGATCTCTTGGGATACAGACCTAGAAGTTGTATTGCTACATCAAAGGGTATGCAAATTTTATAACCTTTTGGGGTTAGTTCCAAATTGCTCTCCAGAATGGTTGGTTCAGTTTACTACTCCACCAAAAAGGCATTGGTGTTCCAATTTTTCATATCACCTACGACATTTATCATTTTCCTTTTCTATAATGTTAGCCGATCTGATAGGTGTGAGGCATTACCTCAGAGTTGCTTTAATTTGCATTTCTCTAATCAATAGTGATTTAGAGCATTTTAATATGAATATAGATAGCTTTAAATTCTTCATCTGAAAATTGCCTGTCCATATCCTTTGACCATTTATCAACTGGGGAATGACTTACATTCTTATAAATTTAATTCAATTCGCTATATATTTTAGAAATGAAGCCTTTATCAGAAACTTTGGCTGTAAAAATTGTTTCCCAGCTTCCTGCTTTCCTTCTGATCTTGGCTGCATTTCCTTTGTTTGTACCAAATCATTTTAATATTAATGTAATAAAAATTATTCATTTTGCATTTTATAGTGCTCTCTATCTCTTGTTTGGCCATAAATTCTTCCCTTCTCCATAGATCTGAGAGGTAAACTGTTCCTTGCTCCACTGATTTGCTTATGGTATCATCCCTTGTGTCTAAATCATATATTTTGACCTTATCTTGGTATACAGTGTAAGATGTTGGTCTATGCCTAGTTTCTGCCATACTGTTTTCCAATTTTCCCAGCAGTTTTTGTCAAATAGTGAGTTCTTATCCTAGAAGCTGGAATCTTTGGGTTTGTGAAACAGTAAATTAGTATAGTCATTGACTAATGTACCTTGTGTACCTAACCTATTCCACTGATCCACCATTCTATTTCTTAGCCAGTATCAAATAGTTTTGTTGCTTGCCCCTTCATAATATTATTTTAGATCTGGTATGGCTAGTTCACCTTCCTTTGCATTTTTTTCATTAATTCCCTTGATATTCTTGAGCCTTTGTTCTTCCAGATGAATTTATTTTTTAAGAGAAAAATTTTTAGCTAAAAATCTTATAAAGATAAATGTTGAAAACTATCTTTACATGTAATTGGAAAAAAATAAAATACTATTAAGTGAAAAAAAAGAATTTGACGGTTCTGTGAAGGATTGCATATCATTTCCATAAAAATCTTTCTGAGGAATTAATTATGCTTTCATGAAATTTTCAGATAAATGCAAGAAAAGGTAATAGATACACTTTTGCACATGCAGTCTATAATGGTCTACCTCTATAACAGTCTATAACAGATTGCCTCTTCAGGGTTACACAACTGACTGAAAGATGGTGAGAATATAATGTCTCACTCTTTGCATTTGTTAGTTTTTTGAAGCATGTGACTTGCTAGAAGAGAGTGTAGTATTTTTTTCTTGGACAAAGTGCCCTTCACCTATGTAGGCTGTACCAAAAGTCTTAGTGCAGTTTTAACCTATTAAAGGTTGTGTTACAAGATTCCTTGATATGACTAACAAACTGATAACATCCAGGGTAGTATAAGCTGAAAGTGAAGGAGGCAAAATGTGCTCCCCTAAGGTGATCGCCAGTGTCAAGGAGTTTGCCTGTAGTGATTTCAATCAGAAAGAATGTTAAGGTAGGCCCAGGATTGTAGACTGGAGGAAGCGACCTAACTAAACTCTCCCAACATTCTACTCCCAAAACCTTTAAAATAGTTACTCAAATCAAACTGTGGAGTAGAAGAACCAACAAAAGGTCAGGGTGATACACTTCCAAACCAAGACAACATAGGAGGTCATCAAGAGAGGTCTGTGACATGAGGGCAAAAATTGGCTGAAAGTGCATGCAACAGCAACATCAGTGGTAAACCTTGGAGGTGGCCATGATGGTGGCAGCAGCAGAAGTTTTGGGAGCTCTTAGCCCAGAGATGATGATGGGGTCAGATAAATGGTTAGAAAGAGATTACAACTGGTCCTTTCTTGACACTTGGTTTAGCAGAAACTGGTTGGCAGTTCCATTGCCCATACACAATTTTGGGCCACAGTTCCAGGGTGGAGATGAGGACTTACGGTCAATCACAAAGGAGCAGGAGCCCTGGTCACAGTTACAAGTTGAAGAGGAGCACTAGTGCTTGTGGCTATAGGAGAACAGGAGACCTGGTCAGAGTTCCATGGCCAAGAAGAGCACTAGCTCTTTCAGCTACAGAGAAGCAGGGTTCTTTTTTTAGTGAAAATCAGAACAGAGACTAGGAGAGCAGTGATTTCTCCTCTTTCTGTATCTCATCACCTTGGAAGCACAGAAAACTTGCAGTTCCCCCAGAAATAGTGCTGAAAACCGAAGCATGAAAAAGCCTGAAGCTTGGGACAGTGCCTTCCCACCCCCAGGTGAGCAGAAATAAACCTTAACATAAAGTTTAAAGTAAAAAATATCCTTGGAAAATGAGCAAACAACAGCAAAAGAACTTGACAACTTGATATTCTTGAACAAGACAACTTGACAAAAAACCACTGTTGTGGCAGGGAAGACAAAGAAAAAATTCAAGAAACAACAATGTGAAAACGATTACAACCAACAAAAATTCCTGGAATAGTTAAAGAAAGAGATAAGAGTGGTAGAAGCTAAACTGGGAAAAGAAATGGAAATGATGCAAGAAAATTATGAAAAGAGAATTACAGCTTGGTAAAAGAGACACAAAACAATACTGAAGAAAATAAAACCTTTAAAAAAAAGAACTGGCCTAATGGTAAGAGAAGTGCAAAAATTCATTAAAGAAAAGAACTCTTTAAAAAGCAGAATAGACCAAATGGAAAATTAACCAAAGAAAAGAAACTCTGAAGAAAATACTGGTAAAATTGTAAAAGAAGCACAAAAATCACCAAGGAAAAGAAACTCTTTAAAAAGCAGAATTGGCCAAATGGGAAAAGTGGCACAAAAAGCTCACTGGAGAAATAATTCCTTAGAGGTTATAATTTAGCAAATAAAAACTAATGACTCCATGAGACATTCAGAAACAATATAACAAAGACAAAAGAAGGGGGGAAGAAGAAAATGTAAAATATCTCATTGGAAAAAACAGCAGGCTAGGAAAAAATAGATTGAGGAGAGAGAATTATTGTATTACCTGAAAGCCATGATAAAAAAGGTCCTAAATACCACATTTCAAATAATTATAAAGGATTATTGCCCTGATATTTTAGATCTAGAGGGTAAAACAGAAATTGAAAAAATCTACTGGTCATTTTTGGAAGAGATCCCAAAATGAAAATTCTTAGGAATATTATAGCCAAATTTCAAAACTCCCAGGTTAAAGAGAAACTACTGCAAACATCCAGAAAGAAACAATTTAAATATCATGGTGTCATAGTCAGGATCACACAAGCTTTAGCAGCTTCCACTTTAAATGAATGAAGGGCTTGGAACATGATATTTGAGAAGGCAAAGAAGCTAGGATTATAATAAAAAATAACCTACCCAGCAAAATTGAGTGTAATCCTTCAGAGGTAAAATAGATATTTAATGAAATTGTAGATTTTAAAGCATCACTGATGAAAAGACAAGAGCTGAATAGAAAATTTGACATTCAGACATGAGTGCGAAAAATGTATAAAAAGGCAAATCTGAAAGAGGAATCATCAGGGACTCAATAAAATTAAACTATTTGCATTCTTATATGGGAAGATAATAGCTGCAATCCCTACTAATTTTATTATTATTGGGGCAGTTAGAAGTAGTCTACAAAGAAAAAATATTTCAGTGTCAGATAATTTTGTTGGGGTGATTTAAAAAAATAACATATGAGGAAGAGCAATGTACTGGGAAAAGGGAGAAGAGAACTAGAGTGGGGGAAATTATTTAACATAAAAGAGGAATGCCAGGAAGAACTTTTACAATGGAGGGATAAGTAGGAATGGGAGTGGTGGTGGACAATGCTTGATCCTCAGTCTCTTCGGAGTTGGTTCAAAGAGGAAAACTCACACACACACACACACACACACACACACACACACACACACACACACGTACATATATACATACATACACGCACTCAACTGTGGTATAGAAATTTATCTTACCCAACAGGTTAATAGGAGAGGAAGGGGATATGAAAAGGTGGGGAAGGGAATGATAAAAGAGAGGGCAGATTAAAGGAGGCAGTGGTCAGAAGCAAAAGAGAGTTTTGAGGGGGGAGCATATAAAAAGAGAGAAAGAAGGATAAAAAGAAAATAGGATGGAGGAAAATACAATCATGATAAGTATGGATCTGAATGTTATGAGCTCACCCATAAAATGGAAGTGGATAGCAGAATGGATTAGAAAACAGAATCTGACAATGTGTTGTGTATTTATGAAAGACACACTTGAAAGAGAAAGACACACAGAGTTACAGAAAGGAGATGGAACAGAGTTTATTATGGTTCAGCAAAAGTTAACAAAGAAAGGCTAAGTTAGCAATGATGATTTTAGAGAAAGTAAAAGCCAAAATAGACCTATTTAAAAGAGATAATCGGGGAAGCTAAATTTTGCTAAAAGGTACCATAGATAATGAAGTAATATCAAAAATTTTTATAGCAAGTTTCCCTGATAAAAATCTCTTTTCTCAAATATATAGAGAACTGAGTGAGATTTATAAAAAAAACAAGTGCCTTTCCTTAATTAATAAATTGTCAAGGATATGAATAGGTAATTTTCAGAAGAAGACTAAAGCAATCTATAGTCATGTGAACAATGTTCTAAATCACTATTTGTTGGAGAAATGAAAATTAAAATAATTCTGAGGTACCACCTCACCCCTATCAGAAATGACAAATGCTGGAATAGATGAGGGAACATACTAATGAACTATCGATGCGGTTGTAAACTGGTCTAACCATTCTAGAGAATTATTTGGATCTATGCTCAAAAGGGTTATAAAACCGTGCAGACCCTTTGACCTAGCAATAGGTTTATACCCCAGACAGACCAAAGATAAAGGAAAAGAAACTATATGTACAAAAATATTTATAGCAACTCTTTTTGTAGTGGCAAAGGAATAGAATTGAGAGGATAGAGAGTGCCTGAACAAGTTGTGGCATATGATTATGAGGGCAGCCTATTGTGCTATAAGAAATGATGAGGGGAATGGTTTTTAAAAAGTGATAACCTAAATAAACTGATGCAAATTGAAGTGAGCGGAACCAGGAGATCATTATATATAGTAATAACAATATTGCAATGATGGTCAGCTGTGAAAGATTTAGCTATTCTAATCAATACAATGATTCAAGAAAATTCCAAAGGATTCATGATGAAAAATACAATCCATCCCCAGAGAAAGAACTGATGAATTCTGAGTGCAAATTGAAGTATAGTTTTCTCATTTTCTCTGTTTTCTTGCTTTCTTGTCATGGTATAATGAATATGGAAAGATTTTTCATGATTTCATCCATATAATTAATATCATACTGTTTGCCTTCTCAATGGGTAGGAGGTGAGAGAGAGAGAGAGAGAGAGAGAGAGAGAGAGAGAGAGAGAGAGAGAATGGGAGAGAGAGTGAGAGAGAGAGAGAGAATGAGAGAGAGAATGAGAGAGAGAGAGAATGAGAGAGAATTTGGAACTCAGATAAAATTTTGAAAATAAATAAGAAATAGTTTTCATAAAAGAACATTTATTATCAATGGTGAGGTTCTCCACATCTTTAGATTATGTTGTACAAATGGTTTTGATTCCTACAACATTACTGCATTAGGTAGGACTGAGATTTCTGAGAAGACAAAGTTTTACACTTTGGATAAATTGTATAGAACACATATTTCTCAGATTATGGCATACAGATGCTTGCACAGACTATTAAATTAGTCTCTGTCTGTTTGTCTGTCTGTGCCTTTCTCTGTCTCTGTCTCTCTGTCTTTGTCTCTCTCTGTTTCTCTTTGTCTGTGTGTGTCTCTCTATCTGTCTCTGTCTGTCTGTCTTTCTCTATCTCATAGTCTTTGTGGAGTCCAATGTGATACTTGCTGTTCCAGAAGCCCATATCTCTAGGTTTAGAATTATTTAATCTAATCGTTTTTCTAAAGCATAAGTCTGACCATGTCATGCCATGTTCCATGCTCCTCCACAACCTCAGTGAGCTTGATGGACTCCCTACTATCCCCGGAATCAAATATATGCTCCCTTATTTGGCATTTAGAGCTCTTCATAACCTGGCCTCTTTGTAAATTTCCCAGTTTCCTTACTCTTTTCCACATACTTTCCACTCCAGCAACACTGAGCTATTTCAAATCCTTAGATGTGACACTCCATCTCCCATTTCCATGTTTGCATTAGATGACCCCGAACCTGGAATACTTTAGTCTCTGCCACCACTCTTCCCCCTATTGTCTTCTTCTCTGGATTCCTTCAAGATTCAAATCAAATGCCACTTGCTCTTGGAGATCTTTCCTAATATATCCAGGTACTAATAATTTGCACCTTGACTTTTGATTTTGATAGCAACTGCAGCTCTTCCCATCCATATCCTAGGGTAGCATGGACACTGTCTGTGTGGGATGTGTTGTGTAAAGGAAAGAGCAATACATTTGAAATCAGGAGATGTATAGTGCTTACTATCTATGTTAACTTTCAAAAGTTGCTCAATTTCTTTACGTCTCAATTATCTGCTCTGTAAACTGAGGACATGAGGTTAGTTGATCAATAAAGTCTTTTCCTAGGTCTTAATCCTATGGTTCTATGAATGATATTGAATGCAGGGTATGGAGGAATAAAGATGTCAAAATATTAAGGGAAAATAAATAATGGATGATTCTGAAGTTTAGAGTGCATTGTAGCCTCCTTTTAGCTTATAGAAACCCCGATTGACCATATAGTAAGACATCCGTGCAAATCTATTTTAGATCTCATGACATAATGGTAATTGATAGGAGCAAATTTGGAAATCTGTCCTTCTCATCTACCCACATGAGCCAAATTCAATAATTGTTGTTGCAGTTTAGACTTTCCTATGATCAGCAGCAGGTACTGGGGCTGAGAAAATGAGATTTCTGAAAGTAAAGCAGATTATGCTATAGGGAGGAGAGGGTAAGGAAAGAGCCTCAGAGACAAAGAAATTTAGTGTGAGACCTTTAGAAGAGTGCTACCTTAGAATCACTAATCGTTTTACTTTTCTTTCAGGAGGCAGGTCAATAAGAGTTATATTCCAATTATATTTATACCCTATTTTATCTGTGAATCATGTTTCTACATCCAGTATTTATTCAATCATGACAATACCTCTTTGAAGTAGGTAGGATGAATATCATCCAAATTTTACAGGTGAGAAAACTTAGGCTTAGAAAGTCTAAGTGACTTACTTAAAATTATACATTAATTTGGGGCAGTTATAGGACTCAAATCAATGAATGCTTACTTTTTATAGTTCTTTTGACCTTTCTTCTACAACATGGTGACATTATAAGCTGAGGGGATCAGGATTTCATGCTGACTGGCATCCCTGTCTGTTTTCAGAGCACTAGCTCTAAAGGCAGAGAACCTGATTTCAAATTTGACCTCTGATTCTGCTTATATGACTTTCAGCAAGTCATGTAACCTCCAGGGCTTTCCATTTTCTCATCTTTAACATGAAGGGGTTGGACTAGAAGTCGCTTATAGATTTAAATCTACAACCTGTGACGACAACAAGAATTGAATGTATTTTTATTCTGTTATCTCCCCTTGCCTTTCTCTATATCAATGCCTTCCTCTAGCTGCCTCTCCTTTCTTCTCCCCAATAAATTACCTCCTGTACACCCAAACCCCAACTCTTTCCATGGTATAAGACCCATTGTTAAAAACCCAGATAGGATAAAAAAGCATTTTTCTTTTGAATTTTCTCTCCCTCTCTTGCCATTGCTACTGGGTGAGGATGTGGACTCCAAACTGATCCATGCATCAACTTTAGTTCCAGTCCGGCAGGATGAACTAACCAGACCATTAAAGACTATCAGAAATGTTGTGTTATTTCACTAAGGGCTTGTTGTTAGATTTTAGGTTTTTGTTACAGGTAGCTTGTCTGAATTCATTATGAACATCTAATTGTGGAACCATGAAATGTACTTTAAAAATCACTTTGTTTCTTATCCTTGATATCAAAATCTACAAATGTCTTCAGGATACATATGATAAGTCTCATCAAAAAGAAAAAAATGGCATTCACTTTGACTATCAGTTTTGCCTTGGCCTGTAATGTAGCCTATATTTAATCTGGTGTTTTAACTGGAGTGGACATTCCTCTTAATTTTGAATAGCAAATGAGTACAAATAACATTAATGATACGGCCATTACCCCTGATCTTCAGATTAATGAATCAGATTCATATCAGTTAGACTTTTTTGAATAGTCAACTTGAATCCATTTTAATGGTTACTTAATTAGAGTGAATTAGAACTTGTAGCTATATGGGAATCCAATTAAAGGAAATGAGGATTCTTACTTCTTTGTTCAACATATTTCAATTATGGAGGAAAAAGTAACATCTTTGTTTTTTGGGAAAACAAATGAAAGGCCCACTGGAGTGCCTTTCCTGGTGAAGAAAAGATAGGTAAAATCAAAGGAACCATAGGGTTGTATAATATTCAAATGTCACTTAGTCAATGTGATAACCTCAGTTTTATAAAAGCTCAGAGCAGCAAAGTCTCTAGGAGTAATTCAATCAGCAAGAGCAAATTTCTTAACCCCTGTTACAGCAAATATCTTCCATTGATTTACAAATGATGAGAAATGCAGAGCAATCATAGTGGCATGTGGAAAATGAGCCCTCACAAGTGGTTTGAATGAGGAATTACTATTAGAATTGTCATTACTACGCTGCCTTCCCACATGAAGCATGCTTGGCATTATCTTATTATTGTCCGTGGCTGCTAAAAACTGTACATAGTGCCAATGCAAATAACCTTTCCTTTCATAAGACATGTTTTGTTTTGCAAATCCATTTCCAGGGCCTTGGCAGAAACTGGGGCAGCTCTGCAGTTGTCATGCATTTCCAGCGTAGACCCAAATGTTAGCATTCTGCTCAATGAGCTCCGATAGTTCCTTGTTACCTTTGGGATCAAATATAAATTCTTCTGTTTGACATTTAAACCTTTTCACAGCCTTACTCCTTCCTACCTTTTCAATCTTCTTATACTTTATTATCCTATACTTATTCCACGACTAAGTCATACTGACCCTCTTGCTGCTCCTCAAATGTGACACTCCATCTCCTACGTCCGTGCCTGTTAGCTATACTCTGTGCTTAGAAAACTCTCCTTCCTTACCTTCCCCTCTTAGTTTCTCTGGCTTCCTTCCAGACACAGATGAAATTATATTTGTGATAGGAGGCCTTCCCTGCAACACTCCCCGCCCCCCATACTGATACTACCTTCCCTACAAGATAATATCTTTCTACTCTGTATATATCGTGTACATACTAAGTTATTTACACATTGTCTCCAGTGTTAGAATGCAAGTTATTTGAGCGTAGGGATTGGTTTTGGCTTTCTTTATATCTCTGTCACTTGGTACAGTGCCTAGCATATAGTGAGCGCTTAATAAATGTTTGACTCTTTAGAATGCAGGCCTGTGCCTGAAATTTATTTCAGACTTTCATTTGAATTGTTGCTTTGAAACACCATTTATTAAGTCTGAACTACACCTGGAGTATGAGAGGTGTAATAGTTCCACTATGCTCTGCACTGGTCAGACTAAACATTGAATATTATGTTTGGTTATGGGTCTTATATATCAAACAAAAATACACAGACCCATATATATGTATATATTTATGTGTGTGTCTACACACACACCATATTCCAGAGCTAAATCTATCCAATCCATCTATCTATCTATCTATCTATCTATCTATCTATCTATCTATCTATCTATGTATCCATGTATATCAAGCCTGCCAAAGGATTTTGGGCGGCCCACAAAAAATGTAGAGAATGTAAAAGAAAGTAAGTATGTAACTAGTGCTTTGTCCATGCTCCTCTCAATCTGGCTTCTGCTAGTCACTATTGTGCTTGTCATGTAACTTGGCAGGTGGGTTGCCACTGTGCACTCTCTCATGTTTGTCATGTGAACCACAGCAACCAACCATCATCGGTCTGTCTCTAGTCTTAGAAAAGCAAGATTATCTTTTATTTGTGTTTTCAGTCATTACTAGTCTTGAACAGGGACAAGGTGAGTTCACAAAGTAATTTTTTTAACCTTAACGTGGTTTCATGGTAAACAAAAATCTTAAGTAATTATCATTAATTCATATTAATTGAACTTTCCTTTTTAAAATATGGTTTATTTGCAAAATAGTTTAATCATTAATTATACCTTTACTTGGAAAATGAGCCACCTAAAAACCTATCTGTGGCCCAGAAAAGTTTAACCTAATTTTGGCCCCTACCTACTGCCAAGTTGTGCAGTTCTGAGATTATATATGTGTATGTGTATGTGTGCACGCGTGTATGTGCACGTGTGTGTTTGATGTATATATGCACACATATCGGTATATGTGTGTATATGTATGTTTATATGTTTATGTGTATATTTCTCTATCTCTATTCATCCATCCATCTATCCATCTGTCTCTCTATCTATCTATCTGTCTGTCCATCTATCTACCAGAAGAAATACCTTGAGAGGAGGCTGGTCAGTACAATAAGGAACAATCTTAATGACCAGTGGAAGGAATTGGGTTGATCATATTTGTTGTACTTGACATAGAAACTAGGAGCAATGGACAGAAACTACAGGGAAGAAGTTTTCAGCTAGATCAATGGTTGTCATCATGATACTGACCATGATGAGGACAATGTTGATGATAATCTCCCCCGAATTAAGGCTGTCACAAAATGGATTGGGCTGCCATGGGAGTCAGTGACTCTTCCATCATTTGAGGTGTTCAAACAGAAGTGTATGTCTTTTATTTGGAATGCTTTAGGTTTCACACTTCATAGAGGAGATAGGAAAGATGCCCATCAAGGTCCTTCTTATTTGAGGACTTGGAGAATACAGTATGAGAATATCAGCATATGGTTTCTAAGAGTTGCTATGGCCAAACAATTCATAATGCTGACAGCAGCCTAGTGATAAGCTTCTCCAGACATGACTAGGTTGGTCCTCAAATGAAAGAAATGTAGGACATCATTGAAATTATGCTCAAAGCTTTTCTACCTTGTTAGAACTTAACAGAGCTAAAACTCTAGTTGGATATTATTTAAGAATCCAGGTTCACCTCCATCTCAAGCCTTGGAATAGGGCTTGAATAAAGAAGAAATATAATAAATATTTCCTTAATATTAATTGAATGAATGGCTTGGTATAGGTCAGGATGTTCCTTCAACATACGAATTAAATCCTGCCTCCTGCTTGTCCCATCATCTTGGTGATGATTTCCTTCTGTGAACTCCTGGAACATATATTGACAGCACTTGGCACTTAACCTAAATTGCTTTGTGTTGTCATTTATCCTCTGCTATATCTCATCCATTTCCATATTGAGACTATATATTAAAGAGCAGAGAATATAGCATATTTTCTGTATTCTCTTTGTCAAGTATATGAATGAGAGTTTGTACAGGATGGGAAAACCTGAATGGATAGCTAAATCTGTGACAACACAAATCCATTTGACTATATTTGAAGATCTGGATAGGCCAGGCATTGATGATGATAAT
Organism: Trichosurus vulpecula; assembly: GCF_011100635.1. Classification (NCBI taxonomy): domain Eukaryota; kingdom Metazoa; phylum Chordata; class Mammalia; order Diprotodontia; family Phalangeridae; genus Trichosurus; species Trichosurus vulpecula. The sequence continues at coordinate 159,884,090 of NC_050574.1, forward strand.
ATATACTGGACTTGGAGACAGGAGAAATCTTCATCTAAATTCCACCTTGGGCATTTACTAACCTTGTGAGATTGAGGTAAAGTCAGAAAAGTGCTTTGAGTGTCAATTTATTCATCCATGTAATACAGCTACAGATCTTAGCTTGTAGTCCCTGAACTTAGACACACATACACATATATAGACATGTATATGTATATATGTACATACACACATATACATATATAAACATGGAAAGGAAATTATATAAATATAGATAACTATATTTCAATATAATTTGTTTTCATTGTAATTTTATGCATTTTTTAACTTAAAATCATCATTCAGAGAAGGGGTTTATAGGGTTCACAATACTGCTGAAAGGTCCATTAAACACATACAGAAAATACTGAGAACTCTTCATATAATACCTACCTGACAGGGTTGCTGCGATGATCAAATTAGATAATCTCTATAAATGACTTTCTAAAACTTAAAGCACTATAGAAATGTCAACATTTTAAAAAAATCAATGATAACTTGAAAGGCAGTAGGTTGTGGCTAGAGCACTGAACTTGGAGTCAGGAAAATGTGAATTCAAAGCTCACCTCTCATTCTTACTAGCTCTGTGATCTTGAAAAGGACAATTAAAATTCTTTGAACCTTGGTTTCCACAGGTGTAAAATAGGGATAATAATAGCACCCCATCACAGGGTTTCACTAGAGATCCTATGCCATAATGTATATAAAGCTTATAGCAATACATAAATGTTAGCTATTATTATATCACTTTTAATGGCACTTCCATTAAGCAGATGATGACCTCTATGCTTAAAGTCTCAGGCCAGCTCTAAAATAATTTTGTAAGCTAATATTGCTTATGGAGCTCAACTCTTTTATTCAAAGAAAACAATTGTTATTTTGATCCCTACATTTCTCTGCTAGGCTAGGTTTAAAGGAAATATTTAGGTCATTTGCAGCATTAAATTTACACTTAAACTTTTCAAATTGTTGAGGGGGGTATCGTTGGTGTTTGGGCTTCTTTCTTGGGGAAAGACCAATAAAGACATCACAGTGCAAGATGAAAAGGGACTGAAAAGGTTGAAGACTATAGGATTCTCCAATCACACTCGACGTGACTTGCCTCTGAAAAGGATTTGCAGTCAAGTTAGAGTTAAGTTAACAGCATTGCAGCTGAATGGTGCAGTAGTTTTTCCATTAAGATAGGGATTCTGTTTGTAACTGCCTAGAAATCAGCATTTTCCTCCTGTTGGGACTAAGATTAGGTAGAAATCTGTATTTATAGGGGAATAGGACACTGTTGAAAGAGTTTAGTGTGGAGAGTATATTTTTTTTAAATCTCAAGGGGAATCTATTACCATTTTAAATGATAAAACTAGAGTAATACCTTGGACTTGTAGAACACTTTATCTTTTCAAAGTATATTACTTGCATCATCTCATTCGATTTGCACATCAGCCCTATTAGGCAGTCAAGGAAGGCATCATTATCTATCCCCCTATTCCAGATGAAAGAACTGAGGTACAGAGAAGTTAAATGACTTGTGTGAAGTTAAACTGCTAGTTAAATGATTAATCTAGGACTAGAATAGAAATAGCAGGCATTTCCCAAACTCCTTCCGTGTGTTCAGAGTCCTGTGTTAGGTGCTGGAGGAGACAAAAAAGACCAACTTGGACATAATATCGATCTTCATGCACCACCAATGTCATAGGGGGATATTAAATTCTATTCAATTTAATGAGCACTTATTAAGCCATTACTATTTGCCAGGCACTATCCTAAACTTTGGGAATACAAAAAAGAGGCAAAAAACAATCCTTTCCTCCAAGGAGCCTGCAATCTAATGGGGAGACAACATGTAAACAAATACATACAAAGCAAGTTATATACAGGATAAATAAGAAATAGTTAACAGAAGGAAAGCACTGGAATTAAGTGGTTGGGGAAGGCTTCCTGTAGGAGTTAGGATTTTAATCAGGACTGAATGAAAGCCACAGAGGTCCGTAGTCACAGTGAAAGACAGAGAGCATTCTAAGCATCATGGAGAGAATATATTTATATATCTATATCTATATCTATGTCTATACATGTATATATATGTATATGTGTACACTTATATACATATTAATATTAGTGAAAGGCATGCCAACCAAGTTCTATGTGAGGACAATTCTGGCTTAGGGAACCAGGCTCTCCTTACTCCTGGCCAAGTGATCAGGTTTAGCTCAAATCTGACCCACTAAAGATCCCTAAAGCCAAGGACCCAGAACACAAGCCAAGCAGTACCTGTGTGTCTCCCTAAAGATGACAGCATCTTGCTTAGGGCCTTGCCATGTTGATTTAGGAAAGAACTTTCTTTTCATGGAAACAAGTCTTGAATGTTAATTTAGACAGCACCATGGAGGTTCACAAAGCTATGGCTGCAGTGGTCTCAATCAAACAGAGACATGTGTGATAAATCAGGGAATGGTTTGAATGGACAGAATGGACAAATGTGGCCAGTGAGGGGCTGAATTGGGGAAGGCAGTGTACAATGGAAATCTATTTTAAGAGCTAGCTGAAGGTAAAAAATAAGGCAAGGCAAGGCCTTTCTTAGGGAAAAAGGCAAATTCACTCATCAATATCTAACAGGTAAAAGTTATAGAATATATGTGGTGTAGTGGAATTTATTTTGGAGTTCAACTGAGAAATTTTCTATTTGACTCCAGGCTTTGGCACTTAGCTAGCTGTGTGATTATGGGTCAGCAGTCAACTCCTTTGAGCCTTAGTCTACTTCATCAGAAAAATGAGCATAATAGCATCCTCAATATTACAGGTTGTTGTGAGGAAAGTACTTGTAAACTATAATATGTTAGAAAAGTTACTAATGTATTCTCTTAAGTGGGGGAGAAAAAGTAGGTTCTCCGCTCCATCTCCTTCCCCACTCCATTAGACTTTCAGTTCCTTGAGAGTAGGGTATACCGCATATACACTTTAGCATTGACAGCGACTGGTAGAATGCCTTTCAGAAAGTAGTGAAATGAATTGTGGAAAGAAGACAATGGGGCACAAAACTGCACAGCTTCGTAGATGGAGCAAATATCAAAAATCTGATCTGGTGGTCATCAATATTTTAAGGATGAAGAATCTTTTCTAAATCAAAATTTAAGACTTCCAAATTGTAGTAGAGGTACTATTAGTGTCCATTGATTGTGAAAAGTCTTATTGACCAAAAAATTAGTGCAATAAATTTGGTAACCCTTTGCATGAATGTCTGCTTTATTAAACACTATGTCTTCTAGCTACATTTACAAATTTACATATATAGGATATGTTATTTATTCAGTAGGTTTGTTTATTAAATTGCGTATGTGCTCATCAATCCTTTCTAATATCTCTTCAACCCTATAGGAACCACTTATTGAGGCCAGCCTTTCTATTTCACAACAGAGAAAGCTAACATCTAGAGAAAAAAAATATATTGTCCATTGTAACATAGTGAGTGCCAGATCCAAGACTAAAACCCAGTAGTTGAGGAATCACACACTCACAGAATATAAGTTGGAATGGACCTTAGAGCCCATCTAGTCCAGCCCATACACCAAAGTTATCCTTGCTATACCTCCTGGAGAAATGGTCATCCAGTTTCAGCTTGAAAAGACCTTTGCTCTCTAGATATTCCATTCCAATTTTGGACAGTTGTAATTATTGGGAATAATTTCTTGAGATTAAGACTGAATTTGTCACATTGCAACTTCCACTTACTCCTTTTGGTTGTGCCCACTGCTGCCAAACAAAGCAAGATAAGTTTTTCCTCTGAATGATACCCTTTCAAATACTTGAATGTAGTTTTCATGCCCCACACTCATCCAGTCCCTTTTTTTCTAGATCCGTTTCCTTCAACTAATCCTATGTGGAACCATTCTGGTTGCCTTCCTATGGGCATTCTACAACTTATCAATGTCCTACTTAAGCTATGATGTCCAGTGTAGAACACAATAATTTAGATGAGGTCTGATGAGGCAATAGTACAGTAGGGTTATTGCTTCTCTATTCCTAGAGGTCATGCCTTTCTTAATGCTGTTTAAGAATGCATATACTTTTTTTTTGGTTGCTATGCCACACTGCTAATTTCTATTGAGTGGTCAGTCCATTGAAACTCATAGATCTTTTTCAGAACTGCTGCCTAACTACGCCTCCTTCATCTTGTACACATGAATTGGATTTTTTTTTTTTGCAGTAAAATGTAAGATGTGGCATTTATATCCACTGGATTTCAACTTATTCTAAGATTCAGTCCAATGTTCTACCTTCTCAAGAAAATTTGGGATCTTGATTCTATCAAGGGCATGTTAGCTCTTCCTCCCAGTTTTGTGTTACTTGCAAGTGTGAGGAGGATATGCTTTCTACTGAAAGATCTCTGTGGTACTTTACTGGACAGTTTCTGCCACGTTGACAGTGAACCATTAACACTGGTTTTTTGAGTGTGTTTATCCAACTAGTTTCGAGTCTGTCTTATTATTTTGTAGCCCACATTTTTCCATCTTATTTATAAGACTACTGTGACCTTTGTAATCAAAACCTTTGCTAAAATCTAAAAAAAGCTACAGTCACAAAATTCCCCTCATCTGTTAGATTAGTAATACTGTGAAAAAAATAAGATTAATTTTAAATGTCCTGTTCTTGGTGGAACCTTCTGGGTTTTTTCAATTGCTGTTTCTCTTTTTAGATGTGTGCCAATCATCTCTTTAATAATCTATCATGTAATATAACATTATATATAATAACATATTATATGACATGATAATCCTGAATTTTCTGCATAAAGTCAAACTCACTATCCTTTAGATTTTAGGCTCTGTTCTCTTTAAAAAATAATCAGGGCAACCTGTTCTCTTTTTCTGTTTTGTGAGACATCTCCCACTTTACACGCTCTTTCAAATATCACCGATAGTGATTCAGCAGTCACATTTGCTGGATTTTTTTTAGTACTGGAGTATGTCACTCATTTGGGTCAAGTATCTTATATTCATAAAGGACAAATAGGTATTCCCTTACTATTTTCATACCTATCTTGTGTAGCAACCCAATTTTAGTCATGTTTTAAAATTTTTCCATGCAAACTTATTCTCCTTTGCGGAAACAATAACAACAAAAATTGCACACTCTGTTGTCTGTCAGTTAACATCAGGGAGGTGATGTGATGACATGAAAGTGAATTGGATTTAACTGAGGGAGGGCTGTGCAAAGTCACCAGCCGCACTTTCTCTTTCAGAGCCATCTGAGTCCAGTGGTGAGATATCTATCAGGATGACTGGAGATGGCCCCAGATGCAGTGGGAGACCTTGGCCTTTTTAAGCTAGTCTTTTACAGGTCTCATTGTGACTGAGGCAACACCCTTTCAGTAATTAAGGCTAGATAAGAAATGAGGCAGAGAATGTCCTTTTTCAACCTAGTCAAAAAAAGTCATTCTGGGAGGGGAATACCCTCGGGGATTTCTGGCCAATACAGAAACAATTCCTGTTTACATTCACTGTGAACCAATCAGGACCCAAACAATGACCAAGTGCGGCTTGGCCTGGGACCTATTATACACCCAAGGCAAAGATTTCTTGACTTGCCTGTTCCTCCCAATATATGTAAATGAACCTTTTTCTTTTAACCCTAACTTTCTTTGACATCCTTAGCTCATTCTGAGCATCAGCTCAATGGTCATGAATTTTATAGGACTGTGATAACCTTTTACATTCATCCTCTCAAGCTTGGTTTTGCTTGATATTTTCTTTGTTCATTCACACCAATCCCTTCAGACAAATTCCATTTTTTTTCCTATTTGTAGTTGTTTTTCCTCTTTGGGTTCTCCAGATTTCATTGTTGAGTATCCATGGTCTAATTTACCCCATAGCTCTTTTGGTCCTCTGAACCCTTTGAAATCTACTTTCCCCAAAATGGATGCATGTCAGACCTACATCCAGATTCATTCTCCTCTCTATTAAAACTCTACGAGGGAGTGACCATCCCTCCTCAGGATTACCATCGTTTCTACCCCAGAAATCAAAGCTACCCTGAAGTGAGAATGAGAAACAGAACAAAATTTCCCATTGTGGGTTTTCTTCACCTTTTAAAGATTGAAATTATCTCTAAAATAAGTCAAAGAATTATTAGCTGCTCTGCTTTTGATAGAGGTTTGGATACCTGAAGTCCTCCATTACACCAGCATTCTGATCAGCTTCCCAAACTCCTCATCCATTCCTTCTTTCTTTTGAGCTGGTATCTAGTATATTCCAGCATATTCTATATAATGACTTCTGTTTCTCCCTCTATTGACTTTGACTCAAATATTACTTCCTTTTTTTCTCTCTTCTGGGTCTTAGATTTCTTCATACAAGTCTGCCCTCTTAATACACAATGCTACCCCACCCCAACACTTAACTATTCTCTTATTTTGAATAAGGTATATATGTATATATATATATATATATATATATATACGTATATGTATATATGTATATATATATATATATATATATATATATATATAGCCAAAGCTATAGTATAGTCATGGGTTTCATCTCACTATATCTCACTGATAGCTAGAAGCTCAAATTTGCCTTCTTCTTTTTTGTGTTAGCACCTCTAGTTCCTCTTATTTGTTTTCTAAGCATATGTCATTCATATATAGACATTTGAAACTATGGGTTTTACTATTGCTTCCTTTCTTAGATTTAGTCTCCTGTGAACTTTTGAGTGTCTCAAATAATCTTGTTCTTTGTAGCTAGCTATCTCAATGACATATAGCTTGAAATATATATACATATGTACATATACATAAATATATAATCTTTAGCTATCATCTATTAATCTACATCAATTATATCTATATGTAGCTATGTCTATATATCTATCTGTATAATCTATATCTATATATCTTTATCTATATGCAATCTTCTCCCTGTACCATCTTGTATAGTTTAAAGTGCTTTTGATTATATTTGCAAGATACTTGTCAAATACATTTTTACCAGCCTTTGTTAGGTGTATGCCATCTCCTGGCAGAAATTCATCCTCTATCTACTAAACTGTGGTCCAGAAGTCCAAATCCTTTTCTTGGACTATAGATTCTGAACATGATGTTAACTAATCAAATTAATTTCTTTCTTCTGAATCCCTTTTCCTTCTGTGAGAAAGAGTGAGGAAATGATAGTCTGTGTCTCTAGGGTCTTTAGTTTTATCTTTGTAAATTTTTGGCAGTATTTAGTAGGTTCCTTCTAATACTACTCTGTGTACCCATATGAATCCTCAGAAGTCACTTGTCATGTGCTTTGAGAAGTCTTGAATTGATCCTTGTTATATCCTGGTTAGCTACCTTGGGAAGACAACATATCTCTCTGTTGTTGTTATCAGACTGACAAATTGCTGCTGCAGTATCCCTTAGGAAGGAAACACCAACTATTATGCTCTTCTTTCTTTGACCTTCCCTGTTTTCTTATCTCATTGCTTCTGTGGCTCTACTAGGTCTATTCTTTGGAGGATGAGGAGTTTTTCCTCTTTAAAGTATCCATCTCCCTCCTTTCTAGAGGATTTTCAAATCTATCTCTAATTATATACTTATTTTCCTTTTTCCTTTTTGCTCCATGTAACACTTTTCCACTATTCAACAACATGCTTTCAGATCCATTTTTTAAAACCACTGAAGCCTTGTTTGATATTTTTAAGAAAAAAATTTATCTTACCTAATAACCTGGAGCCTAGGGAGGCATTCTTTGAGTCTCTTTATCTTCTTAAGGAGGGAAATAAGCCTATACTTGCCATACATAAAACTGTCCTTCAGTTAAGGCAGAAATGCAAATATGACAATCTTGATGCAAGTCAATGTGTAATTTTCTCTTCTTTCTATATGTGATACTTTTAGCCTTGAAAGAAAAAAAACTACTTGTACCTTCTCATACCTTATTGCTAAGCAATTGGTAAAAACTTTTAAAGTCAATTATAAACATTTAACAACTTGACAACTCCACTCAATTCCTCAACAATTCCATCTCACCAACCTCTTCTTTAGTCTAGCACCAACCTCTTATATATTTCACAGATTGCTGTCTCCCACCAATCCACTTCATGAATTTGTTTTAGCTTCTAATTGTCCCATTTACTTTTCCTTATTTATCCTTACTGATCTTGTTAATTACATACTTTTCTTCCTTGTCGACTAATCCCTCATGTTCTCCAGTCTTCCTTCAGGTTCTATTTATCTAATCCTTAATCATCATGAATACTTCCTAGTTCTTTTATATTTTCCTTTTTTCTATTTTTTATCCTACTCCTATTTTAATGTAGAAATAGAATCTGACCACCCTGGAGATAGTCTTCCTTTAATTTTTTTCTCAGTTCCATGCAAATTTCACCTACTTTTGCTCCGAAATTCAATAACTGACCTACTTCACTCATCAAAACTATTCCAAATAACCAATACAACTTCCTTTTTTTCTACTATTTGACTCAAGCATTTGTCTCTTCTCCCTCTTTTCCTATAGCCTTTGATCCCAGAAGCTGGAAGTAGCAATCTAAATAAAAACATAGGGGATTGGAAGAATAATTTCTCTCCATTACATCTCAACTGCTCTTCTATCCTGATTGTTATATGAAATATGTGAAGACACAGATTTCAAGATTAGAGTTAGGATCAGAGAACTTATGAGAATCATTGTCAATTTCCCAACCCATTTGCTTCATTTGCTTGCCTAACTCTATAATTACAATAGTGAGGTAGAGTGGTGGTAAGTCAACTGGAGGCAGTGTGGAGGCTCTTAAAATAGTATTTGAGCTTGGTTTTATTGTATACTCCTCTAAGAACTCAGCTCACTGGAAGGAGACATAAGTTACCTGCTAATGGTTCCCAATGCTTTCCTTTTGCAATTAGGTTGTGTGTATTCTTAGCATAGTACTACAAATCTAGAAGACTTTATTTTTCTCTGGAGGAGCAGAAGGACCACCAGAGACAGAAGGAGAGAGTTGTTTTTATCTTTTTATTGACTTTAGTATTAGTCCTTTATGCTTTGCATTTTCACTCATACTATACTTGATGTATTACTAGCTTGAGTGCTTGCATGGGAACTGAGAGCCCATTTACCTTTTCTGTGGAGACCTAGTCAGCAGCTATATTTTGAAATCCATAGGGAAAACCCTGGTTCTAGGAATGAGTCTAAGAGCCTGATTTATTAGAAACCCTCAACATTGAGCCTTGTCTCTTTACACTCACATTCTTAGGTTCTGGAACAGGTTAGATAAGTTACTATAATTCAGCAATAATAGATTTGTGAATGGATGAGATGAGAAGGAAGTGAAAAGATTTAGTGATACCTATCTATGCTTGAGAAGGTGAAGGAATCCTCACCAAGTCTGGTGACAAAGATAGATCCTGGATGATGGAAGGATTACTAATAAGTTGCATGGAGGCTTATGGGAAGGTTCTAACATACTGACAGACTAAAAGAAAATGAAGGCTAGACATAGCACTTTTCTGAAGGAGATAGTAAAATAGATTCACTGAGATACCCTGAGAGAATAAGGGAAAGGAGTAGAAAGAAAGATTAGAGATGAATATTGGAGACAGCAAGTCCCATAGCAGGTGGAGGTCAAAGATTAGACAATATCAGGTTCAAAGAATAAAAACAAAATAATATAAAAGAAGAAAACACTGTAAATAATATAAAGAAAGAAAAAGTCTGAGGGAAAATGATTATTGTGTAAAATATAGACATACACTTGATAAAATAGCTGAAAAAAATCATAAAAATAAAATCCAACCAAAAGGCAGGGAACCTGCACCTTAGAATGAGCTACCTTGTAATAATCAATATTACTTTGTAAATTATCTCTGTCTGATCTACAGTGATAGATCTTATAGACAGGTTATTTATAAATGGATGTATAGAACCACAAAAACATAGGGTTAGTTAGTGATGTGAGGGACCTTGGAGGCATTTAATTTGCCTTGTCCTTTGACAGAGGAAGAAACTGAGGCTAACATAACTTAAAGATTTACCCACAGTCTCACAGACAATAAGTAATGGAAGCAGGGCTAGAATTCAGGCTCTCTAACTGCAGAGATAAAACTCTTTGTACTGCATGACATTCATAAAGACTTATGAAGACATTGTCGTCTTCAGAATTAAAACACTACATGAAGATTTGTCTGGATTCTAGAAAGTGTATAAGAGATGCTATTTAAATCAAGAATTAAATATAAATAAAGCCTAGGCATATAATTGGTTTTATTTTCTATTATTTCAATTTTTACTTGTTATTTGGCATGCTCCAGGTATTCTGATATTTTTAAGAGATAAATTACAAACTTACAAACATTTTTTAGGATCAAATATTCTACTGATCTAGCTCAGGAAAGACTGCTTCAAAGCATCTGCGTATGAATGTCTCGCGCATCCTCCTGTTGTAGGCACAAATCTTTAATTTGTATAACGGACTCCAATTGCTCTGTTCTTGTTGTTTTTTTCCTCTTAAACTACAATTCCTATTATTTTCTTTTCTCAGAGAGCAAAAAATTTCTCCTCATCCTAGAGTTCAATGATTAAAAAACTGAAACTCTAGATCTCAAAGGAATACATAATTACCTGTATCCTTTCATGATCCCCCATATCAGAAAGATTCTAACATATATCTACAATATATAAAATATGAAGGATACTGTATCCTTGTCTATTGATCCTTGTCTATTGTATCATACTCTACTACACTCTTATCTTTTACCCCTCCATCTATGATAATTCATCTAACAATATTTTAGAAGTATTTTTAAGCAACAGTAGTTCTGTTGTTTCTTCTGCATATATGGACTAGTTCTTCCTAAACCATTCTACAAATATAAGGTGATGTTACTATTAAATTATTCAGTATTTCAGGGAACTATAATTTCATCAGTATGGACATCTTCATGGACATAAATTCTAATGGACTTAGTTGATGTTCTTCAAGAGGTGATGGAACCAAAGAAAATCATCACCCAGGGACCAACTTTGGATAAGAATTAGTTAGTGTTTGGAAAACAAGCACTCCATTACCAAGACCATATTCAACACTTTTTAGCTTGGCAAATTTGACAAGATTTGGAATCCTTTGTTTGAGATTGCAGGGTCAATTTCACATCATGTAACATTGGAAGAGGACATTAGATAAATATTGTTACTTATAGGAGAGGCCTCCTGAATAAGGTAGGATTTCATTTGAATTTTGAAGGAAGCATGGGAAGTGACAGAGATAAAGCATGAGAGCATTCAAGACATAAGGGACAGTCAGTGCAAAGATAGTCAGACGAATGGTTGTGTGCAAGGAGCAACAAATAGACCAGTACAGCTGGATAGTACAGTAGATGGAGGAAAAAGATTAGAAATGTAGGACAGGATAAGGCTGTGGAGGTTTTTAAATGGCAAACTAAGAATTTTACATATGATCATGGAGGAAATATGAAGCCACTGCAGCTTAATGAATGGAATTGGGGGGACAGGATGTCATGGTGAGACATGCTTTAGAAAAATTACTTTGTCAGTTGAGTGGAAGATGAATTAGAATAGGGAAAGACTTGAGGTAAGGATACCATTTAAAAGGCCATTTCAATAGTCCAGGTGGCAGGTGAGAAGTAAGACAAGGGGATTGGCATGACATAGTGATAAATTACAGTGGCAAGGGATTATTGGATGGCTAATTTGGGGATCATTGAAATTGTAAGCCATAGAGCACAACCTAGTTAGGGTGGCAATTGCAGTTAGAAAACATGAACAATGATGATAATGAACAAACAAAGTGTACTATCTTCTTCCAAAAGGAGAAAAAAATGTGAAGTATGAGGGAAATAATTTTCTATACCATGTAAGGAAAAACTTCTTACAATTAGAACCGACTAACACTGGAATGTGCTGCCTCATATCAAGTAACTCCCCCCAGACAATGGCTCTGTTACAATGGCAAGTCAACTAACCTCTGTGCCTCAGGCCTCTAAGCTGCAAAATAGGGACAACACCACCTACATAACGCCTTCCTCTCAGAGGGCAATCATGATTCAAGTAGGAGATGGAAATAAAATTCATCCCAACCTTAAGAAAACATATTTCTGCATGTATTTTTAGGCTGCCATCAGGATGCTGTCAGAGAAAGGATGGAGACATTTTTTCTTCCCAGAGAGAGGTGACCATTATTCAAATCATTGAACTCCTTTGTAGCTAGTAGTTTGAACTTCAGCCTTCAGCAGATTGATCTTCTTGATCAATCTCTACAACAGTATAGATTATGATCCCCCTCCTCCCCATAACCTTTCATTTAGCCTTAGAAGTCCTTTGACATTGTATGCGTATTGTGAAATACAAGGGCTCTCCAATGTTCATCCCCTACTCTTGCTTCATTACCAACTCACCTTTTCCTCAGTCATATACTCCTCTTATCATGTTCTTTATTTGGCTTCTCTAGGAGAATCTTTCATTGTCAATGCATTGATGGATACTCAGACCCACTACTCATATCTCTGGTGCTCTTTGGTTGGCCTGAAAGTTTAGTTTTTCAGAAATTATATTGTTTTTTGACTTATTTGTCTGTAGTTTAATTGGAGAAATATTGCTGTCTAAAATATGGGCCTTTGGTTCAGGGAGTCTTGGGACATTAAAGATTCTGTGCAATTTCCTAGATACAATCTGTCCCATATGCCTTCACCTCTTCAGTTCTGGGCCCAATTTCCCCTTAATCAGCCATATCAAACTTAGATAAATGTGTTAATACAATTTTTACATTGATTGGCCATCTACCTTCTTATCATAGATTAGAAAATATTCTTCATTCATTTTTTTTCTCTGTGTGGATAGTAAGGGATAGGAGTGTCGCTGAAGCCAGGTTATACTAGCTTACAAGAGCTGCTTGTTCAATTTTCAGTGTAAGCATTTATACCAAAAGGTACCCACCATTTACTTGGAAATTGGTAAACATTACGAGTTAGGGCTTGATTTATTGTTTTGTTGACTGTCTAGGTTTAACTGATGAATAAGATATTAATAATCTAGATTAAACCTAAAGGAATGCTCTATGTACATTTTTTTCAAGAGTTGGTTGTTAAACATTTATAAGCACACTCCTGGTTAGAAACAACTCCTTTGAGTGTTTATGTGCCAATTTTATAGGCTCTGTGGCATTTGGAGACTTAATGCATAGGGCATGCTAAATTAGACATTCAATAAACTCCAAAAGAATATTGACTTTGCTTGTGTCCAGACACCTTCTCCTTGAAACCTTTTGTCACAACTTTTTGTTCCCAATCAAATGTTGAGGTGAATGTATGAATGATAAGTCATTATAGAAGATCCTCCATATACAGTGTAGGCCCGGCTCTCTCTTCCCCACCCCCACCCCCCACCCCCAGCTCCTGCAGATCCTTAGACTCTCTAGCTTGGAATAAAGAATCAGACATTCCTTTTTGGCTAGGAGACTGAAAGGTCCTGAATGAGAATGCATCTTTCAGACATTCCTCTCTGAGTGATAAGCCTTGAACAAAGAATAGAATACACTCCCGCAAAAGATTGATAGGTCCTGAACAAAGAACAGGAAATATTTCTGAGACTGCTTTTTGAGGACCTAGCCAGTTCTCAAAAACAAAATGACTGACAGGATCTTCCCCTCCCCAGGGGAGTGGCTACCCTCTCTGGCGGAGAACATCCGGGACAGTTAGCAGTAAGTCTTTCTTGTTCAGTACCTTGTAAAAGTCACCACGTGGGACAGGCACATTGGAACCTCACCCACGGAAAGGATGCTTTGCCTGGGACTATGTTCAGACAAACCAAGGTAGCTGTAAGGGGTTCCCCAGCTTAGGAAAACCCTTGGGGGCAGGTGCTGAACGTGAAGTGTATTTTGTATGTTGTATGTGTGTGTAGAAAAGAGAGGGATTCCCCAGCTTGGATAAACCTTGGGCGGTGGTGTTCCTCTGAACAGGTATCTCTGTGTGTCTGTGTCTCTGTCTTTGTCACTGTGTTAAAGGAATTGTTAAATAATATGGTTACGGGGTTAATAGAATATTTCCCCTGTCTTTCAATAAAAACTTTGTTCTGTTGGGAGTGTGCCTTATTGCCAGCGTGAATCTGAATCCGAACCTAACCTAGCTTAATTGAACAATGTAGGTGAGTTCTTTGAAGGAGATGGACTTCATTTATATCATATATGTTGCTTTTATAGGTATCATACATATTGCATTTAGAGATATAAGGGATCTTAATTTTTATAACTTGAGTGGCAATTCTTCAGGATTTGACTGCTGATGGCTTCAAAAAGTGAATCAAGTTCAGTCACTGGTGCTTTGGAAAGAGAGAGCTCCAAACCTTAATATTTTTTTTAATTGTGGGGTAGACTGAAGAGGATTCTGAGGCTAAATCAGCACAGGCTTTCTAAATTAGTCAAGATGAACAAACAATTATATGATCCAGTCATTTCACTTTTCTTCATGAATTAATCAGTCACATTTACTCTACAGGGTGTTCCTAAAATCTAGATACATAGGAAAAAATGCATATTTTCAAGGAATGAAATGAATGAAATTTTCAACAATATTTTATTTAATTGGAATATTAACACATAACATCTTCAATATTATTTCCATCATTTCTGATACAAAGGTTGATGCGCTTTGCAAGATTCACGTGAACTTGATGCAATAACTCCACATTGCCATCGATTTTAGCACATTCACTCTTTATGTGTTCAATCAAGTGTGCTGCATCTGTGATTTTCATTGAGTACACCTTCTCCATTAGCATATGCCAGAAAAAGAAGTCAAGGGGGCTAAGGTCTGTTAGTCCAAATATTTCAAAATATGCATGTTTGCCTATGTGTCCAGACTTTCGGGACACCCAGTACATTGATTAAAGTAATGTGTTGGCAACCAGATGGATACAATACTGCCGCTGCTACTACTACTACTACTACTACTACTGATTATAATAGCAAAGTAACAGCCAAAACAAAAACAGCAGCAACTAATAATACCTTTATAAAGTGATTTCAGGTTTAGAAGCCACTTCTTTCACAACAAATCTCTGAAGTAGATAAATGAATAAACTGAGACTTAAGAGGTGAAGGGACTTGCCCCAGGTCACGTAGCTCTTATGTGTCAGAGAGGATTTGAACAGAGGTCTTCCTAATTGCAAGTCCAATTGGATTTTAGGCCTAGAGATGGCCTTGTAACCCCTTTCAGTCCTCTGGTTCTTTGATGATTGTCTTAAAATCCCAAAATTTTAGTTGCTTATGATTACTCAGTATATTTGGGGGTTTGATTATAAGAATAATCCTAGAGAAATTGACTATTTTTCATCATTCTAGTTTTTTATAAATGAAATTATGATCTTAATAACAGTTTAAACTTACATTGCACTTTATAGCAAACAAAGTACTTTACAATATAGCATCTCAGTAGCGCAAAATGATATGCCCAATTTCCTGCTCTTAGGTAGCATTGTCATCTAGAGGAGAATCCTAAGACAGTTCTCAAATGTTACTCAGCAGACCACAGGATCTGAAAAAGTCTTACCAAGGCTTTCGATATGGTACTGGAAAAGAGAGTGTGTCTGTTGTCCAAGAGCCAACACAGCTAAGTAGGGGAGAGTTTATCACTTTTAGGTTGGTCCCTTGGTGTTGAAATCCTTGGCCATGACAAACCAACAGATGAGACGACTGAGGCTCAGTAGGTGGAGTGACTTAATCAGTGCCACACAGCTCACAAGTGGAAGAGGCAGGCCTGAAACCCAGGTGTTCAGGCTCTAAGTCCAATGCTCTTTCCACCACGGCATGCTTTCCTCCCAAAAAAGGAACTAGAGAATAAATATAAATGCATCTCATTGGGGTGTCTGGGTGAGTGCCACAGGTCCTGTACTGAATCCAGCATTAATTAGCAATTTGATTCTCTCTCAGGAAGTGTAAATAGCGTGGTAAGCTTGCAGATGATGCTAAGTTGGGAGTTCTTGTAAGTGCTAAGAGAAGTAAATAAATGGATTAGTAATGTAGGCAGAGAAGATGAAGTAACAAAAATGCTTCAGTGTCGAGCATAATAATTGGAAGCTAATAAATATTCAAAATCCTGGATGACATGACTTTGGGCAGGTTATTTTGATGAAAGGCTGGCAAGGACAATGCCCAGAGTGTTTCTTATACATCAAATGTGAGTTTAATTTATATCTTTTCATTTATATACTAGTGGAGAGTATCTATACCATGACAGCTTTTTTTTTAAACTTGAACAATTTAATGTATGATTCCAAAGTGACAATGCAATTCTTGTCACTCCCTAAAAAAGGCCCCACACTAACTTCTCTGGATGCGAAGAGAGCATTGTTCCTTTGGGGGATGATTGTTCTCGAAAATGTCAAGGCAAACAGGAATCCTGCTAGGTGGGTTAAATTGCTGATGCATGTTATAAGCTGAAGAAATCATTCTCTTGTTTGGGATTGCCACTAGCTAAGCTTATGCTTTTTTGACTGTTGTACCCACACAGGACCAATGCCTGTGGGACAAATGTTTTCTCAATTTGAGAGAGTATGTTCTCCCTAAAGACAGACCGTAAGTAAAGCTCAGAGATTCTCCAAGGGCATGTCCTTTGTTCTTCAAACTTCCTCCTGCAGAGGACTAAAATGTATCACAAGGCATAAATGTCATTCACCCAATTTATTTCTGTAATGATTGATTCCAAGAATAGCAACTGTCCAGAAAAACCAAATATTAACATCATTTGGGTTGTAAGGTCAAAGTTTCTAAAACTTTCCCTGTCTCTTTCCTTCCTTTATGTATTTGTTCAAAACAGAACTTATGCAGGGGCTCTCAGAGGTCCAGAAAAACTCAGCCCGTTTCCAACTTTTGAGGCCCTGAGGTACCATTAGGGATACATAGAGACTAGACCTGTGATTTTATTAGTATAGTGAACTCCCAGGAGAAGAAAGTGCCTCTAATCTTAGAGAACTGCCTAGAGAACAAAGAGGTTGAGTGACATGTCCACAGTCAATATACTTCAAAGGCAGGTCTTGAACTTAGGTCTTCCTACCTTCAAGGCTAGCTCTCTGTCCAGATGAGATTAAAGCTGTCACATTGAAAGCTGTCATTAACAAATTAAATTAAAAAACAAACAAGCAATTGAAGTACATGAAAACAAACTAAGGTGCTAAAAGTGAAATAATTTAAATTTTAAAACAAACATACAAACAAATGCTAATCTGGCATCTTCTTCGTAAATTAATTGTTGAGGAAAAGCCAGCTTCTACACACTATCACTGGTGAGGTTGTCAGGCAACAGTTTTTGAAGGTTCTAGTCTTAAAGCTAAGGGTGATGAGAATTAGACCAAGAATTATAGCTCTACAGCTGGAAGAGACTTCAGCCTCCTCTTTTTTACATATGAGTCAGCTGAAGCCCAAGAAGATTAAGTGCTCTGCCTAAGATTACATAAATTGTCACCATCGGAGGCAGAATTTAAATAAAGGTCCTTTGACTCTAGAGGCTGGGATTTTCCTACTGAACCAAGATGAATTTAAAAGATTGTTTGGGTTTGAAGTGCAGCCTAAAGGTTTTACTTTCCTTTCCTTAGAGGATTGCGTTCCCTGTGCATAGATGGCCCTCTGTCAGCTGATACGCTGACCAATCTTTAAGAACTGGCCGCAGTGCTGCTTCCTCCATATAGTTTTCCCTGCATCTTCTACCCAAAATCATAGAATCACTTCAGGGACTTGTGGCTTGACTGAGGTAATACAATTGCAAAACTAGATTGAAGGTAACTTACAAACCTCAAACCCAAAGATGAGTTTGGGGAATATCTACCCCGAGTATGTGAAGACTTCCCCCAGTGGAATGAGCAGATGAGAACTCTTTGTTCCAGTGGCCATGAAGGCAGCTGAAGCAGGTGTTGTGGAGCATTTAGAACTAGGTCAGACATCGAAGAGGTCAAAGTCATCCACTTCATATTGGGCCATTGCCAATTGTCTTGCCTTTTGTCCTGCCACTGGATGAAGTCTGGAAGCGAGAGTGAGGCTGATGACTGTGCAATTCTACCTCAGACAAATCCAATTCATGCACAAGTTCAGACATCACCCTGGGATATCATTGGTCTTCAAAAATGAAGTATGAACAACAACAATACTCCCAAATCATTACTCCTTGGAAACCTCAGAGAATTTTTCTGAAAAATCACATATAGTCCAAATATGTGAACAGATTGAAAAACATTGCAAACTATTAATAACAACATAAAACACTGATACGAATCAGTAATTAAAGAAATGCAAATAAAAACAGCTCTCATGTTATCTCTCATATCCAGCAAATTGGCAAAGATGACAAAAGATGGTAATAGGCAAAGTTGTATGGGTTGGAAAAGGAGATATACCAGGAAAAAAAATGTTGTTAGAGCTGTGAGTTTGTTCATCCATTCTGAAAATCAATTATGCAAAGAAAGTGATTAAGTTGGCTGTAATCTTTGTCCCACAGAACCTACCATGAGGAATATGGACAAAGGAGGTAAAAGATAGAAATAAAAGTTTAATTTACTTGAAAGCATTCAGAAAATTGGAAATAAAGTAGATGTCCATTTTTGGGGGGGATAACAAATTGTGGTACATGATCTTAAACAAATATAGCACCATGAAATTATGAATATGAAGAAATCCAAAGACTATAGGAAAACTTATATGAACCTATGCAAAGTGAAGTAAGAAAAACAAAGAGTACAATATACCCAAGGACTACAGCAATGTAAATGGAAAGAGCAACAACTGAAACTGAATCCTGAGTATTTATAGTCATAAAACTTGTGCCCAAGGAAGTAAGGGGATAATATACCACCTTTGCTTCTTTGCAGAGGTGAGGCACTATGGTTTTGACACTTTCTGTATACAATCAGATTTAGCTGATATGTTGGTTAGTTTTGTCAAAGTACTTTTCCCCCTTTCTCTCTCGCTCTCTTTTTTTTTTTTTAAATTATTATGAGGGATTTATAGCATGAGTAGCAAAGAGGAGAAAGGATATATTTGGAAATGAAGGGATATAAAAAACAAAAATAATCAATACCATTTTTCAAAAGGTAGTAATGACTTATCTGAATTTGGTCTCTTTCCCAGTACCTAGCTTAATATTCTGCACAAAACAGGTGATTTATCAGTGATTGTTATCTTTCATTATGGGTTTTAAAAAGCCTGGGTTTAAAAAAATACTGGGCTTAAAGCTCTTGTTTGAATCCCAGCTCTAACACTATCAATGAGACCTTAAAATACATAACTATATCTGCTCTCTGCTCTCTCTCTCTCTCTCTCTCTCTCTCTCTCTCTCTCTCTCACCTATCTATATCTAGCTACAATTTATAATCATGTATATAACAGTTCTATATCATATATAGCTGCATATAAGTGTATATGTATGTATTCATGCACATATATGTACGTATCTTTGTATATGCATATATGTTTACTTATATGTATATCTATTTATGATCCTCTCAAATTTTACATTTGTAATTGTGTGTATGTACACACATATACATATAATGTACACATATACACATATATAGATGTATATTTGCATATATGATAGTTACATATTATATAAACATACACATGCATGTCATTGTGTATATATGTGTATATAAAACCTTCCCCAGATGATTCTAGAATGAAATTCATTCACCGCATTTGTAGAGTTCTGTTGTCTGCTTGTATTTCACTGTAAAGAGATAATAGGGTGCGCTAGGAAGATCATTAGACCTGAAGTCAGGAGACTTCAGTTCGAATCTTACCTTTAAGACTAAATAATTACATGATAATGGGTAACATCATCTTTTCACCTACCAGTTTTCTCACCTGCAAAACAGGGCTCAAATTACCTACCTTGGGGCTGATATTAAGAAAGTGCTATATCAATGTGTAATTGTTATTAATTAGAACAAAATCCTGGATAAAATACTTGATTTTCTATTATTGAATTCCTTTAAACTTTTCAAGAAAAGAATCACTCTCCGTTGTGATTAGCATTAAACTAACAATAGGCCTATATAACTGTATGTAATCATTCCCAACATTTTGCTATATTAACTAGAAATCCTTGCTCTGAAACTATCTTGGACAAGTCATTTGCCACTCTGAGCTTTGTTTTTTACACCTCTCAAGTGAGGGACCTGAACCAGATAACTGAAAGCTGTTTCTCCTCTGGAATCATATGATTCTACTTTTCTGGGATTAGGCCAGGGTCAGAGGAAATCCTGTGCAGGCAGAATACTTGTTTTTGGTGTGCATTTCTGGCACTAACTGTTTATGTTAGAGGCTGGGGAGATGCTGTTCGAATGATGCTAGTCATTTATATGAACAGGCTCTGGCTAGGTTTGGTAGTATTGAGGCATTTCTTTAACCTATAGTCATTTGCACCCACAGAAACTGTGCTTAGACAGGTACTGTGTAATTCAGTGGAATGTGCAATATTTAAAGGAGTCAAAGAGCCTTTATTGCAAACTCTTGCATGAATAAGGGAGAGGAGATGAGTAATAATATATCATTCCTCATCACCATAGCTCTACATAGATGCTGATTCCAGTTAGTTTTCAGTGCGTTTACAAAATAATCAGATTTCCTCAATGTCTTGCATTTGGTGTGGGTGGGGGGTTGCAGGAGTCTGGAGTGAGTCAAAATTGGATTTGCTTTAGGCAAAACATATGTTT
This sequence comes from Trichosurus vulpecula, assembly GCF_011100635.1. Taxonomy (NCBI): domain Eukaryota; kingdom Metazoa; phylum Chordata; class Mammalia; order Diprotodontia; family Phalangeridae; genus Trichosurus; species Trichosurus vulpecula. The sequence continues at coordinate 159,904,786 of NC_050574.1, forward strand.
CCTATTTATCAAAGTTTTCAGTACCTTCACATTCTCCACTGATGCTCCATGTGTTTGGGCCTTTTCAAATTGTCACCCTTCCCCCATTCACATTCCCTTTCCTTAATCTAGCAATATAGGGATGGCCACCTTGTGCGTTCATTGCTTCCTCACATCCTGGCCAAGTGGGGTCAAGAAACATCAGCTCTGTCTCTGCCCCACTTCCCTGCACCTCCCCCACACCCTCCGCCCCTACCCAGGGTTGGACAAATACAACTTTATGAGAGGGGCCAGGGAGAGCAATGGCAGTAGAATCCATATTTCCTGATAGGCCAATTAAGGTCCTGTCTTTCTTTCTTTAATTGCATAACAGAGGGACACCATTTGTTTGCTCCAAGCTCCGGAGTGCCCCAGTGAAGCCAGCATGAACACACAGGCATACCCACTCACAGGAAGCCTGAGTTGGAGGGATTTTTTTTTTTCTGTAGGCAGCTAATGTGCAAATGCACTAATTAGATCAATGCAAATAGCAAAGGCACATTCTGTCACACCCTGGAGGCATGAAGAAGTAGCCAAGTGAGGAAGGGTGCTGGAACTACTTAAACTGTGGGCCCTTATGGCCCAGATGCAGGTGGGCTCACACTTGTTGGTGCTTATTAAGGCACCAGCTGTTAATTGAGGAACAGAAGGTGAGTGCTGGAGAATGTTTCTATTGTGGGAAAGGAGGGTCTGATAAATGTACTGTAAGTGGGGTGACTTATTTTGGTGAATAGGACGAAAACTGCTCCATCTTAGAGCAGTGAGGTGGCAGACCCTGCCACCATTTGGTAATGGGGGTTGCAAGGAGTGAGCTGAATTTGTAACTTTACTTCCTTTAAGCTCTTTATTTTGGTCTTAGAAAAGACAGCAGCAGTTATTAGAAAAGTAGATCTTGAAATGTATATAAAATACATGCAGGATAAATTGGAGATAGCCAACAGAGGGAGGATGCTAGCATTTAAAAGAATTAGGAAAGGCTCACTATAGAAAGTAGGATTTTATCTGAGCCTTAAAAGAAGCCAGAAAGGCCTGGCTTTTTATAATTCATTATTGATTCTATGATTATAAGACAAGCCACATGACAATGTTATAACTTTCATACTACCTTTATTAATAGTTACAAATCCATTTACTTTGTTCTATACTCATGGCTTAGTCATGTCTTACAAATTTATAAACAGATTCAAGCATTGTGAAAAAACAAATTTGATGTTCACAGGGAAGTCTCCTTTTTGAAGTATGCAACCAAAAAGATAATGTCAAGAACATTTTGTACCAAATGTGTCATCTTATATGGAAGTAGCTTAAGCCTGCTATAGTTCTGCTTAGCCCTAAATCATTATCAACACTCTTGACTAGAAAGTATTCTGAGTTTTGAGGCAAAATGGAAATTATACCAAAATATCATATTAATCACTTGATGTACATGGATGAAAACATATTATATGGTTCCCCTGAAAAGCTCATTGTACAGCTATTTCATCATGTAGAAATTTTTTCCAATATCAAAAGTTTGTTTAGATTCAATAAACACAACAGTGTTGACGTGTACTCTGAAATAATAGAGATGAAAGACTTTGAGATTTAATCTGGAAGCAAATTGATCCAATGGGTAAAGTCAATACTTGCAAAGATCTTGGTCTTCTCTAGGTAAGACATATCAACCAATAGTCTATCTATAGGAATGCCTAATCTTTATATAATGCCATAAAGTATGCAGAGCATGTTGCAGATATTAATCCCATTTGTTCTCACAAGAATGCTGAGATGTGTGTGATTATTGTCCCTATTCTACAATTGAACATTTTTCTAAGATAACATAGCTAGAAAGTATCTGAAATATGATTTTAACTGGCATTCCTAACTCCAAGTTGTGTATTTTATTCACTTTGCCACCCAGATAAAAGTTGAAGTCAAAAATATGTAGGAAAAAATTTTGGAACCCATGATTTCACTTCACAAAGTCATAGCAAAAGCGAAAAATGAGTTTGTTCCCCTGGACTTATCAAATGTGATGCAAAATGTTTTACCTACTGATGGAGCCTATACTATAGAAAAGATCCATGTAGTTTCAGTGGCAACACATACAATATGCTCAATTGGTTGATGAATACCTTTTAAAAAATGAATGAGTCATGAAAATTTGTTTATTGGAATGGAGGGTCTCTGGGGGGAATTATGATCAGGTCTTTGCTCTTAGAAATTACAGCAAGGTTTTCCTTAGAGTGTCCAGACATTAATTGCAGCAGATTATGTAGTGAAATGGTAGAAACTGTACAACATGTCAATATAGGCTTCACAAATTTAGTATGTATCAGATGCCTAGAAAGATGTGATCAGATGGTGTGTTGATAAGCAAAATGGGCTCCTTAGCACTTAGTACAACAAGTGCCCTTGAAGAGTTTGACTTTTGTTTGCTTTGAGTAATTCAGTATATTTCATTGAGTCTTACTAAATGCTAAGCCCCAGGCCCAAACCCCTATTAGGTGTAAAACCTATGTGGGTGTGGATTGGCAACTAAGGTGGGGCCCAAGGTGGGGCTAACTCCAGGGAGGGCCTATTTTACATGTCTGGGGCAGCAGAGACTTTTAGACCACATGGGTTTAAGTCGCCTCTTTGTGATGATTCTAGGTCACGTGGGTGAGTCGCATGTGTGACTCGCCCCTGATGCTGAAAAAGATATAAAACTAGGGGTTGGTCTCCTCTTCCTTGGAGCTCCTACCTACAGCAGTGGTGGTGCATGACTCTGGGCCAGCCCTTGTTCTGAGCTCCCGGGCTGAACCTAGATGTTGGTTACTATGAATCTGTATTCGGTCTGTCTGTTAATGTTTGTAATTTGTTTGTAATTTGCTCTGAAGTTCAGTGTGCTGGTCTCTTCCCCTGAACTAAGTGAATGATATTTGTGTGCTGAATTAAAGTGAGCTTGTCAACCCCTTCACCTTGCTTTCCTTAGTTAAGCAGATCAAAAGAACCTGTGCTGTTGGCAGCTTTCTGGGTGCCGGCTGTGGGTGGATCTTACACCCCCACAGAAGCTGCTAGCCGGATTGTGGAAACAGATGGCTAAAACTGCACAGCAGAAATCCTGCTATCTTTTATTAACATCCAACAAATCCCTGTTCTACAAATATGAACTTCAAAATATCCTCAACAACAAAAGGATTGTATAGAAACCAGAACATCATTAACAATAGAACTGCTGCTTCTATATTACATTGTTTTACGAAATTAAAAAGCAGCATTTTTACTATGTGTTACCATACTGAATAGAAATAATGTCCAAACTACAAGTAAGGGAAAACTTTCAAAATATAGAGACCTAATAAAAGAGAGTAAAACCCCATGGGAATAGGGTGAGGCTCATATCATTCCTGCCATCCTGCCTACTTCTGGAGGTGTACAAAGGAAGCTTTCAGTGAGTCTCCAGGAAATGAAATACTCTCTTATTCAATTATGAAAAGAAGACATTTTTATATTATAAAAATAATTTTAAATATAAAAAGCAGATAACCTTCACAACATTGCAGAACATTAAATATAAAATAAAAACTATAAAAAAGTGTCCTCATACTGTTTCTGTTTAAACTCCATCAAAAGAGATGAGAGTGAGATTATAGCAACCAAACTACAATATAGTGTTTTAACATCCACAAAGCTCTATAATACTTTATCTCAATTCAGCCTCTTTGAGGCTGAGCACTATGAGGTTGAACTCTGTGAGGTCTGTACAATGGCTATGATTATTTCTATTTTCCTGCTGTATTGCTGCTGCTGCTGGTACATCTTCTGAATTGAGCTTCAAGGACATGCCCAAGAGGAATTAAATTACTTGGCTTTCAAATGCCCTCGGCCTATGCTGTCCTGAATAGGGTACAATCCATTATACCTAGTCGGCTCTCAGGCTTCATTCTTTTTCATCATTCTGCTTAATTATTTATATATTATGCCTCATGCTATTTATTAATTTATATATAAGGAATAACTATATTTGTATAATAATTTATATAATTTTTATATATGGATTCTACTTAATTATTTTTATATTCCTATGTTCTCTGAGGATCTTATTTTAGGGTTCTGTTTTGGTGATCAAGAGCTGAGTCTGGATCATTCATTCATTCATTCATTCAGTAAACATTTATTAAATACCTAATATGTGGCAGCCACTATACTAAGCAGATGCCTACTCTTAAGGAGCTCATAGTCTAATGAAGAAGGCAATATGCAAACAACTATGTACTGACATGCTATACATAGGATAAATTATACACATAATAGACAACAGAGGAAAGCCACTTGAATTCAGATACGTTCAGTTACATTTGGTTAAGTAATTAAGTATGCTCTGAATCATCTTCCTGCTGTGCTACTTCCTGTAGATTCTAACTTTCTGTCACTTATTGTGTGAACAGTAATACAATCAACTCAACCATTGCTTTCAGAAAGGGAATTTCAGTCAGCTTCTCTGTGGCTCAATTCAGCCTCTCTCTAACTTGCCAGACCAAAATATCCCTATCTTACCACAGCTCCTCTAAAGGTATGCTCTCCTCCCTATTAAAATATAAGTTGCTTGAGGGCAGGGATTCTCTTTCTTTTGTATTTGTATTTCCCATGCTGAGCACAATGCATAGGATGTAGTAAGTACAAATTTCATTCATGGGTTCATTCTTACATTCGTTTTATAGATGGGGAAACTAAGGCTCCAAGATGTTAAGGAACTTTCTCATGGTCACATAGCTAGAGTATTGGAAGCAGGATATGAATCTAGTTATTCCTTATTCCAAATCTAATACTGTCAATCAGTACAATATTGTGATACCCAAATTTGCTAACACCTTTACATTCTGTCACCAACTCCTGCTAATTTTTCTTCTTTGATATAGCTGAAGTCTAGTTTGTCATTTCCACTTGTTTACCCAAAGCATAGTTTTAGATAAGGCCTGAAGCTTTTCTTCTTGGAAAACAAAGTATTGCTTTATATTATTATAGCAAATACGGTTGCTGTATCCCCAAGTATTCTACCTTTCAAACCATTCTCTTAACAGTTGTTGAATATCTATTAATTCAGGCATCATTTAGCCCAGTGATATAAAAATCAATAAACACTTTGATTTTAAAATTCATAACATTCATCTCTTTGTAGTAACAGAATCATAGATTTGGAGCTGAAAGGGACCCTACTGACCAAAGATTCTGTCCAATACTCTTATTTTATAAATAGAAACCTGAATATCAGAGGAGTTAAGTAACTTATCCAAGGTCACCCTCCTAGGGAGTATCAGAGGTGAAAGTTTAACCTATGACTTCTGATTCTAAACCAAGTACTCTTTCTACTGCACTACTTCCTACTCTCTTGATCTTTGTTTTTCTTCCCAAAGCCTGCCCCCTCCCCAATTATATCTAGAACAATAAAAACTGATACATGTGATAAAAATTCTCCACTTTGCATCATGGTTTCAACTCCACAGAACAGTGCTTATCTTATCTCATTCCACTGCCCCCTCCCCCATTTCCCTCTTGCTTTCTTGCCTTTTGTGTGTGTGTGTGTGTGTGTGTGTGTGTGTGTGTGTGTGTGTGTGTTGTCTCCCCCGTAGATTGTAAACCTGTTGAGTGCAGGGACTAACTTTCTTTTTATTTATTGTATTCCTAGTGCTTATGTGCTTTGTACATGTTAATTGGATTGGATTATTGGATTGAAATTCATATAGTGCTTCAAGGTTTACCAAGTAACATACATATATTATCTCATTGGATCATAATAACTCCATGAACTAGGAGTTATTATTGTAACCATTTTACAGATGACAAAACCGAAGTTTAGAGAATTTAAGCAACTTGGCTAAAGTCATTTAACTAGTAAGTGTCTGAGGCAAGATTTTAACTCTTCTTCCTGACTGAAGGCCCAGCATTATATTTATGATTCTCTCTTCTTCTGAGGAAAGGTACAAAGGGCTACAAAAAAAAAATAAAATAGAGGTCAAGGAAGGGAGCATTACCAGTAGCTTGCAGATATCTGGTTTGGATCATCACACAATTATTTTCATAAGCCCAACATCGTTCCCAGTTGCCTCTCAAAGGAAATCGAAACTCCTAATAAAGTGTTTTGGGGCAACTAAGTGGCACAGCGGATAGAGTGCTGGGCCTTCTGTCAGAAAGACTCATCTTCATGAGTTTTAATCCAGCCTTATACACTTACTAGCTTTATGACCCTGGGCAAGTCACATAAGCCTTGTTTGCCTTAGTTTCCTCATCTGTAAAATGAGCTGGAGAAAGAAATGACAAAACACTCTAGTATTTTTGCCAAGAGAACCCCAAATAGGGTCATAAAGAGTCGAATGTGACTGAAACAGCTGAACAACAACAAATAGCAATGAAGTGTCTTATGGCTGTCCATTGCTTGACTCTCTTAAACGGCTCCTCTTTTTATTTTTTAAACCATAACCATAGCTATTGTGTCCTGTTCAGGAGTCATTATGAATGCTATTAATGTCACTGGAGTGCATGACCTTTTTTTTCCCTTCCAACCCACATTTGTTCCCTTCTTTGAACCAATTCTCAACAACCTATTCAGGCAACAGGCCTAGGCTAGCCTGATCTGATTCTTATCATTCTAACTACAAAATTCAGTTTCCTTTAATTTTTCCAATGTCACTCATCAGTTATATTATTCTAAACCTTGCTCATTCATTTTTATGCAACTTTATTTATGTTTATTCTTCTTCCTTTTAGGTTCCAAGTTCCTCAAAAGGCAAGGGCTGAGTCCCACCCACACTCACCTTTGTAACTCCCCACAGAATCTTATAGCCCACAAAATTTGCGCATTCTTTTTTCAACAAATATTGAACAAGTGATGGTGTCGATGAGTTTATTGTGAGTTCAGATCTACCTTCTTTGTCAATTGGGACAGTTAAGTTGCAAACATATTTTTACTTTCCTGCTCCATAAAATATGAACACTCTAATCCCAGATGGCACATTTGCCAGAAACATATGGACAAAGCAATTTATGAGTAGTGCTCTTTCAGGAGCTGTATCCACTTAACATAGAATACTGTTTCAGTTTGCCAAGATCTTTCAAGATATTTATCAAGAAAGATGGTGAACAGGTCTTCGTCATCTAGTCAAGAGATCAAAACTACTTGAGCTTCAATCTTTCTTATTCATAGTGTATGTTTTTTAATTTTTTAAACAGGGGAAAGGAAGAACGTCCTTGATAAGTTCTGCATGTATAGGTCTTGTGCAGATTGGACAAAAAAGGGATTAGGTTCACTGATATTCCAATGGTAGTGATTTTTCTTTTTAGTTTTATTGTATTGATCTAATATATCTCTAGGAATGGGTTGAACTATTTAGGTCAATCTACAGTTAGGACATAGTTTTAATTTTTTGTAGGATGGGGAACATGGGAGAAGGGGCAGTAGTGATGAAAGATTGGAAAGGGAGGCTAGAGAAAAAAAAATGTTCTAGGTATAACCCTTCAGGGCTAGCTTGACAAGCAGGAGAAAGCTGAGAGAAAGCCAACAAGCATGGTTAAGGGCCTCAATAGCATTACACAGGAAGATAGGCTAACAGAACTTGAAATGTTTAATGTGAAAAAGGATGTTATATATCTCTCTAATTGAAGGGTAATGATATATAAGAAGGAGTAGGCTTGTAGTTGAGAAGCAGATTAGGCTCAATGTAAGAAACATCTTTCTGAAAATTTAAAATATCCCTATTTGAAATGGCCAAATTCAAGATTTATTTTTGAGTTTCTCCTCAATGTAAGTCTTCAAGAACAGTAACCACTTGTTGGGAAGTTTTAAAAGGAATTCTGGCTTTGTGCATTTGCACAGGTGATATATCCTCAGTGCTTCGAATTAAAATCTTCTTCAGCTACTTTACTTTTAGCTTTAACCAAAAGTCAAAGTCTTTGTAACTTCAAAGATGCCACTGATTCAAGGGGATTCATAGCAGAATTGTCCTATTCAGACTGGGTGTGCCAACCAGACAGAACCAGAAACCTATCTGCCTGCCCTGCTTAGGAAAAAGCTTGCTTCTGAAAATCAGCAATAGAGAAAATGAGTCCTTTAAAAAAAATTAAGTCTTTCTGCAAATTTCTACCATCTGCCATAAGACTGGAGCAGTATCTAGCCTGAATGATGCCTTATTACCAGGAAATAAATGTCAGGGTAAAGATCATGAAAATCATCTGTTATCTCAGTCTTAAAGATGTGAGTCCACCACCATCTGACAGCCTCCCCCAACTATGCTGGGAAACAGAAATAGATTTAGTGCAGCCAGAGACTTAGGGGGTAAGTAACCTTATGTTTTTGAACATTTAACTTATTAAAATTCACAAAGAAAGACCTGCTGGTGCCATCATTTTATCTAACGAATATCATCAGTACAGCTCAAGGGCTATGGCTTGCTCCAGTCACCTCCACAGTGGTGAACATATGGTTTTGCTTCTCTGGAAAGCCTTTGGGGCATCTGACAATACCTTTCATGGATAATAGATAACGGCTGCCATACCAGTAGGTAACTTCTGTTTCTTCTGAATCACCTTCGTGCCAAGAACACTGAAAAAAATTGCAAACGGTTTTGAACTTATCCAAATCTGTTCTTGTCAGCAGAGTCACACCCTCAAAATCATTGGGATAAAAGTTCCCTCCGTATAACTCTGGTCCAGATTCCCTCTTTCTATTATAGGCCCCTTGAAACTGGAGGTTAGAGGAAAGCAGTTTAAGCAACAATAATCTTGTTCTATTGTTTTTTAAAATTTCTTTAATTTTATCAGTTTGCTCTCTCTGAGATCTCTGCTAATACCTCCAAATGAAAGTTAAGTTTTTTATAAGCTCTTTAATAAAAACAATAGTTTTTATTAAAATGGAAACATTATAATGGAAATGACTTTCCATTGTGCTTTGAGAGTGAAGTCAAGGGAAATTTTTTTAGAAAGATGAAAAATACATTCTAAGAACATTTTGAACTTTGCCTTCATCACCCAATTTGCAACAAACAGGTACTTGCTGGCAATCAATACTTGCTTCTCACCAAGTGTTCTAATCAAGTTAATTTTTTTTTTTGAAAACAGAATCCTACCATTAGCCATTAAGAAGGATCAAGATATATTTTCTTCACTCCCTCTGTCTACTCACTTTGTAATATATACATACACATATATACATACATATATGCATATATATATCCACATACATCTCTCTGTGTGTGTATGTGTGTATAGTCTCAGCCATTTTGGAAAACAACTTAAAATTATCCAAGAAATGTCCCTGAACAATTCATATCCTTTGGCCTCAGCTGTTTCACTCCTATGGAACATACCTCAAGAAAGTCAAAGAAAAGATGAAAGTATGTATTCACTTACTGTTTGATAATTAAATAAATCATGGAATGTGAATTTGTTGGAATAGCAGAAAGGAAGAGTTGTTAAAAAAATGGGAATACTTTGATGAACTATTGCAAAATGAAGTATTCAGCACAAGGATACCAATATATACAATGACTGCAACATGTAAGTGAAAATGAAGCATAATACTTTGCAATTGTAATGACCAGCTTCAACCCTTAAGAAGAAATGAGGAAATACAATTTCCATTTTTTGATAGACAAGTAGGAGACTTTGGATATAGGAGGTTGCATATGTTATCTTATGTAATCACTGTACCAGGCGAGTTTGTTTAACTGGTTTTTCTTTGTTAAAAGGGAGGATACCAGGTAAAGGTCATGTATGAAATTCAGTATGATACTGCTAACAAAAGACATTATTAAAACCTACTTTAAAAAAATGCTTGAAAAGAAGCAGCAAAACATAGTAGATAACCATCCTCTGAGTCATGAAGACTTCAGTTCAAGTATGGCAAAATGGCTATTAAAAGATTCTAGGGAAGTCAAATAACTTCTTAGTAACCCAGGAAACTCTTTGACGGGCAGCTAGGTGGTGCAGTGGATAGAGTGCCAGCCCTGGAGTCAGGAAGACTGTTCTTCCTGAGTGCGAATCCAGACTCAGGTGACCCTGGGAAAGACACTTATCCTTGTTTGCCTCAGTTTCCTTATCTGTAAAATGAGATGGAGAAGGAAGCGGTAAACCATTGTGGTATCTTTGCCAAGAAATCCCCAGATGGAATCATGAAGAATCAGGCATCACTGAAATGACTGAAGAACAAGAAACTTTTTAAGTTTAAAAGTTGTAGAGTACATGCCAATCTGCAATGGTAGGGTGAGTTTTTCCTCATTGGGAATTTCTTTGACTAATGAAATCATGGATCTTATCCAAATAATTAAATGAATAAATACATAAATAATATTCTTGTAATATTGCCAGAACATGGAATGTGAGGTCCATGAGAATGACTTGAAACTCTAGAGTGACATGTAATTATTTGCCACTAGGGCAAATAAATATAGATTTTTTTCATACAATATAAGTATGTCACTTTAATCTGAATGCTGGACTTCAATGCCAATTCAAGGATCAAGAAATATAGTACAAATCCAGAGATTTCTCAGAGTAGAGGAAAATTTATATTTTCCAGGAATCATAAACTTGAAGAAAATTTATTTACTTTTTCCAGAAGACGACAGTTACAAATGGCCATTTTTGTGCCTACTTAATAAGATACTAACCACAAATCTCAATGGAAATACTTTCCAGAAACAGAAAGGCAAGGGACTACATGAATGGGGATCTTTCTAAGGATGGCATACAAAGAAGATGAAATTATTAGGAGAGATTTGGCAAGGATCCACTAAAAGCCTGCTCCACTAAAGGCCTCTTCCTACTGCCTCCTCTGGCATGAGTATGACCCTGGGTTCTTAAAAGATGTGTTCTCACAGCTTGTATCAAGTGGGAAATGCTTGAAGTAGCCAAAGCTTGCATTTATATAGCACTTTAATGTTTAGAAAATACTTTACATATATTATCTCATAATATTCTCACAACATTCCTGGATGTAAGTAGACTATCATTATTCACAGTTGTAGAAAAAAAAATAAACCTCAAAGATGTTAAGTTCAAATGGCCAGTGACAAAAATTTGGAGAAAACCTCAGGTTTTGACCACACATCTACTAGTCTTTCATCTATTCCACATGATGGATCTGTCTTATGACCAGTCCCACTTAAAGACAAAGAGGCTCACTACCAGATCCTTTTCTATTAGAGGCTAATTCATTTGAACCACAATAAAACATGATGAATAATTTAAATGGAAAGGTCCTGCTTGTACATGTATCAGTTGTTCTTAATTCTGGAGTATAAAAGCCTCCCACAGACCACAATGATAGTCACCGAGCTTCTATATGGTAATTCTTCACAATTATCATTGCATCAATTCACAAGATTAAAAGAGGAAAAAAAAATGAAGGAAGTGGGGAAGCAACAAGCCTACTATATTCTAGGCACTGTGCTAAGCATTTTCCAAGTATCTCATTTGAGCCTCAAAATAACACTGAACATAGATGAAATTATTATCTCCATCTTATAATGGAAAAAAACTGTGGCAGACAAAAGTTAAGTAACTTATCCTGGTTAACAAAATCAGTATATGTCTGAGATTGGATTTGAACTTGGATCTTCCTGAGTCCAAGTCCAGAGCTCTAGCCATTGTATCACCTAGCTGTTCAAAGAAAAAAGAAATTGTGACAAGGAGGAAGTTGGGGAGAGAGAGTCATTTAGCCTTTAGGATGAAGTGGCAATGTCAACAAGGCAAACTAATTTTTATATACTACTCAAAACTCAGAAGCAGTGTTGAACAGCAAATAGAGATCTGACCTTCAAATTACAAATCCTCAGATTCAAATTCTGACCCTGACACATTCTAGCCATGTAACTATGGATGGCCAAATCAAACTCAGCCTCAGAGACCATAAGGTTGATATTCTGCATTGGTAAAGGGTCATAATATCTTTGATATAGGGTTAGAAGGAATCTTAGAGATCTTTCTAGTCCAGGGATTCTTTATCTGGGTTCTATTTTTAAAAATATATTAGTAATTGTATTTCAATAAAAGTGGTTTCCTTTGTAATCCTATGAATTTTATTTTATGCATTTAAAAGCATTATTTTGAGTAGGGGTTCATAGGCTTCACCAGATTGCCAAAGAACAATGATGCATACCTAGAGACACATAAATTAAGAATCCCTGGTCTAGTTCAAACCTTCATTTTACAGATGTGGAAACTAAGGCATAGGCAGGTGAAGTATCAGGCTCAATTTCAAACATGTAGTAAGTGGCAAAAGGAAAAGGCAAGATTTAAATCTAGGTAATCTCACACCAAATCCGTGCACCACGATGCCCAAGTTTCTACTGGGGAAATGGGAATGTTACACTTACAGTTTCCCATCAAGATAAAATAATAGGTTTGAACAAATTCTAACTCTCCCTTGCAGTTCAATCTAGCCTTCTCCCCCAACTCTCAAACCCATGTTTTTAGGTATTCAATAGAAGTGAATATGTGAGAATCTCCTCACTACTCAGATGCATCAAAAGTCTGATTGTCCCAGAAGTATTTTGAAAAGCTTTTCGCTTACTTCCCACTGGCCTCAGAAGTGGGTTCAAGTGGTTTGGTTTGAGTGATAGTTGGGTAGTAGTTAGATTGTTACATACTGCTCAGTACCATCTTGCTTTGTAAGCCTTGTTTAGAATGCTACACATTTTGGAACTCAAATGATCATGCAGTTTCCTTTATTCAAATGTGATATTAAATACGCTTAGCAATTGTCAGAGATGTGTATTCAGGATGGGAATACATCAGTTGGCTGCACTTAAAAAATATAAGAATTGACTTTACAGCTTGTAGGAATTACACTTATTCAAAATACTGGCTGCACGAAACTTTCTCACTTTGAGTAGAGGAAAGAGAGCATAGGAGGGAAGGAAGTGACACATGATAGCCATGATTGAGAAGACATAAAGCAGCCACCCGACCACAATCTTTTCCTGATGGCGGATTTGACGGTGTTTTCCCCTTCCTGTGGTTTTCTTGACAACTTAATTTAGGGCTTTAGCTAAGACTCAGTATAGCTCTTCGATGGGGCTGTGTGCTTGCTTTTTCCTGAGTGTCCCTAACAAAATCGTTTCAGAGAATCAAAATCGACCGCCTTTTGCTTGAGATGAAGAGCCTGCTTGTGGAGGTCCTGTCTAGAAAGTTTCTCTTCTTCCTAGACACAGCTGTATTAACAGATGACTTGAACAGTGACTGACCTTTCTCACCAGATCAGTTCAAAGCTTCTCCCCCCACCCAACTTTGCTTTTAATTTAATTATCATTTGAAGAAGGGAAGTGGGGGTAAAATCCTTTTATGCATGTGATGTGAAAAGAACTGTATCTTGAGAGTGAAGCTACAATAGCCCTGCCTATTACAAGCCTGAGAACTGTCTGATAAAAGAAAAACTTTGCTTCACATCAGAGGAGATGTTAGGTAGATGAAAAAAAATCAAATTGCTTCTCAAAAAACAAAACAAAACATGACTTAGGAAGAATAAGAATAGGAAAAACAAATGCTCTGTACAAATTACAGATTCCACTCTGGATCACCAGAATCTTTGAGCAAATGGTGGACCTATTTTGTGTGATTGCTGTCAAAAAATTTTGTTTCATCCTGGGATGAGCCTTTTGATATTGCTTTCCCATGTGAACTAAAGCAGAAACTATCCCATGGGCATATTTATCTAGCACAATTGAAATATAGTGCTTGAGCAAATGAAGAACTTGGGAATGTAAGGCTAGGGGAATGATGATTATAATTTCCAGGGTGTGGGATGGTTTGCTTATTAACTAACCTCAAATGGAGGATAACAATTATGTGGATTTCACTTTTCTAAAACCAGATGAAAGCAAGAAATAGGGAAATGGAGAGAGTGGGAAATACGATGGAGGTTTTATTCAATTCTATTTTTTTTCTCTTTGGTTAGATGAATCTCAGAGATTCTACTTGCTACACATATGGACTGCAGTATTCCCTGTCAGTGATCCTAGGCTTTGATGATCTCCTGAGACTTTAGCAATGTGGACGAGGGATACACTGAAGTCAGACGGTATCCCTGGAATGGCAGCTTTGCCAGTTGTCACTGGTGTAACAATTTGATCAGCTAAAGGCAACACTATTCATATCAGCAAGTTGTTTGTGTGTCAGGGATGAAAAGCAGGAATCACAGCACTCACAGGATGTGAATTTTCAAACATTCATTCCCATGCAGCTTTGGATAGCACTTTCCAGGCCAATATGATACAGCAATGAAATACAGTCCATATAGATGTCTGACTGTGGAGAATTCTTGAGCTAATGCTCACTATGGTCATAAATCAATAGGTCAGGAGGTTAAACATGGCCTGAGAAGCTTCCAATTACTTAAGTCCCCTGCCAAGTTTAGTGGATCCCTGAGTCAGCCTGAGGAAGAGAGCCATCAGGCCTCTTCCACAGAAAGTGGAAATGGGTAGATGGAGAGGGCAATTAATCTCAATTCCATCCCTAAGGATATGCCATTTGAAACCTTGTAGCATCATTTGAAAATGGAAGAACTCTGTCTAATCCATATAACTGAAAGCCTTTTGGTTTCTAATAGTGATGGAAGAAAAATCGTGTATCCCTGTGAGTTACGAGAGCTTCTATAATAAAATTTGTGGATATCCCCCATCCCCCTCCCATGCCAGGTTGTTAAATCAATTTATCTAAAATGTGCTAGGGAAATCATTAAGTTTTAAGAACACCATGAACATCTTTGCTATCTGTCTGCACAGCGTGTTGTGTACAACATAAGCCATGTCAGCATTGGAATGCTATACTTATGAATATATAATGTGCAGCTATTGCCTCTGACATGTCTAAGTAGATGCATGTTGAGTTCCTTGGCAAAATTACAGGGAGTACAAATTATTCCAATTAAAAATAAACATGCTTTTCATGAAATTAATTACATATGCATTTACTATTAGACACTGCTTGGTGAAATATGGTCGTAAACACTGTCATTAAAACTACATTAGGGAAATTTTTAGTCTATTCTAATGCACCTCCTCCCCACTCTTCCATGCTCAACTATTTTAAGATGACCTTACTTAACTTTAAAGAAAATCAATTATATAGCTTTTAAAAATATATCTTTTTATTCATTCACTTATTAGTACACTTATTCCAAAAAGACCTAGATTTTTGTCTGGTATCTGCCATGAACTCACTGTGTAACCTTGGGCAAGTTACATTATATGTCAGGGTCCAAGTTTCCTCAAGTTTTGGGGTTGTTGTAGGCTAACCTAGGGGTGGAGATACGTGTATCTATGGACTCATATGGGTCCCCTTTCCTACATAGGGCTAGTAGACAGACTGTAACATAAATGAAATTTTTTCTTTAGTGTCCTCCTGCTTTTCTTTATGAGCCACACTTCTTAGCTCTGAGTTACTCACTGCCTCCTAGACAATCTTTGCCATGGATGGGCCCTATTTCAGCAACCCACCCAGACTAGTGTACCCCAGGCAATGTCTTCTGTTTCAAAGATGTCTTTGCCCTACCTAACTCTTCCTTCAGTAAGGCTGATTTCAGCTAGTAGAATGATTAAAAGGTTTGAATGACTGATAAAGGATAAAATCTTCTTAGGAATAGTAGTTTGTCGGTTAAATGAATTCTTTAATTGTTGAAATTTCAAGTAAAATAGGGTTGATACTCAAACATTCAGACTGATATCTGATCTCATTGATCCATGATGATTATCTTATTCTGTTTATTTTACTTCTGTTATTCTGCCAATTCATGAAAATGAGGAATGGAATGGACTTACTGAGATTTTTAGTAACAGTGTCATCAGGTCTCTGTTTCTAGTCTGTCCATCGTCATCAATAATCCTTTTAATTGAAGGAAGTCCATATTTAGTTCAAAGGTTAGACAAAAACCAAAACTCCTCCCCTTTGTTTGTACATACTGTATTTGTCAATGAGATCTATCAAATACGAATAAAAAGTCTGCTCTTTCTCTATTATAGATCAAATACAAAGAACATCTATTTTTACGAAATGACCTCAAAAGATGATGTGGTTTCTGTGTCATAGAATTGTTTCTTTCATTGCAGCTTTTGAAAGATTGATTTTTAAATATTTTGCTCATCCCTAAGGAAAGGTAAAATGATTCATAATATCCTTAGCAACCAAATTATAGAACATGATTTGCATGATCCATTTTTCATTTTAGGAAGAATTATGAAACAAGCGCCCAGTAGCTCAGAGTTATAAACTTGAGGGGCCTGGTTGATGAAGTCATACATTGCCACTCACCTGTCCTCTGCTGGCTTCCTACAGCACTGCTGAATCCTGACTAAATGGTGAAAAAGAGAAGAGAATAAAGAGATTATTAAACCCTCCTCTTTGGTCATCTCTCCATAAACAAAACAAAAAATGAAAACCTTTAGACATTTCAAAAGTGAAATACAGAAGAAATGGATATTCCACTAGCATTGGCTAGTGTGGGACAATGGGAATGAATTCTGATTAAAATTGGGAGAAAAGTTCTGCCACCTGTAATCTGTGTTATGAAGGGATAGCCATTTCCTTTCTCTCCAACTTATTTTCTTCTTTTTCTATTTTGTTTAAGGTGGGGTTAGATTACACATCTAAGATCCCTTCTAACTCTGAAGGTGTGTTACATGACCTGGCCTCTAGCCCTAGATTTCTTTTTTCCACTTTTGATTATGTATATAGATTTTAAAACAAAACTTATGAGTCAAAGACTCCGTGAACCCAAGCTGGAGATTGATAGACATACATAAAAATACAGGTTTTATCGACTGTCCACAAATATGCCAGTTTTGATTAAAAAGTGAAATACAACCCCATGGTTTTTAGCATCCATCTACCACAAACAGTAACAAATTCTTTTTTTTCTTAGAAGCTGTGATTAATAACTAATATTTATTTGTATAGCACTCTAAGGTTGGCAAAGACTTAATATTATTAACTTTCATCCTCACACATGCCTATGAGGCAGGTGGTATTATCTTAATTTTGCAGATGTGGAAGCTAAAGTGGGGAGAGGTTAAATTATTTATCCAGAGTTAGATAGCTAGTAAGTATTGTAGCAGGACTTGAGTTCAAGTCAAATCTGTCTAGCACTTAACAGTTTACAAAGCACTTTCACATACCTTATTTTAATTGTTTATCACAACAACCCTTTGAGTTGATCACAGCTGTTCCGTTTTATAGATGAGGACATAAAGGCTTATGGAAGTGAACTGTATTTCCCAAGGACATACAGATAATCATTAAAAGCAAGATTTGAATTAGTAGTATCAAAAATGAAAAATGAGACAATAAATGCAAAAAGATATCATTAGAAACTATTGTGCTCAACTATATGCCAATAAAACCAATAATTTAAATGAATATTTACAAAAATATCAAATAACCAAATTAACGAGTGAGAAATAGATAATTTAAACAAACCAATTTCAGAGGAAGAAACTGAACAAGCTGTAAGTGAATTTCCAAAGGACTGAACTCCAGGACCAGAAGAATTCACAAGTGAATTCTATCAAACATTCAAAGAACAATTCCCATATTACATAAATTATTTACAAAACTAGCAAAAAAGCATTCTACCAAATTCCTTGTATGACATAGAAATGATATTGATACATAAACCAAAAAGAATCAATACAGTAAAAGAAAACTATAGAAAAATATCACTAATGATCATAAATATAAAAAATAAGTATTAGCAAATAGGCTAAAACAAAATATTACAGAGATTACAAGATTTTGGAGGAGGATAGGGACTATCTTTTGCCTCTTTTTGTATCCCTAGTACTTAGCACAATGCCTGGAATATAATCAATATTTAATTCAGAACTGAAATTGGACATTTCAGATGATTGACCAATAAAGGGTATCATGTGATATGTATAGTAGAGAGAAGACTAGATGGGGCAGGAGTAGACCAAAGATTCTTTACCTTCAAAATGTTTTCAGGAGGCTATGTTGGATAGTATCTCTGTCTCTCTGAGAGACATCAATCCCCTATCTCTGTGTTTTGTTTCTTCTACTCAAACATTTCATAAAATTAATCGGGTTAAAAATTTATGATGACTTTCACCTGACACATTTCAGTCACTGAATATAAATAAAGGTTTTTTTTTTAAATTTTGTTTAACTTTATTGTCCCTTTCTTCGTTGTAGTCATGCCAAAAAGTATGGCATAATAGAACAGAAACTGGACCTTGAGTCAGGAAAGTCCTGGATTCAAATTTCACCTCTGATATTTATTAGCTCTGTAACCTTTTAACAATTTGTTTGCCCTCTTAGTGTCTCAGTTTCATATTTTTAAAATGAGAACTTATCTATAAAATGAGAACTGGTGGCTATCTCACAGGCTTTCTGTTAGAATTAAATGAGGTTCACTTCATAAACTTTAAAGTGTCACATACTTTTTTGTGAGAAAATTTGATCTTTAATTCATGGATAAAGCTTGGTATATTATTTATATGCATATACATATAACATATATGCATATAACATTTGTATGCATATACATATAACATATATGCCATAGATAGATATAGATATATCTTTAAAATTCTCTTCAGTCCACAGGGAAATTAGTTGTGGTGTTATGATTAGGAGCAGGGTTCAGAAAAAAAAATGATGATGGAAATTTTGAGTTTGAGCCATCATGCCAGGACTAGGGCTAGCAGCTTCTTTGAAGTAACATAAATAACTTTTTGGTGGACTGAAACAACTAGGGTCATATTCAAAAGGGTAAGGATCATGCATCAGATTTTCAGAGCAGCAATCTGGGAAGCATGGTTTGAGAGGAAGTGAACTGGAGATCAAAGGCCAGATGAGCCAATACAGAGAGGTGAGGTTAATAAGTGAGTCAACAAGAAAGTAAGCTAGATCATGGATCAGTGAGAGTCAAAAACAGACAGAATGGTGCATTCACAGATTGCCACTTTTCCTATGGTCTAACTTGTCCCCAGGTGGTTTTTAAAGACACAGTGACCAAACATGAGTGTGGTTTATATTTTATTCAAAATGTTCATGTCAAATCACAGAAGACATAAGTCAATCCTTCTTATGTACACAGGCATAGTCATACACAACTTTAACAACTAAGTTGTGGCCACAAAGGAAACTTGAGTGAGGTTTTTGTAGTCAAGTTTCTGGTGGTGACATTAATCTCTTGCATTAGCTTTTAAATTGCAAGTGGCAATGCACCTTTTAACTAGAGGTAATTAAAAATATAGGCTTTGTTTGATTTTAGCTGACCATATGTTGAAAAATAGCCTTGTAAAATAGCTTAGTAAGCAAATATTATATTCATAACTTCCACTTGACTCTCAGGTAACTTGGAGAATCTAGTAAAACTGAATATCCATCCATCTATCTGTCTATCTATCTATCTGCCATCTAGCCATTCATCTATCTATCCATCATAATCTCTATTATGCATGTAATCTATCCATCATATATAACATATATTATACAAACATATACATTATACAGCTATACAATATGCACAATTCATATTAATAACACATTTAAATAATAATAGTAATAATGATAATATTCTTTGTTGGTGGATAAAAGATTATTCCCTGGATCATAAACAAATTAGAATATCAGAAAAATCCAGGTGAAGAAAACAGCAAGAAAACATATATCATCTCAATTCAGGATTTAAAAAGTCACAGTTTGTGAACATAAAGCTTTTATCAAGTTAGTTACAGAAAGTTTTCCTTTTTTAAAGTATGTATATTTAAAAGGAAGCCATGTAGTAGAGGATAAAGACCATTGACTGAGGAGCCAATAAGTGCGGTCTAGTCAGGGAAATGCCATTAAACAGCTATTTAATATTAAGCACATCACTTAGCCTACCTAGGTCTCACTTTCCATATTATGGGAAACTTCATTTTCAGAAAATTAATGTGAATACACTGTTAGGCAAACTGTGAATTGGTCAAACTATTCTGAAAAATACTTGGAAATTATTCTAAAAAGACCACCAAACTATAAACCATTTGATCCAGCAATACCATTTATTGGCATAGAAACCACAGAGGTCAAAGACAGAGAGAAAGCTCTTATATATAAAAGGAAAAATATTTATAACAACACTTTTTTGTAATGAGAAAATACTAGAACAAAAGTAAGTTTCTATTTATTAGGCAATGAATGAACAAATGAGAGCATAAAATTTTAATTAAATATTAATTATATTACAAGCCATTATAAAACATCAATAATGTTGATGATCCTTGCAAATACTTGCATGAGTTGATGCAGAAAGAATTAAATAGGACCAGGAGAACAAATTAGCAAGTGATTCCCCAAAATGTCAAGAAAAAACCATGCTGAAATAGTTAAAAACCTCTGATCAATTCAGTGATGAATTATGACTTCAGAGAACTAATAGTGAAATAGTCATAGACTATACATCTATAGGTACAGAATGAAGCATGCATTTTCAGATCTGTCCTTGTGTGTGTGTGTGTGTGCGCATATATATACGTGTGTGTGTACATATACATATATATATATACACACATACACATACATATACATATACACATATATACATATAAACTTCCTTCCTTCCAAACTTCCTTCAAGATAAGTCTAACATGAAATAATGGAATTTTACATTGAAATTCTCAGACATGTTATGGGAGGATTTACTGTTCTACATATACATATATACATACATATACATATACACACACACATATATTATACACACACACACGTATATGTGTGTGTGTGTGTGTGTACATGGAACAAGAAATCCCCCCATAACGTGTCTGAGAATTTCAATGTAAAATTCCATTATTTCATTTTAGACTTACCTTGAAGGAAGTTTGGGATTCTAGGACAAAACAAAAGAAGAGAAAACATGCTGGACACAGAGGAGAGCCTGAGCAAAGGCACAGAGAAAAAGAGGAGGAACATTATTCAAAGGGGCCAGTAAGTAGGTCGATTTTGGCTAAAATGTAGCACACATGAATGGGAGAAATGTAAGGAGTTTTAAATGCTCCAGTGAGAACTTTATGTTGTCAATAGATAAGGAAGAGAAGAGAAGAGAAGAGAAGAGAAGAGAAGAGAAGAGAAGAGAAGAGAAGAGAAGAGAAGAGAAGAGAAGAGAAGAGAAGAGAAGAGAAGAGAAGAGCAAAAAAAAGAAGGGGAAGGCAGTGGGAAAGAAGAGGGTCCTAGGATACATTTACACAGAAAGGGCAGAGCATGTATTCTCACTAAGTCTTTTTTCTTGCCAAAGCATTTCAAGTGATGTTCTAATGCAAAAGAGCTTGAGACCTTTTACTATACTGGTTGTAATACTCTGAAAAACTCCATTTTTTCCCAGTGTCCTTTCTAATATGTAGCCGGCTAGGACTGATCTCAAAACTACTAATGTAGTCTGACTAGTAAAAGAGTTCAGTGGGACTATAATTTCCATAATGCTGTATTCTATACACATATCCAATTGTGAAGGTATTGAGTGATCGAATCTCAAGATATCTGAAAGAGGGTAGGATACTAAAACTTTGGAAAAAAAATACTGATGCTATTACCACTGACAAAAGCCAATTGAGAAAATATTAATCACCACCAAACCATATTCTTTCTTTCTCATCTCTATAAAATCTTTACTAGAACAATTTTCATACACATTGAGGTCATCTTTGATAAAGTCATGAGAAATTAACAGGATTTTAAAAATAGTAACTCTACAGTAGACAAGATCCTACCAATCCTGCATTTGACTAGAATATGCAAAGAATTCAAGATCCCATAGTGTTTGTTGTTTTTGACTGTAAAAAAGCTTTTGATTCAGTAAAGCAAAATACCACCTTAAAGGCTCTCCTCCAGTGAGGAATCTTCCACGTACACATTAAAATTATACAAAACTCTTTGAAAAGTACAGTAACCTATTATGTAGTTCATCAACCCTCTGATTATCAATATCAAATGAGGAATAAAAAAGGGATAAATGTAAATATAATACCCCACAGGGTTTGTTAATATCCATGTAGAGAAAGATCTCCAGTAAGCTGGATGAATCACCTGTAGAGGGTTTTGGGAAAGACATGAACAAAAGTTACACAAAGTGTGAGGGTGTGGCTGAGTTGTGATCTGCCCTGATGAAGGAAATAGTCACATCTTCACCATTAAAATTACAAATGCATCAACATGCTGAAGTACACAAGCAGAATGGTAAAACTATAGAGATATTGAAACCCCAGGTTTATAGGGGGAAACACAAAAAGTTTTATTTATTCCTACATGAAAGACTTAACCTTTGATATAAATAATTTAGCCTTTAAGTTCTAATGATATAATCAAAAGAGCTATATGCTGCACAAGCACCATAACACTTTGATGTCACCAAACCTGAAAACTATTTACTACCTATTTCTTATAAGAACCATGTCATTCAAGATTGATGAGAGATTGACCTCTGTATACCACCAGGAAGGTTGTGAGACCGTCTTGATTGACATACAGTTTATAACTAATCACCTTTGTGATGTCATTTGTTCTCTTTGAGAACAAAGGACAAACAACAACAACGTATGGGGAATATACTGTACTGTAGTCTCAGCACGATGAAAACAATGGCTTACTTTTTCTTACTTTTAAACTTATGTGCTAACTCTGAAACAAAGATATGCTCATAAGTCATAATATATAAGAAGGAGTTTTATGATGAACCATATCACAGTAATGTCTCACTTTATATAGAAACTGCATTTGTGACAAATTAAATTGTGTTACTGCACCATTAACCAAGATGGGCTGAAGAGCCTAGAAGTCAGGAAGGAAAAAAACAAAGCCTTAAACAGAAAACATAGACATCATATTTCATACACAACTTCCAGGGGTATTTGCCTCATTCCAGCACTATTTACTTTTACTTTAGACACAATTCTAGCCAACTTGGTTCTACTATTTTGCGGAATATTTTTAACAGATAGTACATTAGAAGAAGCAAAATTAAAAGCATGAGTGATGCTAGAAACATAGACCAAGAGAGTAGGTTATATGCCAACTGATATTGAAATACTGAGGGTAAAAAAAATTCTCAAAACTAAAAAAAAAAAAAAAAAAGAAAGTAACAGCCTGGAGTCATTATACTATCTAAAGAAATTTACTCTCTAAAGAAATGAGCAGAACCAGGAGAACATCATATACAGTGACAACAATATTGTTTTAAGAACACCTTTGAGTGAATGTCATTTTTTACTATTATAAATTAACTAGAAAGGACATATGAAGGAAGATGCTATCTGCATCCAGAGAAAGAACTGATAAATAGATGTGTAGAATGGTTTTACATATATACATATTTGTGTTATTATACACAAATTAGGTAGCCATCTCTATGGTGGGTGGGGGAGGAAAAAAAGAAAGTTGCATCATAACTTTATTATATATTTAAAAGGAATAGAAAATTGTTCATAGTAGATTTGTATTTTCATGTGCAATCATCTTTATTTTTTATTATGTTATGTTTGTTTCATTACACAAATTAAAAATAAATAAAACTTTTTTAAAAAGAAAGAAAAAACAAATAGTGCTATAAACCTCAGTAGCTCATAAGGGAATATCTGTATTACACAAAATACACTAATTAATGGTCATAATTATGACGGAGCCATCGAGAAAAGGATGTACTATATTCAGTAAATCTTCATGATTATTATTTCTCATTTTTCTCATATTTCTTTGACAGAATTGAGATAGAAAGATGCCTGGGACTAGTTGCTGCTATTCAACCATTGTTTTTCTTTGTTTAATGTTAAACTGAATATTGTGAAGGTTGAGAGTTAATGTTTACATAATTGAATGCAAATGTTGGATGCAGGCTCATCTGTAGAATCATTAAAAGCATCTTACTATTAATATTAATGATAATAATTATAATTAAAACTGGAATTTATATAGTACTTTAAAGTTTGAAGTGTAGTCATACATGTATTATCTGTTTTGAGCCTCATAAAAAAACTGAGAGAGATATGACAATCATAAGATCCCTCTTACACAACAGTGAGAAAGCCATGGTTCAAGGATGTTGGATAATTTGCCCATGATCATGTAGTTAATTAGGGGTAGCAGGGCAATTTGAACTTGTGTTTCTGGCATCACACATAGCGTTCTATCCACTATGATAAAGTTGTAGTTTATTATAGAAAATTTAAAACAGCAGCAGAAAAATAAAAATCGCTACAGTTTGAAAACTCCCTTGTAACCATAGGCATTAACCCTGAATTATCTAGAAAATATTCTTAACCAGAATGACTTATTTCTCAACGATCTAGAATAATTAATGGCTTATTTTTAATTTGGTGTGTGTATGACATGCACACATATGTGCATGTGTATGTATACACAGATGTACATATGTGTATGATATATAAGTTTATATGGAAATGTATACGTGCATATAAGTGAAAAGGATATTTTCAATGGGAAAAAAAACAAAGAACAAAAAACATTGGTTTGAACATAGCAGGTGTCCAAAAGTCTTAGGGAAGTTTTAAGTTTAAAACTACACTAAGATTTTTGGGATGTCCTGCGTTTGTACTTGAAGTCACAAAAGTGAGAACTGAAAGTGATCTCAGAGATCCTAAATCCAATCCCCTCATTTAATAGAAGGGAAAACTGAGGCTTACAGAAGTGAAGCAATTTACTCAAAGCCATATTTTTGTGTGATGAGATCTAAGACTTAGAGATCATCTGGCAAAAGCCTCTCATTTTACACATGAGAAAGTTGAGGTCAACAGGTATCAATGACTTACTCAAGGTCACACAGGCAAATAGTTAATGTGGGCATTGATTCTAGATTATCTGACTTCAGACCCTGCACTCTCTCTGCCACATTATACTGCCTCTGAATAAATTCACTTCTCCTGGCAGAAGATTTTGTGGTTGATGTAGACCTGTTGAGAAAAAGTACTGGGCTTTGCAAAGCAGTTTGTGTATGTTTGGGGGGGTGAAGGAGGGGAGGAAGCATTTATTAAATTCCTACTATGTACCAAGCACAGTGCTAAGCTCTTTACACATATTATCTTATTTGATTCTCATGATGGCCCTGGGACATTGTTCCTCCTTTCTGCATTTGCTATTCTGCCTGGTTTCAATGCCACAGAACAAGGCTTTCCCACACTTTGTTGCCCTCTGGTCTCCTCCTCTCCTTTCCTGCCTCCTTTTCTGTGTTTTCTCCATCCCATTAGATTGTGAGCTACTTGAGGACAGAGACTGCCTTCCTTTTTGTTAATTGCATCCTCGGCACTTAGCACAGTGCCTGGCACATAATAGTCGCTTGATAAATGTTTATTGGGTTGAATTACATGTAGTGTTTATTACCTACCCACATCTTATAGTCAAAGAAATTGAGGCAGACACATATTAAGTGACTTGTTCAGGGTCACAGAGCTAAGTGTCTGAGGTCAGATTAGCACTCAAATCTTCCTGCTACCAAGCCCAGCACTCTATTCACTGTACCAGCTAACTGTCCCTTGCAACATTTGGTCTGGGGATTCCAAGTTTAATCATAGTACTGGGAACATTTTGATAACCTCACTAATAATGAGGAAGGGCCTACAATTTTGTGGCAAGTCACTGTTGTGGTACCTAGCACCTTTTGCATTCAATGCTGTTCTCAGAAGTATAATTAAAGATCAATGAACCAAGTGTTTAAAAGGCAGTCAATTTAATTGCTGCAATTGTGTGATTTAGATGAATAATAAACGCCCTAATGATAGTGCAATATTAAATATTCAAGTTGGATATCAAAAGTCAATTAAGAGATAATTGTAAATCAGCAAGCCACAAATAATGAGAGGAATCCTCCCTTTTTGAAAAGGTTATTGACAGGAAAAAAGAAACCTTAACCTTATTTCATTTCAGTATTTGATTTAATTTTTTTAATGTAGCATATTTTTAATTTGGTTAATTATTATAAGTAGATTGTCACCTTCAAAGCAGAAAATCAAACTTTTAGCTTTAGTGCTTGAGTATATAGTCTCCTGAACTGAGTGATTTTTTTTTCTATCTTAAGAGGTCCATATGGGTCCTCTAGATACTTCATAGACTGTTCCATTTTTATTTCTGGTAATAACTCATAATATATTCATGATCTCCTATTAAAGTATCCGAACATCCCCTGATGACCGATCAAAAAGAGTGGCAACATTCCCGGTACCTACCACCTTATCTGACACTGAATAGCCATTTAATAAAAGCTTGTTTATTGATTGATTGACTCTTATTAATTCTAATGAATTCAGTCAAATATTTAGTGTCTCCTACTACACTGAGCACTGTAGGACAAACCAAGATGAAGAAACCAATATACCTGCTTTCTTTGCATTTACAATCTAGTAGGCAAGATAAGGGAGCAGCTGGGTGCCACAGTGGATAGAGTGCTGGGCCTGGAGTCTGGAACACTTATCTTCCTAAGTTCAAATCTGTCCTCGGATACTTAATAACTGTGTGACCCTGGACAAGTCACTTAACCACATTTGCCTCAGTTTCCACATCTGTAAAATGACCTGGATAAGAAAATGGCAAACCACTCCAGTATCTTTGCCATGAAAACCCCAAAATGTAGTCATGAAGAGTTAGACATGAGTAAAAATGACTGAACAACAACAGGCAAGATGTGTCCCAAAACAACTTTAATATAAGACAAACAGTTATAATGTTTAAATTGAGTACAAAATATTATGAGAATTTGGAAGTAGGAGAGAACATTTTTGACTGAGGTTTGGTGGGGGGGTGTGGCAGGTCAAGGAAGTATCTATCCAGGTGGTAACATTGAAAGCTGGTCTCATAGGCTATATAAGGGACCTCTTTGCAGGATTTCCATGTTCCTACAATGCTTAGTAGAGAAAGGAAAGAGAACCTCTGGATTAAGAAGCCATGAAAGCTGTGAATAAGTTTTGGTATATAGTCTCAGACAGACTGTGATAGGGTAAGTGTGCTTTCAGCACAAGCAATATAAGAGAGAAAAAAGTGGGAATCTCACAAGAGTGAAAAGAAACAGGATTGGAGAAAGGTGGTAGCAATAGCCAAAGGAGGAAATTCAAAAGAACTAGAAGCAATGTCTAGGGACAATGTTGAGAGCATAGATGCAGACCTAAACTGGCATGGCAGACACAGAAGTGGCAGTGGTATGGAGAGAGACCTGCAGCATATTCTGAAGTGCCAATTCTCAAGAAGAAAATATTCACCAGTTGTAATGCCAAGATGGAAAGAAGAATGGTGTAACAGATAGTGCCTACATATGATACTCTCTAAAAAACTGTCCTAGTTGATCTATCCATGCATTTCTCCTACTACACTAAGAAGCTGGTAAGTAAATGGGAATTTGGTTCCATTCTCACCTGAGGGCATGGGAAGGATATGCTGAGCTTACTTATATCTTGTTTTCCTTGCATGATTTTTTAATTAAATTTCTTCTGTTTTTGGATTCATATTTTATTTGATGTTTGAACCCAAAATAACCATTAATAAATTTCTATCATCATTGACCATACTTCTTCATTCTTAATAGACCCTTCTTTTCTTAGACCTACTCCTTGTCACATTGATTTTTGTTTCCCATTGTCTACAACATGGGCATGTAAATAGAAATGGAAATTGCAACATTTGGTGTGGGTGGAGTGGGGAGAGAAAATTGATTTGAACAGAACTTGATAGCATTCATGCTTATGTTTTACTTCCATTCAAAAAACATTCCCAATAATTTCCCCACAACCTGGGCAGGAGAGTATTTGACAGAATCTAATATTATGAAGAATGGCAGATGTTTAAGAGATATGGTAGATGTGAGAAGATATAAGTTTCTGAATGTGAATTAGTTGCCCTAGAAAATATTTTTCAGGGCATATAAAATATAGCGCGATTGATACTTAATAATGAACTGGTATATTTGATCCACAGCAGTTTTTCAATGTGGGTAATTAGATCCCCCAAATCACGGAAAATAAGGTCACTACTTGGGTGACATGCAGTGTAGCAAAATGGGAAGAAAAAAAATCTCAGTTTCAAATGTCTTGAATCCAGGTCCCAACTCATCAATTTCCTTACCTGTAAAATCAGGATAATTATGATTCTACTTCCTTTTTTGCTGAGTAGTTGTGAGGAAAAAATACTTTGTAAATTGTAAAGCACCACATAAATATGAGGTAATTCTATCGTAAATGACATTTTAATTTTAAATTATTTTGAATGACTATAAGTATTTAAATAATCACAATAATTTAAATAATTATTTCAAGTGATGAATTATTTAACAGAAACCATAAAGAAATGAGGGAATATTTGATGAACCTTAAAAATTGTACCTCACACATGAAAAAAAAGAAATATTTGGAATGTTTTTACCCCTCTAAACAGTAGTTTCCCCCTCTAAATCAGTAAACTGAACAGTAACATTGTTGTATAAAGACCTGAATGAGAGTCCAGAATGAGAGTCCAGAGTCCTCTCTACTTTGACACTGACTCTACAAATGACCTTGTACTATTTACTTTCCTTTTTAGGTCTGTTTTATCAACTGTTAAATGAGGAGTGGGTGGGGTAGGTGTTTGAGGGGAGTCTTTTAAGGCCAATTAATAAGAGAAAGATCTTTCCAGCCCATTGAATAGGCCTCAAGTGGGGCCAACAAAGGGAGGCCTGATTAGAGGCAGGCCCACACCCTTTTACTAATTAGGTTTGGGGCTCCAGACCCACACCCTTTTGCTAGTTAAGATGATATGGGCATGAATTCCTCAGGGTCCTAAGGGGAGTTTCTAAGACCAGAGGCAATGGTATGTGCACTGAGTTCTAGTCAATTAGATGTCAGTTAGGACTGTATAAAAGGAACATACAGAGTGTGAGAGAAGAAGAATTGAAGGGGAGCTGAACTGACAGCAGCAGAGCAGCAGAACTGAGAGTGGCAGCACTCAGAAGCAGACATCAAGAGGACACTGAGGCAGCAAGAGCTACAGGAATTGGAATTCAGCCCAAGGAGAAGGAGCAAGAACTTGGAGTCTACAGAGCTGCAGAAGAGAGTGCTGAGCCCAGAGTTAGGATATGTGAGTGATTGTTTACAAGAGGGCCCTAGCAGGGGGGAAGGTTACAGGATGATTTGGCTCCTTGCTATAATATTGAGTTACAATTCCTTGTTGCTACAGTGAGGTGGACTTATTGGCTTTGGAATATTATTGCTACTATATGCAATTGGAATTACTGGTCCTGGGATTGGATTCTCTCATGTCTAAATAAATGTTATACTTCCTCTGCCTTCTATCTAGAGAATTTCTTATACTTCGTGATTTGGAACCCTTCAAGCATGTTCACGATCATCCTCCAGGTCATGAATCTTGCCTTACTGATATGTTTCTTGTTGGCCTCTTTCCATCAAGACCCTAATGATTCTCTAATATTCCTGGGAGAAGAATGGCCACAAGATATCTGTAGATTGTCTCCCTCCTGAAAGGACATTCTGAAATCATTTGTGTTTGATGCTTTTTCTTTTTTCACTGATCTAAAGAATTCTACCTCTGACCTTAGAAATTCATGCCTGTGTTAAACAATATTCAGAATCAGAATCACAGTTTCTCAGTTGGTAGGGACTTCAGATTATAACTAATTTAACCAATACTCAAAGGATAATTTTGTCTACAACATAATCAACAAGTAGAGATCTAGCCTCAGCCTGATGACTGCAGATGAAGGGGGAGCTCACTCTGTGACAGACCATTTCACTTTGGAATTATTCCTTTTCTTCTTAACATATAACATAAATCTGTCTCTTACTAATTTCCACTCCCTACTCTTTGTTATACCCTCTGGGGCCACACACCACAGGCAGAATCCTACTTTCATATGACAATCCTTCAGATTTATTTGGAGACATGTATTAAGTTTCTCTAAGTCAGAGGTTTTTAACGTTTGTGTGTGTGAGAGAGTGTGTGTGTGTGTGTGTGTGTGTGTGTGTGTGTGTGTGTGTGTGTATGTGATGGACCCCTTTGGTCTGGTAAAGCCAATGGATCCCTTAGCAGAATAATATTTTCAACTGCATAAAATAAAATGCATGGGACTACAAAGGAAACAAAGTATATGGAGATGTAGTTATCAAAATATTTTTGAAGCAGTTTGTGGACCTGAAGTTAAGAGCCCCTGCCCTGGGGCTTCTATCCTCTAGCAATGTAAAGAAATGGGGTTCTAAAAGGCAGAGGTGAGGAAAAGGTTCATTACAAGCAGTTGGATAACAGCCTCTGCAAAAGCATGGAGGCATTTCTATATTTAGTATTTTCTTTTGTAGACAGAAAAGCAGGGGAATGGGGCATTAAATTCACACATGATACTAATTTGGGAGATGATGTAAACAAGTTCTAAGAACAAAGAAACCCTAAACAATTCTACAGATCTCCGTGGAGGCTAGAAATGTTCAAGGGACTGACCAACACATTATAAACAGATTAAAACCTATAGATGAAGCCAAATTCATTATTTGAGTAATATGCAGAAAGAAAGAGATATTTCTCAAACAGACCTATCAGAATGACTCTACCAGTCCACATTCACGTAGTGCTTCAGAGTTTTCAAAGTCGCTTTCTCCCCACATCTTTGTGAGTCATACAGAACAAGTAATATCCTATGGGTGAGGAAACTGAGAGCCAGGGAGGTTGAGTGATATGGTCAGTGTTGCATGGCTAATAAGTGGCTGAACCATGAATCACATCTGAGTATTCTGGATCCAAGTTGAGCGCTCATTCTTCTATCCCATGCTGTATCCTAGACTCTGTGAGAGATGACTAACTAGTGAAAAATGTCTCTTGTGCTATCTTTCATTTGGTCATTAGTCATTTTATGTTTGCTTTTCTTTTTCAAGTGATTAATTTCAATGCATGTTTAATGAGGCTTGTGCATTATGGGTGCTCAGTAAATGTTTGTTGAATGGATGAATAACTGAATTAATGTCAAACCATTTCTAAAGTGCCTCTGGTGGACAAGTCAAGTTAATAGATGCTTATTATGCATTTTCTATAGGTAAGACACTAATTAGACACTAGAACAACAAAAACAAAAATGAAATAGTTACTGCCCTCAAGGAACTTACATTTTCCTAGGGTATCCAAAATGTTAGGAAATTGCACACCGTGATTGAAGGAGGAAGGGATTTTAAACACTGAGGGGATGAGGAAAGACTTCTATCAGGACAACATGAAACTTGAACTCTGCTCTGAAGGAACATGTACAGGTTTTTTTTTTGTTTTGTTTTTTCCCCCCTAGGCAGACTTACTCTTTTCTCCATCCCCATATTTCGTGAGTTGTCTAGTCTCGTTATTTTGACATTGGTACCACCTGGTGAGGTCACCACCAGCCTTCCAGTCATTGAGAGTTGCAACCTAGATGTCATCTTCAACACTTCACTCTCTCTCACCCTGCCCCAATCATTTACCTATATACCCCCTTCTCTCCTCTGACACTGACACCACCCTGGTACAGGCCCACATGCATCATGCCCCACCAGGACTATTGCAGTGGCCTTCTGGTTGGTCTCATTGTCTCAAGTCTCCCTCACTTTGGTCCATCCTCTACTCAACTGTCAAATTGATATTCCTAAAATACAATTTTGACCACAACAATCAATAAACTCCAGTGGCTCTTTATTAGGCTTAGGATCAAATGTGAAATACTATTTGGCTTTTAAAGTCCTTCATAACCTGCCTCTTCTCCTCCCTTTCCAGTCTTCTCATTCCTTAGTGGTACTGACCTTTTTGTTGTTCCTCACTTATGACACTCCATCTCCCAACTGAGGATTTTCCCTGGCTATCCCCCACAATTGGCATGTTTTTCCTCCTCATCCCCAGCTTCTGGCTTCCTGGCTTCTTTCAAGTGCCAGCTAAAGCCTCACCCTCTTCAAGAAGCCTTCACCAGTCCTCCTTAATCTTAGTGCCTTTCTTCTGTTGATTAATTCCAATTTATCCTGTCTATGGCTTGTTTGTACCTCATTGTTTGCATATTGTTTCCCTCATTAAACTGTGAGGTCCTTGAGGGCAAGGGCTCTTCCCCCCTCCTTTCTTTATATATTCAGAACTTAGCATAATTCCTGGCACACAGTTGGAGATAGACATATATGTATTTGTGTGTGTGTGTGTGTGTGTCTGTTTGTGTATGTGTATATATATATATATATATATATATATATATATATATATACACACAAATATGTACATACACACATTATACACACAATATATACACATATAAGCACATACACATACACACACACATATATATATATATATACAAATACACACATATGTGTTTGTGTATACACACACACACAACATACCAGTTATAACTGGCTGAATGGCTTGAGAGGGGGCAAGCATATTTATTTAATGCAACAGTGTAAAAAGACTAAACTAGACGTGGGAGCAGTAAAGAAGGAATCTATCTCTTACATGGTGGATGATACTCTGTTTAAAGGCATGGAAACCAATTAAAAATGTTGTGTATAGAGAACAGATGGTAGTTCAATTTGAGGAGAATGGAGAGTATGTAAATTTGAAGAGTAACGAGAAATAAGATGGGAAAGGTGGATCAAAGTTATGTCGTAGAGCACTCTAAATGACAAACTGACGAGGAAGTGAATCCAGGAGATCTTTGACATGAGAAGAATTTCTCCCTGATCTGCAATCCATTTGGTGTCTGTTACACATCCTTGACTGCCATTTTCTTAGAAATGTAAATTTTTTAAGGTGTAAGCACGGGTTTTTTGGCAAATGTTTAACAACTGATTTTCTGGAATAAAATGCGTGCACAGAACACTTTTTAATTTTAATCTGTATAATAAACATTTTTCCCTATCTTTTTATGTTTAGACCACCAGTATCAAGCTCAAATAGAAATGGGGGCCATTCAGCCATACATAAGGAACATAGCATGCAGCATATTGACTTGAAAAACCATAGATTACATTTTGTGTGTTCTGTTATATTTCTATTTATTTTGTTAAATATTTCACAGTTATATTTTAATCTGATTCATGCACACTGGGGAGTTCCCCTGAAAAGTGTCAGACACCTATATCCCAAAGAACCAATAAAACAATAAACTACAACCTGACTATAGCAATGATTAATT
Source organism: Trichosurus vulpecula (assembly GCF_011100635.1). NCBI lineage: Eukaryota > Metazoa > Chordata > Mammalia > Diprotodontia > Phalangeridae > Trichosurus > Trichosurus vulpecula. The sequence goes on from NC_050574.1 coordinate 159,937,919, forward strand.
CCAAAGTGTAAATTCTCACCCAGGGAAACGTAACAAAATGTAACAATCATCTTGATAACCATGTGGAGAGCTGAATCAAGCAGAATCCTGTATAGAAGGATCACTAGAGATCATTCACTTCAGATTCTTCATGGTACTGATTACTCTGAGGGCTAGGAAGATGGCGGAGGGACTGGATGGGAGATCTAATATTAGAGAAAGATCTCCTGGCCCCCAGTTCTGTGTTTTTCTGCAATGTGAAACTTCCTTAAGGCATTCATGTCCCGCCTTGTCTTTGTATTATGACGTATAGCTATTACTGCTACACCTATAGCTATTAACAACTACTATCACCACCACCACCACCTCCACAGCTGCTGCTTCACAAATACTTCATCTCTAGTTGATTCTTACTGGCTCTTTACAAATTACATTATTAACACAACTTTACAGTTACTCAGTCTTCTGCAGTCTCTGCTATCCTTTGGGAAATTTTCTATGTCCTATTCAGTGGTCCTTATTCAGATAATCCATATCATAGTTAATTAGCTCACTAAGTAATTGAAAGTTAATTACTATTTGTTTTTATGTGTTTTTTAAGACCAGGTTTAGATTGGGAGTGGGACTGCCTACTTCTGAAATGAATTTTATTTGAAATATCCTTGGTGGTGGAAAATAACTAGAGTAAATATTAGTGTCTCTGTTTTAGAGGAAGAAACCAATCCCCAGGGGTTGAACAACTTGCTGTTTCCCTGGCTTCCTTCAAAGGTTAACTCAAATGCTACTTGCAGGAAGAGGATTTTTTTCAGTCTTCCAGTGCTAATGTAGATGTCTTGTATGTAGCTCGTCATTTACATGTGATCTACTCCCTTAGAATGTATGTGGCTTGAAGGCAGGGCTTACTTTTTGCCTTGTTTTATATCCCTATATCTTAGCATAGTACCTAGCACATAAAAAGTGCTTAATACATTGTCCTTTACTATCAGCAACTGTATCTATAGCCTCTTTCAACTATGTTGTTCTTGGATTCTATGAAATCTGGTTTAAACAGCAAAGCTTTTAGGCAAGTTAAGGTTGATGGTCCAAAGAGTTTTCCCCTATGTATCTATCAGCTTCATCCTAAAAGAAAATAATACCAAGTCATCTGAAAGTTGTCTCTTGTTGTTGTGCTACAGATCCTACATTTTATAATAAAAAATCACAATGACTCCTAGCCAGTGAACTGTCTTTTCTGGGTCTTAATGGCCTTAGTCAGTGGTTGGTCACAGAGATTTGGCTACATTAAATAGTGAAATCAAGAGCTTCTTAGTCCCTACAATTCTCTTTTCACTGCTCCAAATCATATATTCTTTCCTTTTAATTAGAACAAGCTGGCTTATTTCCTGTAAACGGTGCTTGAATAATGTAAAACTAACCTAATACTAAATTAAACAAGCAGAAGAAATACCCTGGTAGCAAACCCTAGATTATTCTGCTCTACTTGCTATGCTTGCTAAATCGAATTACCTTTGTTCCTCTTTTTGATGCCCAGATTTCCTTGTAATATTTCTTTTTCCTTCTACCCTCCCCTTGAGTCCCTTTGTTTGCCTCCTTTGCTCTTCTTTCTAGTTATCCCGAGGTTTCAATAAGATGCAGATTCTTTAGCCTCTCCAAGAGAACTTGGTCAAGATTTTTCAAATGAGGTTCTACTGGTGGCTTAGGAGAATATTTTCTTTTAAATTCCGGAATGACTTGAAGAATCATCAGCTTCCCAGAATATCAGAATTCTAAAGGACCTACAGAGTCACCTCAATAATCCCAGACTTGTGAAAGAAAATCCCTCCACAAATCAAACAACAAATTAGTATTTAGTCTTTGCTTGAGGACTCTCAATATAAAGGGACCAACTCCTTCTCAAGAACATTCTCCTTTGGGCACTTCTATTAGCAAGTTTTGTTAAATCTGTCTCTTTACAACTTATATACAACAGGCCTTGTTACTTATGCCTTTGGAGCCGAGAAGACAACTTTTTAACTTCTCTTCCACATAGCCCTTCATATATTTAGGATTAGAGATTTAGAATAGAAAAGCACCTTAGTGGTTGTCTAGCCCAACAATTTTATTTTATCGGTGGAGAAACTGAGATTCAGAGGAGGTAAATAAATTACCCAACTTCGGATATGCTGAAAATGGCAAAGAATGGACATTCAAATGTAGGTCCTCTAACTAAATATCTCTTGCTCCTTCCACTGCAGTACTGCCTCTAAAGAACTACCTTTTCTCTCCTAAGTCTTCATTTCTCCATACTAAATGTTCACCACTCCATCAATTTGTCTTCATTCGGCATGAACTCAAGGCTCTTTACCATCCTGATTATCCTTCTGTGTGCATTCTTCAGTTAGTCAACATCTTCCTTTGATTTATTTTCAAAAGAACTTGGATTTCTTTGGAATGAATTTGCTTTTATTTCAAATCCACCCATTTAAAATCTTTGCTCTATCTCTTCTTAGTGTCTTTCACATAGCAGGTGCTCAACAGATATCTCTTGATTTGATTCAGTCTATATCTACAGACATCTAGGTGGTATAATGGATAGAACACCAGGACTGGAATCAGAAAGACCCAAGGACAAATCCAGCCTCAGACACTTACTGAGTCATTTAACCCTGTTTCCTTCAGATTCCTCAATTGTAAAATGAGCTGGAGAAGAAAATGGCAATCCACTTTGGTGTCTTTGCCAAGAAAACCCCAAATAGGGTCACAAAGTGTCAGAAACAACTGAACAACAACATCTATCTATCTATCTATCTATCTATCTATCTATCTATCTATCTATCTATCTGTCTGTCTGTCTGTCTGTCTGTGTCTGTCTGTCTGTCTGTCTATCTATCTATCTATCTATCTATCCATCCATCCATTCATCTATCTATCTATCTATCTATCTATCTATCTATCTATCTATCTATCTTCCCTAAGCAGTCTAGCAATTTTGTTGAAGCAAATGTGTTTCTTCACATTGCTGTATTAAATAAAAACTCCCCCTTCCCTCTTCCCACCCCCTGCCCCTGCTACCATGTCTGGGAAAACAGGTGCATTAAACATCAGAAGAAATATCTGGTCTGATGCACAGACCGATTCAAACTCAATGACTTATTCTCTATTTGTGTTCTTTGGAGATCAAAGGGCTTGGGTTATTCAGAAGGACACCCCTGGTGCCAGCTGTTTGTATTATTCGGACACAAGGATATTAGGGTAAAGCTGCTTCTTCACTAAATAAGAAGTGGGTGGACTCTAGTCTCTTAGGTCAATTACATTTTCAGGTCAATGTTTAGTCTATGTTACTTTAGCCTTTTGGCCAAACTTCACAAAAGCTGGCACATAAATCCCATTAATTGTCCATTTAAGTTGAGAGCCTTCCTCTGTCAGGGACTCATTCTTACTGCTTTAGAGTAGACAAAACAAGCAACATAATGCATGCAGCCACTTGGAGGTTACTACATGAAATTTAGAAGGAATGACAGAGAACTTTGGCCAACCATTAGATTTAATCAATTCCATCTACTTGCCCCTGAAGAAAGGTGCCCATCCCAGTAATGGGCTGCCTCTCTCTAACATTAAAATTATGTGGCATACTTTCTAAGAAATTAGCTCTGCAGTAATAATATATTTATTCTCTTTGTCATATGGCAAGGACAACAATGGTGTTCATGAAGTAATCATATGGCAAGCTAGAGTGATGAGACATGGCCAGATTGTTTTTATTGTTATCCTGTGTTACAGGATGTTCCTTTTACAGAAGGTGTGCTGAAGTTGAGTCAGGAGAGACCTAGATTCAAAATCTGACTTGTGTGACTTCTAAAAAGCAACTTAATTTATTTGAGCCTTTCGTCTTCTACAAAAATGGGGATAATATTGCACAAGGTAGGGGCAGCTAGGTAGTACAATGGTTAGATCATTAGACTTAGAATCAGGAGGACTTGTCTTCCTGAGTCCAAATCTAACCTCAGATACTTACAAACTCTGTGATCCTGAACAAGTTACTTAACTATGCCTCAGTTTCCTCATCTGAAATAAACTGGGAAAGTAAATGGCAAATCACTCCAGTATCTTTGCCGAGAAAACCCCAAATGAGGTCGTAAAGAATCAGACAAAACTAAACAACAACAATTTCACATAGTACCTACCAAAATGGTTTGTTATGAGGATTATACATAAGCTTAAATATCAAGTAATTTGTTAATTCTCCAATAAATAAATGCTAGCTATTATTACTTTTTCCTCATTAATGTCTAAAGGATACCTCTGGATACCTATAGTCTCATTTAGTTAATAAAGTTTTAGATGTGTAGTTCTTTGTGACTAATGGGATGTTTTTCAGGGGAGATATTTTTCCTCTGCTATTACAGGTAGGCTATCTTCAGCAAATCATCTAAAGTTTTTAACCCTCAGTTTTCTCATTAGTCAAATAGGTGTGGATAATATCTATTTTCCTTAACATAGCTCTTAGGATGGTCATATGAGATAATGGGCATGAAAGCATGTTGAAAAGTACAAAGTACTACAGAACTATAAAGTATTATTACAAAATTATATACCTTACATACCTTCTATTGGGAAGTTGTCTATATTACATGTGCACAAGCTCTATAATATCCCCCAAAAGTAATCATTCAGTCAAGTTGCAGTTATTAAGTGCTTATTATATACTAGGTAATGTGCTAAGTGCTACAAATGCAAAGAAATAAGGACAATCCCCACCCTCAAGGAGTTTTTATTCTTTTTTCAGTATTTTTTAAAATTTATTTAACATATTTAGTTTTCAGCATTGATTTTCACAAGAGTTTGAATTACAAATTTTCTCCCCATTTCTACCCTCCCCCCAACTCCAGGATGGCGTATATTCTGGTTGCCCTGTTCCCCAGTCAGCGCTCCCCTCTGTCACCCCACTCCCCTCCCATCCCTTTTTCCCTTCCTTTTTTGTAGGGCAAGCTAAATTTCTATGTCCCATTGCCTGTGTATCTTATTTTCTAGTTGCATGCAAAAACATTTTTGTTTGTTTTTGAACATCTGTTTTTAAAACTTTGAGTTCCAAATTCTCTCCCCTCTTCCCTTCCCTCCCATCCTCCCTAAGAAGTCAAGCAATTCAACATAGGCCACATGTGTATCATTATGTATAACCCTTCCACAATACTCATGTTGTGAAAGACTAACTATATTTTGCAACTTTCCAACCCAGCCCCCTTTATTGAATTTTCTTCCTTGACCCTGTCCCCTTTCCAAAGTGTTTGTTTTTGACTACCTCCACCCCCATCAGCCCTCCCCTCCATCATCCCCCCCCTTTTATTTTTTTTATCTTCCTCCCTCTTCTTTCCTGTGGGGTAAGATTCGCAATTGGGTATGTATGGTATTCCCTCCTTAGGCCAAATCTGATAAGAGCAATGTTCACTCATTCCCCCCTCATCCGCCCTCTTCCCTTCTCCCACAGAACTGCTTCCTCTTGCCACCTTTATGAGAGATAATCCATCCCATTCTATCTTTCCTTATCTCCCTCTCTCAGTATGTACCTCTCTCATCCCTTAATTTGATTTTATTTCTTTTAGATATCTTCCCTTCATCTTCAACTCACGCTGTGTCCGCTCTCTCCCTCTCTCTCTCCCTCTCTCTCTCTCTCTCTCTCTCGATATATGTGTATATATATATATATATATATATATATATATATATACATACACATAGATATACATACATACACATTCATCCATATATATACATAAACATATATATATGCATATTCCCTTCAGCTACCCTAATACTGAGGTCTCATGAATCATACACATCATCTTTCCATGTAGGAATGTCAACAAAACAGTTCACCTTTATAAGTCCCTTGCAATTTCTTTTTCTTGTTCTTTTTCTTGATTACCTTTTCATGCTTCTCTTGATTCTTGTGTTTGAAAGTCAAATTTTCTATTCAGTTCTGGTCTTTTCACTGAGAAAGCTTGAAAGTCCTCTATTTTATTGAAAGTCCATATTTTACCTTGGAGCATGATACTCAGTTTTGCTGGGTAGGTGATTCGAGGTTTTGATCCTAGCTCCATGGACCTCCAGGAATATCGTATTCCAAGACCTTCGATCTCTTAATGTAGAAGCTGCCAGATCTTGGGTTATTCTGATTGGGTTTCCACAATACTCAAATTGTTTCTTTCTGGCTGCTTGCAGTATTTTCTCATTGATCTGGGAGCTCTGGAATTTAGGCAACAATATACCTGGAGATCTCTTTTTGGGATCTATTTGAGGAGGCGATCGATGGATTCTTTCAATTTCTATTTTGCCCTGTGGCTCTAGAATATCAGGGCAGTTCTCCTTGATAATTTCTTGAAAGATGTATCTAGGCTCTTTTTTTGATCATGGCTTTCAGGTAGTCCAATAATTTTTAAATTATCTCTCCTGGATCTATTTTCCAGGTCAGTGGTTTTTCCAATGAGATATTTCACATTAGTCTTCCATTTTTTCATTCTTTGGTTCTGTTTTATAATATCTTGAATTCTCATAAAGTCACTAGCTTCCACTTGCTCCAATCTCATTTTGAAGGTAGTATTTTCTTCAGTGGTCTTTTGGACCTCCTTTTCCATCTGGCTAATTCTGCCTTTCAAGGCATTCTTCTCCTTATTGGATTTTTGGAGCTCTTTTGCCATTTGAGTTAAGTCTAGTTTTTTAAGGTGTTGTTTTCTTCATTGTATTTTTCATGTATTTTTTGGGTCTCCTTTAGCAAGTCATTGACTTGTTTTTCATGGTTTTCTCACATCCTTCTCATTTCTCTTCCCAATTTTTCCTCTACTTCTCTAACTTGCTTTTCCAAATCCTTTTTGAGCTCTTCCATGGCCTGGGACCAGTTCATGTTTTTCTTGGAGGCTTTTGGTGTAGGCTCTTGCACTTTATTGACTTCTTTAGGCTGTATGTTTTGGTCTTCTTTGTCAGCAAAGAAAGAATGCAAAGTCTGAGACTGAATCTCAGTGCGTTTTCGCTGCCTGGCCATATTCCCAACCAACTAACTTGACCTTTGAGTTTTTTGGTGGGGTATGACTGCTTGTAGACTAAAGAATTCTATGTTCCACATTTGGGGGTGAGGTGCCGGCTCTGCCACACCGGCGCTGCTCCTTCCCCAAGAACCCCCAACCCGGACTGGGCTTAGAGCTTCAGCGGGCTGTGCACTCCTGCTCTGATCTGCCACTTAATGTCTCCCACCAAGTGGGCCTGGAGCCAGAAGCAACAACAGCCTTAGCTGCCCCCCTCCGCTGCCCCCGGGGCGGAAGCCGAACTGCGAACTCCTTCCACTCCTGCAGCTTTTCCCACTAACCTTCTCAGCAGTCTTTGGTGTATGTGGGTTGAGAAGTCTGGTAACTGCCGCAGCTCACTGATTCAGGGCGCTAGGGCATGCTCTGCCTGGTTGCTGGCCTTGTTGGTCCACGCCACTCAGGCTGGGCTCTGCTCCACTCTGTTCCCAGCTCCCAGCTCCCAGCTCCCAGCTTCCAGCTCTGTGTGGGATAGACCTCACCCGGAGACCATCCAGGCTGTCCTGGGCTGGAGCCCTGCTTCCCTCTGCTGTTTTGTGGGTTCTGCCGTTCTAGAATTGGTTCAGAGCCATTTTTTATAGGTTTTTGGAGGGACTCGGTATGGAGCTCATGCTAGTCCCTGCTTACCAGCCGCCATCTTGGCTCCGCCCCCCAAGGAGTTTTTATTCTAATGGAGCAAGACAATGTATAAAAAGAAGCTGAAAAAGGGCAGCAATGGGAAGAAGTAAATACAAAATTGAGAGTATAGCCTAGAGAGGAGTTGGGTACCCTTCTCAAATGGAAGTTCAGAGAGGAGAAATGTATTCAAAGGGAGAAGCAGCACAGGTAAAGCTTACTTCCAATATGTTAGTGGTAGAGTGAGCTTCAAAGGTGAAAATCCTTCTGGGGCATTCTAGAGAAAGTCCTGAGTATTGTCTGAAGTGCACTGTAGATCAATAATAATCTAGCTTCTTTTTGGATCCTTAAAATTATGGGGACCTTACTACCTGACAGGACAGCTTATTCTATTTTCATCCTTATATTGAGCTAAAATCTAGCTCCCTGAAACTCGCCCACACAAATTCTAATTCTGTTTCCTGGACCAATACGGAATATATTTAGTCATATCACTCTTACACATAGCACCTTTTCTAACTCACTGGTTTGTACTTGGAGACAAGCTATGATATCATTTCATGTCTTTCTCTTCTTGGGGCAAAACAACCCCAGTTCCTTTAAATGATCCTTTAAGAGAATATTTTTCCCTTAGTATCCTGTTCACCCTTCTTCTGGATATACAGTACTTGAAGTGTAGTATCAACAATGAAGCTAACAAAAGAATTATAGTTGAAATGTTTATTAATAGAACCAAAGGTAGAAATAGTTGCCACCCCCTAATGTCATATCATCAATCAACTAATAAGCCCAATTTCTTTTAACACTAATTTCTTCCTCTTGCAGTTTCATATTTTCCCTTTTAAGTCCATTATGCGACTGTGATATTGTCCACATAGTAGGTATTAGATAGATCAATGTCAACGAGTATTCATTAAGCACCTGCTATATGCTAGACACTGTACTAGGCGTTAGGGATTAAAAGACAATGAAGATAAAGTTCCTGCTCTATAAAAGCTTATCTTCTATAAGAGAGTCAACCTGAAGACGTATAAGTATATACAAAATGTGCTATAAGAGATACAAATTAATTTGGGCAGGGCAAAACACTAGTAGCTGAAAGATGGAAGTAGGTCTCATTTAAAAGGTAGCCTCTAAGGTAAGTTTGACAAAAGATAGATTTTAAGAGACAGAAGTGAGGAAGAAATACATTCCTGACATAGAAGACACTCTGTGTGAAGGAATAGAAATAGAAGAAAGAAAGTGGGTCTGCTTTGTATATAGAGAAGTTTAATGAGAGTTTTACCTAATATCTTCATATTGAAGCCTTCTACATGGAGAAACTGAAAAAGTTGTTCTCAGCATCCAGTTAACATTAAATAGTGTGAAATAAGATTTCAATCAAGAGATAGATACCATTATTAGAGATAAGGGCAATTTACACTTACAATTTAGAGCTTTGCAGTTTACAGAAATTTGATAGCTGTAGGAGGCAGTATGATGTAATGGGAAAAGCCTTGGATTTGGTGTCAAAGGATCTGAAAATAATGTGCACATGTCATTTAAATTGAAACCCACACACATCTTGCTCTTCCTTTGTTGGTGCTATTGGTTTCATGGCTCTAAGTGCAGGATTTTATACTTCATTTCTTCAAAGTGCACATTATAAACTACATCCTTATTAATTTCATGCTGTTAAGTTTGGTTCATTATATCAATCTCTTAAAAATCTTTTATTTTCTTTTTCGTGGATATTTATTATGTCATTCATTATTTTAGTTGTATTTTCTGTTTCATTGCCACTATAAATTTATGTTATTGGATCACAATTGGGCTCTTACTGCATAAAGGCATTATTTTCACTTGCCCCTAATTGATTTTCCATCCTTCTCCCTTCTGTTTATTCTGAACCTTCTCTTATCCCCTCATACTTCTTTTACCAATCTCTCCATATACCATATCTCAACAGAGGTTTTTCGTTAAAAAAATAGAACTCTTCTTCTTCCTGCTTCTGAATTTTAATTCCCATTGATATCATCAATCATTCTCTTATCCAGTCTGTGACAAAGAGGCAATCCTTCTTCTTACCAAGGCCAGCCTCTTTACATATAAACCTTGATTTCATTCTTCTTCCATCTCATCTACCTGATCACTTTCATAACCATTACCCCTTCAATCTTGAATCTTTTTTTGTCAACTGGTTCTTTCCATACTTCATGCAAACACCCACAAGCCTCTCTTATTCTTTAGAAACAAAACAAACAAAGCCCTCATTGGATCCTACTTTTATCTCAAGCAAACATCTGATAGATCTCTCTTTCTAGCTGAAGTCTGAGCAAGTTTCCTGCCCTCACTGCTTGCAGTTACTCTCTTCTCATTAACTTCTCTGTCCCTTGAAATATGACTTCCAACTTTATAACTAACACTGCTCTCTCCAAGGTAATTTAATGATATCATAAGTGGCAAAACTAATAGTCTTTTCTCAGTCCCTGTTTTTGAACTCTCTGCTGCATTTGATTGACCATCTTCTCTTCCTGGATGGCATCTTGTCTCTGTTTTTGGTCTTTTTCCCCCCTGCTCTTTCTTGCTTCTCCTTCTACCTAACTGACTGCTCCTTCTCTCTCTCCTCTACTTTATGGTTCATCACTCACAACCTACACCTTGGGCCTTCTCTCTAAACTTTCTCCATGTGGTGACCTCATCCTATCTCATTATCTTTTCTGCTCGGATGACTAATCAATTTACAAATTCAACATTTAGTTTCTCTCCTAAACTCTAATCTTGTTTAACCAACTGTATATTAGTCGTTATGAACCAGATATCCTGTAGTCAACTTAAACTCAACAAGTGGAAACAAACAAACTCATTTTCTTTGCCGCAAACCTCATCCCTCTCCTTAACTTTTATTTATCCATTTAGGGAACTACCATTCTTTAAATCATCCAGCTATGCTTCTGGATGTCAGCCTGATTTATTCCCTCCCCCTAACCCCACAGATCCAATCAATTATTAAATCTTGTCGATTCTAGTTCCACACCATTTCTCATATCCATTCCTTTCTCTCCACTGATAGCACCACTACCCTAATATACACTCTCATCACCTCTTACTTTGAGAAGAGCAATATCCCCCATTTATCTCCCATTGTCAAGCTTCTCCCATCTCTAATCCATTTTCCACAGTAAAACAAAGGACTTATTCTTAAAGGACAAAGCTAAGAAAGTTCATGTCACATCACTGTTCAATAAAACCTAATAATTCCCTATTCCTCTTTTTGGTTTTTAGAATTTTCACAACATAACACTAAGTTCTCTTTCTGTCATTATTATACCTTTCCTACACATATTCTAAGGTCCAGCCATACTGATTGAATTTCTTGCTGTTTTTCCACATACATCTCTTCCAATTCTCTTCTTTGAGCTTTGTCACAAGCCCTCTCCCATGTCTGGAATGTACTCCCTCATTACCTGTGACTCTTAGTATCTCTAATTTTTCTTTTCTTTTGGTTTGCTTTATTCTTCAAAATTCACCTCAAATGCCACATGCTAAATGTGTACTTTCCTATCTTCTAGCTGTTTGTTAGTGTTTCCTCCCACTCACATTACATTTTATTTATATTATGCTTAGTTTATATAGATTAGAATATCTCTATTTTCTATCCCTTGATTGAATGTAATCTACTTTAGGGTAGGTATAGTTTTGTTTTTCTCTTTCTATACCACTGCCTAAAACATAGAAGACACTTAAATAATTGTTGCTTGATAGGTTAATTGATGCTATTTAGATACTTGAAAACTGTACTGTTTATGTATTTATTCAAATCATTGATAAATATTTTAACAGACCAAGGGAATAGTATTGTGGTAAAAAATCTATAGCTTCCTTTCAGGTTGACATTGGCCTGTTTATTTTACTCTAGGTATATCAGCCAGGTGGCTCAGTGGATAGAACACTGGGCCCGGAGTCCTTAAGACCTGAGTTTAAATCTGGCTTCAGAAACTTCTTAGTTGTGTAACCCTGGGTGTATTGTTAATGTATGTTTGTTTAATTTGAAGATGTTCCTATCCATTAATAGGCCCAAGTGCCCTGCTTAATGCACTTGGAAGCCTAAGTTACATAAAGCCTGTGGTGGGAGGAACTTGCTGAATGAGTGGAACAGGAGGGGGTGGAGTAGAAAGTTACAGCAGTTAGAGCTGGAGGGTTATGATGCCCTCTGACCCTGAAGAAGTGTATATATACTCTGAGGTTAGAATTTTGCTTGGGGGCTCACTCATGGGAAGAGTGTTCATGTGATGTAGCCAGATGAGACTTTGGGTAGCTGTTAAGGAGCCCCTTGGCTTTGAAAACCCCAGATGTTGGTGCTTCTCTCTCTGGTGACTATGTATGTATTGCTATGGTCAGACAGTTAGAAGCCCTGTCTGTTGATTTGTGCTAACTTCTGCCTGTAATTTCCGCTTGTAACTCCTGTTTGTGTTTTCTCTAAACTTCAGGTTGCTAACTTTTTCTCCTGAACTAAGTGAATGATATATGTATGTTTTATTAAAGTGAGATTGTAAACCCCTTTAAGTTGCTTTCCTTCAGAAAAGCAGATTAAAGAATTTGTGCTAGCAGCCTTTCTGTGTGCTGGTGTTTTTGGTCTTATGCCTCCACAGCAGCTACCAGTGGCATTGGTGTTACACTGGGCAAGTCACTTAACTTTATTTTTTTATTTTTTGCCTTGATCCACTGGAAAAGGAAAGGCAAACCACTCCATTATCTTTGCCAAGAAAACCTCTTGGACAGTACTGGCATGCTATGGTCAATGAGGTCACCAAGAGTTGGTCACAATTGAACAACTGAACAAAAAATAGTTGTTCAACCAATTTTGAGTTCATCTCACTTCACTACCGTACAATCCACAGTACTCCATCCTTTTCAATATAGAACACAGAAATAAAATAGGGCTTGAGTCATTCTTGATCTTGAGATCTTTTAACATCACACTATATGTTCTTTTTGTTCAGTTGTTTTAGTCATGTTTAACTCCATAAACTCCATTTGGAGTTTTCTTTGTGTATTGGTAATTAAGGTGGGACTTTTTTTTAACTGTTTTTTTCTTTTAGAATGCTAATCAAGTGCCTTTGATTAAGTCTTACTAAGTGGGAAGCCCCAGGCCCACACCCTTTTGCTAACTAGATGTGAAGCCCCAGAACCCACTAAGTAGCCTCTGAGCCCTCAGGGCCCTGAACAGGGTATGTAAATGCAGAGGTTAGCACTTTGTTTGAAGCTTATTCATTGGAAGAATGTTGGTGTGGAGACCCTGGGCAGCTGTTGTTAAGAGCCCCCTGAATTTGAAGAAATCCAGATGTTGGTGCTTCCCTGGTAACTATGTATTGCCATGGATAGACTGGTTTGTGTTGTTTGCTCTGTTTATATTGTCTCTGTAATTTCTATTTGTATTTGCTCTGAAGTTCAGGGTGTTGGCTTTTCCCCGTGAACCAAGTGAATGATATATGTATGTTTGATTAAAGTGAGATTGTTAACTCCTTAAAGTTGCTTTCCTTAGAAAAGCAGATCAAAGAACCTGTGCTGGCAGCTCTTGTTGCTGGTCTTGTTGGGTCTTACACCTCAACAGCAGCTGCTAGCCATATTGTTGTTACACTTGGCTAAGTCAGTAGAATGGTTTTCCATTTCCTTCTTCAGTTCATTTTACAGATGAAGAACTCAGGTAAACAGGGTTAAGTGACTTGCCCAAGACCACACAGCAGTAAGTATTTGAGGCAGGATTTGAACTCAGGTCTTCCTGACTTCAGTCAGTGCTGTATCCTTTTTGCCATTTAGTGGCCCTATTATGCCATATACTGCTACACAAATGTTACATATGTACTACTTGGCCCCAGGTAGGGGTGGGGGTAAGGTGGGGGCTGTTTTTAATTTTTTCCTCACTTGGTATCAAACATCCCTAAAGAGAATGTTTCCCCTTTCTTTGTTCTGATTTTTCCCAAGTCTCAGCTCATTCTCGTGTTTAGCAGTCCTGGTTACTTTCTTGGACTTTTTTGTATTTATCATTAGTTACATGCCACAAAATCACATCTGTTGTGTATGAGCTCATTTTATAACTCCATATGCAGCCATATTTGGCTCTTTAGATACGTTCTTTTCTTTCTTCTTGGGATGACCTTTGACTATATTGTCAGATTTTGTTTTTAAGAATCTTGATCTATCTTTGCTTTGGATATTTAAGGAAATTGGAATATGCCTTTCAATTCTTTGAAGATTTTAAAATCTCTTTACTAGGATATATGCCTGACTCTGCCATTGTTCTTTTCCTTTACAATAATTAATTCTAACATAATGTGATCCCTTTCTTGGCTACAATAAACTCTTCTTCCAAAGTTGCTATCACTTGGATGTCAGCAATCAGATATTCCTTATTGGGTGGAATTAAGTTCAGAGGAGCAGTTCTGCTTGCTGAAAGGAAGGATACTGGGAAGAAAGGAGCGCAGTATCTGAAGGCAAGAAAAACTGATAGATCTAATCTTATTTCATTTGATCCAACCTTCTTTTTTAGTGTTATTTTATTTTTGCATGAGATAGTATTTTATTTTTCCCAGTTACATGTAAAGATAGTTTTCAACATTCATTTGTATAAGATTTTGAATTCCAAATTTTTTTCTCCTTCCTTCCCTTCCCTTCCATTAACCTATATCAGCAATCTAAGTTATACATATACAGTCATGTCAAAGATATTTCCACATTAGTCATGTTGTGAAAGAAGAATCAGAATAAAGGGAAGAAAATCAGAAAGAAAAAAAATGAAAATCTTATGTTTCAATCTGCATTCAGACTCCACAGTTCTTTCTCTGGATGTGGACAGCATTTTCCATCACAAGTCTTTTGGAACTGTCTTAGAGCATTGTATTGCTCAGAAGAACTAAAGCTATCATAGTTGATCATTGCAAAATGTTGTGGTTACTGTGTACAATGTTCCCCTGGTTCTGCTCACTTTACTCAGCATCAATTCATGTAAGTCTTTCCAGGTTTTTCTGAAATCTCCCTGCTCATCATTTCTTATAGCACGATAGTGTTCCATTGCATTAATATACTACAGCTTGTTTGGCTATTCCCTAATTGACAGACATCCCTTCGATTTCCAATTATTTGCCACCACACAAAGATCTGCCATAAATATATTTTGGTATATGTGAGTCCTTTTCCCTTTTCAATGATCACTTTGGGATACAGACCTAGGAGTGCTATTGCTGAATCAAAGGGTATGTGCAGTTTTATATCCCATTTGGACATAGTTCCAAATTTCTCTCCAGAATGATTAGATCAGTTTACAACTCCACCAGCAATGTGTTAGTGTTCCAATTTTCCCACATCTTCTCCAACCCTTATCATTTTCCTTTTTTGTCATATTAGTCAATCTGATAAGTGTGATGTGGCACCTCAGACTTGTTTTAATTTCCATTTCTCTAACCAATAGTAATTTAGAACATTTATTCTTATGACAACAGATAGCTTTAATTTCTTCCTCTGAAAATTGCCTCTTCATATCCTTTGACCATTTATCAATTTGGGAATGACTTGTATTCTTATGAATTCGATTCAGTTCTCTATATTTGAGAAATGAAGTCATTATCAGAAACATTGACTGTAAAAACTGTTTCCCAGCTTTCTACTTTCCTTCTGTTCTTGGTTGCATTGGTTTTATTTGTGCAAAAACTTTTCTACTGGGGAGCAGAGCCAAGGCGATGAGTGGAAAACAGGGACTTGCCTAAAACTCTCCCCCAGGACCCTCTAAACACCCATAAAAATGG
The DNA here is from genome assembly GCF_011100635.1 of Trichosurus vulpecula. NCBI lineage: Eukaryota > Metazoa > Chordata > Mammalia > Diprotodontia > Phalangeridae > Trichosurus > Trichosurus vulpecula. The sequence continues at coordinate 159,953,346 of NC_050574.1, forward strand.
CTCCGAACAAATTCTAGAACTGCAGAACCCACAAAATAGCAGAGGAAAGCAGGGCTCCATCCCAGGACAGCCTGGATGGTTGCTGGGTAAGGTCTATTATATGGAGCTGAGAGTGGAGTGGAGCACAGCCTACTGTGGGCTGTGCCCTGGTCAACCAGACCAAGAGCCAGGCAGAACAGGCCTTAGTGCCCTGAATCAGAGAGCTGTGGCAGTTACCAAACTTCTCAACCCACAAACACCAGAGACAACAGAGAAGGTTAGTGGGAAAAAATTGCAGGGATGGAGTGAAAAGAGTTCGCAGTCAGCTACTGTCCCAGGGGCAGCAGAGTTAGTGCAGCTCTGAGGCTGCTTCCAGAGCCCCAGTCCCACCTGGTGGGAGGAATTAAGTGGCAGATCAGAGCAAGAGTGCAGAGTCTACTTAGATCTGAGTTGTGGTCTGGGTTGGTGGTTCTTGGGGGAGGAGGTGTGCTGGTGTGGCAGAGCTTGCTTTGTAGAAATAGCTCTGAAAACAACATCACAGCCCCTCAAACTTGAGACAAAATACTCTCTACTCTAAAAACAGTCATATCCCGACAAAAAGCTCAAGGGTCAAGCAGTTAGCTGGGAACATGAACAAGCAGTGAAACTCTCTCAGATTCAGATTCAGACTTTGGAAACTTTCTTTGGTGACAAAGAAGACCAAAACATAACAGCCAGAAGAAGTCAACAAAGTCAAAGAGCCTACATCAAAAGCCTGCAAGAAAAACATGAAGTTGTCTGAGGCCATGGAAGAGCTCAAAAAGGATTTGGAAAAGCAAGTTAGAGAAGTAGAGGAAAAATTGGGAAGAGAAATGAGAAGGAGGTGAGAAAACCATGAAAAACAAGTCAATGACTTGCTAAAGGAGACCCCAAAAATACTGAAGAAAATAACACCTTAAAAATAGACTTGATGGCAAAAGAGCTCCAAAAAGCCAATGAAGAGAAGAATGCCTTGAAAGGCAAAATTAGCCACATGGAAAAGGAGATCCAAATGACCACTGAAGAAAATACTACCCTAAAAATTAGATTGGAGCAAGTAGAAGCTAGTGACTTGATGAGAAATCAAGATATTATAAAACAGAACTAAAGAAATGAAAAAAAGGAAGACAATGTGAAATATCTCATTGGAAAAACCACTGACCTGGAAAATAGATCCAGGAAAGATAATTTAAAAATTATTGGACTACCTGAAAGCCATGATCAATAAAAAAGAGCCTACATATCATCTTTCAAGAAATTATCAAGGAAAACTGCCCTGATGTTCTGGAACCAGAGCGTAAAATAGAAATTGAAAGAATCCACTGATCATCTCCTGACAAAGATCCCAAAAAGAAAGCTCCTAGGAATATTGTCACCAAATTCCAGAGCTCCCAGATTAAGGAGAAAATACTGCAAGTAGCCAGAAAGAAACAATTTGAGTGTTGTGGAAACACAATCAGAATAACAGAAGATCTAACAGCTTCTACATTAAGGGATCAAAGGGCTTGGAATATGATATTCTGGAGGTCAATGGAGCTAGGATTAAAACCAAGAATCACCTACCCAGCAAAACTGAGTATAATGCTCCAAGGCAAAATATGGATTTTTAATAAAAGAGAGGACTTTCAAGCTTTCTTAGTGAAAAGACCAGAGCTGAATAGAATCTATCTTGCTCTACAAGAAAGTAAGGGAAAAGGGGATGGGGGAGAAGTGGAGTGACAGAAGGGAGGGCTGACTGGGGAATGGGACAATCAGAATATATGCTATCTTGGGGTGTGGGGAAGGGTAGAAATGGGGAGAAATTTGTAATTCAAACTTGTGGAAATCAATGCTGAAAACTAAAAATATCAAATAAATAAATAATAATAACTTTTCTATTTAATGTAATCAAAATCATCCATTTTGTATTTCATAATGCTCTCTATCTCCCATTGGTCATAAATGCTTCCCTTCTTCATGAATCTGACAGTTATACTCTTCCTTGCCCTCCTAATTTGCTTATGTTATCATCCTTTATGTCTACATCATGCACCTATTTTGACCTAATCTTGGAATGTTGTGTAAGATGTTGGTCTATGCCCAGTTTCTGCCATACTATTTTTCAGTTTTCCCAGAAGTTTTTGTCAAATAGTGAGTTCTTATCCCAGAAGCAAGAGTCTTTGGTTTTATCAAAGAGTAGATGTCTATAGTCCTTTACTACTGTTGACCAAACCTTCTAAGTCAGACTGTGAACTCTGAGAGCAAGGACTGTTTTTTTTTGTTTTGTTTTGTAAAATTTTATTTTGCCTTTTTTGTATCTAAAAACAATATTATATTTGGCACATAGCAGGAGTTTAATAAGTCCTTGTTGACTGATGGACTCTTTAAGGATATTCCATGGTGCATTAGTATCACATGAATTGTGTTTGTTCTGATATTAATTCATGACCATGGGCAAGCCATGTATCTTCTCATAGTATTTTTTGTGAAGATTATGTAAGGTAATATACATAAAATGCCTTGAAAAATTTAAGGTGTTGATAGACATATCTATATTTATATAGATAGCTATATATGTACATGTAGACAGGTAGAATTCTATGTACATCTATCTATCTGTCTATCTATCTATCTATCTGTCTATCTATCCATCCATCCTCTAGCTCTCTATCTAGGGAATGACTGTCCTTACCTGCACTTTTTTATTTTTACTGATTTGGAGAAGAAATTCAGAATCACAAAATTTCAGTATTGAAAGGGACCTCAGAAGCCATCTAGTGCAGTCAATACCTGTTCAAGAAGACTCAGTGCAACATAAACAAGTGGTCATTCAGACATCAGTCAACACATCAGTGAGAGGGAATACACTAGCTCTTAATGCAGCCCCTTCTTTTTTTTGTATAGATTTAATTATTAGCTATTAAGTCTCTTTTAGCACATGAAGTGTTTTATGTTTGTGTCTCCAGCATCAGCATAGCACTTGACACATAGTAGGCCTTCATAATATTATTTGAACGGAATTGAATTAGAAATTTAGGATTGTATTTCCTAATATGTAGAGCACTGAAATGAATGTAGTACTATAAATTTGGTCTGAACAGGGACCATTGAATCAAGAAAATCTCTCTATGGTCTTGGACACTAAATGTCTTTTAATGAAACCTAAGATTATATGAACCTTTTTGTCTGTTATATACAGTTGAATCACACCATTTATATTTCCTCAGATGAGCTCTTTTGTAGACTAACTACAATCAACTTTTACCTCTCTCCATCTTACACTTGTGAAGTTAAGTTTTGAATGAAGTTATCATGGTTAAATTTCAACTTATTATATTGGACCAAAAATTCTAGACGAGTAGTTCTTGAAGATTATTTAATGGCACACTAGTGTCCTATGAGTTTTTTCTCGTTGTGCTATAAAATCTCCAGCTCCCAACCCCATACTACATTCTGGTGTCTATTTTTTTCATCTTGGCATTGAGAAGGTCAGAATAGCAATTCTGTCCACAGAGGTTCAAATCTACATCCTCCACTATCATTATGAGTCTTGGAAAAATCAGAGAGAAAGAGAGAGAGACAGACAAAGAGGCAGACAGAGAAAGGCAGGGAAAGAGAGTCTGTTGAAACATTTTTGGATCATGACTGTATTATTACATATGAAAGTCAGCATTGCCACTCACAACCCAGTCTTTATCACTTGTAAATTTGATAAACATTTCATCTATGCATTGATACAAATCATTTATATAAATGCTAAATAACATAGGGAAAATGTCATTAGGGTCTATCCAGTTAACCAACTTTGAAACCAAAAACTTTGAAACTGAACTGAAATTAAGCTTACTGACCTTAGTATTCTGAGTCCTCTCTCTTTAGAAGATCATCAACGTATCATTTGCCCTTCTCCAGTCCTGCTGTAACTTTCCTGTTCTTTGATTTGCTAAACAATAGTCCAAAGACCTCTGAGAGTTGCTTAGGAACTGGATCCATCAAGGATCTTTCAGTAGCCTAAGATATAATTTTCTGGGCCTGAATTCATGCAAGGCAGAAAGACACTTTCTTACTCTTTCTCTAATTATCTTGATCATGAATTTTCCACTAGCCATTTTTGTTCTATCACAAGCCAAAGATCCTGATCTTTGGAAGAGAAAATAGAAGCAAAACAATATTCGACCAGTGCTATCTTTTCCCCGTATCTTTCGGCTTAATCAGGGGAGCAAGGAATGCCTGATATACCATCCAACTCAACTTCCAAGAAGTCACTGTACTATAGTCTAAGGCTATCTTTAGTCTTTGAGAAATATTAAATAAGAAGAAATAAATGTATGCCACAGCAGGACAAATTTTTGTTTATATTTAAGGATTTTCTACAATTAAGAACTAGAACATTGATAGAGTAAGTAGTCCTGGGATTTCAGATCAGACTTCAGATTAGATGGAAACCTATATCATATATACTGTGTCACACACCATTCAAACTCTGGAAAGGACAGTAGGGCACTCCCCTGACCTTCAAGTCCTGTTCCTCCCATACATTCTTCCTGAAGCCAAAGTATATAGGGCTGAGTTTCTGCCAACATTGGAATTTATTCATGAACTCTATCTATATGACATAGGTTGCTATTTCTTTTCCTTTTCAAGGAACATCATGGTGTGAGGGATAAGATACTAAAGTTGGACTCAAGGAGACCCAGGTTCAACCACCTCCCAACCTCTAATTTTTTTTAATTGTGTGACCAAGCACAAGTCAGTGAACTTTTTAAAGCTTCAGATTCCTCGTCTATAAAACAGGGGTAATATTTTCTGTAGTATCTATCTCACAGGATTGTTATAAATTTCAAATAACATGGTGTCTGCATTGCTCAATTATATTTCTTTCCTTTATAAAATGATGAAACTTTGATTTATGAACTCATCCTTCACCCAAATAACTCCATGAAAGCATCATTCTATTTTATATATTTTTCAGCATCTCACAGAACAATTCTGGAAATATTTTATGTACTTAGTGAATATTTGTTATTTGATAAACTGGTTTTTCATTCAACAACCAACACAAAGAATTCTATTCTTTACATAAGCATGACAGAGAAGAATTTGTAATTTCTTTTGCCTCATCAAAGACTTAATAGATAAGTTCTCCAAGTTTGTCTGAGGTATAGAGAGGTTAAGGAGTCTAGAAAGGGTTTTAGAGATGAAAATAGGCAGAAATGGATTTGAACTCACATATTTCTGATACTACTACTCACTATACTATATTGACTTTACATGAACAAAATATAGAAGTGAATCTCATTCTATCATTCTTTGTCCATTTCAGGTTAATACCAGTACAGCTACATTTGGAGTCGGAGCTCTTGGATTTGCAGCTTGTTCCCTGTATAGCCTTTGATGAGATACCTGGCATCTATGAGCCTCAGATTATTCTTCTCTCCCATTTTACAAATGAAGGAATTAAATTATACGACTTTTAAGATTCCTTCCAAATATAAATGTATATTCATATGGTGTTAGCTGGTAATAAAGTGATTAATTGAAATAATCAAATTTGCTTTTCGGTTGCCACCATATTAAGTAACTTCTTTAACCACCTTTTCTCTACTAGAAGCAATTGTTTAACTCACATGCATTAGCCAATTGTCCCAGTGTAGATACTACCTGTTACTCATATATGATTATTATAATCACAAAAGTCTTGTGTTTTTGTAATGTTTTAAAATATCTTGATGCTTTGTACTCTGAAAATAATCATGTGTGTAACTACATTTTGACCCCATCCCTCCCCAGGCTACTATTTCCAGATTTTACACATTTGTAATGTGTGAATGATTTGGTTACCTTGTAATAAACATTCAGATTCTGTTATCCAGAGAAGGAGAGCATCCAGGTGGCCCAGTGGATAGAGTGCTAGGCCTGGAGTCAGGAAGACTCCTCTTCTTGAGTTCAAATCTGGCCTCAAACAACTACTAGCTGTGTGACCTGGGGCAAATCATTTAACCCTGTTTGCTTCAGTTTCCTCTTCTGCAAAATGAGCTGGAGAAGGAAATGACAGACTATACCAGTATCTTTGCCAAGAAACTCCGAATGGGGTCATGAAGAGTTGGGCATGACTGAAATAACTGAATGACAATTGAGCAACCCAGAGAAGAAAATTAGGAACAGTGATTAAAAGTTACAGGGGGATAGATTTCATTTGATACAACAGTAAAATTCCAAACAGTAAGTGGCTGTCCCAAAGTGGAGTACCTTGATTCCTAAAATGCCAAGGTCACCTTTCAGAGGGTCTACTTTAAGAATAACTGTATGGTTACTTAAAAGAATTTCATAGGAGTTGAACTACAAAATATAGAGGGTCTTGCCCAATTCTAGCATTCTCTGATTCTTCCTGAGTCTCTGAAAATAGATAGTTTTGTTTTTAAAAGGTTTTTACACTGATATTTGGAGTCATCTATGGGATGCATGAAAAGTTGGATTTATAATAAACATCTTTCCTGATTTTTATTTCCTTTTGATGAGAAAGGTATTTTACTGATCATGAAAAAAATCTAGATTTTTTAAGATAATTATTGTCTAGAAGAAAGTTTGGAGTTTGACTCTTGTCTGCTTTAGCATACCAGCCAGAAATGGGTGCCATGTGCTCTGTGAGTACTCTAAAGCCCTTAGAGAAAAATAGATTCAGAGGTTTTAATTTTTGCAGTAAATTTGGATGGGCAATCATTCAAACACCATGCATTTTCAGTGTTGGAGTGGTATGTACATTCCCAGATCTATGATATATTTTTGTTTTGTTCTGTTTTGTTTCATAATCTTGCAGCATCTCAGCCCTAACCATTCTGGCTTAGGACACCATGCCAGAAAAATCTTCATATGAGATGAGAAACTTAACGTCTCAGGCTTTCACAAGTTTTAGCTGTGGAGCTGAAGGCTCATTTAGCTTTTCTAGAAACTCACTGGGGAAAAGTTTTACCTGGGTATATAATAACAGCATAAAATACTGATAAATTACATTTGAAGGAAAAAAAATTAATCCTCAAAGTGCTCAGATTTCAAAAGGAAAGTCATTTCCAGGTATATTTAGGATGTGCAAATTGTGGAATCCCTAAGGAATGTCAAAAAACAGATGTGTGCTATATGCCCGGGTTCAAAGTTCGATTAAAACCACAGCCATTAAGAAAGAAGGTGAAACTGAAGTCAGAACAAGAATGTAAAATGAGGAGGGTGAAAGAATTATCTGAAAGAGTACTTCTCTTAATGCCCTGTATCTGCCACTACAGGGTAAACTGGTACTGCAATCAACAGCAGGCACTCTCTTCATTTCAGATGACCTGTGAATTAGAGATGAACGTGCCTTGAATGTTCAGCAGACAACTAGGGAATAATATATTTTGCAAATGGCACTGTAAATGTGCTGAAGTGTGCAGAATTTTAACTGACCAGCCATCCTTTCTGTCCTGCTGATTCAGTGATAGAGAGGACATGCCATCCCTTGCATTTTCCCTGGCTGTGGTTCTCTTTCTGAGCAACATCTGTAGGGCAAGAATCTTGGACCTGAGAAACAAATTTTTCCTCTTTAAATGTCATGGTCTCGTTAGCCCTTTTCATTGGTTCATTTTGGATGGCATTTACCCTTCCCCCCCCCATTGTGAAATGAAGTGAAGTTTTTAACACCTTAGGCAGCCCTTGAAAGCTTATCTGTATTTGTAAGCTATATACTATAGCTTTTTGGGACAAAAAAATAAAATATTTGAAGGCAAATGTTAAACACATGTATCTCTGTCATGGTAGGATTTAGAACCCATGGTAAAAGTCAACAGAGACAGCTCTCATATCAAAGGCACTCTTGTTCCCATGTTCAATAATTCTGTATTAGAAGCATCTAACTGACCTTGAAAAAGCCTCCTAGCTGAATTATATTAATGCTAAAGCAAATCTTTACTATCTATATCTTCATTGCTGATATACTATTCAGGTTTTAACCTAGTGGCTCTACTTCTGGCAATCTAGCACCGACTCCCCCTACTGGTGATGGTATATGACTTTGAGCCATAGAACTCTACAAAATCTTCAAAAAATTTAAAATGTTTACCAATTAGGGGGCAATGGAGAAGTTTGTGGTAGACATTAATAGTCTGAAAGCTTTCCCCCATTCTCTCAACTGAGAATGCTGTCTCATTTTACAAGAAAAAGAATCTCACTCTGAGATCCTTTTTTTTTCACATCACTCATATGCCTTCTTGCCACTCTCTTCCTTCAGTCTGATCTCATATAAGTTGGACTTACTCCTTACTAAGGCTAACCCTTCTACCTTCTCAGAGATCCCATTTCATCCTAACTCTTTAAAAAGTTGCCCCTTCTGTCATCCCTGCTCTATCAATTATTTCCAATTTCTCCCTGTCTACTGTATTATTCCCTATTGCCTACAAACAAGTTCATGTCACTCCCAATTTGAAAAACCCCCATAATCCTTTCATCGCACTATTATCCCATATCTCTGTGGTTCTTTGTGGCAAAACTCCTTGAACAGGAAATCTACAGTAGGTGTCCCCCCTTCTTTTTTCTATTTCTTTGCCCCTTATAATCTAGCTTCCCGCCTCATCATGCCACCAAAACTGTTCTCTCCAGTATCACCAATGGTCTCTTAACTGCTAGATCCAATGACCTTTTCTCAATTCTTATTCTTACCATCTCTACAGCCTTTAACCAGTTGTTCACTCTTTCTTCCTCGATACTCCTTTAGCTCTAACTACTATCTCCTGCTTCTCCTCCTATTTATCCAACCACTTGTCAGTCTCTTTTGCTGGATCCTCATTCAGATAACACTCTTTAACCATAGGTGGACCACAGAATTCTTTACCGGGCCTTCTTCTCTTCTCCTTCTATACTATTTTAATTGATGATATCATCAGATACCATGAATATAATTACCCTTTCTATGCTGATGATTCTCAAATCTACTTGTCCTGCCCTAACCTATTTGTTGACTTCCAATCTTTCATCTCCAAATGCCTTTTAGACATCTCAAACTAGATGTTTTGTACGTATCTTAAGCTCTACATGTCCAAAATTGGACTCATTATCTTTCTACCTAAATGCTTCTACCTCCTCCCTTCCTTATTACTATAGAGGAAAAAAGAGGGAGAGGACAAGCTGAGTTACCCAACTAGCTGGGTCCCATATCAGGCAGTTGGGTCTGCTCATAGGTTGTGTTTATCCTTTGTTTTCTAAGAGGACCATGATATCAAGGAGATGATGACACAGCTTGCAGTTGACTTTGATTTGAGTGAGTGAGGGCTGTGCAAGGGCACCAACTTCACTTTCTCCTCCAGAGCCATCTGGATCCAGTGACCTGATATTCATCAGGATGACTGAAGATGATCAATGGGAGACCCTGGCCCTTTTAGGCTAAGGCCTTTTCATGTACTCACTTAGAGTGAGGTAACACCCAAGCAGTGAGTCAAACTGAGAGGGGAAGACCCTCAGGGTTGCTGTTCCAAAAAGAAACAGTCACCATTGACATTCACTCTAAGCCAGGAGGGCCCAAAATGCAGCCATTAAGTGGAACTTGGGCAGGGACCTCTCCTTCCTTCCTTCCTTCCTTCCTTCCTTCCTTCCTTCCTTCCTTCCTTCCTTCCTTCCTTCCTTCCTTCTTTCCTTCCTTCCACTGCATTCTGATTCATTGTCAATCATTTTGATGTTTGTATTTTCCCTGGACTCCAATGACTTTGGAAGAGAGGGTGAGGCTGATGATTTTGTGCAACTGCCTCATTTAAATTCAATTTATGCACGAGTCAAAAGACATCAACCATACCATTTTACCACATTTACTTACCTCAAAGTCTTGTGGCCATAGGTAAATGACAAAACAGCAGGGAGTTGTAGTTACAATCCTGCACACGAGCATAAGGTTGTTTTCTAATTGGACTGATGCAGCACTAGGATTTGGCAGCCCCTTGGGTGTCTGAGAAGCACGAGGAAAGGGATAGAAAAGCTGCCCTAAAAATTGTCTACTTTACCCAGCCCTGACCTGCTTGCTATGACAGGTTGGGATCCCACCCTGCAGTCAAAATATGATAAAATGTACAGAAACTTTTGTGAAATGTTCACATTTAGACATGCTCACTCCAGACATTCATAATGACTCTTTGTGCCCAACCTGTGGTAGAGCTTTCCAAGCTCAGATTTGTCTGATTAGCCATAGTTGGACATACTGTACCTTGAACCCAACGTAGTGATATCATTTTTGTCCTCTTCTATTTAAAAAAAATTATTGATTTTTTTAAAAAATGTATTTATTTTGTTATAATTTTATGGAATAAAACAAGCATTTCCATAGCAGCATAATAAAAAGATGATTGCACATGAAACTGTAAACCTATTATGTGCAGCTTGCCAATCATTTTAAGTATACAATAAAGCTATCATGTAAATTTCTTTTTTTCTTTTTCTTCCCTTTTTCTTCTTTCCCTTTCCACCCTAGAGATGGTTAACATTGGACACAAATGTATATGAAAATAATTATTCTCATCTATTTATCAGTTCTTTCTCTGGATGTAGATAACCTCTTTTTTCATATGTCCTTTATAGTTAATTTGAGTTTTTATAATAGTTAAAATGACTTAGCTGTTCAAAGTCATTCTTAAAGCAATATTGCTGTTACTGTATACAGTGTTCTCTTAGCTCTACTCATATCTCTGTTATTTCATGCAAGTCTTTCCATGTTTTTCTTTTCTTTTTTTACTTAATTATTTTATTTTCCCACAATTATATGTAAAAATAATGTTTAACATTCATTTTTAAAACTTTGAGTTCCATCCAAATTCTCTCCCTTCCTACCTCCCCACACCTCACTGAGAAGGCAAGCAATTCAATATGGGTTATACATGTGTAGTCCTGCAAAACATATTTCCATATTAGTCATGTTGTGAAAGAAAATACAGACAAAAAATCCTCAAGAAAATTAAAGAAAGCAAGTGAAGTATGCTTCAATCTGTATTCAAGCACCATTAGTTTTTTCTGTGGGGGTGGGTTGTGTTTTTCATCATAAGTCCTTCAGAGTTGTCTTGGATCATTGCACTGCTGAGAGTAGCTATGTCATTCACAGCTGATCATCTTAAAATATTGCCGTTACTTTGTACACAGTACATGTCACTTTACATGAGCTTCTGTAAGTCTTTCCAGGTTTTTTTTTTCTGAGAGCTTTCTGTTCATCATTTCTTATAGCACAATAATATTCCATCAAAATCACATATAACAATTTGTTCAACCATTCCCAATTGACAGGTATCACTTCAACTTCCAAATTTTCTTGCCACAAAAAGAGCTGCTATAAATATTTTTGTATGTATACGTCTTTTTTCCTTTTTGTTTTTTTTTTTTAATCTTGTTTGGGATACATACCTAGTAGAAATATTGTTAGTTCAAAGGGTTTCCATGGTTTTATAGCCCATTGGGCATAGTTCCAAATTGCTTTCCAGACTGGTTAAATCAGTTCACAACTCCACCAACAGTGCATTAATGTCTCATTTTTCCCACATCCCTCTGAACATTTATCATTTCCTTTTTCTGTCCTATTAGCCAATCTAGTAGCTATGTGGTACCTCAGCATTGTTTAATTTGCATTTGTCTCATCAATAGTGATTTAGAGCATTTTTTATACAAATATAGATAGCTTTGATTACTTCATCTGAAAACTGTTCATATCATTTGATAATTTATCATTTGGGGAATGACTCTTATTTTTATAAATTTGACTGAGTTTTCTATATGTTTGAGAAATGAGGCCTTTATCAGAGAAACTTGCTTCAAAGTTTGTTTTTCATAGTTACAATTGCTAACTGTTTTTTTCCTTCATCCTATTTCTCACTGTTTATTCTATTTTCTCTCTCTCCTTTCAACTTGTCCTCCCTTAAAAGCCTTTTGCTTCTGACTACTACCTCCCCCAATCTTCCCTCCCTTCTATCATCCCTGCCTTCTCCTATCCCATTCCCTCCTACTTTCCGGTAGGGTTGTTGTTTATCCTTCATTTTCAAAGAGGACCATTACATCAAGAAGGTGATATAATGACTTGTAAGTGAATTGGATTTCGATGAGGGAGGGTTGTGCAAAGTTACCAGTCTTTCTCTCCTCTGGAGTCATCTGTGTGACATTGATATAGTTTAGGAGGACTAGACATGACCCTGGATGCAATGGGAAACATTGGACTTTTTCACCTGTTCTCCCTAAACAGTTCAGAGAGGGCCAAGTGATCTTGGTATCTTAATGATGGGGTAAGATAGATTTCTATACCCAATTGAGTGTGTATGTTATTGCCTCATTGAGCCAGTTCTGATGAAATTATGATTCACTCATTCTCTCTCACCTTCCCTATCTTTCCCTCCCCTGCAAAAGCTTTTCTTGCTTCTTTTATGTGAGATTATTTGTCCCCTTCTACCTTCCCCTTTCTCTTTCTCCCAGTACATTCCTCTCTCATCCATTAATTTTATATTTGTAGATATCATCCTTTCATATTCAACTGACACCTACAGCCTCTGTTTATATGTATGCCTTCTAACTGCACTGATATTGAGAAAGTGTTTATGAGTTACATGTTCCTTTCCTATTTACCTTTTTTCCCCCACATGTTTTTCTAAGATCATTGAACTCATCATTTCTTATAGCATAATAGTATTCCATCACAATTATATACCACAACTTGTTCAGCCAGTCCCCAATTGATGGGCATCCCTGCAATGTCCAGTTCTTTGTCATCATAAAGATGGATGATACGGACATTTTATTTTTAATTAATTAATCAATTTTTGTTTTTTTTTTAAATTTTCTTTTATTCTGAGGAAAACACTTTATAAATTTCAATATGTTTTATACATGAGTTATTATACAAATGTTCCCCTTCACCTATACTTGCACTTGAATAATGAATTGGAGGGGAATTGGAGAAGACCATTATTGGTTTGAGGTGCTCCTAAAATGAGAACACACATGAATACCCCATGATGGAATTGCTTTCAGGAGTCATCTAGTTGACACAATTATTTAAAGTAAAGCCATTCACTGAAATAGTAAGAACAGTAGTAACCATACATCTTTCCCCCATAATCCTAAGGCATTCTTTCCCACAAGTACCTGTTGAATCCATGAGACAACTGGTCATAGACTTAAGCAGTGGAGAAGCGTGCCTGTAGGGAATACATGTGGACAAAGCAGATGTGAGGAGTGCCACACCTGTGATGCTGCAGGACTGCTAAATGCTATAAAAATTTAGAACATATAGGTTCTTTTCCTTTTCCCCTAATCATCTTTGGAAACACTTTGGTGCTCTTCAAGAAGGAAGGACAACCAATCAATACATGTTCTTTTGAATTCTTCATGTTCATCATTTCTTATTTATTGAATTAGGTATGACTTAGTGGAAAAAGTCTCAATGTTTTATGCCTCTTCAGAAACTGCCTTTTCATCTTATGAAAATTTCTTCAGTTTCAAATCTATCTCTGAGGTTTCTTATAGAGTGATACCTTAGATAAATGATTGAGGCTTAAATTCCCAGTAATTCATTTAGCTGCTGATTTCCTAGGGAAAATTCTATTTCACTGGGCAGACTCTGATTGATTAGGAAATATGTGGAGGGCACTGCACCAGATTTTATGGGAAATTCACAAAACTTACAGTATTTATTAATGTCAGGTAAAGTATTAGACAGAACTTGAAGAGAAACACTTGAAGGAAAGCAGCCCTGTGGAAGGGTAAAGGATAACTATAGATGAGGAAGGACTGCAAGATGTCAAGTCAGAAGCACATGCCCCAGAAAGATGGAGAATAAGATGGAAAGTTAATGAAAATTGTCATCATAGCAGAAGTAGCAGTGGTCTAGAGTAAGATGAGTTTGATTTCACTTGGAGCTTTACTAGTTGTTGGCTGTGGGAAAGTGGGGAAACCAATTTCTTTGTCTATAATACAGAGATGACGATAACAATAACTCAGACATTCAAATGGCCATTTACAAAGCACATTCCCCACAATGGTTCTGTTGTATAGGTAGTGAAAGTGTAATAGTTACATACAACACAGATATGGAAAAGGCTTTAGAAATGATCTCATTCATCCCCTCATCTAGCATTTGAATCATTTGAGAACTAAGGAGTGATTCTACTATCTCCACAAGTACATAAGATCATAGAATTAGAACTAGAAGGGAACTTAAGAGTTCATTTAGTCCATTTCTTTTATTTGTAGATAAAGAAACTGAGGCCTAGAGAGTTTAAGTGACTTTTCCAAGGTCACACAGATAGCTAGTAGAGTGGCATGGTAAAAAAAATATGGTTCCTATGATTAATTATGGGGCAGCTAATGGCAGAGTGGATAGAGTGCCAGGCTTGGAGTCAGGAATGGTGCTCTTTTTTAGTTAAAATTCTGTCCTCAGACACTAGCTGTGTGATCCTGGGCAAGTTACTTCACCCTATATGTCTCAGTTTCCTCATCTGTAAAGTGAACTAGAGAAGGAAATGGCAAACCACTCCAGTATCTTTGCCAAGAAAACCCCAAATGGGGGTCAGGCATGACAGAAAAATGAGTGACCAGTACGCATTTGTTTACATTCAGGTCTTATTCCTCTTTTTCCCCCTCTTTTGCATATAGATCCAGAAATAGTATCAGTGAGCAAACGAGAATGCAAAATTTAGCAAATCTGGGGACATAATTAAACACTGCTTTGCAGAATGGCTGGAAAAATTCATAACTTCATCAAGATGCCTTTACTCTGCCTTCAACATTTTGTCATTTTCTATTTTTTTCAAGTTTGTCAATGTGATGGATGTGAAGTAAAACTTAAGAATTGCTTTAATTTGCTTGTTTTTCTAATTAGTAGTGATTTGATGCATTTTGTAAGGTTATTGAAAGTTTATATTTCTTCTTTGAATGTTGCATGTTCATATCTTTTGACCATTTCTCAATTAAGAAATGGCTTTTATGATTATAAATTTGAATCAATTTCTTATATATCTTGGGCATATGATTCTTATCAGGAAATTAATTACAAATATTTTTTCCATCCCAGTTAATTGTTTCTTTTATTTTAGTTGCATTGGTTTTGTTTGTTTAAAAATTCTCTACAATTTTGCTTGATGATAATGTAAATTCTCATGGATTCAGTTGTCATCTCTGTGTGGATGATTGAGGTCTCTAGGTTGCTCCCTGCATAGAGCGCTGGATTTGTACTTAGAAAGATATGATTTCAAATTATGCCTGAAATACTTCCTAGCCATGTGACCTTGAGTAAGTAACTTAAGCTCTCAACCTCAGTTTCCTCATATATAAAATGGGGATAATTGTGGCATCTACTTCATAGTGTTGTAAGGATCAAATAAAATAACATATAAAGTGCTTTGCAAATTTTAAAGTGTTAGACAAATGGCATTGTTGCTGTTTCTAATTTTATTTGTCCAGCCCTTACCTCTCTCTAGATTTCCAGTCCTATATCTCTAACTTCCTTTTGGATATCTCTAATTGGGTGTCTCATACATATTTCAAACTCATGTCCAAAACTGAGCTTATTATCCCTGCCTCCATCTCCCCAATCCTGTACGCTTCCTAACTTCCCTATTACCATTGAGTGTACCCCCATCTTTTTAGTCACCAAGCCTCACAACCTCAACTTCAACTCTTCATTCTCACCCCCCAAATCCAATGACTTCCCAAGTCTTTCTGTTTCTGCCTTCATAAAATCTCTCATAAATACTACCTTCTCTCCTCTGAAACTGCCACCACCATCCTCACATCGTACCTGGACTATTGCTTTTATGTTGGTCTCTCTACCTCAGGACTCTCTTTACTTCAGTCTATCCTTTACTCAGATGACAAAGTGATCTTCCTTAAGCACAGGTCAGACCATGTCAACTCCAATGGCTTTCTTTTATGACTAGGACCAAAGATAAATCCTAGGCTGGTTTTCAAAACCCTTCATAACCTAGCCTTTTTCTATCTTTGCAGGTTTCTTATACCTTCCACATTCTCTATCACCCACCGACACTAGGCTCTTTGCTGTTTCTTGAGTTTAATGCTCCATTTTCTAACTGCATACATTTCACTGGCTGTCCCCTATGCCTGGACCTCTCTTCCTCTTTTTCATAAAGGATTCAATTGATATGTTCATAGATCATAACCATCATTAAAATTCACCTTTTTAATATTTTAAGGTTTTTCTATTTTAAAAATTATTGTATCTCATTTTATATCACTTTCATTTCTTAATATATTCCTTTTTGTATTCACCTTCAGAGTTATCCCTTATAAAAAGAACAAAAAAAGTGAAAAAAAACAATTTAGCAAAATTAACTAACACCTCAACCAAGTCTGACAGTATATGCTGTATTCCACCCCTAAATGGGAGAGAGGGATATGAATTTACCTATGTCTTCTTCTGGGTCAAGTTTGGTCATTATGACATAGCCTCCAACTAAAATTTTTGTATTGTTATATTTCTTTCCATTTATATCCTCGCAGTCATGCTCATAGTTTCCTGTGTTTGTATATTTTACCTTGAGTTGATGCAGGAAAATCTTCTTGTATCTACTGATGGTCTTCATATTCCATGTTGCTATCAGGGCAACACTATTTGATCACATTCAGATGCTACAATTTGTTCAGCCATTACCCCACTCAATGGAAATCTACTTCATTTCAAATTCTTTGCTAATAAAAAAGAACCACTTTAAGGCTTCTAAATGAGAAACTTGTACAAAATCCCATGAAGCGTATCAGAACAGAATGTGACCCCAGGTTTACATTGACAATATCATGCTTTCTACTACGTCTCCATTTTTATAGATTTATAAACAGACCTCATTATACAGCTCCATCTTTTTCCAGTTGCTGTAATAATACCTAGCATTTATTTAGCACTCAATGTAAACACTTTACATATATCATCTTATTTGGTGCTCAAAGCAATCCAGATAGCTTAATACTATTATTATCCCCATTTTACATAAGAATAAAGGGAGAAGTTAAAGATAAATAACTTGCTGAGGATCACACATCTCGTGTCTGCATTAGAATTCTAACTCAGGTTTTCCCAATTTCAAATCCCACGCACTATCTATTGAATCACTTGGCTTGCCAAATGCTATGGACCAATATGAATATAAACTGCTTCAGGCTCAGTAAAGTGCCAATTGACGGTCATATTTCAGAAAATGTTGAATTGATAATGATTTCCCCTGTCAATCTCTTTTAAAATTGCAAGTCCTGTGAAGACAGGGGAATCTTTTATTTATTTATTTTGGTGGGGGAAGGGGAGGTGATCCGCCTCTGCAGCTAAAGTAGCATTGTACACACAATTCAGTATAAACTTACTAAATCTTGATGGATTGACTGATAAATTGGATAAACATGTATATTAACAAGCATTCTAATAACTTGACATTTTACAGAAAGCCCTTAACATCGAAAAACAAACTCAGGAAACCTTTGTATTTTGTTCCACTAAACTAAATATTCTCATCTTTACATTAGAAGAGGGACTTAGAGTGAAAATTCCTCATAGTTGGTTCCTGTATAGCTGTAAGTGACCTTACAGGTTATGTAAGCCATCTTCCATATTGTAAAGATGAGTAAATTGAGGCCCAAAGAGGTTGAATGACTTGCCTGAGGTCACAGACATTGTAAGTGGCAGAGCTAGGATTGAACCTGGATCTTTTGATTCTGAATCCAGAAAAAATTAGAACATTGCCTTCCTTTGATTTAATCTATTTCCCTTTATTCTCCAAATGTGAGAACTTTTTAGCCATGTATTAGATACAGCGACATATAGTTACAAATCAACAACAAAACAATGACAGCAGCCATGATAACAAAGCAAAACAAAATAAACAAACAAAAAAACATACTACTGCATATGGAGCCAGAAAAATCTGAATTCTACCTACAGCTTGCTGTTGATGAAGTTTGTGCTTTTGAACAAGCCATTTAACTTCTCTGGGACTCAGCTTCTTCATCTGTAAAGTGAGAAGTCTGGACTCAGTGACCACTGACTTTCCTTCCAGCTCTTCTCCTTAAGGCACCATCTGGTTTGCTTTTCTTCTCTGTGATTCTTATGTGAGAATTAGACATTTGGTATTACTTAAATGTTTGGAGATATATTTCTGGCTACAGTGAGCTCAGGTTGAAATATAAGCATATTTCTGGCAAACCTGTCTAATTTCAGGAGTTTGAATGCTTTCCTTGTCTGGATGACATAGTCCTGTTCCCAGGTTCAAGTGCTTTCCCTCATTCCCTCTTGAGGGTGGGGATGGGATGAGGGTATACTACCTTCGGCTCTTCCTCTCTTCCTCAGAATATATCACTTGCTCCATGAAGTCTTGACAAGAGGGCTGCATTAACTTGCAGCTGGGTAAGGACTACCAGTTGGAATTCAGTGGCAATGGGCCTGGCGAGAGAAGCCATTTGGTGATTTGTTCTCATATTAAGTTTGAGGAACTGGATTCCAAAGAATTATGCCCTAAATTGTGACAATCTTATGAAACAATATTTTAGAAACTCAATTTATTTTGTAAATGGGTTACCAAAAATAGAAGACTAAATTATGACCCAAATCAGTGACATAATGAATCTTATAATAATCAGTACTATAGAGTTGGAACTATCAGGATGGTGTCTTCTCTATCTCCCTAACTCAGGTATGTCCAGTTATGGTGAGAAGCAACATTTACCATATGTTTGGCTTGATTCTCATACTATATATGGGAAGAAAGTTATAATTCTTGACTCGTGATCATGTGCTAGATGAGATTCTGGATTTCAGTGATTTTATCCTCAATCTAGGACTAAATTTTTCTTGAGGGGAGAATGGCATTAATCAATCAACAAGCTTCATAAAATGCCTACTATGTTCAAGGAACTGTGCTAAGTGCTGGGTATACAAAGAAAAACAAAAGACAGTTCCTGCCCTCAAGGAGCTCATAATCTAAGGAATGTCAGTGCCTCTAGTTGAGCTACTGGAATGGGGCATGTTAGTAATCTCATTTCTAGTCACCATCTGATTTTTATTGTCCTATGCTCCATCTGAAAAGATATCACAGTAGGGAAAATCTCTACTTTGGGTCATGTTTCCTCTTAGGTTATGCCTCTTTATGTAGTCTTTGTTAACCATATAGTGGGAGTCTTGTGTTTAGAGATACCAAGATTTTCATGCAACTTGAAAAGGATGTATGTTTGTAATTTGCGTTGGTTGAACAAACATTTATTAACCTTCTACTATGTGCAAGGCAATCTGGTTATCTATATGGAGGACTAAAAGCATAAATATTAAGAAATGTATCTTGTTATAAGAAGCTTAAAACTTATTGGGGGTATAGGATGTATATAAATTAGTATAATTCAAGGTCAAATGCAAAAAAAGTACATATAAAGAAGGTTCAAATTAAAATCACCACACCCAGGTGAAGTATATACTAAGGTAATATAATAATTAAGGATCTGAATGATAAGATCCAGGTAGTGATATCTGGAAAATAAACCTTAGAATAAAATGTGGAGATGTGATAAGTAAATGTATCTTCTTGAAAAATGGTAAAAATATACATGGTACAAATGAAGAGTGACCTTCAATTTGACACCTGCAAAATTTCTAGACTATATTTTTTAAAAGACTGGTTATGGAAGGGGACAGAGCCAAGATGGCAGCTGGAAAGCAGGGACTTGCTTAAGCTCCGCCCCCCCAGGTCCCTCCAAACACCTATAAAAAATGACTGAACAAATTCTAGAGCTGCAGAACTCACAAAATAGAAAAGGGAAGCAGGTCTCCAGCCTAGCACAGCCTAGATGGTCTCTGGGAAGAGTCTATTGCATAGAGCTGGGAGTGGAGCGGAACACAGCCCAGTGTGGGCCGCACCAGGACCAACCAGACCAGGAACCAGCGGAACAGGCTTAGCACCCTAAATCAGTGAGCTGTGGCAGTTACCTGACTTCTCAACCCACAAATGCCAAAGACAACAGAGAAAGTTAGTGGGAAAAGCTGCTGGGACAGAGTGAAAGGAGTTCACAGTCGGCCACTACACTGCAGGCGGTGGAAGTGGTGCAGCTCTGAGGCTGCTCCCAGAGCTACAGCTGCAGTTGCTTCTGGCCCCAGGCCCACCTGGTGGGAGGAGTTAAGCACAGATTAGAATAGGAGTGCAAAGCCTGCTTTTCCCTGCCTGGATCTGGGCCACAATCCTGGTTGGCGGTTCTTGGGGGAGAAGGAACACTGGTGTGGCAGAGCTTGCAGTGTAGAAGTAGCTCTGAAAATAGCAGCACAGCCCCTCAAGTACTTTTTTGGGAAAAAGTACTCTCTACTCTATAAGCAGTTGTACCCTGACAAAAAGCTGAAGGGTCAAGTGGCTGGGAACATAAACAGGCAGTGAAAATGGTCTCAGATTCAGAATCAGACTTTGGAATCTTTCTTTGGTGACAAAGAAGACCAAAACATAACAGCCAGAAGAAGTCAACAAAGTCAATGAGCCTACATTAAAAGCCTCCAAAAAAACATGAACTGGTCTCAGGCCATGGAAGAGCTCAAAAAGGATTTGGAAAAGCAAGTTAGAGAAGTAGATGAAAAATTGGGAAGAGAAATGAGAGTGATGTGAGAAAACCATGAAATTAATAAGTCAATGACTTGCTAAAGGAGACCCAAAAAAACACTGAAGAAAATAACACCTTAATTAGACTAACTCAAATGGCAAAAGAGTTCCAAAAAGCCAATGAGGAGAAGAATGCCTTGAAAGGCAGAATTAGCCAAACGGAAAAGGAGGTCCAAAAGACCACTGAAGAAAATACTACCTTAAAAATTAGATTGGAGCAAGTAGAAGCTAGTGACTTTATGAGAAATCAAGATATTATAAAACAGAACAAAAGGAATGAAAAAATGGAAGACAATGTGAAATATCTCATTGGAAAAACTACTACGTGGAAAATAGATCCAGGAGAGATAATTTTAAAATTACTGGACTACCTAAAAGCCATGATCAAAAAAAGAGCCTAGACATCATTTTCCAAGAAATTATCAAGGAAAATGCCCTGATATTCTAGAGCCAGAGGGTAAAATAGAAATTGAAAGAATCCACCTATCGCCTCCTGAAAAAGATCCCAAAAAGAAAACTACTAAGAATATTGTTGCCAAATTCTGGGGTTCCTACGTCAAGGAGAAAATACTTCAAGCAGCCAGAAAAAAAACAATTTGAGAATTGTGGAAACACAATCAGGATAACACAACAACTAGCAGCTTCTACATTAACGGATTGAAGGGCTTGGAATATGATATTATGGAGGCCAATGGAGCTAGGATTAAAACCAAGAATCAACTACCCAGCAAAACTGGGTAATGCTCCAATCATGCTCCAATCATGCTCCAAGGAAAAATATGGATTTTCAATAAAATAGAGGACTTTCAAGCTTTCTCAGTGAAAAGACCAGAGCTGAATGGAAAATATGACTTTCAAACACAAGAATCAAGAGAAGCATGAAAAGCAGGAGACTGAACATTGTTCTTGATATAGACATTTCAGGCTTGTAAGTGACCACCTAAGTTCCAGTGATCCTGCATTCTTCAGGTAGAGCTGTCTGAAGGAAAGAGGAATTTCTTCAGTGGAGAAAGTGATCACCACTAAGAAGATAATGGGCAGAAGACACCAGCTGTGAATTGTTTGGACCATGCAGAGCCAGAATAAAATGTGGAGCATCCA
This sequence comes from Trichosurus vulpecula, assembly GCF_011100635.1. Classification (NCBI taxonomy): domain Eukaryota; kingdom Metazoa; phylum Chordata; class Mammalia; order Diprotodontia; family Phalangeridae; genus Trichosurus; species Trichosurus vulpecula. Next base: position 159,975,032 of record NC_050574.1, read on the forward strand.
TTTCAGCAGTTGGATGAACGACTTCTAGTTCTGATGCTTATGACTCAGCTTTCCTGGCAGATTTTAATAATGCAGTGAGTTATAAGTTATTTATTATTTAAGTCATTACTAAATGCTGTGAGTCTTTTGTGTCTTTTAACTCTCTCTGTCTCTTTCTTTGTTGTGTGTGTGTGTGTGTGTGTGTGTGTGTTCAGGAAATAAATACCTGTCCCATACCAAAAGAAAAAAAAGACTGGTTATGGACATTTAGAAAGGGAAACAGCAATAACTATGAACTACCATTGGTATGTTGCAGATAGGCAAGCCAGATTAAATCCATTTCCCTTTCTGATCAAAGGAATATCACAGTAGAAATATAACTGTATTTCAGCAAATCATTTGACAAAGATTTCGTACCATTCTTGTGGCAAAAAAATGAGAGATATAGGCTATATGATAGTACAATTAAGTAGGTCTGGAATTGCTTCAATGATTAATGTATAAAAAATAATAATTTTAAAAATCCAAATTAACTCTTAGTCAAGTGCTCTTGCAATATATAAAATTTTTGTCATTGACATGGAGGAAGCATAGAGAGCATACTTATAAAATCTTCAGGTGACACAAAGTTGGGAAAATTAGCTAATGTATTGGAGGAAACAATCAGTCAGGATCCAAAAATATATTCATGAAATTCTATAGTGTGAAATGTAAAACTCCAGACTTTTGATTTTTTAAAGTCAAATACAAAAATAAAGGATGGATAAGGCATACCTAGATAACAGTTTTTTTTTTATTAAAAAAGATTTGAGTTTTAATGGATTACAAACTCAATATAAGCTTTTAGAAAATTATAACTGGGAAAGTAGTATAATCTTAGACTAAATTCACTGGGTCTTAGTATCTAGAACAGGAGTTCCTAAATGTTTTTTTTGTGTTATATATACCTTTGACAGTTGTACGAAGCCTATGGACCTATTCTCTCAATAATGTTTAAATTCATAAATTAAATACGAGATTGTTGTTGTTTAGTTGTTTCCAACTCTTCTTGACCCCATTTGGGGTTTTCTTGGAAAAGATATTGGAGTGCTTTACCATTTCCTTCTCCAGCTTATTTTACAGATGAAGAAACTGAGGAAAACAAAGTTAAGTGACTTTCCCAGAGTAACACAGCTAGTAAATGTCTGAGGCTGGATTTACACTCAGGAAGATGAGTCTTTCTGACTTCTGACTTCCGGCCTGACACTCTACTCACTGTGCCACCTAGCTGACCCAACAAGGCAGACATACCAAAACAAACAAACAAACAAAATTCAGCAAACGGCCCCCAGGGATGCAAAGGAAACATTATATTGAAATAAAAAAAAAATAATTTTCCCCATCCAAATTCAAATACTGAAATATGTATAACAATGGATTGAGTACTGGACCTGGAGTTAGGAAAACCTGGATTCCAATCCTGCCTCAGATAATACCTAGCTCTGTGATCCTGGGCAGGTCACAACTTCTGTCACTCTCAGTTTCCTCATCTGTAAAATGGGGATAACAATGCACTTACTTAATTGGTTTGTTGTGAGTGTCAAATGAGAAAATACATTAAAGTGTTTTGCAAACTTTAAAGTCCTGTATAAATGCTAGATATAAGAATTAAGAATGAACACTCTCAGAGAACATCCTCAGACTGTTATTACAGGAACTTGGAAAGCACCTTCCTCAGAGGGGCAGGGAGATACAATGTATCTATCTGCTGGCTGGTTCTGATATTGCATCATATCCTTTTATTTCCTGTATATTTATATATATTTCATTAAGGTAAAGTTAGAGTTGTCTCTGAGAGTGTTCATTCTACGTGCAGTCTGAAACCTAAGGTCCTTTACAGATAAATCAATGCAAGTTCTGTTATGACTATTTGAATAAGAAAATTAAAAATTAGAGAGGTAATTGCTTGTGGTCTGTAACAACAATGCTACATGCCACTACTGTGGCTGTGTAAGGCCAATAACACCAGCACACAGGAGGGCTGCTAGCAGAAGTTCTTTGATCTGCTCTTCTAAAGAAAGCAACTTTAAGGGGTTAACAATCTCAGTTTAATTAAGCATACATACATCATTCACTTAGTTCAGGGGAAAAAGTCAGCACCCTGAACTTCACAGCAAATACAAACAGAAACCACAAACAGATTAACAGACAGGCTTTGTCTGCTCAAGACATCACATACATAATTACCAAATAGAGAAGCACCAACATCTGGGCTTTCAAAGCCGGGGGGCTCTTAGTAACAGCTACCCAAAGTCTTGTCTGGTCAAATCGCAGGGTACTGTTCCAGTGAGTGAGAGCGCTAAAACAAAACACCAACCTCACATCTTACATACCCTTCTCAGGGTTAGAGAACCTCACAACTATGAGACTCAGACCTATGTGAACTAGGCTTTCTTCTTTCTTGAGCAGGTCAAAGACTCTTGATTTAATCAAAGAAACAAAAGACAACAAAAAGTCCACTTTGCTTGTCATTACATTTGAAAGGCAAGACTCATCAAAGGTACTTGATTACCTTAGCATGCTAAAAGAGAAAACAAAAAAGACCCACCCCAATTACCACAAAATGGTCACACAGTTAATCTGAGACAGAAGAATTTGCTGATTCTGTGCAGGATGCCAGGATATCAGAATCGGATTTAGTTACTTTGGGTTGAGAAGAGCAGTGGAAATTTCATTGAATAAACAGTTTTACCTGGACCATAGAAGGTGGGTAGACTTTGGCCAAGTAAAGATTGGCCTAGGTAGAAAGAAAAGCATGAGTAAAATCTTAAGAGATTGGAATCACAGGGAATGTTCTTGGAATAGATCGTATTTCAGTTTATTCTGCTTTTTAAGTACGTTCACAGGGAATAGACGATGAAAAGCTGACCAGGGAGCTTTGACCCAGTCACGGAAGGCTTTGACCTTTATTTGGTTGACAAAAGAGAGCCTTTACCATTTCTGAGTCAGGGCTAGAATGTTATAAGAACTATCCTCTTGAATGAATGAACTTGTAGTTAAGTAAGAATGGATTGGAAGCATTCAGTCTAGAAGCAGAGTGATAATTTGAGAGACTATTATTGTAGTCCCATCGGGGAAAAAAAGACAATGCTGGTCAACAGTTCATTCTTCTGTACTTTTTTGAGCATTAGGAGAAGTAATGAATATGCTATTTCTTAGCATCATAGACTTAGATCAGGAAGGAACTTCTAAGGTCGTTTAGTTCAAGGCTTTCACTTTGTGTGTGAGGAAATTTAGACCCAGAGAGGCAGATTTACTTACTCAAAATCTACTCCTTTTTATGTTAATTTATTTTGAGTTTTCAACATTCACTTCCATAAATTTTAAATGTTCTCCTCTCTTTTTCCTCCCCCCTCCCCAAGACGGCATACAATCTGATATAGGCTTTACATACACATTCCTATTAAACATATTTTCACCTTAGTCATGTTGTATAGAAGAATTAGAATGAGTGGGAGGAACCATGAGAAAGAAAACGAAACAAAACAAAACAAAAAAAAGAAAATAGTCTGCCTCACTCTGCATTCAGACTTCATAATTCTTTTGTTTTAGGTCCTTGCATTGCCGAGAAGGGCTAAATCTATCAAATTCAGTCAGTGTGCACCATGGCTGTTACTGTGTACAATGTTCTGCTTCTGCTCACTTCATTCAGCATCAGTTCATAAAAGTCTTTCCAGGTTTTTCTGAAGTCTGCCTGTTCATCATTTCTTATAGCACAATAGTATTCCATTACATTCATATACCACAATTTGTTCAACCATTCCCCAATTGATGGGAATCCCCTCACTTTCCAGTTCTTGGCCACCACAAAAAGATCTGCTATAAATATTTTTGTACATGTGGGTCCTTTTCCCATTTTTTATGATCTCTTTGGGATATAGTCCTAGAAAAGATATTGCTGGGTCAAAGGGTACACACATTTTTATAGCCCTTTGGGCACAATCCCAGATTGCTCTCCAGAATGGTTGGATCAGTTCACAACTCCACCAACAATGAATTAGTTTTCCAATGTTCTCATATCTCTTCCAACATTTATCATGTTCCTGTTTTTTTCATGTTAGCCAATCTGATAGGTGTGGTGTGGTACCTCAGAGTTGTTTTGATTTACATTTCTCTAATCAATAGTGATTTAGAGAATTTTTTTCATATGACTATAGATAGCTTTAATTTCTTCATCTGAAAACTGCCTGTTCATATCCTTTGAGCATTTATTAATTGGAGAACGACTTATAATCTTACAAATTTGACTCAGTTCTCTATATATTTTAGAAACGAGGCCTTTATCAGAGACATTGGTTGTAAAAATTCTTTTCAGTTTTCTGCTTCCCTCCTAATCTTGGTCAATTCTACTTTTCGCCCTTCTTTTCATGTGTAGCAAAAATAGGGACTTTCCAACTGCAATACTCTTGCCCCCCCATACACAAATGTATTTCCTATACTCTCTCCTGGTTTACATTTTGTCTTCTTTTGAGTGTAGTATTGTATGCTTCCCCTTAGGATAATACATACTGACCTATGTTTGACCAATGCTTAGCTACTGGCTCTGGAACTTTTTTTAAATCTTCTTAACAGTAGAATTGAAAAGAAACATAGTCCCAAGGATTCCACTTATAGAAATATATCTAATTGTGACTACGGACATTGTGTTATCTGTGGATCATGGAAGCAAGCTGTAATAAGAAAATATTTTTAAATCACTTGTAGAAAAGAGACATATTATTCCTAACCTTTGTGCTTAGCACTGAGGACTTTTCTTTAAATAGTTAAAAAAAACTTGGTATGTGACCAGGAGGTCAGAGAACTAGGATCATTTCTAGAACAGAAAAAGTAACACTAATGGTTTCTAGTTCCTGCATACTGTGCAGTATTTTCTGAAAGTGTTTTCTACACATAGGGCATATATATGATCTTAGGAATGAGGAAGAACTATATATAACACTTACAATATTCTTTGGATTGGGACATGTTTCTATTTTAGTTTTTTTTTTTTAATGTGCGTGCATGGGAACATCAAATAGGTCACCCTAATCTAGGTCACATTAATAAACAGGGATCTTTAAAATGTATTCTTCCTTTTTTAAGTTCAATTATGATGAATCACCATGATTGTTTTTCTATGATGAAAGAATAAGAAGTCAAGTTAGCCTAGGAAAGAAGCTAGCTGATCAAAGTTTATTTTTACAAAGGTGAATATTTCAATTTATCAAACCTAGTTCTCTGAATTGTAAGGATCTAATTAAGGTGTGGAATGATTATGTATGAGACTTTTTAGGAGATGGGCAGATGACCCAATAACTAGAAGGGGAGTTAATATCTCTCTGAGGAAAAACAAATGAGATGACAAAGAAGGAATGAAGGGTAGTGGACAGTAAGAAACATATAAAAACTGAATAGGGTCCCATGAAAGAAAGTTAAATGCTAAAATAAATGTGGGTGATAGATCAAACGTCATGTTCATGAATGCTGTAGATGACAAGAGTTTGGAGAATGTGATTAGATAGTATGCAAGTATTTGGATGAATGTTATCAGAGAAATAACTAGAGTGGAACAAATGTTGCTGCGTTGAAAGGGCACAAAAACACTGCAGATAAACTCCTTCAGCAGAATAGGAGCCTTTCCCACTAGAATATCCTGCATCTACCTCAACAATGAAATTTGTCTTAAAAACTTCTTGTTTATTCCACATAAAAAAGTTAGAAAATTCATTTGAGAATACATTTCATGCTTCTTGCTCTGGGCTCCAAAACTTTCCAGTTATGCCTTTGAGTTTCACCATAAAATAACTAAATTTCAGGGCTGGAAGGAGCCTTAGAAGGCAGTTACTCTAATGTCCTGTATGATGCTTGAATTCCCTTTAAAGTATCTTTGACAAAGTCTCTTGGAACAGCAATCGTCAGCTATTCTACTGAAAGCAGGACAGGAGAAAATAGGGTATATATTAGATTATGGTTATATATAATTTTCAGGTTATACATATTTGGGAGGGCTAGCTCATGTTGTATGACAGAATCAGGATAAAAAAAGATTTTGATAAGTTGGAATGATAGGCTAAAAGCAAGAAGAAGATTGAACAGGGATAAATATAAAGTTCTCCCTTTTGGCTAAAAAAATACCAATTACCTAAGTAAAGAATGGGTAAGATTAACTTGAAAGCATGTGTGACCTATAGGGTTTAATCAACCACATTTTCAAACGCTTATGAAGGAACTGATATAGATGCTAAAAATAAAGCTTAAGTGGTCTGAGGCTGCATTAATAGAAGTATTGTCTCTGGATCAAAAGAGGTGATGGTCCAACAAATGCTCTGGCTTGAGTCCACCTTATGTGCACTTTTATATCCTTTAGGGGTGATACAACTAAAGAGAGACATTGAAAAATTAGAGCACATTTAGAGAAAGGCAGCCAGAGTGGGAAAAGACCTGTATTGGAGCACGATAACATGGAATGAACACTGGCCCTAGAGTCAAGTTCAAATCGTTTTGAAATTTACTATCTCTGTGACTTTGGACATCACTTAGTCTCACTGGATCTTAGTTTTTTAATCTGTAAATTGAGAGATTTAGATTAGAGGGTCTCTGGGTTCCTTTCTAGCTCTGGCTTTACCATCAAACCCATAGGATAGAAGGAATGATTGAGGCGATCTAGGGACTTTTTAACACCCAGAAAAAGTAGTCTTCTTTTTGTTGTTTGTCTTTTGTTTTCAAAACAGACCCGAAGACATAATGGGGTGATGTCCTGATTTGTACATGAATTACATTTAAGTGAAGCAGAGTTGTACAAAGTCATCAGCCTCATTCTTTTTTCCTGTGTCATTGCAGTCTGGTGGCAAGACAAAAGTCAGGATGATTGGCAATGGGCCAGGATGCAGTAGATGACCTTGGTGTCTTCAATATCTGACCGTGCTCCACAGTGCCTGCTTCAGCTGCCTCCATGGCCTTTGTAACAAATTGCTCTCATTCACCCATTTTGCCAGAGGAAGTCTTCACATGCTGGGTGTAGACATACCCCTAACTCACTGATGGGGTTTGAGGCCTGTAAGTGACCCTTAGCCTGGTTTAGCCCATCTGCCAAGATGGAGTATGGCCACTGTGCATGCTACAGCTTCTTGGAGACACAGGTAAGAGTTGGGTGAATCAGGTGGGCACCAAATGTGAATAAGCAGCCCTGAAAATGGCTCAGCAAGCTCTTATACTAGAGGTGCTTGCCCCACTCCCCCCTGAATACCACATACATCCCAGATTAATAAGAAAATGACAGTAATCCTCAAATATTTAAGGCCACATGGTGCAATGGAAAGAGTACTCAATTTGGCATCAGAGAATATGAATTTAAACCCAAGCCCTGCCACTTACTACCTATGTTAATTTGGGATCAGAAGACATGAGTTAAAACCCAAGCTTTGCCACTTAGCACTTATTTGATCTTGAACAAATCACTTAAACTCCCTGGGTCTCAATTTTTCATCTGTAGAATGAAGGGAATTGACTCAACGACTTCTAAGTTCCCTTATGACTCTAAATTAATTATTTTTTGATCCTGTGATTCTAAGACTTGTAAGAAGATACTGATTCATTTTGTGTTTCTTCAGAGGGCAGTTATTAGCGATTTATGGAAATTGTAATGAGGCAAGCACCATACTCAAGTGAAGGGAGAACAAACAGTGACAATTAGAGATATCTAACAATGCAATGAGATGGCATACAAAATAGAGAGCTCTCATCACAAGGAGGTTTCAAAGACTTATCTGTCAAGAATATTATTGAAAAGATTCCTACAATGGGAAGGATTTAGGACTAATTTCTTTCCAAGATTCTTTAAATGTGTTGAGTCTGTTGCTTTAAGGAACATCTATAGAAAGAAACTGTAGACTTCCCTATCTTGCCAACCTCTAAAAATAAGTTTTGTGAGTATCCATCTGTGATGACTTACCAAGTTCAATGGCAACATTTTGATGAATGGTATTTGCTAGAATGTTGTAGTAGAGAATTCTCTTTAGACATCAGTTTCAATAGATAGCTCTTGATATTTCTTCCAATTCTGAAATTCCCTGATTATAAATGACACCTTACTTGGGCGTTGATGAAAAAAAAGGATTTCAAAATTAATTTATCTGTCTATCTGTCTATCTATCATCTTTCTACATATATTTGTACAAAATATATAGAAAATGAATATAAGTAATTTGGGATAGAAGGCACTAGCATGTGGGGGAATCAATAATGGCTTCATGTAGAAGGTTAAACTTGACATGAGCTTTCAAGGAAATTAAGGAATTCTAAGTAAAAGATTAGGAAGGAGTATATTTCAGGTACGGGGAATGGCTAGTACAAAGACGCAAAGACAAGAAATGGAGAGGAAAAGCAAGAAGGCAAGAAGGTAATGTGCAAGTTGGAGAGAAATGTGTAAGGCTGGCCATGTAGTTTGGAGTCAAGTTGTAAAGGGCTTTAAATGTCAAACAAGAGAGTTTTTTTTTACTTGATTATAGAGAGTCACAATAGGGAGCCACCAGAGCCTAATTTGCAGGAGAGTGACCTGTTGTATGGATTCTTACTTTGACAGCTGTGACTGGCAAAAGAAGGAAATATGAGGGAAGATAATTTCAGGCTTGCGTTAAATCTAGCACAAAGACATGAGACAGAAAATGGTAGAACAAGAAATGCAGGAGCAGACGTTAGGCCAATTTGGTTAGAGTGAAGGGGAATAGTTTGTGCTCAGTCCAGAAGGTTAGATTGGACTAAAGGTCTTTGAATGCCAGGCTGATGCAGTTTAAGGTTATAGTTTTTGTTTATATTTGTTTTTTTTTTGTTTAAGCTGTCACATCATTGGTTCATATTAAGCTTGATCAAATTAAAGCCCCCCTACTAAGGGAGTTATTTGGTTGGGTGAAGGCTTTGCCTCATTAAAAGTGCTTTAATGCAAAAGAAAGATTGTTACTGGATAGGCCAGTATTGAAGGTTCTTTCAGGCTAAGGTATTTTCAGGTTCTCACTTTGAGTGAAATAATGCCCATTCAGTGAATAGGCCTCTTTAAGAAGCTAATAAAAGGAAGGCCACTTCAACCAAAAACTCAAAAAAAATCAAACTGGGAGGAGAAGACCCCCAGGGTTCCAGCCCAAGTCTTCTGGGTGAACATCAGGCCCCTGGACCCAGATAGCTCTGGAGGAGAAAGTGAGACTGGTGACCTTGCACAGCCCTCCCTCACTCAAATCAAAGTCAACTTCAAGTCATGTCATCATTTTCCTGATGTCATGGTCCTCTTCAAGAAGAAAGGACAAAAACAACCTGTGAGTAGCCTCTCCTCTCCCCTCTCCTCCCCTCCACTCCCCTCGTTTCCTTTTCTTCTCCTGTCCTCTCTTCTCAGTGCTAACTTTGGGTTTACTGGCTAGATTTCTTTTTCAAAAGCTGAGACTTAAACCTAGCTCACTCTGGATCTTATAGATTGGACAATAGGTCCCTGCCCTCCTAGTACAGAGTGAATGTAAATACTAAATAGTAGCTGTTTCTCTTTTGGGCAGGAACCCTGAGGGTCTTCCCCTTCCAGTTTGAATTTTTTTTTGAGTTTTGATTAAAGGGGCCATCCCTTAATTAACTTCTTAAGGAGGCCTATTCACTGAATGGGCATTACCTCATTCAAAGTGAGAACCTGAAAAGACCTAGGCCTGAAAGGGCCAGGGTCTCCTAATGCATCTTGTGCCACCTCCTATCATCCTGATGAATATCTGGCCACTGGACCCAGATGGCTCTGGAGGAGAAAGTGAGGCTGGTGACCTTGCACAGCCCTCCCTCACTCAAATCAAAGTCAACTGCATATCATGTCATCATTTCCCTGATGTCATGGTCCTCCTTGAGAACAAAGGACAAACACAACAACAATTGAAGGTTCAAGGGAAGAAGGTTTACTTAAAGAATCACAGAATTATGTAATTTCTTTGAATGCCAGACTATTGCAGTTCAATGTTATAGTTTTTGTTTATATTTGTTTTGTTTCGTTTTTGTTTCGTTGCTGTGTCACATTGTTGGTTCATATAAACCTGATCAAGTTAAAGCACCTCTACTAATGGAGTTGTTTGATTGGGCTGGGGCTTTGCCTCATTAAATGTGCTTTAATGCAAAATAAAGATGGTTACTGGATAGGCCAGTATTGAAGGTTCAAGAGAAGAGGGTTTACTTAAAGAATCACAGAATTACCTAATTTCTGAGTTGGAAAGATTTCAGATGGCATCTTGTCCAAATCATATACAAAAGGAATCTCTACTTTAGCTTATCTGACAAATGGTCATCCAGCCTCTACTTGAAGACCTCCAAGGAGCGGGGGTGGGGGAGCGAGGTGACAAGAGGAGACGCATGAACTATTAAGGAACCCCACTTCACTTTTGGAATGGTAGAACGAGGTTTTCATTGCCAGGAAGCAGCACACTGAAAAAAAAAAAAGATCACCTGCTTGGGTTGAAGAAAAAGAGTAGACTAAAAAAATGATAACAGATGACTACACATGTATCTCATAGCAAAGACAAGAACTATCATGAGCATGGTGGGCGAAACATGGGGAAGATGAAAGTGATTGCAATGTAAAAGCCCATTCTTTTTTTTTTTAAAGCTCGTTCTTACGGATGTAAGACATAGTGAAGAAAAGGCATATATTAAGTGTTTTAAGGCCAACATTTATCTGAAGTTCTTCAGTTTTCCTTGCTCTAGAGTTTCTGGGTACAGAGTAAAATTTTCTGATTCTGATCCCATTACTTTCTGGCCCCAAGGGCCATGACTATTGATAAGTCAAAGGCCAACCATAAAACATGGTCAAGTCAATTCTGTTTCATCTATTAATGATGCAGGTGATTTTTAAAATGTTAATGCTAGACTTTACATTTACAATCAAATGTCATAATCCAGTTTTCAAGAACATTTTCTTAAAAATAAGATCTGCCTCTCTTTTGGAAAACAAATGTATGAACACTTGTATTGAGAAAACAAACAAAAGTCACCTTTGTTTAACTTGCATTCATGCTGACAACCTATGCAAACATCCACTTAAGTTGGAAAGCAACATTTGATTGCATTGCTCCATAAAATTTACATAACCATCACCACAAATGTTCTTTTAGGGGTGGGGAATCACCATATTTTTAGAAACTCTGTTTTAATAGTTACCAACACATAGTCATGACACCATATGGGCTAGCATATTATTTGTTTGAAGGAGACTATTTGCATGAACTTGGCACACAGCTCTCCAGCATTATGTGAATTAGCTTTTAATGTATTAGACCTGGTTTAGCTTGTGACCCAGACCAGTGCCTAATTACACCATATAAAAAGTTAAGTATGTACTGAAGTGTATAAGATAGGAAGCTTGGGCAGTATAACACCCCTGTAATATTCTCCTAGCTACAAGCACCGCACAGTTGTTTTGTCCTGATATTGTGGTGAACTTCATAATTATACATTTGGTGCTGCTGAGAGAACCGGTGTATAATTAGACAGTTCGAGTACAATGGCACTGGTTACTGTTCAAATCCATGTAACTACATGGGATTAAAATGTATTTAACACTAATTACATAGAAACGCAATAGAACCTATTGCTCCTTTTATCCAGAATCTTAAAGTTGCAGGTATAATCTTTCATATTCCTATGTACATCTATCTTCTTTATGCAGTATTTCTTTATATGTTGGTTTACTTCATGCACTATTTTGTCTTTTTTAGATACCTACACAATAAAAATTATGCAATAAAGTGAATAACATATATTATGGCTAAATCTTGGGAATATATTATAAATTTAATGCCTATTCTTTCAAAGGTTTTTTTGGTAGTGATACTTTCATTGCTTATGCATTTGAACATGCACCCCCATATATATTTATTTACTCAGTTATAAATTACATACATGTGCTACCAAAATAATGATATACATTATACAATTTGTATAAAACCAAAAATTTAAAAAGAATGAGATAAAGATAAAATAAGATTTTATCCTAAAGTCAATAATCTCATTCTCTTTCATCTTACTATCCAATCGGTTGTGAAAGTTTATGATTCCTCCTATAAAACACCTCTTACTTTTATCTCTTTTTCACTCACATAGCCACCACCTTAATTACCTCTCTTAAAAGTGCAGGTATGATTATGGCACTTGTATTCAGTAAAATACAATGCTATGAGAGAGAATGAGAACTCTAAGGTTATAAATCTGGGTGACTAAAAGTATGGTGGTGCCCTGGACAGTAACAGAGAAGTTTATAAAAGAGATGTGTTTGGTGGCAGATAGAATGTAATAAGATCTGTGGTGCATATTGCAAATCACCTATACATGCTCATCCTATATAATTCACTATGTAATTTACACAATGAAAAACAGGAAGGTGAATGGAGCTCTTACTCATTGGTCCCTGGTGCTGAGCTAGAGATCTCCCTTCAAGGGGCATCTGCCTCATCCAGGAGGTAATCTGGGATGTTGAATAGAGATATTTTTAAGGGGGAAGAGAGGGAGGAAAAGTTTAATGTGCCTTCATTGCTGACATCCGTAATCATTCTTATCTTAGAGCGCAAATGCGTAGTACAGAAGGGGTGAAGTTGTACATTTGTGAAGTGAGGAGAATTTAGCATGAAATTAATTTCATGGTAACTTTTTAATGAAACATGTCTGGTTTCTGGGATTTGTCCTTCTAGCCTCCTGTCAAGACACCCAAAGATATGCAGCAATGTGAATGTATTTGGCAATGTGGATAATAGGAATTTGTGACCAAAAAGTTCTGTGTTTTACATCTTTATCATTATCAGCATCACCATCATGAATTTCACCATCATTTCCATAACAGCACAGACTATCTATATGTGATAAGCTATAGGTCAGTGAGCTTCACTTCTATACTTGGGAAAACTGTAGAATGGATAATTAAAGAGACGGTTGATGAATATCCAGAGAGGGAAGCAGGAATGAACAGAGCCATCATAACTTTATCAAGAACAGGTTGTGCCAAACTTATCTAGGGACCTGCCCTGCCCCTGGCCTCCTCTTTGGAACTGGATTACTAAACTAGTAGAGGAAAAATATTAAAGAAATATCAGATTTGTTCTTTTGTCCCCAGATGATAGAACAAATAATAATGTGTGGAAGTTGTACAGGAAAAGAGAGAGAGTGAGAGAGAGAGAGAGAGAGAGAGAGAGAGAGAGAGAGAGAGAGAGAGTTCACTTAGATTTTAATCTATATAACAGAATTAATAGGCATATTAACAGTAATGTGTGGAAGTTGTAGAGATGAAATATAGTTTACCTAAATTTCAGCAAAGCCTTTGATAAAGTATCACATAATATTATTGTGTAGAAGATGGAGAGATATGGATTAGACAGAAATGCAATCAGATGTATTCATAATTGGAGGGATGGCTGAATTGAATAAATAGTTCTTAATGGATCCATATCAACATGAAAAGAAGTCTCCAGTGGAGTTCCCTAGGGATCTGTGCTGTTCAACAGTTTGATCAGTGACTAGGATAAGGATATAGATGCTATGCTTGTCAAATTTGCTGATAACACAAAACTACGAGGGCTAGCTAACATGTTGGATAATGAAATCAAGAAATAGAAACTTGATAAGTTAAGGCACTGGATTGAATCTAATAAGATGGAATTTAATATATGTGTGTATATATATATATATATATATATATATATATATATATGTAGAGAGAGAGAGAGAGAGAGAGAGAGAGTCTTGAACTTATGTACAAAAACCCCCAACATCTTTAAAAGTATAATATGCATGAGGCATTGTTAGACAAGTTTTTTGTTTCTCCTGAGAAAAGATAGAGGGGGTTTAGAAGACCAAAAGATCAATTATAATAAGTAGTGTGATATGACAGCACACAAAGCTAGTGTGATTTGGGGCTGCATTGCAGGGCAAAGATTCCAAGAATGGGGAGAAGATATTTTAATTATATTCTGCTCCCATCAGGCATTATCTGGAATATTGTGTTCAGTTCCCATGCACTATATGGTTCAAGAAAGACTGATAATCTGGACAGTGTCTAAATGAGGACACTCAAGATAGCTTTGAGTTCATGATATATGAATATCAGGTGAAGAACCTGAGCATATTTAGACAGAAGAAAAAAAGACTCAGGCATAACATGAAAATGGCTTTCAAGTATTTGAAGGGCTATGATATGGAAGAAGGATTCGACTTATTCTCTTCATCCCCAGAGGGCTGAACAAAAACAATGTGTGGAAGTGGAAGAGGCAAAATTTGACTTAATATAAAAATGCCAGAAAAAAAGAATTGTTAAAAATTGGAATGGACTACCTACACAGGTGGTTGGTTCCCTCTCCTTAGCTGTTTTGAGGCAGAAGCTGAATGATCATTAGCTAGAAATGTCATAGTAGGGATTCCTTTTGTGTATACATTACATAAGATGATCTCTAGTCTAAATCTCAGATTCCAAGATTCTGTGATTGTGCATATCCTCACTATCACCACTAAGCATTTTGTAAAGTGTCATATAGTCATTTTGACTTACATAAGGAAGAACTTTAATTTGCTACTCTGTTTCCAGTGGATAATGATCTAATCTCTGTACTCCTGCCATTGTGCCTTCCATAACACATTGTATCTGTCTGATACTATCTTTATCTATCTATCTATCTATCTGTCTATCTGTCTGTCTGTCTATCATCTATGTACACATGTATATTAACAATAAACACCCATACTCATTATACACATGTATACATGTATGTACATATTATATATATATATATATATATTATACATATAAATATACACACACCTATGTGTGTGTATTTTTTTTGACCTGTGTATCATATCTCCCTATGAATAGTAAGTGTCATGAGGCCAGGGAATAATTAAAGAATAATTATTTTTGAATACAATATTGCTCAGGGAGTTGTCTGATTCAAGCCAGTCCCTTGATAGTTTGTTTGATACTAAAACAAAATGAGACACTTGTAAGTCATTCAACAGTTAAAGAAAAGAAATGTATTCAGCTGTAGCAGGAGAATATTCAGCAAGGAGAGACACTGAGGAGATCTCAAAATGATTTAATTGAACCAAACTTCTTTGGGTGATATATCCATTGTGATCCACCAGGCAGGCCTCAGAGCCCCTGGGACTTCTGGCCTCTTTGTACCTGGTGGGTGACAAAGTGGCATAAATTATCTGAGGCCTTATTCCTTTGAGCTAACTAGAGTAACACAGGTGTAATCAATAATATCTGTTAATAGAAAGAGAATTTTTGGTTTTTAATGCAAATACACTCTCAAATTAATATTGAACCAGCTCAGTAATGAGGAGGAAGTACAGAAAGATCCCATTTTTATCTCCCTCAGTGCCAAGTATGCACATGAATGTATGACTTGAATGTCCACCACCACCACCACCACTACCAGGTATTTAATAAGTTTTTGCATGCATGTATTTTATCAATTATACTTAATTGTCCTTGGTGGCAGGATCCGTATAAGGAAAATATCCTACCAGAACCTCACTCTATAGGAATTATTTTAGAACAATTATACTAATGAAGAGGCTCATACTATGTCTATATATGTATGTATATTATGTATAAATAGAATAATATAGGAGGCAGCTAGGCAGTTCAGTAGGCCTGGAGTCAGGAAGACTTAAGTTCAAATCTGGCCTGAGACATTTACTGTGTGACCCTGGGAAAGTCACTTAGTCTCTGTTTGTAACCATTGAAGAAAGTGGCAAATGAATCCAGTATCTTTGCCAAGAAAGCCCTATGGTCAGCATGGTCCACAGGGTCACAAAGAGTTGGACATGTGTGAATGACTGAATAATAACAACAACAAATACCATAGAACTAGTAAACTGATATCAATGCTAAAGGATAGTCCAAAGATAAAGCAATCGTGGTAGAGGAAGAAGCATTGGAATTTAACTACATGGGGATGAAGGAGATTTATGACTCTACAATCACACTATTCAAGCAAAGAGAAACATTGAATCTTGAACATGCCCCTCAGTGACATCCTTTACCATGTATTGAGCCTCTAATGGATATGGTGGCTATGTATCTTGAATTAAAAATTAGGATGCATGCATTGAAAAAGGATGTTCGTTATACATAACCTTACTAAAAGTACACTTTCTGTGCTTGAAATCCTCACTGTCCTGGATTTTCTGGTCCTGAGATGCTTACTGAGTCAATTCAAAAATCATTTCTTAAGGACTCTATGTGAGCTTTAATTCAATTTCACCCTCTAAATTCAAATTCACCCTTTTATATTCAATTGTGCTTGACATTGGTAATGCAGACAATGTGAAAATCAGTCCCTGACCTCAACAAGCCTATAGTCTACTAGGGAGATACAAAATTTACACACATTAGTGAATATGAGTTCACTGGAAGAGGAAGCACCAATATGGACCATGAGTTTTAGGGATTGGATTCCTTCTAATTGCCTGCTCCTTAACCAAACATCTTCATGTCCTGTTTTGCTCCTCCTGTGTATTATTCTCAGATCTTTAAGACAGCCATACAAATAATTTTATCAACTTTTAAATTATCTTCCTGGATATATTTTTTTTATCACCCAGTGCCATGTAAGTCCTAGAGGGATAGAAGAAGGAGGAAGTGGAACAAGTGTTTTTTAAGTACCTACTATGTTTTGAGTACTGTGCTAAGCACTTTTCAAATATCTCATTTGTTCCTGCCAAAAACCTTGGCAGGCAGATGCTATTATTATTCCCATTTTACAAATGAGGAGACTGAGGCAGAGAGTGAGGTTAAGTGACTTGTCCAGGGTCACATCGATAATGAGTGTCCAAGGCCAAATTTGAACTCACATCTTCCTGGGTCTAAGCCCAGGGATGGGTAATCATATCTTTTGTCTCATTTTTTAAAAATCTCTTCAATCTCAGCACTCAGTAAATATTGACCAGTAGTCAATACTACCAGTAGTAGAACACGATAGTACCATGAAAAATTTGAAAGAGTAATACAGCAATTTTTCTTTTCCTTCACATCAGTAACCAACCTCCTCAAGAACTACATTTCCATTTCCCCTTAGATGCCATATTGAAATAGTGGAAAAAATACTGGGCTTTTAATCAGATTACTGTGTTCAGTCCCCAGCTCTGCCACTTACTAGTTGTTTCTTCCTCTTTAGAAAGCTGATATATACACCTTACTTTAAGACATCCTTAAAGGGTTCTTGTAAAGAAGGTCTTTTGTGATGTGCTTTATGGAGATTAAATATTTTTATTACTAGTAATAACAAAGATGTTTTTTTTTTCTATTCACTCAGTTCAGTTCTTGCCATTTTGTTCTCATGGACACGAGAAATCCAATGCCCTTCCATTTCATCAGGAATACAAAGTTCCCTGTGCATTGTTATTCAGGATTCAACCCTTCCTATGAATCATACTTGGTGGAAGGAGAATGTTAAGACCACCAGAATAGCCAATGCTTTGGCTTGGCAGTTGGTTATAACTGGCAAACCATTATTGAGTTAATTGCACCTAGAGAACTTATTAACTGAAAGGATGACCACATATATTCTCTGGAGACTTTATCTCCTCTTATTGCCAACTATACCTCTATGATTTCACCATCTAGTAATGCTTGTTACACGATACCTGTCAGATGGTATGTTTGTATGTAGCTGTGAGAAAAATGCTAAATCTCATGGAAAAAGGGCTGTTTGTGTCTGTATGACCGCTGGATTATCTGAACATAGGATTCTGTGATGCTGATCTCATGTTAATATTACTGGCATTTATATAAGGCTTCAAAGTTTGTAACATGTTTTTCCTCCCTGATCTCACTTGATTCCTACAAAAAATCCTATGAGGTAGGTGTGATAGCAATTATATTCATTTTATAGATGAGGAAACTGAAGCTAATTCAGATAAACTGACTTTTGCCTGTGGTTGCCCTGTTAGAAAGTATTAAAAGAAGGATTAGAATCCAGTGCTTTCTGACTCTGGTTCCATAACTCAATCTACAATGGCCCTTATAAAATGGCCTTATAAATATTTTATTAATCAAATCTTTACATCTGTATTATTTCAGTTGGGTGCTAGGTTATTAAACAAAGGGTTTATTCTATTATAAACACTGTGCTTTGCAGTTCACCAAATTTCTTTTATTAGTCTCAGAGATAGTTACCAAAAGACTCCCCCTTCTCCTTAACAAACTAAAATAAAAGTATCTTATACTATTCCCATTAGTCAGGTATGATTTAATTTAAGTTAACTAATAATAAAGAGCAGAATAGAAAATAGTTTTCAGTGTGGAATGTCTGTTCTTAGACTACTAATGAGTCATTATTTGGTTCAAATTGCCTATATATAGAAAAAAATAACTGAGAGCATGCTGCTGTCAATATCATGTTTGTATTAAGACAGAGCTACCATCATTGTACCATTGGGCATTTCTAGAATGTTGCTGGGGCACAACAGCATTTATATCATTTATGTGATGTTGAGATGCTGCTATGTCACAATTTTGAAATTAGTCATTCAGTCAACAAACATTAAGTGGCTATTACGTGCCTAGGACTTTACTAAGCATTGGGAATACAGAGAAAAACAAAGGGCAGTTTCTGTTCTCAAGCAGTTCACAGTACAGTGGAATCAACACTTATCTGATCTCTGCCATTTTGTTGCCAAGACTAAAGTGGAGGGAGAGTTGGTACATGCTTTCCTGTTTGCAGATGATTGTTCACTCAATGCAACCTCTGAAGTTCAGATGCAACAAACTTTGGATCAGTTCTCTGCTGCTTGTGCTAATTTTGGCCTAACAATTAACACCAAGAAAACACAGGTGCTCAATTAGGCAGCACAACACCATCAACACATGGAATCATCAGTTATAGAAAATAGAGAAGTTTTAAATACTGTGGAGAAGTTCACTTACCTTGTCAGTATACTTTCCAGAGATGTACACATTGATAATAAGATTGACATACGCATGTCCAAAACTAGCTCAGTGTTTGGAAGGCTCCAAAGGAAATCATGGGAGAGAAGAGGTATTAGACTGACTACCAAACTGAAGGTCTACTGAGTCATTGTTCTGATTTCACTGATGCCTGTGAAACCTGAACAGTATACCAGCACCATGCCAGGAAACTCAATTGTTTCTGTTTGAGTTGTCTTAGGAAGATTCTGAAAATCACCTGGAAGATTAAAGTACCAGACACTGAGGTCCTTCCTTGAACTGAACTGCCAGGTGTTCAGTCCACTGCAGAGATTGCAACTCAGATGTGCTGGCCATATTGTTCAAATGCAAAATGTATGTTTGCAAAAAGACTTTTATGGAGAACCCACACAAGGCAAGTTCTTAGACAGAGGTCAGAAAAAGTGACACAATGACACTCTGAAGATCTCTCTGAAGAACTTTGGAATTGATTGTGCAATGTGGTTGAGCCCAACACAGGATCACCCATTACAATGTACCCTCATCAAAGAAGGTGCTGTGCTCTATGAGTGAAGCAGAATTGGAGTAGCCCAAAAGAAATATGGGATGAGGAAATTTAGAGAATCCACACCAAATGTTCACACGGCCTGTTTGTGCCCAACCTGTGGTAGAGCATTCTGAGCTCATATTGGTCTGATCAGCCACAGTTGGACATACTGTAACTTGACTCTGGAATAGTGATGTCATTTTCGTTCTCTTCAAGAATAAAGGACAAGAGCCAACCAGTCATTTTCAGTGGGATAGAAGTTAGAAAATTATCCTAACATGCTAATTATGCAGATGTTTATACAAGACACTATATTTTCCGTGTTGTCATATTGTCTATGTCACAAACTGTCACATACTATTAGAGAAATATGTGAAATGTTGGCTCACTCGGTTACAACATCATGAAAAAGAGTCTGAGGATAGTATATGAGTGAGGCTTCTCCCATCTTATTTTATCTCCCTTTCTTCTAACCATATCCTTAATTCCAGCTAGCCGTCTTGCAACTGTGTGCCATTGGTCTTAATGAAGAAGGTAAAAGAATTTGACTGAATAAAAACAGATCTATCTCTTCCTCTGAAGAAATGACTGAGTGTAATATTTCCATTTGTTATCAAGGACTTGAATGAGGTGGCCAGCATAGGCCTTCTTATGGATTTGGGAATTTTGTTGATACCTCATTTTCTTCCTTAATTCTGCACTGACTCATGATTTTTCCAACTTATAAAACAACCACACAAACAATAGATAAGTCACATGGGCATTACTAGGTGAGAGAGAGAGAGAGAGAGAGAGAGAGAGAGAGAGAGAGAGAGAGAGAGAGAGAGAGAGAAAGCTGTGTTAATGACTCTGTTGTGTTTACTTACCCTTGTGATTGGAAAGTACTTTGCTGATGACATTGTTCCCAGAGCTTCATTAAAAAGGGAAATGAATTCAAAGTAGCCATCTCTCCCTATAGGTAATTCCCAACCAAGTCTCTGGACACGTCAGACTCTTTGAAGATCATTTTAAAGATCTCTTATCTGATTTTGGCTGCTTGTATCTCCTTTCAAGGTGAAGATGGACTCATATAGTCACCTCTACTCAAACAGTTGGCTCTTCCTTACTGTGCTTTTGATATATTTCTCTGGTTTTAGATTCTTCAAAGGTTATATAAGCTCTGTCTCTTTGATGACCTGCTTCTAGTCTTACGGTATTTATAGTTTGTTTCTGTCATTACCACTGTCTTTTACAAACACATTATATATATTCAATCTCTAACATAATAGTCTGTGTCCTGATAGAATAATAATTCATTTCATTCAAATAACTTGAAAATAGCCACCCAATAAATTTTATTCGGTGTTAATTTGTGACCTTAATCCCAAGTATACTTTAAAAAATTTTATTGCTATAATAGCTATCATTTATATAACATGTTCAGATTTGCAGAGTGCTTTACATGCTATATAATTTGATCTGCACCCAGTAAAGCATAGACTATTTTTAGCCCTATTTTACAACTGAAGAAGCTGAGGCAGACAGAGGTTAAATGACTTGCCAGGACTCAACTGCTAGTAAGACCTTGAGGCAAAATTCACACTCATGTCCTCCTGATTCCAAACGTAGCCCTCTATCCCCCTAGCTGCAAGAGATATTTATCAAAGATAAATTTTACTAATATATTTTGGTTTTACATCAACTACATTTCCTAAAGTATCTCTTGTCCCTTCAACTTCTCAGAAAGCTGACTCTTACTACAAAGAATAAAAAAGAAGAAGGGGAGAGTTCATCAAAACTAACTTACATGTCAAACATTATGTTCAAAGTTCCACACCTTCAGCTTCTCCCCTATGTAAAGAAGAATGGGGGGGGGGGTAGGTAGCAGTGACTTCTCATATTTATTCTTTGGGAATAAATTTGGTCATTATAATTTCACAGCAATTCAATTTATTGTTATTTTGCTTTCCCTTTGCATTGTTATAGTCATTGTAAATGTTGTTTTCCCTATTCTTCTTCATTCTGTATCAAATCATATAAACTTTCTCAACACTTTTCTGTGTTCATCAGAGCCATAATTTCTTACAGCATGTTAAGCCATTACATGCACATATACCAACTATTTTTTTTAGCTCTTCGAAATTGATGGTTATCTACTTTGTTTCCAATTCTTAAGGATTACAAAAAATGCTACTATAAATATTTTGGCCTTTATGAAACCTTTCATTTTGCCATTGATTTTCTTGGAGTACCTAGACCCATATATCCTGGATCAAATGTTTGGAACATTTTAGTTACTTTCTTTGTATAATTTCAAATTGCTTTCCATAATGGTTAAAAAATTGAAATCTCCATAAATGGTGCATTTATTAAGGGGATTTGTTCTGTGAAGTTTGGATTCAGTTAAAGGACCACACTTGAGGACCTAAAGGGCCCAATATGGCCTTGAGGCTGAAGGTTTTCCATCCCTGCATTAGGAGAATCATAAAAGACCACCAAAATATAGCTATGTCTTCTCTTTCTCTTTCTCTCTCTCTCTTCTCCATTTGGGAACATTTCTTTCCTTAATTTCACTTGGGTCAAGTTGTTAGCTAACCTCATGTTCATTATTGTGTATTGTGTGAGAACTGCTTGTTAAAGTGGCTTGAGGTTTTTTCAAAGACAGAACCATCTGAATGGCAGGAATGAAGACAGGGAGCAACTCTGGTGAAGCATAAGGATTTAGGACTGATATCTTCTTCAAACTAAGACCTCCCTTTTGGAAACCATCATTCTGATGAATTGAAAAAGGAAAAGATACACAGGAAAAACTTTCTCCGTTCAGCTGGTATACATAATGTAACCACTAACTTCAGATCCATAGAGATATTCAAATGGTTGGGCTCTTGAAACCTGTATAATACCAACATCTGCAGTGTGCTTTATGTGAGGGAGGGTGAGGTATTTTTAGAAACCCTTTTCATATGGGGACCCTGTTCATAGAGTGGCAAATAATTTGGATTCTGTCAAAAAGAAACCATTGGCATGAAATTAGTGGAAAGCTCTTCAGTATTTTGTGAATGAGTTGCTCCTGATACATTTGATTTGGGGTGTCTTCCAACTCAGCGTGGTGTCTCATTATACTCTAGAAAAAGTTAAATAGGCACTAAACTAAGTGATATGGAAAACACATGCACTATTAACATCAGCCCCCTTTAAGCACGACAAGGAAATTCTGTCCTTAGAGAACTTGTTGCACCTGGGTTTAAAAAACTGGTTGTTTAGGCTGTGGGGTGGAGCATCATTGATTCAGAACTGGGAAGGAGCATAGTGGTCATCTAGTTCAACTACTTCATTTTAAACAGAAGAAACTAAAGCTGAGAAAGCTTAAATATTTCAGAAAGGTAGAAAATGGTGGAGTAGGGATTTAAACCAAAGCTCTTAAGATGCCACATCCCATGCTTGTTCCAGTAAACCATACTCCTCAATAGCAAGTTGTTTCAAAAAGGCCTCGGATAATTAGGGAATTGGAATTTCAACATTTGTCAGCAATATAACATAATCATAAATTAAAAACCCAAATGTGATCTTTGACTGGATGAACAAAAATATCAAGAAAAAAACAAAGGAGGTGGTAGTATATACACACACACACACACACACACACTTACACACACACACTAGACACACATACATATATAAATATGTACATGTATATATGTATGTGTATATACACATATGTATACACGCACGTGTGTGTACACATACACACATACATATATGCATATGTATATGTGTATATATGCATGCATACATACACATGTGCACGCATGCACGTGCACACACACACACACACACACACACCCTGCCTTTGTCCACAGGTGTAACTAGGAATTCCAGCACTTAGACAAATTTAAATTGTTGTGAGTATGGGAGGGGTGGGGAGAAATTTCCTAATTTATAATTACTTCTTGAGTGATTGAGGTAGATTAGATACAGAGTTTGATAGGATTTGAGGCCCTTGAAGAACTGGGAGCCTAGGATGCTCAAAGAAGGTTAGGATTGGTATGGGAAGAAGCCAGAGTGAGGTACTGAAATTATTGGAGAGAAAGGAGAATGACCAAGATGTCGCTAGGTGGGGCAATCGATAGAGCCCTGGACATGGAATCAGGAAAACATGAGTTAAAAATCTGGACTCAGATATAGGTTAGGTGTGTGACCTGGAACAATTTACTTAACTTTTGTCTGGGTTTTCTTACTTGTAAAATGGGAATAATATGCTCTCTCCATGGTGATTGTAAGGACAATGTGAGATAGTACTTGTAAAATGTTTTGAAGACTTAAAGCACCAAACAAGTGCTAATTATTATTATTAACAGGCACATGCAGCAGACACAGCAGAATGAAGGCTTAGCATTTTCCATTTTGTGTTCTAGGCCCAGAATTTATAGACATTACTGGCATCTAGTCTATTGAGGTTCTTTGGGGAAGGACTTTCTAATGTACTATTTTCCAGCAGCAAAGTTTGAGGCCAGTTGGGTCATTGACCTTGCCTTCTAATAAGAAAGTCCTGAAGATTTCTTGCTGGTGCAACTTATGTATGGAGATTGCAAATAGCTGGGGAGTTTTAGCAGTAATAGACAGGGAGCTCCTTATTTTAAGTTTGTCATTCAACCAGTGTTCTCATTTATGCAGTGATGTGGTATTTTGGATTTCCTCTCTTGTGGGTGCTCATTCTGTTTTATCTCTGCCCCAGAGAGTTTGCAGTTGAGTTGTTCCAAGATTCTTTTTGGAGACGAATTGCTTGTTTCAATCTCAGCAGTGGACTGATGATGTGGCTGGGCTTTGAGTAATAAAATGAACAGCCTGCTCTTTTGAAATCCTTTTGTTCTAAATGTTTGCTTTTAAAACTGCATTTGGAGTGCGTCTACATGCCACAGCACCTCTGCCTATTTCTGAAGGTCAAATCCCATGGCTGATCTGGTAAATTGCAGCACAGTGGATCTTAAGCTTGTTATTAAGCATTGATCTTGTAAAAAGTATTGATGACTTGATGTTGAGCATCTTTTATTTTCTACGTTCATCTCACTAACTAGTTGGTGACTCTAGCCTTGGGCAGCTGAAGTCAGTCTATTTGTCCTTCCCAAACTGTCATTAGAAGGCTGGTATCCTGCTAACTCTGACTGAAATGCAAGAAGAACCTCTTTGGATCAGTGCCTTAGAGAGAAAGATGCTGAAATGAACAGTGTTCCTTTGACTCCAGATGACAACAATGAGGTATCTCAATTCCTTGAAATTGGCTCTCTCAAAATATGTCTAAGTGTGTATCTTTTGAAGATATCTCTAATTTGTAAAGCAAGGGAACCAGACAAGAAAATAATGTATCTACTCTTCTGTGTGATGGTAGGAAGATGCTTCAACTGAGCAATAGTTACGCCAAGAGGATAATTCCCCAAATCACGAGAATCATTGTTCTGTTTCCTGGGCTGTGATCTATGCTGGCGTCAAAATTAGAAAGCCATTTTGTTCTGGTTTACTTTATAAATCCATTTAAAAATAATTGCTAGCATTTACATAGCACCCTGAGGTTTGCAAATCCTTCTACTACATATATTATCATCCTTGATCCTTATAACAACCCTATGAAATTGGTGCCATATTATACTCATTTTACAGATGAGGAAATTGAGATTGACAAAAGTTAAGTGATTTCATCCAGGGTCACACAGCTAAAAAGTGCCTGAGGCCAGATTGAAACTCAGAATTTTCTGACTCTGAGTCTAACACCCTATCCACTACACCACCTACCTGTCATTAATTCAATTTTCATTAATTTTGCATCTTTTAATATCTTCTATTACCATATAGTTTCTTGATAGATTGATCAACACAAACCTAATAATCCACTTAGCTTTTCTCTTGTTGCTGCTCAAAGAATTGGAGTGGTTGATTTGTTCTTTTAGGGCCAGACACTCTCTTTAACCTAATGAAATTAAGACACAAAAAGCATCTCAAGGTGATAAATGTTGGTTCATGTGTGTTTTCACACTATACCTGCCCAGTCTTGGAAATGGAATGCCATTGTAGAGGTTTTTTTTTTTTTTAAAGAACATTTACTTCTGTATTTTTTGGGGTCTCCTTTAGCAAGCTGTTGACTTGTTTTTCATCATTTTATTACATCTTTATCATTTCTTTTCCCATTTTTTCCTCTATTTCTCTTACTTGATCTTCAAAATCTTTTTTGAGTTCTTCCATGGCCTGTGACCAATTCATATTTTTCTTAGAGCCTTTGGATGTAGCATCTTTGACTTTGTTGTATTTTTCTGGCTGTATGTTTTGATCTTTGTCACCAAAGTAAGATTCTATAGTCTGAGGTTTTTAATGCTGTCTGCTCATTTTCCCAGCCAATTACTTGACTTTTGAGCTCTTTGTCAAGGTATGACTTTGCTTTCAGAGTGGAGAGTGCTCTGTCCCAAGCTTCAGGGGTTTTGCACTGCTGTTCTCCGAGCTACTTGTAGGCACCCGTAAATTTTCAGTTCTTCCGAGGTGGTATGATCCAAGGAGAGGTGTTTCCTCATCTCCTGGCCTGTGCTCTGGTCTGTGAGTGACCTCAAGCACTCTTTTCTGCCTTGCAACTGCTAGGAGGACCTCCTCTCCAGAGTTACCACAAGCTCTGCCACACTAATGCTCCTCACCCCAGGACCACTACCCAGGACTGCTACCCAGATCCAAGCAGGGCAAAGCAAGAGAATCCTGCCTCAGCACCAACAAAGAGATCCTTGGACTCCCTCTCTGATTAGCCACTTGATTCCTTCCACAGTCTGTGGGCCTGGAGCTTGGAAGCAGCAGCCCTGGGGTTGGGGCTAGATCATGTCCTTCTCTCACCCAGGTCCAACAGCATTTTCGCGCTGACCTGCTAAGTTGTCTTCAGCACTTGTGGGTTGAAAAGTCTGGAAACTACCACAGCTGCCAGTGATTCAGTGCCCTGAGTCCTGCTCCACCTGCTCTGCTCTGGGCTGGTCTGTCCTGGCATGGCCCACGCTGGGTTGTGCTCTGCTCCCAGCATAGTGTGATAGACCCTTCCCATTGACCATCCAGGAGGTTTTGGCCTGGAGACTTGTTTCACTCTGTCATTTCATGGGTTCTGTAGCTCTAGAATTTGTTTATATATATTTGTTATATATATATACATACATATATATATATATATATATATATATATATATATACATATATGTATATATGTATATATGAGGCTTTTTATAGGCATTTGGAGGGATTTGGGAGAGAGATCTCAAGCAAGTCCCTGCTTTTACTCTGCCATCTTGGCTCTGCCAAGTGAATTGGATTTAAGTGAGGGAGGGCTGTGCAAAGCTACTAGCCTCACTTTCTCCTCTGGAACTATCTGGGTCCAGTGACAAGATATAGATCAGGATGAGTGGAGCTTGCCTCCAGTCCATATTTACACAGACACCAAATATCTAAACCACTGTGTTTTTCTGATTTTCTTTCTTCTGAGAGACAAATTTTCACAAAGGCCTCATGGGTATATCCAGTCTTATAATTTACTGTCAACAATAATGACTTATTCCTCCTAAAATATCCCTTGCAAATACTATAGAGCTATGTAGTTCATTTGTTCTCTAATCTATGCTTGACTACTCTGTCTTTTGTGCTCATAAGAGGACACAAATGTGAAAATAAAAATCTGTACATATTAGTACAAGCCAAAGAATTTTGTCTAACATCAAAGAAAAATGAATATTAGCAAATTTGTCCAATAGTCTAAGTGTACATATTTAATGCTAACTATTTATTTCATGATTTGAATTGAGATTTCCTTAATTTATCACAGTCATTACTACCTGTCAGTAAGAAGGAAAGCATCTTCAGAAATGACAGGCATCATATAAGATGTTCTAATTTTGTAAATATTTGAACACAGTGACAAGCATATTATATAAACTAACAAGAGATTATCCTTAAAAGAAAATTATAAACAAGATTCTGAATAATCATTTTAGTAACAAGTATTATTTTTAAACACATTCACCCACCTATACTGACAGAAATCATATTTGTTGTTCTTATGTGTTTTGTAAACAGCAGGGTCAGAAAAGAATTTTTTGTGAACCACTCCCCATAATTATTTTGGTTGGCATGTATTGGCAGGGATTTTAAAAGTATAAAATGCTTTTTTATGCTCAGAAATAAACTCAACTGAGGTTTTCAGTCCAGTGTCTGAGAGGAGAGGGCATCAGAGTATATAAGTACATCTGGACTTTGTCACTCTAAGTGGTAAAAGCATTTTAAAGGTAATTGCAGATGATTTAGAGGACAGTAGGCTAGTCCTCCTTGTGCCCTGTGCTCAGGCAGCTGATTTAAACACATGGCATTCTTTTGAGTCACCTGAGGCTGAGTCAGTTCTGAAAAATGCAAAATGAAATGAGATGGTTAGCTTACTACTGATTGAGAGATAAGGCCATTGTTTCTACTCTGCTGCTTCTTATCACAAGGCATATACTTTCCTTCTTCTCCCTCTTACCTCCTTCCCCCTTTTCTCTCTCCTCTTTTTCCCCCTCCTCTTCCTGCTTTCTTCTCTCTTGTAAATTACTTCCTTTTGTCTGCCTTTGACTTCTTTCCCTTTCTCTCCCTTGTGCTTCAAGCTTGCTAATGGCATCTGAGGGCATTTCTTATCTGCGCAGGGGATAGTCAGGGCTAAACAGGTTACAGACCTATAATGAAAACCAGCTGCTCCACCTGGTTCAATCTTCATTGGTTCCAAATGTCTTTATCAGTGCAGAATGTCCAACTTTTCATAAGCACTGCAGGTGTGGTAAGGGAAATCTCCACAATTTTCCTTCCTTCATAATCCCCTTTACTCACTTGCGATCTTTTTGTTGTTGACCAATGCTGAACTCTCAATGGACTAACCTCTAATACACACACACACACACACACACACACACACACACATGCACACAGAGAGAGAGAGAGAGAGAGAGAGAGAGAGAGAGAGAGAGAGAGAGAGAGAGAGAGAGAGAGGAGGGGGCAGCTTATTGGGATACAAGCTTATTTAATACATCAGAGAACTTAAATGAAAATGGACTGATTCTGAAAATTATAGTTTAATGCAAATTGTAAATCCACTCAAAAATAGCATTTGCAAATTGAGAAAATATACACATGCAGAAACACCCTTCTAAGGATTTTATGAGTATCTCTTATGACCATGCTAATGGCAGATTCTAGGTCTAGGAAGTCTAAGTTATATAGATTGAAAAAAAAGAAGCAAACAGGCAATCAGGAAGACATACATACAGATAGATGGACAGAAAGAGACATCGAGGGACAGGAAGAGCAATGGGGGTGAGATGTGTTATGCGCTACCTATAGTAAATAAGTGGAGAAATTGGTGATGCCCAACCTTACCAAAGAGAAAAAGTCTTAGGCTTTGAGTTACGTTCCTGTTGCCATTTAGTTCTGGAAAAATGAAGGGATGAAAATTAGAGTTAAGTCAAGAAGAAAAAAGGACTGTGTGAGTTAGTCATGTGAAATATTCCTCTTTTATCTCCCTAGAGCCCCACCACAATGTCATCCTTTCTCAGCTATCGGAGTTCCCCAATACTGCTATAAATAGCCGTTTATTTAAACCAACTGATCATAACCCCTTGAAGGTGACTTGTAATAAGTGAAACCTTATGGCACCAAATTCAAAGCAAAAGCATTTAATGAAGCAGGATAATAGAAAATAACATGGAACGAAATCAGGCATTAAACTTTCCCAGTACTCATTCCCAAATGTCTTGCCATTCATAATGGCTTAGGTCTTTAGTTGCACTACTTTTTGGCTATTGCTAATTCCCATGTCTTGAACTTTCTAACCCTTCCTTCCCCCCAACCCTGTCATCTCTCCTCAGATTTTTATAATTCTTTTAAATTAGATATGCCAAAAGGTTTTGAGTTAATACACAGAATTGTTTGAAAACTGAAATTGACAACCAAATCAGAGGTCCTTACAACTCTAGTTCTTATATAGCTAAGTTACATGTGAGAGAATCTTCTGAATATTCTGTTCCTTTTATGTTTGGATTTAGAGCTGGAAGGAGTTCCAGAGGTCATCTAGGACATACTAAGAAAACTAAGAACCAGTAAAATTAAATAATTTTAATAAATGTTTTATCATTCATTTTCCCAAAGCCACAAAGCCAAGATTTGAAAACAAATTCTTTGACTCAAAATCCAGTTTTTCCTATGGAAGCAAAATACTTCATCAGAG
This sequence comes from Trichosurus vulpecula, assembly GCF_011100635.1. Lineage (NCBI taxonomy): Eukaryota > Metazoa > Chordata > Mammalia > Diprotodontia > Phalangeridae > Trichosurus > Trichosurus vulpecula. The sequence goes on from NC_050574.1 coordinate 160,004,738, forward strand.
CAACTATCCCACATTGAAGTGAATCAGGATCAAAGTCATGTACATGCTGTTTAATAATTTTTGAGTGTAATTCCAAATTGCTTTGCATAGTTAGTTCCCAATCACAGGTCCACCAATAGTGCATCAGTGTGCCTGTTTTCCCACAGCCCATCCAACATGTATCATTTTCATTTTTTGCTTAACTGTTTTATTTTGATATAAGACTTCTCAAAGTAGGAGTAATCTGTAAATGTATGTAATGTAAAACAACGTATGTAGTGAAAAAAGAAAACATCTAAAAAGCTGAAAATGCCAAAAAATTAATCATCATGAAAGTATCCTATACCACTTAAAGTATCTATCTGACAAATGCAAATGATTAGTCAAACCCCTAAGCCAGGGGTGGGGAACCTGTGGTGTCCAGGCCACTTAAAGACCTAGAGGGCAACATGTGACCTCTCTGCCCCTGCTGAAGCAGAGGAAAGCTGATTCCTATCTGATAATAGATGAGGTAGGGTCTGCACAGGTGGTCAGAAATCAGATTTTCTTAGTATGAAGAAATTTTAAAGAACTGAAATAAATGTGTCTGAGACAAGTAGGAAAACTTGGTTTTGTGGGAATAGAGGATCAGCCTATAGGTTAGTACTATATAGAACAGGGAGCAAAATGCAGATAATTCTGGAGAGAAGACCCCTTTACATGGTTCAAGAACCAGCAAGAACCAGGTATATCAGTAAGGCAGAATTCACGACTTCAAAGATAACCATGAATATGCCCGAATGGTCTAGTATCGCAGGATATAAGGAATTCTCTAAGTAGAAGGCAGAGGAGTTAAAGCATTTATTGAAACTCAAAAGTAGCAGACCCATGGACCAGTGTCCCCAGTTCAACATCCTGGCAAGAACCTTCCAAGACCAGTATGCCCATCTCACAATAGTGACCAGGAGGCCACAGAAAAACATTATGGCAGCAAGCCCAGCCATATCGGTGTTCCCCCCCACAATGCTAGGGCCCTCCAGCAGGAAGATCACTCACTGGCCTCAAGCCCTTGCTCAGCACTCTCTGGTCTCCATGAGGGTCAGTCCTACCTTTTTGTAGTGCCTGCTGCTGTCGCTGCTTCTGTTGCAATCTCCAAGCTGTGTTCCAGCTAGCTGACTGCTTCCTCTCTCCTTCAGCTCTTAACTGCTCTCACCAACTCCCTCTCCAACTGCCTCTCAGCTCTGCTCCAACCATCCAGCAAGCTCCTCCCACCACAGGCTTCCATTGGCTCCAGTCCTAGACACTCCCCCAGGACCCTGAGAGTCCCGCCTCTGAAGCCCACTCAAATGGGCAGGGAAGATCTTCCCATTCACTGATTGCCTTTACAGCAGGACTGTGACCCTGATCCAAGCAGGGCAAAGCAAGAGAACCCTGCCTCTGGGCCGACAAAGTGCTCCCTGCACTCCTGCTCTGATCTGCCACTTGAATCCTCCCACTGGGTAGGCCTGGGGCTGGAAGCAACCACAGCTGGGGCTCTGGAAGCAGCCACGGGGGTTTCCTGCTGCTGTCACTGGCTGTGCCACCTCTGCTGCCCTTGGGGCTGGGGGCTGGCCGCACACTTCTCTCTCCCTGATCCAGCAGTTTTCCCACTGACCTGCTAAATTGTCTTTGGCATTTGCTGATTGAGAAGTCTGGTAACTGCTCAGTGATTCATGGCCCTATGGCCTGCTCTGCCCCATCTCCTCAGTGCCTAGTCTGTCCTGGTGCAGCCCCTGCTGGCCTGTGCTCTACTCCCAGAATGGTGTGATATACCCTTCCCAGCAACTATCCAGGCTGTCCTGGGCTGGAGACCTGCTTCCCTTTGCTATTTCATGGGTTCTGTAGATATAGAATTTGTTCAGAGCCATTTTTTACAGGTGTTTGAAGGGAACTGGGGGAGGGCTTAAGCAAGTCCCTGTTTTCCAGCCACCATCTTGGCTCTGTCCCCTAGCTTTTTTTTATGGCACTGTGGACATGAGCAGAAACTGCCATATCCCTTTCTAACTCAGTTGCATACATCATGCCTGAGACTATTTCAATTGTCTTCTAACACCGTGCGAAGCCAATAGGAAGAAAGGATGTGTGGTCAGGGGAGGAAGGACTAAGGGGGGGGAGGGAGGAGTTTGTTTGTTTTTTTGTTTTTACAGTGTTTCTTCAATTCCACAGTGATTTGTGTGGACATAACCTTGGAGGGCAGCACTTATAACCTGCTATTTCATTGATTTAAGAAATTAAGGAAAATCATTGAAAATTGGTCAGGGACAGACTGTGGAAATGGTTGTCATGCTGGCTAAAGGTTTGCTATATATAAAAAAAGTATAAATAAAAGCACTTCCCTGCTCCCATGGTCTTTGGTAAGTGACCACATAAGAGGCAGTTTGATATTGGAATTAAACAGGGGCCTGGGGATATGTGATCCTGAGTGAGCTGCTTCTCAGAAAACAGCCTGTTTCCTAATCTTCAATCAATTTGTTGGTGTATTTTAGTGTGCTAACCTCAAAATTGAAAAAAATATGAATTTATCTTTATTTTTCCAATCTCCTGAACAGGGCATGATACTTTTCCTGGTTTCAAAATGGTGTCATCAGCACAGTTATTTAGAGGCCAAATACCTATGGGAAATAAACATCTTTTGAAGCTATTCCTTCTTTTGCAACTGAGTGATTTTTTTTTCTTTTTCAATTTGCTCAAACTGGTTCTCTCTCACTCTCTCTCTCTCTCTCTCTCTCTCTCTCTCTCTCTCTCTCTCTCTCTCTCTCTCTCTCCCTCTCCCTCTCCCTCTCCTCTCCCTCTCCCTCTCCCTCTCCTCTCCCTCTTCCTTCTCCCTGTCTCTCTCTCTCTCTCTCTCTCTCTCTCCTCTCTCTCCTCTCTCTCTCACTCTCTCTCTCACTCTTTCTGTGCATCCTCTATTTCCTTTGAGCTGTTTCAATTCTGCTTTGTTCATAGAGAACATCACCTTCTCTGATGTGGACACACTATGTTGAGCAGTCCAGTATCTCCCATGTCACACAATCAATTCCAAAGTTCTTAAGAGAGACTTTGAAAGTGTCTTTGTATTGCTTCTGAACACTTGCCCTGTGTGAGTTTTCCATAAAATAGTCTTTTTGTCAAGTGTACTTTTTGCCTTTGAAAAATGTGTCCAGCTCATTGAAGTTGCGCTCTCTGAAGAAGAGTTTGAATGCTTGCTAATGTAGTTTGAGTAAGGGCCTCAGTGTCTGATCCCTTATCCTGCCAGGTGATCTTCAGAATCTTCCTAAGACAATTCAAATGTAAGCAGTTCAGTTTCCTGGCGTGGCACTGGTATACTGTCCAGATTTCACAGGCATACAGCAATGAGGTCAGCAGAATGGTTTTGTAGACCTTCAGCTTGATAGTCAGTCTAATATGTCTTTTCTCCCATACTTTCCTTTGGAGCCTCCCAAACACTGAGCTAGCTCTGGTAATGTGTGCTTCAACCTCATTACCATTGTGTACATCTTTGGAAAGTACACTACCAAGGTAAGTGAACTTATCCACAGTATTTAAAACTTTTCCATTTTCTGTAACTGATGGTTCTACATAGGGATGGTGTGGTGCTGCCTGATGGAGCACCTGTGTTTTCTTGGTGTTCATTGTTAGGCCAAAATTAGCACAAGCAGCAGAGAATGGATCCATATTTTGTTGCATCTCAGCTTCAGAGGCTACACTGAGTACACAATCATCTGCAAACAGAAAATCATGCACCAACACTCCCTCCACTTTTGTCTTGGCTTGTAGCTGTTTCAATTTGAAGAATTTACCATCAGTGCAGTAGCTGACTTGGATGCCATGTTCACCTTCATTGAAAGTATTTAACAACATGCCTGAAAACATCATGCTAAAAAGCATTGGAGCAAGCACGTAGCCTTGTTTCACTCCATTGGTGACTGGGAAAGCACAAGAGCACTGTCCATTATCTAGAACCAGGGCAAACATGCCGTCACGAAATCGATGTACAATGCTGAAGAATTTCTGCAAAACCAAATTTTGACATAATTTTCTATAAACCCTCATGACCAACAGTATCAAAAGCCTTGATAAGATCTACAAACATTGTGTAGAGACCTCTGTTCTGCTCCTGGAATTTCTCTTGGAGTTGTTGGGCAGCAAACATCATACCGACTGTTCCTCAGCCCTTTCTGAAGCCACACTGGCTCTCAGGTAGATGACCATCTTCCAGGTGAAGGATCAGATTATTAGGGAGGGCTCTGGCAAGAATCTTGCCAGCAATGACTAAGAGAAAGGCCCCCTTGTGATTGTCACAGAAAAATGCATTTCCTTTACCTTTATAGAGGTGGACAGTGGAGACATCCTTGAATGCCTGAGGGCTAACCTCCTTTTGCCAAATAACCTGCAATATTTCAGTCAGCTTTTGTATGAACAATGGACCCCCTACCTTGTAAATCTCAGGTGGAATAGAATTAGCACCAGGTGCTTTGCCATATGAAAGGAGTCTAATGGCATTCAAAACCTCTTCTTCAGTTGGAACTTCAGCTAGGGAGGGATTGGCTTCAACCTGAGGTAAATTGTCAGTGGCCTCAGTATTGATTGATGATAGTCTGTTGAGAACATTATGGAAGTGTTCAGCCCATCTGTCTAGGATTATATCCTTATCACTAATCAGTGTGGCTCCATCTGCACTGGGTAGTTGAGATGTATAGCCTTTGACCATGAGATGTAAAGCACTTTGGATTGTTACTACCAGCATAAAAGTGAATTTCAACTGCCTTCTTACTGAGTCAAGAATCCTGCATGTCTCTAAGCTTAGCTTGTACTTTACTTTTGATGGAATGCTGCCTTCTTAGAGACAAATGAACTATCCTGGTGATAAACCCTGTGGAGTTCTTGTTTTTCATTTAGCAACTTCTGAATATCTCCATCATTTCCATCAAACCAGTCTTGGTGTTTGTGAGTATTTTGACCCAGATGAGCAAATGCAGTGGTATACACCAAAGCTATGAAAGCTGCCCAATCCTTTTCTGCTCCACTGTTGCCAACTGTGTGTTAGCTCAGCTTGCCCTCCAAGTTAGCAACAAACTGTTTCCTCTCAGAAAAGAGGTATAATTTGTTGACATTAATTCTTCCGATAGTCATTTTGCCTTGGGGATGCCACTTTTGTTGAATTTGAATATTTAGCTTGCAGAGGATAAGTCTATGATCAGTCCAGCATTGTCCACCACACATTGCTTTTGTCTCTCTCATATCCTGTCTGTCTCTTCTACTTACAGTCACATAGTATATTAAATGCCAGTTTTGCTGTGAGGGTGCATCCACAAAGTTTTTATTGCTTTTAGGTAAACAGAAGACAGTATTGGTGATGAGAAGGTCATGAGATGCACAAGTCTTCAGTAGTAAGTGACCATTGCTGTTGCTGTTTCCAACTCCCTTCCTCCCTAGGACTCCCTGCCAAATCTGGTAATCAGAGGCTACTCTAGTCTTCGTCTCCCAGAATTATAATTTTGTCCTCTTTTGGCACACTGATGATAAGGGTCTCCAGGTCTTCATAAAATTTTCCTTTGACCTTATCAGGTTTGTCATGGTGGGAGCATCGGCAATAATGATGATGGTATGACATTTTCGTGCAAGTAGCAATAGTATTGTCATGAGCCTGTCATTCCTTCCTTTTGGTAGGCATACAAGCTTCTTGACTAGATTAGTTTTGATTGCAAAACCCATGCCAGCTTCATGGCGCTCCCCTGGACTTCAACCACTCTAGAAAAACGTTTATCCAGCTCTGACTCCAGTAAGCTAGCTTTCATTTTCTAACCTTGTTTCACTCAGGGCTGCTATTTGGATGTGATACCTGCTGAGTTCTCTTGCAACAAGAGCTGTTTGTCTTTCAGGTCTACTGGATTTTGTGTTGTCTATAAGTGTGCACACATTCCATGTGCTGATGGTGAGTGGAATAATCTTTGCAGATATTTGTATATTTTTTTTTGTGTTTTGACCGCAGAGTGGTATTCCTTTCCTGCTGCAGTAATCAGGCCAGGGTTGGGCAAGCAGACAATTTTTAGGGCACCTTTTCTAGCCCCTTCCTCACAGCAGGAGGTGAGCAATGCAATCCTTAAAAGGCTGTTCAGACACCCAGGGAGCTGCCGAATCTCACTGCTGTTTTCAGTGAGAAACAATACTATGACCCGGGCTGCCTGTGTGCAGGATTGTGACTACAGCTCCCAATGTATCCACACCTGCTGCTTCATCACTTGCCTGTTGCCACAGGACTTTGAGATAGATATAATGGTAAAATGGTATGGGTGATGTCTTTTGGTTTGTGCATAAATTGGATTTAAGTGAGACAGTTGCAGGAAGTTGTCAGCCTTACTCTCTCCTCCAGAGTTATCACAGTCCAGTGGCAGGACAGAATCAAGATGACTGGTGATGGCTCAAGATTCAGTGGATGACTTTGGAGTCTTTGATGTCTAACCAACCTCTAAGCACTCCACAGTGCCTGCTTGGCTGCTTTCATGGCCGTTGGAACAAATTGTTCTCATCTGCCCATTCCACCAGGGAAAGTTTTTACATGCTTGGAGTAGACAACCCCCCTAACTCACCACTGGGTTTGAGACCCCTTGGTTACCCTCAACCTGGTTTAGCCCATCTGCCAAAATGATTTAACAGGTTGTGGCCACTGCACATGTTATAGCTTCTTGGAGCCACAGGTGAGAGTTGGGTGGAACAGGTGGACAGAAAAGGTGGAAAAGCATCCCTGAAAAGGGCTTGGCAGCCATCACACAAGAGGTACTAGTCTTCTCTGAACACACTCTACACCTGCATATATATATATGTGTGTATATATATATATACATATATATATATAGCACCCCCACATATATATCCACATATATGTAACATATAGCTCTTTGTACCACTTAGAATACCAACTTGAAAAAGTGGTTGAGAAGATGAAATTAGCAGAAAGATTACTTTTGAAACTGTGTTGTAGTTGAAAGAGCCTAGGACCAGGTGTCAGAAGAACTATATTTAAGTACGTTCTTAGTCACTAACTAGCTTTGTGGCCTTAAACAATTAATTTATCTCTCAGGGTCATAGTTTTTTCATATGTAATATGAAGATTTTGGATTAAATTATTTTTAGGGCTCCTTCAGGTTCTAATGATCAATGATTTTCTAAATGAACTCCCAGGAAACAAGAGCATGACTGGCCTACCTTGCAGTAATCAGAAACAAGTTAGTTCGTTTGAAACAAGAGCCCTAGGAGATTCAAATGGCACGCACCTGCAAACCTCAGCCTTTCGTCTTGCACAGCATGACAAAGACCGCTTGCTGATCCTGCATCCAACTTTGTCCACAGCTGCACTCAGAGAAATTATTAATCAGAATTGGAAGCATCATTCTTGAAAAAGAACTGTGATGATATTATTTCAGTGATGTTAATAGTTATTTCAATACTCCAATGGATTCATTATCTCATCAGAATCATTAACATCCTTTTAGAGTGCTCCCTTGTCCCCCTGACTAAATACAAACAGCCATAGCCCCATAGTAGGCACTTAATAAATGTTTTTTTAAATTGAATTGAACTGTGGTTGTATAGAACCATAAGTCTTATTTTCTGAGCTAACACTATTAGCATTTTCTTCTTTTTCAGATGTTTTATTTGTATTATTTCCAAAATTTTTAAGAATTTCTAATTTGATCAGATGAAAATATAGTTTCTACTTTTCACTGCTTAGTTGTTTTTTCCTCCATTTGCTATGCATATTTCCAAATATAAACCACTTTTTCTTTCTTGTTCTTTAGGGAATGAGCAGCAGGTGGGAACCAAGAGGAAATAATAGCTGAGCCATGCAAAAGTTAGGCTCCTGAATTTCAAAAGAAATAAATTATTATAGATTTTGCATGGAACTATAATCTCATCCATGGCAACAGTCTGAGTGCAAACCCACCACACCTTCTAAATTTCTATAATTCTTGTCCCCAGCTCTTCATAGATTTCTACCTCATGTGGTGGAATCCATCATTTGGCCCTTTATATATTTCATAGTTAACAATGTTATTTAATGCTTAACAATGAAGTACTTGCATTGTCCACCTTCCATTCTTGCTGCATGAGTTAGACAATCAACAAACATTTAGTAAGTTCCTACTCTGCCAGGAAGTAGACTAAATGCTAGAGAGTCAAAGAAAGGCAAAAAGCAATCCTTGCTATGGAGGATCTCACCGTTTAATAGGAGAGACCATATGAAAACAACTACGAGAAACGAGATACATACAGGATAAACTGGAGAGAATCTCAGAGGAAAGGCACTAAGATTAAGGAGGACTGGGAAGGACTTCTTGTGGAAAGTGGAACTTCAGCTGAAGTCTGAGGAAATATAGGAAAACCAAAATGTGGATATGAGTAGGGAGAAAATTGTAGGCAATGATGGGGAAGAGGGGAAGGATAGAGATAGCCAGGGAAACTAATGGAATGGTTAGATGGAGTGTCCTACATGAGGAATAGCAAAGAGACCAGGGTTGTTGGATGCAGAGTATGCAGAGGAGAGTAAGGTATAAGAAACCTGGAAAGGGAGTGTAACCTCAATTTTATTTAACCTCATCAGTGAAGTTCAATGCTTTGCTATGAGTCAGGGGCAGGGCAGATGTGGTAAGAGTGAGAGAGCTCCAGTCTTCTTTAAGGTTTTGTCAAATCGCTGTCTACCTCTGGACTTGGGGCACTTCTGACTTCCAGCCGAGAGAGAGAATGGAACTTGACATCTGGAAGTTCTCCCAGACTTTGGGAAGAAGTCAACATGAGAAGAGCTGGCAGTCTTCATTGTATCCCTATTCCCACCTTGCTATACCAAAGACTTTGTTCTCTAGGGTAAGATCTAGAATTCTCTGTCTTGCTTGAGTTAAGTTACCTTACCCACAGTGGGAAAGTTCCTTCACTCTATACTGTCTTCTATATATTCTCCCAAGTATACGCTCTCTGATTCCCATTTTGCTATTGGATTGGATAAAGATATTTTCTTTGATAATTATTATATGTGTTAATTGTATAACCGGTGTTAGGTGGGAAAGGAGTCAATCTTTGGATGTAAAGCTTGAACTCCTACTCCCTTCAATAATAAAACTGTGATCAGAAGTTCACTTGAATTTGAAAACCTCATCCCCTAGAGTAATAATATTTAAGGGAGCAAGCAGATATAATTGTGCGCTCTTACCCTTCTCTCTAAAGAAAACTGAATGGTCAGCCCTTGACTCCACCTCCTATTTCCCTTCCTAAAAAAATGAAAGTCTCCTTCTGTGGCTAGAAGAAGTTAGAGATATCTATTTTGCCTCCTCTTGAGCCACAAAATGATACCCCTTGCAAAATATGGGGACAACCCTCACCACAGTAGGAAGAGTCCAGTTTGTGAAGGATTTCTAACAGCCAAGTAGTTTATATTTGATCCTTGAGGTAATAGGGAATCATTGGAATTGAATGAATGGTGTGTGTGTGTGTGTGTGTGTGTGTGTGTGTGTGTGTGTGTGTGTGTGTAAAACAATATCCCTCTGTCATGCTGGGTCCATTGTCCCATTGGTGAATTCTTTTGAAGGTCTCATTTTGGGGGATGAGCCCAGAATAGCCATGCTTGTTCTGCTGATTCCAAGGACTTTCCCACAGCCCCTTTAGTTTCCCTTATCTTCCATTCTAATACCCCCATATGCTTTCCAGCTCCCTTTGATGTGTTATCATCCTTCATTAGAACCTGAACTCTTTGATGGCAAGGGCTGTCTTTCTTTTTTACTTGTATGTGTGTCCCTAGTGCTTTACACAGTTCTTGACACATAGAAAGTGCTTCACAAATGCTTTTTACCTATTTACCTATTTTTAGGGAAGATCTCTTATAGTGGTTCAATATAAGAAGATTATATTAATCATAAAATATTGTCAGCTAAACCATATTATGTGCATAAAATCTGATGAGAACTGGCTCAAAACAGCTCATAATCTGTTTTCCACTGAAAAAATGACCAAAACATGTATCATAGAAGGAATGGTTAATCGAAGCTTTATATAATTCAATCTGGCCCTTATTTACAATAAAACACTTGGCCAAGCTTACATCAATGACCTGAGAAGGTATCTGAGATAAGTAAAACAGGCATAATAAGGAATTCCTGTGTGACTGGTTATCTAATAAATATAGGTACCTCTTTTTAATGAAAAGAGTTTTGGACTTACTGAATGATTAAAGTAGGAAGGACACTATTTTATTTTATGGAGCCTGAAGTTTCAAAATTAAAGAATGTTCAGCTTAGGTCATATCATTCTTTAGAGAGTGGTTCCTATCAATGAATGGTAAAGTATTAAAATACTTTTATAGATCCACAGTCTAATATACATGGGAAATATTTCCCCAGGTGCAGATTATAACCCTGTCCTGCCATTTCATCTTATGCAGACTTGTCAATGCCACCCCATAAATCTCCCTCAAAAAACTAACCCAATATGTCGGAGTCTTTCCTTTACATCTCTTACTACTCTGTGACTACTATGATAAAATTCAGGTTGCCCATTTGTTACTACTAATTATTGCTACTTGAGTGAATGGATAAATGAAAAGGTAAATATCAAGTGTTTCCTGTATACAGTTCACTGTGCTAAGCACTGAAGACACAGCTGGGAAAACAAGAGTGTTACTTGTCTTAAAGAATTCACTTTCTAGTAGGGGGACATGTCTAGCTCACCTCCTTTTCCACTCAGAGGTATTTTTAATGCAGACTTGTTCACTGCTGCTATTGAATATTGTAAATATCCTTCGTACAAGTGAAAAGAGAACAGCATTCTGAATATAAATATAGGAGGATACGTGGTCTTAAAGCCTAGGACAATTTCTTATGACCCAAGAATGGATACTTGGTGAAGTGGGAAGAGAGCAAGCAGAGAAGGGAAATTCTAGAATTGAGATGGTGGTACTAGGGTCATTCTGCAAAAAACCAAAACCAAAACAAAACAAAACAAAGCCAAAAACCTTTTTAGCATAGATCAGGACAACTGGAGATGGCCCCCATTGACAATCTTTGACAACCAATTTCTCAAAGGAAAATACAAGTCAGTCATTGAGGCAACTAGAAATCCTAGAATTGAAGCAAGATCCTTTTAAAAAGAGTTTTTAATGATGTTATAAGTGAAAGAAGAACTCTAGAGGAAAATTAAAAAATAGAATATTGGAAGAAAGTCTCGGAGGGAGAATTTATTGCTCAAAACAAAAGGGACAGAAACTTATGCAGGTAACATACATCTTAACAATTAGAAGGTAACAGACATGTTAATAACTATATTAGACAGTATGAAATCTTGAAACAAAGTTGAAAGACTGAAAATATATGACAGCATTCAAGGTATCACATATAAAAAATGACTTTGAAAACTGCTCAAGGAGAGATAATCTAACCATTATCTGAATATCTAAAATCCATGACAACAAAAAGAGCCTAGCTACCATATTTCAAGAAATCATAAAAGAAAACTGCCCAAACCTATTAGAATTAGAGGGCAGAGTGAAAATAGAGAGAATCCATTGGTAATTTCCTGAAACTCCAAAATTAAAGTGAAATGTCAGAGCCAAAATACAGAATTCAAAGAAAAAATTATGACAATCAGAAAGGATGACTTTGTGTACAGAACAGCCAGAGTCAGAAAGACTCAAGATTAAGTAGCTGCTTTTTTAAAGGAGTGGAGCATTTATAATATGATATCCTAAAAAGAAAAAGATAAACACTTAGAACCAAGAATAGCTTAGCCCCCCAAATGAGTATAATACTAAGGGAGGTGGGTTGGGTTAATGAAATAGAGGACTTCCAAACATTCCTGATGAAAAGTGCAAAGCCGAGTAGAAACTTTGAAAAACAAATGCAAGAGACAAGAGAAACATAAAAACAGTAAATATTCGTGAGCTTGTTTGGACAGACCCAGTTCATGTAAAGTGAACATACCCTTGAGTAGCCTTTGGAACATGTCCCAGTTGCCTAACATGGTGCCTTCTGTGACCTCTACTATGTGGGTGGTGGTAGCTTTCCTTGATTGGCTACCTATAGCCTTAAAATTGATGATACTGAGGCATCCTCTCTTTTTTGCCATTCTTCCTTCTGTTCTTTCAGCCATTCTTTCTTCAGAGGGTGAAGACCTCATTTCATTAACATCATTGGAGCCATGAGCTGAGCTGGTGAGAGGAGTAGGAGTTCTTTCTCCTTGTTTTCTCTTTTACCCTGGCTAGAAGAAATGGACCTAGGAATCTATTTGTTTCTGTTTGGTGTTGTTTGTCCCCCTCAGTTTCTGGTGACAGAAGTAATCTTCACAGCAACTGGAGTTTGGAGCCATGGTGATCTTGGAGCTAGGATTCTAAAAAGAAGGGTGAAGTTAGCTGACCCAGGTGAGAAGCACCGTAAAATCAAGGTACCTGGGTCTCAAACTTGAGAGGCATTTTGGACTAGGAACTAAGATTGTACTCTATAGGAACCAAGTCAAGCTATGAACCCAATCTGCTGGTGCAAGGATGGTGGGGGAGGAAGGAATGGGGATTATGCCTCCCACACATTGTCAGCACAAATTAGTATATTTGTAATCATACCTTTTGATGTAAATTGTTGTTGCTGTTTAGTAATTTCAGTCATGTCCAATTCTTTGTGACATCATTTGGGGTTTACTTGGCAAAGATATTGGAATATGTTTGGCAAATACTAGAGTACTTCTCCAGCTCATCCCACAGATAAGGAAACTGAGGCAAATAGGGTTAAGTGACCTGTCCATGGTTATGCAGCTAGTAAGTTTTTGAGGCCAGATTTGAACTCAGGAAGATGAGTCTTCCTGACTTCAGGCATGGCACTCTATCCACTGCACCACCTAGGTGCCACTTAGACAACCATACTTGAATTCAAAAATAAGCACAATATCAAATTACAATCACAAGAGATTTTTACCTCACATAGCAAGTTTCACTAATCACAGCTTAGGGCTGAGTACAGTTATTATTATTTCTCTCATATTGTTGCAATAACAGTTAGTTTCATTCTTTCAAAGTGAAGTGCGAATACCCAGATTTTTTTTTGCAGGGGGAAAGCAAAACAAAAAGGAAAGAAAAATAGAATGCTAAATTTTGTGTTTCTTATCTTAATAATTCCGGTGAAATTGGTTTTGATCAATTTTGGGTTTTTGGTTTTATAGCCTTAATCAAATAGTTGCATTCGTTTTTCACTCTATCTATCTATCTATTTATCTGTCTACCTATCTTTGCTGTATACCCAACATTTCATGTGAGTCATGAGAAATGTCATTTTTTTTTCTCTTTAAATAAGCACTGTTACCTAGGGGCATATTATGGTAGAAAGAACAGTGGATAGGAAATCAAAAGATCAAGGTATATTAATTCCTCCTCTGTAATTGTCTGTTTAAACATGGGCAAGTCATTTAAACTTCATGAAACCTTTTTCTTATTGGGAAAATGAAAGGTTTAGTCTAGGTTATCTTTACTCTTTTAGTATTAATTTATAGCATCATACAGCAGAATGAGCTTTGGTCTTGAAATGAAATGACCTGAATCTTAGTCCTTGCTTAGACATTTGCTAATTATATGGCCCTCCCTGGGAGAGTTGAATAATATTTTCTTTTTCCACAATCACAAGTAAAAATAATTTTTACATTCTCTTTTTTAAATTTTTAGTTTCAAATTCTCTCTTTTCCTTCACCACCTCACTGAGATGGTAAGTAATTTGAAATAGGTTTACATGGCCAATCATGCAAAACATATTCACATATTAGTCATATTGTGAAAAAAGACAGAGAAAAAGAAACCATGAAAAAATAAAGAAAATGAAAAGTGGTATGCTTCGAATTACATTAAAACTCCATCATTTCTTTTTCTGGAGGTGGATAGTATTTTTCATCATGAGACCTTTTTCTTGTATTGCTGAGAAAAGCTAAGTCATTTATAATTCCTCATCATACAACATTGCTGTTACTGTGTACAACATTCTCCTGGTTCTGTTCACTTCACTCAGCATCAGTTCATATAAGTCTCTCCAGGTTTTTCTGAAATCATGTGGTTTATTTCCTATTATAGCATAATAGTATTCCATTACAATCATATACCATAAATTATTTATCCATTCCCTAACTGATAGACATCCCCTCAATTTCCAATTCTTTGCCACCACAGAAAAACTGCCGTAAACATTTTTTGATACAAATTGATCCTTCCCCATTCTCACCATTTAAAAAAATTTGGGGATAGAGACCTAGTTGTGGTATTAATAGGTCAGAGGGTATGTGTGATTTTACAGGCCTATGGACATAGCTTCAGATTGCTTTCTAGAATGGTTAGATCACTTTGCAAGTCTACCAACAGTACTTTAGTGTCCTGATTTTCCCACATCTCCTCCAACATTTATTATTTTCCTTTTCTGTCATATTAGCCAATCTGATGGATGTGAGGTAGTGCCACAGAGTTGCTATAATTTGCATTTCTTTGATCAGTAGTGATCTAGAACATTTTTTTTTTCATATGACTACAGATAGCTTCGGTTTCCTCATCAGAAAACCTACTGTTCATACCTTTTGATCATTTATCAATTGAGGAATTACTTGTAGTCTTATAAATTTGACCCAGTTCTCTCTCTGTGTGTGTGTCTCTGTTTATTTAATATAATTAAAATTGCCTATTTTATATCTCTTGTTTTATCTCTTGTTTGGTCCTAAATTCTTTTATCCATACATATAACAGGTAAAATATTCCTTGCTCTCCTAATTTGTTTATGATATCACCCTTTATGTTTAAGTCATATGCTTATTTTAACCTTGTCATTGTATATGATATAAGATGTTGGTCTGGTTTCTGCCATGCTATTTTCCATTTTCCTGGCAGTTTTTGTAAAATAGTGAGTTCTTGTATGAAAAGCTTGGTCTTTGGGTTATCAAAAACTAGATCAATATGATCACTTATTACTGTCTTTTATACCAAATCCATTCCATTGATCCACCATTCTATTTATCAGTCAGTACCAGATAGTTTTGATGATTACCCCTTTGTAATATAGTTTGAGATCTAGTATGGCCAGGCCACTTTCCTTCACATTTGTTTTAACTAATTATCCTTAAATTCTTGACGTTTTTTTCTTCTTAATGTATTTTGTTATGATTTTTTCTAGCTCTACAAGATATTTTTTGGCAGTTTGGTATGGCACTAAAAAGGTAAATTAAAGTTAGAATTGTCATTTTTATTATATTGGCTCAGCCTACCCATGAACAATTGATAATTATCCAATTGTTTAGAGCTGATTTTATTTGTGTGAAAGTACTTTGTAATGGTGTTCGTATAGTTCCTTGGTTTGTCTTGGCAGGTATGCTCCCAAATATTTTTATTGTCTACAGTTATTTTAAATCCATTTTTTTCTATCTCTTGCCATTGAATTTTGTAGGTGATGCATAGAAAGGCTGATGATTTATTTGGGTTTATTTTATATCTTGCAACTTTGCTAAAGGTATTCATTATTTCAAGTAGTTTTTTAGTTGATTCTCTAGTCTAATCAGTCTAGTCTAATTATACAATCATATCATCTGCAATGAGTGGTAGCTTTTTTTTTCTCACTGCCTACATAAATTCCTTCAATAGCTTTCTTCTTCTTCCTCTTCTTCCTCTTCTTCCTCTTCTTCCTCTTCTTCCTCTTCTTCCTCTTCTTCCTCTTCTTCCTCTTCTTCCTCTTCTTCCTCTTCTTCCTCTTCTTCCTCTTCTTCCTCTTCTTCTTCTTCTTCTTCTTCTTCTTCTTCTTCTTCTTCTTCTTCTTCTTCTTCTTCTTCTTCTTCTCCTTCTTTTTCTTCTTCTTCTTCTTCCATAGCTAGCATTTCTGGTACAGTATTGAATAATAGTACTGATCAAGGCATCCTTGCTTCACTCCTGATTGTATTTGGAAGGTGTCTAGCTTATCCTCATTAAAGATAATGCTTGTTGATGGTTTTAAACCAATACTATTTGTCACTTTAAGGAAACCTCCCTTTATTCCTCTGTTCTCTAGCATTTTTTTTAAAAGAATGAGAGCTGTATTTTATCAAAAGCTTTTTTCAACATCTGTTGAGATATTTGTTGCTTTTTTATTAATATTGTCAATTATGCTGATAGTTTTCCTGATATTAAACCAGCTCTGCCTTCCTGGTATAAATCCCACCTGGTTGTAGTCTATGATTCTGGTGATACATTGCTATAATCTCTTTACTAGTATTTGATTTAAAATTATTGCATCAATATTCATTAAGGAAATTTATTATACTATTCTTTCTCTGTTTTGGCTCTTCCTGATTTAGGTATCAGCAGCATATTTGTGTTAAAAAAGAAATTTGGTAGGGCTCTTTCAGTGATTTTTCCAAATATCTTATTTAGTATTGCAATTAATTGTTTTTTTAAATGTTTGGTAGCATTCACTTGTGAGTCCATCTGGCCCTTGTGGATTTTTTCCTTGGGATCTCTTTGATAGCTTATTCAATTTCTTTTTCTAAAATGGAATTATTTAACTATTCTATTTCCTCTTCTGCTAATCTAAGCAATTTATATTTTTGTAAATATTCATCCATTTTGCTTAGAATTAGACTGTCAGATTCTTGGCATACAATTGAGTAAAATAGCTCTGAATAATAGCTTTAATTTCCTCTTAATTGGTCATGAATTTCCCCTTTTTTGATATGGGTAATTTGGTTTTCTTTTCTTTTTTTAAAATAAAATTAACCAATAGTTTATCTATCTATTTTTTTCCATAAAATCAGCTTCTAGTTTTATTTGTTAGTTAAAGGGTTTTCTTATTTTCAATTTATTAATCTCTCATTTCATTTTTGGGATTTCCAATTTAGTGTTTAATTGTGGATTTTTAATTTGTTCTTTTTCTAGTTGCATGCCCAATTCATTCTTCTGCTCTTTCTATAGTTTATTGATGTGTTTAGAGATATAAAATTTCCCCTAATTACAGCTTTCACTGCATCCCACAATTTTGCTATGTTGCCTCATTGTTATCTTTCTCTTTAATGAAATTATTGTTTACGTCTATGATTTTTTTCATTTACCCACTCATTGTTTAGATTAAATTATTTAGTTTCCAATTAATTTTTAATCTATCTTTCCATGGCCCTTTATTAAATGTAATTTCATTTCATTATGGTCTGCCTTTCTGCATTTGATTGTGAAATTTTTATGCCCTAATACATGGTCCATTTTTGATTAGGTGCCATGGTACTGCTGAGGAAAAAAAAAGCCTATTCCTTTCTGTCCCCATTCAGTTTTCTTCAGAGGTCTAATATAACTAACTTTTCTAAATTTTTATTCACCTCTTCAATTTCTTTATTGTTTAATTTGTAGTTAGATTTATCTATTTCTGAGAGGGGAAAGCTGAAGTCCCCCACTTGCATAATTTTACTATTTCCTCCTATAACTCATTCTCCCTTTAAAATTTGGATATAACATTTGGTGCATATATATTTAATGTTAATATTACTTCATTGTCTGTTATATGTCTTATCAAGATGTAGTTTCCTTCCTTATCACTTTTAATTAGTTCTATGTTGGCTTTTACTCTGAGATCATGATTGCTACCCCTGATTTTTACTTCAGCCAAAGCATAATGGATTCTGCTCTAACCTCTTACCTTTACTTTGTGTGTGTGTCTCTTTACTTTAGATATGTTACTTATAATATGTTGTAGGTTTCTGGTTTTTAAACCACCCTGCTATCTGCTTCTGTTTTCTAAGTGATTTCATCCCATTAACATTTATGGTTATGATTACTGTGTATTTCCTTCCATCGATTTTTTTTTCTTATTTATCCTTCACTCTCTTCCATCTTTAACTTTGTCCCTCCTCACCATTGTTTTGCTTCTGACCCAATCAGCCCTCTCTTCCATTGGTTCCCTTCTCCCCTTCTTTTATCCCCTCATTTTCTACTTCTCTATAGAGTAAGTGAAATTTCTATTCCCAACTGAGTGTGTTATTCCCTCTTTGAGCCAATTCCAATAAGAGTAAAGTGCAAGTGATGCCCACCCCCACCCATCATTCCACTCACTGTCTTAGCACCTCTTCATATGAAATAATTTACCTTTTCCTTCCCTTTTCTCCCAGTGCAATCTTCTTTGTCAATCCTTAACTTTGCTTCTATGCACATAATCCCATCAAAGTCAATTTTTACCCCTGACTTCTAGGTATACTCTTTCTAAATACCCTAATAGTGATACAGTTCTTAAGAGTCACAAGTATCATCTTCCCATGTAGGGATGTAAACAGTTTGACCTTATTGAATCCCTAATACGTTCTCTTTTCTATTGAGCTTTTTATGCTTTTCTTGAGTCTTGTATTGGGAAATTAAATTTTCTGTTTAGCTCTTGTCTTTTTATTAGAAATGCCTTAAAATCCTCTTTTTTATTGAATAGCTATTTTCCCCCTGAAGGATTATGCTTTGCTCTTCTGGGTAAGCGATTAATTGTTGTAATCCTAACTCCTTTGGTTTCTGGAATTTCATATTCCAAGGCCCCCAATCCTTTAATGCAGAAGCTACTAACTCCTCTGTGATCCTGGCTGTAGCTCCATGATATTTGAATTATTCCTTTATGGCTACTTTCAGTATCTTCTCCTTGAGCTGGAAGTTTTGGAATTAGGCTATAACATTCCTAGAAGTTTTCATTTGGGGGTCTCTTTCAGGAGGTGATTGGTGGATTCTTTCAATTTCTCTGGTTCTAGAATATCAGGGAAGTTTTCCTTGATAATTTCTTGAATATGATATTCACACTCTTTTTTTTATCATGGTTTTCAGGTAGTCCAATGATTCTGATATTTTCTCTCCTGTATCTATTTTCTAGGTCAGTTGTTTTTACAATAAGGTATTTTATATTTTCCTCTATTTTTTCACTTTTAAAAATTTTGTTTGATTGATTCTTGATATCTCATGGAGTCATTAGCTTCCACTTGCCAAGTTCTAGGTTTTAAGGAATTATTCCCTTCAGTTAGCTTTTGTACCTCCTTTTCCATTTGGACAATTCTACTTTTTAAGGTGTTTTCTTCAGTTAATTTTTGTACATCTTTTTTCCATTTTTTCTTCTTCATTTACCAAGCTTTTGGCTCTTTCATGATTCTCTTGCATAACTCTCATTTATTTCCCAATTTTTCTTCTACCTCTCTTATTTGATTTTTAAAATATTTTTGACTCTTCCTAGAGTTCTTGTTTGTCACGGGCTTCCGAAGCCTCGTAACTATGCTCGGGGTTCCCCCCAAGCCCCAGGCCTCTGCCTAAGCAAAGGGCCTGATCTCGTGGACAATGTACGGGGCAGGAGCCGAAAAGATTGTGAATGACTCCGTTTATTATTTCAGCAAGCAGCACATTTATACCTTTAGTGACATAGGTACACTTTTTGGTTACGTGGGTGAAGGACAGGTGAAAACTCAATACACCTGGGTCCTAGGACCGCCCTGACTCCGCCTACTCTCCTCCCCCTCTCCTCCTGCACTACCCAAAGATCCCTGTGGGCAGGCAGTCCAGGCAAAGACTGGAAACTCCACGTGGTCAGGCAGCCGGAAGTTCCACATGCTCTGCCAGAGAGCCGGAAGTTCCACGTGGTCAGGCAGGTCCGACCTGGAATCGCTAGGGAGGCAACAAAGGCGAGACCCCTCCTCCTGGCTCCACCCACATCCCAAAGCCCTGAGTTTATCTCAGCAGGCCCCTGGGCCTGGAGGTCCAAGGAGGACAGGGCTTGGCTCTAACTCTGCCCGTAACACTTGTTGAGCCTGAAACCAATTCATATTTTTCTTTGAGGTTTCACATGTAGACATTTCAACAATGTTGCACTCTTCTTACTTTGTGTTTTGATCTCTTTCACCATAGTAACTTTCTATGGTCATGTTCTTTTTGTTTTATTGCTCATTTTCAGTCCATTTTGTGACTTTTAATTTTTTTACATTAAAATTCCAGCTCTCTTCTGCTCTGGTGGTGGATGGGTCACTTTCCCAAGCTTCTTGCACAAGAAATGGGGACTTGCTGCTGGCCTGCTACACTGAGGTACATGAGGCCTCTCCTCTGGCCTGCTGGGTTAAGGGCACAGGGCCTAGCCCTTGGCCTGCCAGACTGAGGCCACAAGGCCTAGCTACCGGCCTAGTCCATCAGTTTTTGGTAGCCTAAGTACTGGTGTGCTCTGCCAGTGTCTAAGGGCCTCATTGTTGCCTTGCTGTGCTATGGGCATGCAGCTTCACTGCTCATCTGTTCTGTGGCTCAGGCCCTTTGTTTCTGGCTTTCTGCAGCATGGTCTGCTGGAGGCTTTCCCGGATGCCACATGCACTGGATTGTGGTTCCCTTTTATTTAAGTGAGACAGACCTTTCTTGCTGATTTCTAAGTTGTCTATGGCTGGCAAATTATTTTTCCCCATCCTTTTGTTGGTTCTGCTGCTCTAGATTTTGTTTTGAGGAGTTATATTTCTTTAGAGGTGAATTTGAGAGTGTTCAGGTAACTTCCTGCCCTAGTCCTCCATCTTTTCTCTGCCCTCACCCTAAGTTCTGAACCTTGGTAAGTTATTTAGAACTTTCAGCTCTCACAGTTTTCCTATGTAAAATAAATATATCATTATCATCATCGTCATCATCATCACCACCACCATCATCTTCATTACTGTTGTTGTTATGTTTTAATCTATAACTTAAATAGAGAAGCAGTAGTGGATATAGAATTTGCCTCAGAGTAAGGAAATCCTAGACACACATTGTACACTTATAGAAACAGTTCCCTCACTGCAAATTCCTTTCACCAGTGAAATCAAAGATTTGACCAAAAAAGAAAGAAAGGAATAAAGAGAAGAAAAAGAGACAGCAGATAACAGACTATGCATAGATTCAAGAAGACTTGTCTTTAAATTATGCGTTTTTCCAGAGATAGCTACCACAAAATTCTCCCCAGATCTAAATGTATGGTCATATATTTCATTTTAATAACCCATTTTATTTTAGGCTATTTTTTTTCTTTTGGGGAAGTTTTTTGTTTCTTTTGTTTTCTTTCTTTTTTGTCAAGCCTAAATTTACCTCTTTGCAACTTCCATTCATTTCTCCTAGTTTTCCACTCTTGGTTCCAAGTAGGGGAAAATTCCTTCCTTCTTACATGGAATGAAATTCCCTTTTACATAGCATGATAAAGAGGTTTTGTAATATGAAAAAAACACAATGATAAAATATTATTTCAGAAATATAAGATGAAGCATCAATAGAAAAGCTGGGTATATACCAATGGATAAATGAAATCACATAACAAACACATTTGATGAATCTAATTCATTTAATAGAAAACACACAAGAAGAGATGAAAGAAAAATTAGAGAGATTGCAAAGTGACATTCAAGGACTATATACATCAAAGGGAGCAAAAGTAACAAAGTAAATGGAGCAGAATGAAGATCAATAAATGACAAAAATAAAATGAATGAATAAACACTATGTAAGAGAACTGAAAAGAGAAATGGAGATGTAGTGGGAAAACTTGGAATCTGAAAAAAGGAAGGAATTATAAACATTAGATCAACTGGGATCTCGGAAGCCACTAGAAAGGGAGAGATGAGTTAGAAATTATATTTGAGGATCTAATTAAAGAAAAAAGGAAGAAAATCTGATAACCCCTCAGAAAATAGAGAGAACCCATAAGACTTCATCATGCATAAATGTAAACTACAATTTATATAGGTACATTATTTTAAACTATGAATATAGAAAGTTCTTTTGTTTTTCCATAGAAAGGGAAAAAATTCTAAGCATCAAGAAATATTTTTATAATGTTAAAATGAGCAATTCAAATCAAAAGACACTTTTGAAGAACAAAAAAAAAAAACACAAAAAATCTTAAAAGATAGGTTTGAGTCCCACTATCATATATACTACAAATGTGATAAGATGGTCGAATGTGGATTTAGAAATTAATTCAGATCTCAACTTTAGTTATTTGATCTTGAGCTGGTTACTTAATCTCTGTGAGTTTTAATTACCTCATCTGGAAATGAGGATAACCATTTCTATAGGGCCCACTTCAGAGGGTTCTCATGAAGCTCAAGCCAGCAAATATATAAAAAGCAGCATGCAAACCTCAAAGTGTTTTATATAATCTTTCTAGATTTATTCAAAATCAAAAGATTTACTTGTAAAACATCTAAGAACTGGCAAAACAAACTCCTCTATCAAAGAGATTCATATAAACAGTAGAAAGGCTCAGTACTGATGGAGTATTAATTTCTTTTCAAAATCAATGTATTTTGTGTTTTCCCCCTGACATTAATTATAGTCACACTTTAACATATGTACATACATGCATCTTTATGTGTGCATGTATCCAGATATACACATAAACATGTATGAGAATATTTACATTTGTGTGTGTGTATATGCACATATGTATATATGTGTATATATGTGCAGGAAGTGGGAAGGGAGAGAGAAAAAAATAAAGTGAAAAGTACACAGAAGAGAAAAAAAATCTAGAAGAAAGCAGAGAAAAGCTGCTTTGCAAACAATATGTAATATTTATTACATAGGTTTTCTCGAAATGGAAATTTTTTACTTCATATTGACTCCTAACATTCTACTGTGTACATGGAATATTTTTTTCCTTCTTTCTTGTTTGGTATTCAAGTTTAAAATAAATTTTCAAATTACACCAAAAAAAGCCAATGATTGTTGTAAGTGCATCAATGATGTTTTATTGCATTTTATAAAACTGTGCCTACACTTTGACCCAGCAATACCACTACTAGTTCTGTATCCCAAAGAGATTAAAGAAAAAGGAAAAGAACCTATAGGTACAAAAATATTTATAGCAGGCTTTTTTGTGTTTGTGTGATGGCAAAGACTTGGGCATTAAGGGGATGTCCATCAATTGTGGAACTGTTGGACAAGATTTTATTATTATGCTATTGTGCTATAAGAAATGATGAAATGGATGGTTTAAAAAACTGGGAGACTTACATGAACTGATGTGAAATGAAAGTAGCAGAATGAGGAGAACATTGTACATAATAACAGCAATGTTGTAAATATGACTAACTGTGAATGACCCAGCCATTCTCAACCATGCATACATTCAAAACAGTCCCAAAGGACTCATGATGAAAAATGCTGTGCATATCCAGAGAAAGTGAGAACTGATGAACTCTGAGTGCAAATTGAAGTATAATATTTTCACTTTGTTTTTCTCATTTTTTTCCAACATGGCTAATAGGAAAGTATGTTTTGCATGACTTCTCATGTAAAATTGATATAATTTTACTAACCTTCTTAATGAGACACAGAGGGACTGGAAAAAGCGATTGATTTGGAACAGTAAACTAAAAAAGAATTTTAAAAATGAATTTTTAAAAAAAACTATTAAGCTATGTAATTGAAAACCAATAACCGTTATGGTAGACAGATAACAAAACATTCCTATCTCCCTATTATAGAAATTGAGGTTTTGCTTGAAGACAATTTTGTATATATTTCCATGGGCTATCATGATATTGAGATTTTTTTGTTTAAAAGGAAAAAACATTACAAGGGAGGACTTGTTGAAACGACTTAGATGTAAGAAAAATTTAACACAATACATCAAGAAGCAGTAACCACTACTTCTTGTTCTAGATGTTCACAAATCATCTCTTTATTGAATTATTCTAGTGTATTGTGTGGAATCAAAGTCAAAGTCACTGACCTAAAGTCTCTAACTTTTTTTCTGCCATTAAACAATTATTTGAGACATTTACTTTTCCTCAAACTTGTGATAATAATCCCATTTTCATTAGTTCAACAGTCACATCTATCTTTTACAACCTGAGGTTAAAGTTCATTTGGTCAGGTTAACTTGAATTCTTCAAGGTCAATTAGGTTCTATTTTATTCTCTCCTTATTTGATATTATCTTCAAGGCAGTATTTCTTTTCCTAGCAATTTCAGTGCAAAGTGATTCTCCTTAGAGCAAACAAAAACCAAAACTATCCAAACAAAACAAAACAAAACAGAAAAATCCCCCCAAATGAGGAACACATGCAGAAACAAGCAACTTAGCCTTTTTTGTTGTTGTTGTCAGTATCATCCCATTCAACCAAAAAGTTGCTACTTTCAAAAGATACACATACACACATATTAGCACATAAATGTATGTATATACATATGTAAAAAGAAGTTTTTACAAAGGATAGGACCTCTTCTCAGGAGCTTTTCCAAGTGGCAGATATTTTTTTTTCTCTGATGAGGTATCTTGAGAGGACCCAGAGTCACTACGACACCATGACAAAAAATTCAAGGAGCACTTTGGGGAGGGAACTTTTGTTCCTCCATATGAAGGAAGGAAAGAAATAAAGAGAGAAAGAAAGAAAGAAAGGAAGGAAGAAAGAAAAAGAAAGAAAGGAAGAAAGGAAGAAAGAAAGAAAGAGAAGGAGAGAAACAGAAAGAAAAAGAAGGAAAGAAAGAAAGGAAGGAAGAAAGAAAGAAAGAAAGAAGGAAGGAAGGAAGGAAGGAAGGAAGGAAGAAAGAAAAAGAAAGAAAGGAAGAAAGGAAGAAAGAAAGAAAGAGAAGGAGAGAAACAGAAAGAAAAAGAAGGAAAGAAAGAAAGGAAGGAAGAAAGAAAGAAAGAAAGAAGGTAGGACGGAAGGAAGGAAGGAAGGAAGGAAGGAGGCAAGGAAGGAAGAGGGAAAAAGGAAGAAAATGCATTTTTAAAACACCAAATAATAAATACTGTGCTAAGGGTTGATAGAAACACAAAAGAAAAGAGAGTTCCCTGAAAGAGTTTGAATGCTAATATAGGGGATTGGACAATACATTCAGGTGAGTGTTGACCAGGGAGTGATATTGTTTATGGATGGTGGGTGAAGTCTTGGGGAGAAAACAGACTAACAGGAATAGTTGATTTAATAATGGCTCTGGAATCAGAGTTGCTTGGTTCATCATGGTTCTAGGACTGGCAAAAAAGAGTGGTAGGGTCATGGAACTTACACCTATGTTATGGTGCCTGGGAAGTGAAGTGATATGTTGTTCCAGATGTGACGGGCAACAGAGGTAACAATTAAGTAGTATTGTAGGGCCTCGTGCTTTGCAGACATGAAAAGACTAAATCTTCTAGGACTTGGTTTCTGGTTATAGTACCATGACAGAAGGGAGAGGGAAGTTTATAAGGAACTATCTCAGGGATTCATCAAAAGCAGATAATGCCCAAGTTCTTTATATCTCATACTTGTAATTTTCTCAGATAAGAATTATTCCTCTAATTATTTTTCCACTGCACAAAAATAAAAAAAGAGGCTGAAATACTTCAACACAGTATAACTGAATAGCATAGTAGATGAGAATGCCGAGGGGAAGGGAAATGGGGCTAATACATAGAAGAGAAGAGGGTCTTGCTGAGAAAGGTTTCATTCAGGAATTCATTGATTTATTCATTTAGCATTTCTTTACTACCTACTATGTGCCAAGTACTACATTAGCCACTGGGGATGCAAAAACAAGAATTAAATTTCCTATCCTCAAGAACCTAACTTCCAACTGAAGGGCATGGGTGTGGGGTATGTCCTCTAAGGTGACATTTTATCCTAGGTTCATATTCATTTTTGGAAAAACAATCAATAGACTATGACTATCTCTTCGGATAGTCAAACATGGTCTGTAACTATTCAAATATCCTATGCATTCATCACAGGGAGTTGTAAAATTTCCTTTATGACTATGGGAAAGTGACTTTTCATCTTTGAGCCTCAGTTACCTCATTTATTAAGTTACTATTTGATTACTATGGTCCCTTTGTCTATAGGGACTATTATATTGGCATCTCTTGCTTCCCCTTCCTCAGTCACTGTGGCTGCATGCTCAGCTAATAGAAAATCCCTATCCCATTCTTGCTGTCCATTGTTAGTTCTCTCAGGTTTAGTCAGATATTGGTACCACATTGGCCTGCAACAATGTAAATACTTGTGCTGCAATTTCCTTCATGAGTCCACAGTCATTTCCGAAAAACTCAACACTGTTGTAGGCAACCAATTACATATTGATTTAATGGTCCCTAAAATCAGCTCCCAACTGGTTGTTATAGTATCAAAGAAGATTATCAAATAAGTAACTGATTCCTTTTTGAAATAAATATACTTAGTTAATAGCCTCTTCACATGAAGTCATGAATATGGAACCCATGGTGTTTACAATTTGATGTGTCAATATGTGTGGATTAGGATACAGAGGATGGCAACAGGTTATGGAAGTGAGATGTGGCTGACTGGCACTCCATCTTTCTGTAAAAGATGAATGCCTTTCGGGGTCTAAGGGACATGCCAATTTTTTCCAGATAGTTATGGGGTTACCATGGTGATAATTACATAAGATCTAAGTTTCTATGAAACCATCTGGAGGAATAGAAATATATTTTTAAAGTCATTATACTGTTGGTATATTATTTGTAGGCAGTTAAAAATGGCCTGAGTTTGTGGGTGTTTGATGTTCTTGTCATGCAATTAGACTGAAAAGGAAAATAATAGAAGATCTGGATTCCCCCAACACATTTTACAGAATCCATTACAGCAAGGAATAGCCCTTGCTATACCTCCAACAATAAACAAATGCTCAAACAAAAGCACCTTTAGAAAAGCTCTCAGCATTGAGCTCAATGATCCCTTACTTCTTGGGTGCTCAAATATTCCTTTCCATCTTTTCAGATACTCAACTTAGACTTGGAACTAGCTGCTTCCGCGACCACTGGAAGGCCAATTTTTTAAGCGTACTTGAATAGAATAGATTTTTTTGGTTTTATTTTTTAATAGGAAACTAGAAGTAGGATGGAGAGAAAATAAATTCTTGCTAATTGAAAAATTAAATAAAATGGAAACAAAAGTATTCTAGAAGTGGTTGTCAGTGGTGAGGCAAGCATCAGTAGCCCCAAAGTTAATAATCAGGTTGATTTTCAAATGTATTTAATTCAATTTAAGCTAGGGTAAGAAATACTAATTTTTCCAAATCATTTAATACTAAAAAGGAAATGAGAACCAATGATCTTAAATAATTCATCCTTGGTGATACAACTCAGAAGTAGAAGACCCAGCATTCGTACCCAAGTCCTCTGGTTCAAAATCAAGTGATCTAAGGCACTGTACTCTACTATGGAATACAAACATTAGTTACTTTTGATTACTGATTTTTTGACTTCTCCTGTTGGAAAGAAATTTGAGGAAAGTATGGCTTAGTGATATATTCAGTAACAAGGTCATAGGAATGGGAATTTGTGTCTGACCTCAAAAAGCTAGTAGAAAATACTGCATAAGAAGAATGCAGAATATTATCAAGGATTGCTTTCACCTGAAAATCCTTATTTACAATATCACAGAATTAAATCTTTAAGGATTCTGCGGTCCTTAGAGATAGCTTCTTTCAACTCCTTCTTTTTATACATGAGGAAACCGAGGCCAAGATTGATTAAGAGAATTGCCTAAGGGCATGACCTACAAAGTAGCTGAGTCCAGATTTAAACAGGTCTAAATTCAACACTCTTTCAATGATTTAATGTTTCATTATCATTTATTCACTTGAGACTATACTCTTTGAATTCACTGTTAATTTTTTTAATTTCCAAATCCAATGGCCTTTTCTTAATCCTTGTCCTTCTTAGCCTCTGTATAATTTTTGACACTGTCAATCCCCCTTTCCTCTTCTATTCTCTCTCTACTAAAGGTTTTTGTGACAGTGTGATGACTTGATTATCCTCCTATGTGTCTGACCACTCCTTGTTAGTTGAGCTTGCCAGATCCTCACTCATTCACTCTCAATTACTGTGGACTTTATTCAGAGATTTTTCCTGGG
Organism: Trichosurus vulpecula; assembly: GCF_011100635.1. Classification (NCBI taxonomy): domain Eukaryota; kingdom Metazoa; phylum Chordata; class Mammalia; order Diprotodontia; family Phalangeridae; genus Trichosurus; species Trichosurus vulpecula. The sequence continues at coordinate 160,032,536 of NC_050574.1, forward strand.
CCTTCTTCTCTTCTCCTCCTATACCAGGAGTTCTTAACCAGGAGCTTACAACCTCTCTCTACAATATCTACAGATAAATTTCAAAGCATCTATAAACTTGCATGGAAAAATACATATTTATGTTATCATTGGTTTCCTTAGTAATCCTGTGTATTTTACTTCATGTATTTAAAATCATTATTCTGAGAAGGGATAGTTTTTATCACACCGTCAAAAGGACTTGTGGCACAATTCAGTTTAAGAGCCACTGCTGTACTTAATCTTGTTTGGGGTTCTAATCATCTCCAATGGGCTTAATTATCATTTTTATACAGAGGCATATAGAGGATCTCAGTATGTACAGAAAAGAACTCAACTTTTCCACAAAACCTCACTGATTCCCAAATTTCCAATTATTATCAAAGATCCCATCAGCTTTCCAGTCATCCCGGCCTAAAACCTGAGTATTGTTCTCAATTTTATTTACCCTAAATATCCAAACTGTTATGAAATTTAACATTTCTTAGATATGTCTACTTCTCCCCATTTACATAGTCACAGGCTATTAAAAAAGACACTATCTCTTTAAGACCCTGTTTACAAGGAACAATTGATGAAAAGCATAAAAAAAGTGTTTTGTGCAAAGGAAGAGATTTATATTGATTGTCAAATGATATGGGATATTGTCACTGTTAAGGATGAACATTTTGATATCTAAGGTAAGTAGAAAAAGAACTTTGTTTTAATATACGCTGCTATGTGTATGAAGAAAAATAGCTTTCAGATGGGATTTTGACATTTATGGAGAGAAAATGATCCATAAGGTGGAAGTGAGGATTTAGACATTGCCAACAATGTGGAGTGACACCTTGTTTATGTGGGAACAGTTGAAGGTTATAAAGAGGTAGAGAAATATCTTTCATTTATTAAAAAATGCTGGAAAAAATCTAAGTGTGAAGAAACATAGCTTCAAGGGCACAAAAGAGAGACACTACTAAGTAGAGTGACAGAGAGCTGCAAAGTGTAATGGTAGTTTGGCCAATTTTCATCTATGTTATATGAATTAAAGGTAAAAGTAAGAAAAGGAGAAGTTGTGAATATTTGGAGATGGAAGTATTATTTTTAAAATGGAGTTTTGATTTGATAGAAGAAATTTGGAGATTTGTAACTTTTTAAAGTAAAAGATGCATCACTGAGAGGCAGGAGGCTCCGTTAATAAGTAAGAAAGGAAAGAAGGAAGGAAGAATGAAAGGAAAGGAGAACAAAAGAAAGAAAGAAGGAAGGGAAGGAGGGAGGGAAAGAATGAAAGGAAGGAAAAAAGAAAGAGAAACAAAGAGGAAGGGAGGAAAGGAAGGGGAAAGAAAGACTGACAAAGAAGGGCAAGAAAGAAAGAGAAAATAAAGAAAGAAATGAGGAGGGAAGGAAAAAGAAGAAAGAAAGACAGAAAAAAGAAAGATGAAAGAAGAAAGAAAGAAAAAGAAAGGAACAAGGAAGAAAAAAGGAAGGAAGAAAAAAGAGAATGGTGGGAAGTTAGAGAGATTATCATAGCAGCAGCAGTAGCAGGAGAAGAGGAACCTCAGGAGAAATGAAGACACAGAAAAAGGTTTGAAAAGCTACTCCACTGAATTACGGCACTTAGAAACATTCATCTGAGAAGGCTTTGACTGAGTGATTTCTGAGCAGTTAGAGAGAACTGAATGTATTTACTGGTCATGAGTTCCAGTAACAGCTATGATCCTTCTTGCCTTCTATTAACTTCACCACTTAAAAGTCCCAGGAAATCATTACAACTAGGATTAATGTATACCAAAGGCTACCTGAGCTTCCTAGACTGTGAGAGACAAAGATGTTCCCTCCCATTGGTCATGGTACATCAACCAAAAAATAGTCAATGAATAAATATTTATTATGTGTCTACTATGTGCCTGGCACTGTGCTAAATTCTAGGGATACAAAGAAAGGTAAAAGACCATCCTCGTTCTCAAGGAGCTCAGAGTCTAATGGGAAAGACATCATACAAACAACTATATACAATAAGCTCTATATAGAATAATTTGAAGGTAATCAACAGTAGAAAGACACTAGAATTAAGAAGGGATCAGGAAAGACTTAATTTAGAGTTCTTAATTTTAGCTGTAAGCCAAAAAAAAATAAAAGAGAGAGAAGAAGAAGGAAAAAGGTCCAGGCATGGATGATGTTGTTGTTGAGTCACTTCAGTTGTGTCTGACTCTTTGTGACTCCGTTTGGGGTTTTCTTGGCAAAGATACTGCTGTGGTTTGCCATTTCCTTTTTCAGCTCATTATATAGATGAGGAACTGAGGCAAACAGGGTTAAATGCTGAGGCTGGATTTGAACTCATGAGGATGAGTCTTCCTGATTCCAAGACTAGTACTCTAACCATTGTACAACGTAGCTGCCCCCGCATGGAGACTATTCAGTGGGCAAGCTTAGAGGTGAGAAATAGAGTGTCTTGTCCTATGAATAACAAGGAAGCTTGTGTTACTGGATCATAGAATGTATGGGAGTGAGAAAAGGGGTATAAAGTGTAAAAAAACTGGAAAGGTAGGGATGGTTATGAAGGATTTTGAATGCCAAACAAGACTTTTAAGTTTGATTTTGAAGGTGATAGGAACTACTCAGGTTTCTTGAATTGGGGATATCATGGAAAGTTCTGTACCTTAGGAAGATCACTTTAAGAGCTGAATGGAGGGCAGAGCCTAGATGGCAGCTGGAAAACAGGGACTTGCTTGAGCTCCCTCCCAAATCCCTTCAAACACAAAAAATGGCCCTGAACAAATTCTAGAGCTACAGAGCCGACAAAATAATGGAGGGAAACAAGGCTCCAGCCCAAGACAGCCTGGATGGTCTTTGGGAAGCATCTATCTTACTGTGCTTGGAGCAGAGCACAGCCCAGCTTGGGCCATGCCAGGACCCACCAGACTGGTAGTTGGGCAGAGCAGCCCTTAGGGCCTGAGATGTGTCAATTACCAGACTTCTCAACACACAAATGCCAAAGACTATGGAGCATGTCAGTGGGAAAACTGCTGGATCTGGGTGAGAGAAGTGTGCAGTCGGTCCCCAGCCCAGGGGGAAGAGGAGGGTGGCACAACAGTGGCAGCAGCAGGAAGCTCCTGCAGCTGCTTCCAAAGCTCCAGTGGCAGCTGCTTCTGGCCCCAGGCCTACGTGGTGGGAAGAATCAAGCAGCAGATCAGAGTAGGAGTGCAGGGATTGCTTTGCTGGTGCAGAGACAGGGTTTGCTTGCTTTCCTCTGCTTGGATCTAGGTCACGGTCCTGGTTGGCAGTTCTTGGGGGAGGAGGAGTGCTGGCGTGGAAGAGTTTGTGGTGACAGTGGAGTAGAAATAGCTCTGAAAACAGCAGCACAAGGTCCCTAAAGTTGGGACGAAGTACTCTTTACTCTAAAAGCAGTCATACCCTGACAAAAAGCTCAAGGGTCAAGTAGTTGGCTGGGAACATTAGAAGGCAGGGTAAAAGGACTCAGACTTGGACTCAGACTCAGACCATAGAATCTTTTTTTTTTGATGAAAAAGACAATCAAAACATAATGCCAGAAGAAGTCAACAAAGTCAAAGAGCCTACATCAAAAGCCTCCAAGAAAAATATGAATTGGTCTCAGGCCATGTAATAGCTTAAAAAAGATTTGGAAAAGCAACTTAGAGAAGTAGAGGAAAAATTGGGGAGAGAAATGAGAGTGATGCACGAAAATAATGGACAACAAGTCAATGACTTGCTAAAAGAGACCCAAAAAATAATGAAGAAAATAACACATTAAAAATAGACTAATGCAAATGGCAAAAGAACTCCAAAAAGCCAATGAGGAGAAGAATGCCTTGAGCGGTAGAATTAGCCAAATGGAAAAGGAGGTCCAAAAGACCACTGAAGAAAAAACCATCTTAGAAATTAGATTGGAGCAAGTGGAAGCTAGTGAATTTATGAGAAATCAAGAAATTATAAAACAGAACCAAAAGAATGAAAAAATGGAAGACAATGTGAAACATCTCATTGGAAAAACCACTGACCTGGGGAATAAATCCAGCAGAGATGATTTAAAAATTATTGGACTACCTGAAAGCCATGATCAAAAAAAGAGCCTAGACATCATCTTTCGAGAAATTATCAAGGAAAACTGCCCTGATATTCTAGAGCCAGAGGGTAAAATAGAAATAGGAAAAGATCCCCAAAAGAAAACTCCTAGGAATATTGTCACCAAATTCCAGGGTTCCCAGGTCAAGGAGAAAATATTTCAAACAGCCAGAAAGAAATAATTTGAGTATTGTGGAAACACAATCAAGATAATACAAGATCTAGCAGCTTCTACACTAAGGGATCAAAGGGCTTGGAATATGATATTAAGGAGGTCAAAGGAATTAGGATTAAAACTGAGAATCACCTACCCAACAAAACTGAGTATAATAGTCCAAGGCAAAATATGGATTTTCAATAAAATAAAGGACTTTCAAGCTTTCTCATTGAAAAGACTAGAGCTGAATAGGAAATTTGACTTTCAAACACAAGAATCATGAGAAGCATGAAAAGGTAAACAAGAAAGAGAAATCATAAGGGACTTACTAAAGTTGAACTGTTTTGTTTACATTCCTACAAGGAAAGTTGATATTTGTAACTTATGAGACCTTTGTCAGCATTAGGATAGTTGAAGGGAATATACATATATATAGACAGAGGGCACAGGGTGAGTCAAACATGAAGGGATGATATCTAAAATAAAATAAAATAAAATCAAGGGGTGAGAGAGGAATATATTGGGTGAAGGAGAAAGAGAGAGATAGAATGGGGTAAATTATCTCACATAAAAGTGGCAAGAAAAAGCAGTTCTATTGGAAGGGAAGGGGGCAGGTAAAAGAGAGAGAGTAAATCTTGCTTTCATCAGATTTGACTTAAGGAAGGAATAACATACATACCCAATTGGGTATCTTACCCCACAGAAAAGTAGATGGGGAAGGGGATAAGAGAAGGGGAATGATAGAAGAGAGGGCAGATTGGGGGAGGAGGAAATCAAGAGCAAACACTTTTGAAAAGGAACAGGGTCAAGGGAGAAAACTGAATAAAGGGGGACAGGATAGGATGGAAGGAAATATAGTTGTCTTTCATAGCATGAGTATTATGTAAGTGTTTTGCATAATGATACACATGTGGCCTATGTTGAAGTGCTTGCCTTCTTAGGGAGGGTGGGTGGGGATGGAAGAAGGGAGAGAATTTGGAACTAATAGTTCTAAAAACAAATGCTCAAAAAAAGTTGTCTTTCACATGCAACTGGGAAATACGATATACAGGTAATGGGATATAGAAATCTATCCTGCCCTACAAGAAAGTAAGGGGAAAGGGGATTGGGGGGGGGAGGGTGTTGAGTAGGGTGACAGAATGGAAGGCAGACTGGGGAAAGGGGCAATCAGAATATATGCCATTTTGGAGTGGGGAGGTAGAAATGGCAAAAATAATTTGTAACTCAAAATCTTGTGGAAATCAATTTTGAAAACTGAAAATATTGAGTAATAGAAATATGAAAAACAAAAAAACCTGCTAACAAACCAAAAAAAAGAGCTGAGTGGAGGATGAAATAAAGTATAGCGAGATTTGTAGCAGGAATATCAACTAGTAGGTTGTTGTAATAGTCCAGGCATGAGGTGATGAATAGCTTGCACCAGGATGCTGGCAAAAGAAAAGAGGACTTATGTGAGAAATTTCATGAAGATAAAATCAAGAGGTCTTTCCAAAAGATTGGATATGGAAGGAGAGAAAGAGTGAAGAGTTCAGGCTGACACCAAGTTGTTAGCCTGACTGACGTGGAAGACAGTAGTGCCCTCAATAGTAATAGCGATGTTAATAAGGGGGGGTGGTTTGGTGGCAAAAGATAATGAGTTCAGTTTTTGACAGGTTGAGTTTAAGTTATCTTTGGCACATCCTGTTCAAGATGTCCAATAGATAGTTGGAGATGCATAAGTATATTTGACAATCATTAGCATTGAGATGGTAAGTGAATGCATTAGGGTCCACGAAATCATCAAGACAGGTAGAAATAATATAGAGGTAGAAGAGAAGAGAATTGATGATAGAGCCCCATGTGACCATGGGACCCCCAGTGGGCACAACCAGAATTGTGATTCAGCAAATGAGACCAAGCAAGAACAGTCAATTAACTAAGAGGAGAACCAGGGTAGAATAGTGTGATAAAAGCCCGAAGAGAAGAGGGAATGAAGAAGATTGTCAAAGCAGAGGTAAAGAAGGATGAGGATGGAGAAAAAGCCTTTGGTTTTGTCACAGTAGGCTGCATTTGTCTATTCATTTATTTGTTTTATTTATTAATTTATGTATTATGATAAGAGAAAGTTCTTATTTCCCTCACACTTTCTGGTACTGCCTCTGCCTTTTGCCATATGTCTGTATCAACAAAAAGAGAGGCAAGACATATGAAAACAGAAAGCAAAAACAGACACATGAAAATTAAACTTGCCATAGAAAAGATAACTAGCATTGTTATGCCATTGACTTTACTATGTTTTGTAGGCTACTTTCTTATCTTATAATTCAATTTCACCATGCAGTAGGAAGAATAGTGGGTTTTGATTCAGAGCAGCAGGATTTTAGACCTTTCCTGCTGGTCGCATATCCCGGGGTCAAATGTCACCAGTATCTGGAGTGAAATTCTTGCTTTACATAGACCTATTCAAATCTATTAAGTTGTAAGTTCCTTGAAGGCAGTGACTGTATTTTACCTCTTTTTGTATTCCCAGTACCTAGCACAGTGCCCAGCACTGGTGGATATTTAATAAATATTGTTTGTTCAATTGAACCTTGGGCATATTTCAGCAAAATCTCTTTTTGATTCACGCTCCTACCCAGTTTTTCCCTGGGAACATAATACTCTGTCTTGGTTTATATAAAAAGAAGAGTTAAGAGGGAGGCGGAGAAGGCTTCTCAGCTTTCATATAAGCACACAGATTAATGCAAGGTTTTTGAGCACCATGTAGGGTTTATTTGACCCAATATTAACAACAATAATGGCAAAATAGAAAGGGAAGACACCAACCCCTCCCTCCCAAATAACTAAGACAATTTTCTTTCTTTCTCCTGTCAACCAGAGTTCTCCCAGGAAGCTATATAGTCCTCTAGTTTGGCAGTACTATACTGGGGTCAAGGACCCCTTCAAGGGGAAAGTATTTAGTGTTGCTAGAGAGTTTTCTCTCAGCTCCTCATGATCCACATAATTCACAGGACTAGTGAAGGACAAGATGTATGGTGTCCTCACTGTGGCTCTCTTCCTTGCTGCTCCTTAACTATATGCTGTTCCCATTCCAAGAAACACTTGTTAGTCAGAATCTCTAATTCTGTTTCCTGAGAAGTCCAGAGGTGCCTTTGCTTGTCTAGGATCTCTTCCATAGGAATTCTTCCATTGCTCCCCTGCCAGCTCCTTGCATAGCCTGGGAACTTCTTGATTCTCTACCACTGCCTCTCTCTGCTGCCATGTCCCTGAACTTCTATTTCCTTACCCATAAAAGGGAGATAATATTTTCAGTCCACCAAAGAGTACACTGTTGACTTCACTCCACAGGGCCTTCTCCATCATGCCATAGAAACCTCTTCACCCTGGAAACACACTCTATTTCTGGACCACTTCCCATAGTGGACTTACTCTCTAATCCTGAGGCTTCATCTTTTGATTGGCTGCTTTCTCCTAGAACTTCCAATTTAAAGAGGAAGTCTAGGCCAAAGATATTTTCATTTCTATCCAGACTGCACTACTTTCTGATTTCCACTGAACTTTCTCTACCATGACCCCAAGCTGGAAACTTTCTCCTCCTTTCTTTTCCTTTACCTTTTATGTGTTGTCTTCCTTCCATCAGAACTTCAGCTTGCTAGCAGGGATTGTTTTTCTTTCTGCTTTTTGTATTTGTATTTTATTTGTCTTGATAGCTATATTTTAATGTAATTCATTTTTTGGGATCTTGTAAGTTTTATATATTTCAACATCATGATTTTGAGAAGGGCCCTTAAGCCTTACCAGAATGTCAAAGTGGTTCATGATTTGTATTTGTATTCCCTGTACTTAGCACAATGCCTGGTATATAGAGAAATCTTAATAAATGGCTGTTGATCTGTTGACTGATTATATACCTCCTTGGGTTATGGAGTAAATTCTGTAAACATTAAGGTGTTATATAAATATGAGTTATTAATTCAACGCAACACACATATTTTAAGCCATTTACAGGTATAAAACAGTACTTTGTCATGAGTAGAAGGGCAATTTAGTATTCATATGTTAAGTGAATCAATGTGACTGGTATATCAAAGGTATATCAGAGAGGCTCTTGGGCCCTAGGCCTGAATAAATCTTTCTGCATTTCTCACAAAGTGCCTTGTCCATCTGTCCCCATTGAGGATTTCTCCTAGGAAAATCAGAAATTTGGATTGATTAGCTCTTCCAGAAAGGGCTCTATGCTCCTCTGTAAGTTCATAGACTAATTAATGCAACATTGCACGTAGGGTGGGATCTTTTTATCTGAGCTCTTCAACAGTCATGAAAACTCTTTTTTCTTCCCTGATGATATCGAACAACCTTCTATTCTATTGGCTCTGATTTCTCTGAGTGCCTACACAGTCCACATGACTCACAGGGCCAAGGAAGGAATATAGCCTTAGTGAAAATAGGTCACAACTTTAGGGCTTTGCTGACAGAGTAGGCCGAAGGCTGTTATACAGACCTGGGTGAGACTGTGAATCTTCATCTCCACCTTCTCTCTTTGAGTCTCAGTCTCATCCTCCAAAGTTTCCATCTGGTACCATCCCATACATGCACAAGATTCACTAGTAAGGTTGTATGGATATACAATCCTTTCTCCACATCTACATGCAACTCGACTTTCTTCTGTTTTCTCTATATGTTATTGTGTGTATTTGTGTGTGTGTGTGTGTGTGTGTGTGTGAGAGAGAGAGAGAGAGAGAGGGAGAGAGAGAGAGAGAGAGAGAGAGAGAGAGAGAGAGAGAGGGAGAGAGAGAGAGAGAGAGAGAGAGAGAGAGAGAGAGAGAGAGACAGAGAGAGAGACAGAGAGAGGGGGGAGAGAGTTGTGCTTTTCAAGGCCAAGCCAAGGACTCTAAGATACATGAAAGCTAACATTTACACATTCCTTAGTGTTTGTTGCTCTATTCCGTAAGTTAAGGCCAGGACAAAGGCCTAGGGTGAGGTTTCCTAACCTTTATTTGTGTCCTGAACCACTTTGGCATTCTGGTAAGACCTAAGGGCCTCTCTCAAAATCATGATGTTAAAATATATAAAACTTACAAGATCACAAAAAATAAATTACATTAAAATATAGCTATCAAGACAAACCTAATGCATACATGCATTTACATGTATGCATACCTATCTACCTAAATGCATTGAAATTATTTGTGTATGGTCAATAAGTTCATGGACCCCAGGTAAAGAATTCCCAGTCTAAGAACCAAAGACAAGTGGAATTCACTCTTTTTCCAGTGAAATTCCTTTCCTCGGACTGAATAGTTTAGAGGGAGCCTCACTTGACATCTCTTCATGCATGCTTAGTAATGCCCATAATAACCATTTAACAGATGAGGAAACAGAAAATACAGAGAATAAGGAACTTCCTCAGGATTTCACTCACAAAAGAACATGGCCAAAGTAAGACAAAATCACAGTTGTTCAGACTCCTGGTCCAATTTAATGCTTTTTGAATGCCTACTATAAATGGGGACCCAAAGAAGTGCTATGGGAGGTTAAAAAATTCAGTAAATGATGGCCTATCCCTTGCTTTTTAGTGTCTTAATACTAAAAGAGAGAAGGAAGGATTAAAAAAAAGAAATGCATAACAGCATTTTCAAAAATACTTCTACCCAATAGAACAATTTAAAATATTTATCTCAATATTTATTATTCTTCTGATATTTATTGATTTAAATTAATATTTATGACCATACACAATATCTAATTAACCTTAGAACAGTCACAGAATGAAGGACCCTACTCAAGATAATTGAAGTTTTCTTATGAAGCACCAACATTTAAAAAAAAGTAATAACCATGTTGAATGAAAATCTCTTTGAATGTCATCCTAAATACAGGTTTCTAAATATAACTTGAACTTCTCTTGATGAGTGATGAATCAGAACTCTAAAAATGGTAAAATGTTGCCTAAGAGACTATTAAAATCATAGCACCATAGATTTCAGAATGAGCCCTTTGAGATCAGAAAGTCCAATCCCTTCATTTTCTAGATGAGGAAATTGGGCCTTAGAGAGCTAAAGTGACTTCTCATGGTCACACAGCTAATTAGGATCTAAGATCAGTTTTGAACTGAAGTATTCCTGACTCCAGTTCTAGAACTCTATCTATGATGCCATGTTGCCTTAAGGTATGTGAGACTCTTTGCCCATACCCCAGATAGTCCAAAAGCTTTTTTATGGCTTGCTGTTGTTTCCAAATTTTTCCTCCATCTCCCTCCTCATAGTCACACATCCAGTTGTCATTTCTAGGGGCTACCTCTGGCAGCTTGTCCCTCTCCATTGTATTGATTCAAACTTTTTTCTGCTTGTAATTATTTTTATTTAAAGTGCATTTGTATAGAGAGGAGAAAGAAAATGTTCATTATCAAATGTTTCCTTGTAATTTTTTATTTCGAATTGAGTTTTGCATCCCTTTTTGTTACACATTTGCTGCAAACGTTTTTTTTTTTTTTTTTGCAAATGAAACCTTCTTGTTTTTGCATTTTATTATGTCACAAATGAAGTACATTTTGGCTGAAGGAGCATCCATGCCTTTAACCATGATTATTGCAACCTATGATTTGCACTTGAACAATCTCTAGTGAGCTCCTCACTCACTTTTTGGATGTATTCTTGATGGCTAATGTTTGAATTACAGACTTTTAAATTTATTATCCACCTGTTGATGAGGGCCATTTCTCTATTTTATTGTACGATGGAAAACCAAGATAATGAAGACAGCTACAATTGTATTTGAAATAAGAGTAAGTTTAGAAATCAGGGTCTGATTAAAGGCCTGAAAAGTTCTCCTTATGAGTTCCCAGGTCCAGGACTTTGCTCAAGAAGAAATTACTTTGCTCCTTGGAGAATGCTCTTCCATCCATCCAGTTCCATCAGTCCATCAGTCTATCATTGTACACCCAGTTCAGCCTTTGTCTTTTATGTGGAAACTTCCTTGATATCTGCTCTCTACAAAGAGCTAATCTGCTTCTATTCTGCTCCTCTAACACTTTGTCCTGCTTGAAGTATCTGCAAATCTTGCCCCATATTATCATTTGTGATACATAGGCATATTTCCCTCATTACACTACAAATGCTTTGGCAGAAGGGAGATGGTGTTATAAACTCTAAAATGCTATATAAATGTCAACTATCATTACTTTTTTATTATACATTCTGAATCCCTCCCAGACTTGCACATAGTAAATGATCAATAAGTGTTTACAGAATTGAATTCTATGCCTACAAAGGAAGATGACTAGGATAGTAAAGGTCTTTGAGTTCATGTCATATAGTTATAATAATAATAATTCAAACTTTAAGAATGATCAGATAATAGAGCTATAAAGTTTTCTATCATTTGACTTCTTTGACCCTCAGTTTCCACATCTTCAGAATGGGTATAATAATAACATCTACCTCTCAGGGTTATTGTTAAGAACAAATGAGTGAATGTGCATCTATATCTATCTATCTATCTATCTATCCATCTATCTATCTGTCTATCATTCTATCTGTAAACATATTCCCACACATGCAATGAGAACAAATGAATATATATATATATATATGTAATATACACTCAAATACATATACACAAAGAGTTTTACAAGCATTGTCATGGTATATGAATATTATTAATATTATTATCATCATTATTCAGACATTGTCAGCTGTTGACCAAACAGCAAGCTTTTATTAAGAACCTGATACTGTATGCCAGTCACTGTGCTAGTTGCTGGGAACACAAATGCAACGAATTCAATAATCCCTACACTCAAAGAGCTTATATCTAATGGGGAAGGAAAAAGATATGATTATATAAAAATAAATATAAAAAGGATAAGTGCAAATGAATATAACGTACTTAACTGTAAGGATGTTTGTGGGGAGGACATTAGAATTTGGGCAGATCAGCAAAGGCTTCATGTGGAAGGTACTGGTGCTTACTTCATTTGATGCTTTCCAACATCACTGTGAGACAGGTGCTGCTATTATCCTTGTTTTGCACGTGGCAAACTAAAACAGAGGATAGTGACATGTCCATGATCTCATGGTTAGTAAAGCACAATCTTAAAGGTAACATTTGAATCCAGGTCCTCCTGATAGAAAATCTACCTTTTTTATCATTACATAACCCTGCTACTCTCATATGAAGATTGGTTAGAGGAACCGGGAATATTTAGAAAGGAAAAGAGAAGGCTTGGCAGGGGGAGAGGGAGGCATATTTAACTCTCTGCAAATATTTGAACATCTGTCACTTACAAGAGAGTTTAGAGTTCTTCTGTATGCCTTCAGAGGGCAGAATAGAGCAGCAATCGATAGAGTTTACAATAAGACAGATTTTGGCTCCATGAAAAGGTAAGATTCCTAATAATTAGAAATTATGAGAAGTGGAATATCATCACAAGAAAGTGGGTAGTATACACTTCTCACTAGAGGTCTTCAAGCACAGGCCAGATGATTATGACTGGGATGTTCTAGGGGAGATTCTTTTTAGGTATGTTTTGGATGAAATAGCCTACAAGGTTGATATCTATACGGAGATTCTGTGAATTAAATAATTCTCTCTATGATCCACGTTTCATCTTTGCCCTTCATTCATTTTTCTATATAAACTTTCCTCTGTGAGTGTAAGGCTCTCCTCCCTCAATGCCAATCTGTCAGAATACCCATTATCCAACTTGTTAGCCCTTCCTTCCTCCTTAATTTTGCTGGATTTGGGCACGAGTATTTTTCTCCTCTTTCCCACCCCCAGTGTCCCCACGTAGTAGAATGTAAACTCCTTGATGACAGTTGAAAGTTCTATTTGTGTTTTCAAATCTTTATTACCTAGAACAGTTTCTTGAATATAGAATGGGTTTTAACAAATATTTTTCAAAATGAATTGAAATCATGGAACAATTCGTATTTCAGCTGAGCCTGCATTGATGGATAGGATTGTAATAGTTGAAAGGGGAGAGGGATTCCAGCAGTAAAGAGTGATGTGAATACCTTTTTATGATAAGAAAAGTGTGGGACATATGTGGGAGATGGCAAATACTGAAGTTTGGCTGAAGTTTTGAGTCTGAGGAGGTGGAACAATGGTTGTTTGTCTTTTCTAATCCTGCACCTGGTTATTTGAATTACAGACAATAGGATGACAATGGAAGGTCCCTTTTTCACAGGTGTCTTGAGCACAAAGTCAAAGTCAAAGAAAGGGGAGGACTGTCTTGTGGATAGCATTTGGGTTGTCATAAAGTTTCTGTGCACAGGCAGCCAGATGATTCAGTGGATAGAGTACCAAGCACGATGTCAGGAAGACTCATCTTCCTGAGTTCAAATCTGGCCTCAGATACTTATAAACTGGATGAGACTGAGCAAGTCACTTAACCCTCTTTGCCTCAGTTCTTTATCTGTAAAATGAGGAGGAATGGCAAAAACCACTTCAGTATCTCTGACAAGAAAACCCCAAATGGGGTCATGAAGAGTTGGATGTGATTAGAAAGACTAAACAAAAGTTTTCTCTAGGGCTTATGAGGTACAGGAAGAGTTTTAAAGAGGGAAATTGTATGGGAATTTTACCTAGAAAGGCAGCATGGTGTAGTGGGTCCCACTCTGGGCTTCAAGAAGGGAAACCAAGGCTTAATTCTTGACTCTGACAAATATTGGCTGATTGATTCTGGCAAAGTCACTAACCCTTCTTCCTAAGCATAGATATCATCATCTCATCCATAAAGTGAAGGTGTTAACAATAGCTGTCTCAAAGATTTGTTGTGACAAAAACACTTTGTAAACATTAGAATGTTCTAGAGATGTGATGTTCTATTATGATGTAATACTCCTTGAGAGTAGTGACCATTATTTTTAAATTTGTTCTCATACCCCCAGAACCTAGTACAAAGCCTTGAGCACAGTAGAAGCTTAATATATGCTTCTTAACTGAAATTGAGTTACAGTAGAGTTCTTTAATATTGCATTTTGGAAATGAATGCATCTCAGCATAAGGAGAATAGAGAGGAAGCCATGTCAACTTGAAGCTAAGGGAACTCACTTTGACCTTTTTTTAGACTTTATTCCCTAAAGCACAACAAATATCTTACCACATTTAGGGAATGGTGTTACTTGAGCTTGGGGACAGGTTTTCTGGGCGAGCTGGTTGGGCAGAACCTCTGAAATGTGAGGTCTCCCTAAATCTATAGATGTCTTTCTACAGTACAGGTTGGGAGAGGAAAGTTTTCTCCAGAGTAGAAATCTGATGAGCTGACACCAAATGATCCCAACCACAAGTCTAGTTCATACCAAAATTTCCCAGAGGATAAAGGGTAGAAAATGAACAGAATTTTTAAAAATAGAAATAGCCACCAAAACATTAATTATTTAACCACAGTATCCACAGAAAAGAACTAACAGTATCATCTTAACATGTGGAATCATTACTGGGAACACAAGCACTTCAGGGAATGAATGGCTTTTTGTATGTCTCCTCACATTTACTGCACCCTCTCTACATCTCCCAAGGTTTATAATCCTAAATTTGACTGCTGAAGACTGGTTAAGAATTAATAGTGATTTAAAGTGTTACAATTTCTGTAGAAGCAGACCAAGAATGGACTTGAAATAAAATGGAAGAAATGAACTCTATTTCTTCCTCTGGTTGAACTTGGTTCGATACACCAGAGGACCTGCTTCTAAGTGTTTTCTAAGTCTTTGTGTATATATACATGCATATATGAATATGCTAAATCATAGTTCTCTCTTTGTGTATCTGTCTCTCTGTGTTTGTTTGTCTCTTTCTTTTTCTCCCTAGAAAGATAGATAGATAGATAGACTACCTATTTATTTATATGTACATGGAACCCACCCACCCACACACACACACACAAATACACAGATGGAAAAGGGGGTGGAAGGAGGGAGAAAGGGAGATTCCAGTTGCTGTGTTTTATTTGTGTTAGCAACTCTGGGTTTTACAAAATTGTACCAATGATAATCAGTGGCTGGTTTGCCACTAGTAGTCTTAGAGAATTGTCCTGGGGCAGTGAAAGGGTAAGTAAGTGAATTACCCAAGATTACACAGTTATGATATCTCAGAAACAGTACCCACATCTTTCTTACCATGAGACTTGCTCTTCACTCTATCATGCAGTTCCTTAACTGCATATGATCTCTCAATCTACTGTTATATCTATTGCCATAGAGGTATAGATATAGTTATGTCATATCTACATATCTTCTTAACTGTACCTATACCTACCTATCTCTGTCTCTATCTTTATATAATCAACTATCTTCTGATTTATTGTGATATATAGTAAATATATATCATTTTTATGGGTATAGTGAATTACTTATCTATTGAGATATGGAGATTTTATATTTATACATATATACATAATATATTCATATACATGTTAATGTACTTATACACATTCATTCAACAAGCATTTATTAAGTTGTAGTGTACAGAGAGCAAGAAAGACTAGTTTCCAGTCCTGCCTCTCACATATACTCAGATAGCAAAACTCTTTGCAAGTCACTTAATCCCTTAGGGGTCCAGGTCACTCTCTAAGACTTTAAATTTCAGAGAAAGTGCCCAGTTGTATTGGTAGAGAGAGTTTACTCATCTGGGAATTCAATGAAATCACAGGTTCCGTCCCCATTTCCATTCTACTTCTTGCTAAATAACTGTTAGTCACTGGGGGATATACACAATTTAGGTAATTTATTGAAGAAGCAAAATCATCTATCTAATTTCTACCATTTCAGAAGGAAAAACAATAGAGAATATTAGAGCTGGAAGGAATCTTAGTGGACATTTTATCCATTCAGATGATTTTTAGATATGTAGAAACTGACGCACAAATTGGTTAAATGACTTGATTAAATGTACATAGTGAATTCCTAGAAGAGCTGAGACTAAAATGCAGGTCTTGGAACTTTCAGGCTCTTGCCTTTAGGAAAACATACATATTACCTATATTTCCTTTAAACATTAGGTGTATATCTAATAGGCAATTGACTCCCTGAGCACCCAGAAAAGGTGCTATAAATATTGCTTGTGGCAAAGCAGGGAAAAACCAGAGGTAGTGCCTGTGTGGGTGGGTGTTTCACCTTATTTCCATGTAGACTTTGAATTAAGCTGTATTTCCACTGAACTCTTACTCCTAATGAAAGCAATTGTAACTCTGATCCATTGCTTTCAGTCCATCTTAGGCTTTTGTTTTGAACATGACAGTAGAGTGTATTTTTTTTTCCTTTTTGGAAAATATCTGCCCAATACTAAGTGTACAAAGTAATAAATCTCACATCCCCAGAGCAACATTTTTCTGCCACCCCTTCCTTCAGACATAAAGAAATGTGGGATGCCTGCCAGGGAAATATAATAAGATGTAAGAACAGTTATAAATGAAATACAATCAGAAGCCTACAATCTGGCTCTGTGCTGGCATGTTTTATTCCTTCCTCGAGAGCTCCACTCTGTTCTTTCCTTCCAATTATTGTATTCTGTTTCCCCTTTTCACAGTTTCTTTCTTTTGCTTCTATTTAGAATATTTGCTCTTTCCCTCTTCTTCCATCATCATATTCCATTACCATTGTTAAGGGTTTCTTTGTTTTGATTCTATTTAGAATATTTGCCTATTTTGAGAGAGAGAGAGAGAGAGAGAGAGAGAGAGAGAGAGAGAGAGAGAGAATTTTACAAATATTTAATTTTACCCTCTAAACAACCCTGAGAGATAAGTGTTGTTATTATCCCTATTTTACAAATGAGGAAACTGAGGCAGAGAGAAGTTAAGTGACTTCTCCAAAGTGACCCAGCTAGTAAGTGTCTACAGGTGGATTTGAACTCATATCCTTCTTCTAGGTTTAGCATTCTTACCACTGCCATTGATCATATCACTAAACTGAGGTGGTAGCTCTCATTAACAGGGTTGGACTCTTCTTAAAAGAGGGCAGTACTCCAAATTCCCTTCCACTCCCAGATTTGACATAGAGATTGTAATGTAGAAGATGTGCAGATATAAAGTAGAGTTGATGGTAAAGCCAGAGAACAGTAAAAGGAAACTTGATTGGAAGCAGTGGGGAGGGGGCATAAGAGAATACACTTAGAAGACTTCCCCTCTCTCCTTTGGCAATTTAATTCACCTCAATTAATTTAATTATATTTAGTACAATTAAAAAAAACAATTGAATAAGTATCTGTTAAGTGTCAGACAGTGCTAGGTGTTGAATATATGAAGATGAAAACCTGAAACAGTTCCTGCCCTCAAGATGCTTTCATTCTACCAGACATATCTCTTTGGGTAGGTAAAGTAGCAACTCAAAGCAGTGGTCTTCTGGTCTTTTTTGGAAGCTCTACTAAAGGAAACTCTTCTGGGCCTTTTCTCTGTTGTCCCCATGAAAACTGAGATTTACCTCTGGTCGAGATCTCCCTTTCCCTCCCTTTGGGAGACTGGGTGAACTAATAGCTGTATCCCATTTCAGTTGAACATAGGAAAGAACACATAAGGCAAAATCCTATACTCTTTAAGGGACCTTTGCTCAAACTATATTTTGGGGCTTATTATTAAGTAACCTATCCTCAATTTATAGAAATAATTTTTAAAGGATTTCCATGTTTTTTTTTTCTTGGCTTGGAATTTCCCCGAATATTCTGAGTTAAATAGGTCCTTCTTAAATCTCTCTCTAACCCTCTTCAAGGTAGTGAAGCTGACATTAGTCTTGAACCCCTTTCCTCCTCTTTCATTCTCTCCCAGACTACTTAGTTGCTTTATAGAACTTTCTGTCTGCACCCAGCCCCTCCTCCCCAACTGTGACTACTCTACAGACAAAGCCTCAGGCTTCATTTTCACTTTTTCCCCTTCCCACCTTTGCTGCCTGTCTGTTAACACCTATCCGACCCGTTCTTTCCTTGTGCTTGCATTCATCAGGGAACAGATAGTAAAGACAATAATTAATCTTTATATAGGGCCGTGCTTTCAAATCCATAATCGCATTGGAGTCTCACAATTCCCTACTGAGCTAAGTAGGAGTGTTAGTATTATCCCTGCCTCACAAAGGAAAAGACTTAATGAGGTTAAGTATACAAGGTCACATAGCTAGTACGAGATAGAACTGAGATGTAAAACCAGGTCTTCTGAGTCCAAGTTCTGAGTGTTTTCCACTAGAACACAGAATCTCTAAGTAAACTGGTAAATTAACATGTTGCTATGTTATTGAACTAATATGCTACTCTTCCCAGGCAGCATATTTTCATTTTAATATGAGCCTTCAGTGCTTCTGTACAAAGGAAATGATATTTTAAACACTATTGCAGGTTAGGTAGTTGATGTGTATTGATCAACAAGGAATTATAAAAAGAGTTAGGATCTGGGTAATAATCCTGGCTTTGCTACTAATGAGTTATGACCATGAACTAATTTCATTACTGAACTGAAATTCACCTCTCCAAAGTTACCAATGATCCCTCATTTGCCTAATCAAATGGTCTTTTCTTAGTCCTTATACTGCTGGACCTTTGTAATGCATTTGACACTCCCTCCTCTTTAGGTTTTCATAACATTATTCTCTCCTGGTCACTCTCAGATCTGCCTGATCAAATTTCCTCACTCTCTTCACCCCCACCCCCCCCAAGTTTTTGTCTTAGTCCTTCTTCCTTTTTCTTTCCATAATCTCTCACAAAGTGATCTCTTTAGCTCCCGTTGTTTGCATATAACCTTTATGCAGATGATTCTCAGATCTACACATTCATCCCTAATCTTTCCTCTGTTGTGCATTACCGACTGAATTTTGCACAACTCTCACTACGTGTTGTACTTTGCTTGCCATTACACATGTCCTATAGGCATCTGAAACTGAACATGGCCAGATAAAATTCACTATCTCTCTTCCAAACCCTTTAATCTTCTGAATTTCTGTTCTGAATTTCTATATTGCTGTCGAGGGCTATACAAAAATTCTTGACGTCTTAGTTTTGCACACCCTCACATGTTCCTAATATTGCCAAATCTCAGTTTCTACCTTCATAATATCTTGTATATTTTGCCTTCTGTCCAGTCATACAGCTGCTACCTTGGTACAAGCTCTCACCACTTTCTTCCTGGACTACTGCAATAGCCTTTCAAGTGATCTATCTGACTCTAGTCTCTCTCCACTCAGATCCCTCCTCCATTAAGTTGCCTTGGTGATTATGAAGTCAAACCCTGTTATCTTCCTGCTGAATGAGCACTACTGGATCTCTGTTACTCCTGGGATCAAACATAAACTCTGCTTAGTGTTTAAAAATCTTCATCCCATGGCCTTCTCCATTTTCACACATTTCTCCCCTCCACGCATGCCATGATAGAGCAAGACTGGTCTATTGCTATTCCTTGGAGAGGTTACTGCATCTACTATACCTGAATCTTTGGGCTGACTCAGCCCCATGCCTGGAATACTGCTCTCTACCTCTGAGTTTCTCTGGCTTCCTTCAATACTCAGTTGAATTCCTACCTTCTCCAGGTGGTCTTTTCTGATTTCCCCAGGTGCTAAAGATTTCTCCTTTCAGATTACTTCTCATCTACTTTGTATATATTTTGTGTGTAATGTGGGTAGTTTTGTGTATGTATTTATTTCTTAAAGACAGGGACTATATTTTGCCTTTCCTTGCATAGCCATTAGGTAGCACAATATTTGACACTGGAAGCTGTTAATAAATGCTTGTTGACTAACTAATTACTTTGCCAAACATTCACTATGGACAATTCCCAATTGACCATTTTCTTTAATTCTTGCTGTTTGTAGAATGCTATGTAAGGTGCTGAGATTGGGGTGGGGGATAGGAGTAACATCCTATAATAGAAAAGACACTAGGTTTGTAATCAGAGAACTTGAATCTCAGCTCAGCTCCTTACTAATTGCATGACCTTTGGTGAAAAATTAAACATTTCTGAAGCTCAGTTTTCCTATCTACAAAATGACTAAATGCTTTCTAAGGTCCCTTCCAGCCCTAAATCTGTGACTCTATGATTCTATGCTAAAGAAGATCTCTTCACCAGTGAGTTCATAGTTCAGTGGAGGAATAAGACATATGCACAAATAACTACAAAAATAAAACATGGTAAGTGAATAAGAGAGATGTTTAACTGCCTCTTATTGTTTTATTCCCAGTAGTGTTTTTCAAACTTTGTTCTCTATATCCAAGCCCTCTCACCTTTGCTACTAGCAGATGACTATACCTCATCTCCATATATGGGGCTCTCATATCCTTCTTCTCCCTCCATGTCCCAGTGGCATCAGAAATCTTAAGAAATTTTAAAAAAAATCTTACCTTTATTCACAAAATATGCTTCTTTTCCTAATTCCTAGATTTTCATATATGATACCACAATTTTTTTCAGTAACCCATTCTTGTTTTGAAGGAAATAGTTTTGAATCCTATCTCTCCCTCACACTTTTAAGCTCACTCTCCCCGCCAACAATAAACACAATCGATCACACACTAATACATTCTACTGATACAACATGATTCCTAACTTGCCGTTCCTTCTCCTTCCTACTTCTACTATGCTAGTTCAGGCCCTGATCAACTCAAGCCTGGAGTGCCAAAATTGCCTTTTCACTTGTCTGCTTGGTTCCAATATCTCCTTACTCCAATTCATCTTCCACACTGTTGCCAGAATGACCTTTCCAATTCATGAAGATAACCCATTCATTGTTGTTGTTTAGTTCTTTTCAATCATGTTTGCTATTTTGTGGCCCCTTTTGGGGTTTTCTTGGCAAAGATACTAGAGTAGTTTGCCATTTTCTTCTCCAGCTAATTTTATAGATGAGGAAACTGAAACAAAAGATTAAATGACTTGCCCAGTGTCATAAAGCTAGTAAGTATCTGAGACTGGATTTGAACTCAGGTCTTACTGACTCCAGCCCAGAGCTCCATCCACTATACTACTCATCTGCCCAGGCGAGATAATCCGTTCATCATCTCAGCTAAAAAACTCTTAAATAACTCCTCATTACCTACTGAATGAAACTCTTTATTCCTCAGTCAAGCATTTAGCAACCTACATAGTCTGACTCTACTTTCTCTTTCTTTTTCACCTTATCTCACATGATGTTTCATTTCTACCTTTTGGTCAAATTACTCAAAATACTTTGAATAAATTTTGAACTTTCCAACCTCTATACCCTTTCCCAGGTGGTTCTCCAACTCATCTGTTCATTTCTTCTTTTTGAAATCCTGTTGTCCTTCAAGACACATTCTCTCCTGCAAAGGTCAAATGCATTATGTTCTATGAAGTCTTCTCTGATCTCCCCAACCAGAAGAGATATTCCTCTTTTCCCAAGGCACTTAACTTATTCTTCCCTTATACCACTTATAATGTTCTACTTTTTATTCCATTGTTTGTTCATGTATTTCCCCCATCTGGATTGAAAATTTGTTGATGATTGAGACTGTATACTTCATTTCCCCTATAGCAAACACCTAAACACTTCAAACCTTCTACATACTTACTTCATGTCAGGGATATGTAATTTCAGCAATGTCAATGCTCTTACTACCAATATAGGCAGTTTCTATGCATTTATAAATATGTGGGTTAATATATAATCAAACAATGAGCCAATCAACTAAGTAAATTATTGGCAAACCAGGTAGTGATGACCCTAATGAAGCTCAACTATAGGTGAGATCATACTTTCTTGATTTGTGCTCAAACATTTCAATCTTGGTAGGACATGGCAGTATTTTATCCTGTTGGCATAGCTTTTTTATGAAACCAAAGACACTTTTACATCATTACTAGGTGTGAGATAAGGGACATCATAGAGGGCCTTGTACATTTTATACCCTTAATGTTTGCTGGACGAATGAGTGAAAGTCCACTAACATCACAAAAGTTAAAGGCCATGGAGGAACTACTGTTTGGAAATTATATCAGAGTTAAATTTTTCTTCCTAGCCCAATTCCCCCAACTCCATAAATAAATGTCAAGTGACCACCTCAACAGAAAAGCCAAGCAAAAATGTACTGTCCTGCTGCCCTGCTCTTCACTTGAGTTATGAGCATAGGGAATAAAGTGCCAGGTCAGGAGGTTTTGGGAGGGAGTCACTTTCTTGAAGCAGTGTTCAGATTCTGTGCAAGAAGTAATCAGTCTTGTTGGAAAAAAGCAAGCTACCATATTGGACAATCAGAATAAAATACAGCATTGAAAATTAGGCTTCTAGAAATAAATCATTTCTGGATGTACACCCACCTTCTTCTCAACCTTGCAGGAATTAGTAAGTTGTTTATTGCTATGCAAAGGTTGGCATGTAATCAGAAGTCATATCTCCAATTATCCTAATAATCAGTGGATTACATCACACTCAGAGCTGGGTATTTGTTTTCTTAAATTTTAAAGCCTTTTGAAAATTAAGTAAACAATAGATAAAAACCTAAAAATGGAGGAACATATATCTAAGTAGGACATGATAAACCTGATGCCCTAATTGGACTCCCTTTGGTATATTCATTCTTTCCCAGTCATGCATGCATTGACCAGTATGAAGGTCAATAATCCTGACAAGCCCCAGAAGAGGATTTATCATAGTACTGCTCAACCAAGAGTGACCCAGTATCTGCCACAGAGTGCACTGCACATTTCCATCCCTCATTTCTCTTTCTCTAACTAACAGTTTTTTTTTTAATTTGCATGTAGTAAATCAGTGCAGATCCATTTACAGAAGCCCTGAACTTCAGAGTTGGACAGGAACCCTAGTGGTCACCTAGGCTGACTTGTGATTGATGTAAGATCCCATATAAAACTTCTCCAACAAGTTATAGTTTATCTTCTGCTCAAATCTCTATAGCTATAAGAAGTCCATTGCCTCTCAATGGAGCTCATTCTACTATTTTTGGATAGTTCTAATATTTTGGAAGTTTCATTTTTTCCCTCTGATAGCAAGCCAAAATCTGCCTCTTTGTCACTGCCTCCCATCGATTCTACTTCTATCAGACAGCCCTTCTAATGCTTGAATCTCTTTTCAAGAATTCCCTTCTCCAAAGATCTACTTTCAAGACACTATAGCCAATTCCCTTAATCAAGCAATCAGTCAATCAAACATGAAGCATGAATTAAGTACCTACTGTATATCAGGCCCTGGAGATACAAATACAAAGAATGAAATAATCCCTAATCACAAGAAGCATAAATACTAATGGAGAAGAAAAGGGTACATATAATTAAAAATACAGCATATTTTTGCATGTATATACATACACATATACATATAAATACATATATACTAGTATACACACATATTTTATATATACATATATGTATATATACATACATGATACACACATACATATGCACACACATATAGTATTCTAGAATCGGGTATCCTAGAATTCAGCAGTAGTGTATTACTACTACTGAATGAAATCTATATTCCTCAGTACAATTCAGTATATTACTTATTATTGTTAGAGTTGTTTTAATTTGCATTTCTCTGATCAATAGTGATTTAAAGCTTTTTTTCATATTCCTATAGATAGCATTGATTTTTTTTTGTCTGAAAACTGCTTGTTAATATCCTTTGACCACTCGCCAGTTGGGGAAGGACTTGTATTCTTATAGTATATCTATACATATACACATATTGTGTGTATGTGTACGTATATGTGTGTGTATGTGTGTATAACATACGTAAGTGCAAACGTTAAATACAAGGTAGTTTGAGAGATAGAGTAATAGCAGTTGAAGGGATCAGGAAAAGACTTCGTGGGGAAGGTGATGTTTGACTTATTTCTTAAAGGAAGAGAGGGATTCTCTGAGGTATGAGTTGAGGAGGGAGTACATTTCAGACAATAGGTGGCAGCCAGTTCAAAGGCCTGGAGAAAATTTTCACATTTCATGACAAACAGGCACTTTGACTCCCTAGTTGTCCTGTGTTTATTCTCCATGTGATCATACCCAAGCCTGACTGTTTTACATGAAACATGTAATAATACTAGTTCATATTTATGTAACACAAGGTTATCATGAGAATATGCTCCCACAGTGAGGCTGGTAGCACAAATGCTACTATGCAGAGAAGATAGTTGAGTTACCCAAGGTCACAGAGTTAGTGAATAGAGAACTAGGACTCAAATTCATTTCTTCTTCCATTAAACTTGGTATCCTTTCTGTCACACCATTCAAGGAACATCAAGGGTATCCTTTAAAGGGAAAAGGAGGTCTGTGGGTACAACAGGTAGCATGAGGGATACACATAAAAGTAAAAAGAGGTATCAACTGTTTAGAGCTACAGCCTTGTTACCACTGGATCTGGCACAAATGTTTACTGACTCATGAAGAGCCCTTACTAAAATGTGAAGTTGTAATATATGTCAGCGTAGACCATTGTCAAGGTACTTCTGCATTCATAAGATATTGTTTATATTCCAACAGTATATTGTTGTTGATTAATGTATAAACCTATGTGCATATATACATATAGATTAGAAATTTGTGCATACATATATTTATTTTTTTTTCCAATTTTATAAATATTTTTATTTAAAGTTTTGAGTTCCAAATTCTATCACTTCCTCCCCTCCCCTTCCCTGAGAGGGTAAGCAATCAGACATAGGTTATACGTATGCAATTATGGAAAACATTTCCATATTAGTCAATTTGTACAAGAAGACTTGAAAGAAATCAAAAAAAAAGAAAGAAAGTGAAAAAATACTATGCTTCAGTCTGTATTCAATCAACATCAGTTCTTTCTTTGGAGGTGGACAGTTTGCTTCATCATTAGTTTTTTGAATTGTTTTTTTGGGGGATAATTTTTTGTACCATTTCATTGATGAGAATAGTGACACCATTCACAGCTCCTCATCAAACAATATTGCTTGTTACTGTGTACAATATTTTCCTAGTTCCATTCATTTCATTATGCATCAGTTCATGCAAGTCTTTCCAGGTTTTTCTGAAATCATCCAGCTTGTGATTTCTTTTTTTTTTTTATTTAATACATTTAGTTTTCAGCATTGATTTTCACAAGAGTTTGAATTACAAATTGTCTCCCCATTTCTACCCTACCCCCCACTCCAAGATGGCATATATTCTGGTGGTCCCGTTCCCCAGTGAGCCCTCCCTTCTGTCACCCCACTCCCCTCCCATCCCCTTTTCCCTTACTTTCTTATAGGGCAAGATAAATTTCTACGCCCCATTGCCTGTGTTTCCTATTTCCTAGTTGCATGCAAAAACATTTTTTTTTGTTTTTGAACATCTGTTTTTAAAAACTTTGAGTTCCAAATTCTCTCCCCTCTTCTCTTCCCACCCACCCTCCCTAAGAGGTCAAGCAATTCAGTATAGGCCACATGCGAATCATTATGTAATACCATTCCACAATACTCATGTTGTGAAATACTAACTTATTTTGCTCCTTCCTAACCTATCCCCCTTTATTGAATTTTCCCCCTTGACCCTGTCCCTTTTTGAAAGTGTTTGTTTTTGATTACCTCCTCCCCCATCTGTCCTCCCTTCTATCATCCCCCTTTTTTATCTTCTTCCTCCTTCTTTCCTGTGGGGTGAGATACCCAACTGAGTGTGTATGGTATTCCCTCCTCAGGTCAAATCTGATGAGAGCAAGATTCACTCATTCCCCCTTACCTGCCTCCTCTTCCCTTCCTACAGAGCTGCTTTATCTTGCCACTTTTATGCGAGATAATTTACCCCATTCTATCTCTCCCTTTCTCCCTCTCTCAATATATTCTTCTCTCATTCCTTAATTTGATTATTTTAGATATCATCCCTTCATATTCAACTCACCCTGTGCCCTCTGTCTATATATAATATATATATATAATATATATACACACATACATATATACATACATACACACATATATGCATACACATACACACACATAATATATATTATATATATGCAATATATATAATATACATGTTTTATATATGTAATATATATGCATATTCCCTTCAACTACCCTAATACTGAGGTCTCATGAATCATACACATCATCTTTCCATGTAAGAATGTAAACAAAATAGTTCAACTTTAGTAAGTCCCTTGCAATTTCTTTTTCTTGTTCTTTTTCTTGATTACCTTTTCATGCTTCTCTTGAATCTTGTCTTTGAAAGTCAAATTTTCTATTCAGCTCTGGTCTTTTCACTGAGAAAGCTTGAAAGTCCTCTATTTTATTGAAAATCCATATTTTTCCTTGGAGCATGATACTCGGTTTTGCTCGGTAGGTGATTCTTGGTTTGAATCCTAGCTCCATTGACCTCTGGAATATCATATTCCAAGCCTTTCGATCTCTTAATGTAGAAGCTGCTAGATCTTCTGCTATTCTGATTGTGTTTCTACAATACTCAAATTGTTTCTTTCTGGCTGCTTGCAGTATTTTCTCCTTGATCTGGGAGCTCTGGAATTTGGCGACAATATTCCTAGGAGATTTCTTTTTGTGATCTATTTGAGGAGGCGATTGGTGGATTCTTCCAATTTCTATTTTGCCCTGAGGCTCTAGAATATCAGGGCAGTTCTCCTTGATAATTTCTTGAAAGATGATATCTAGGCTCTTTTTTTGATCATGGCTTTCAGGTAGTCCAATAATTTTAAAATTATCCCTCCTGGATCTATTTTCCAGGTCAGTCGTTTTTCCAATGAGATATTTCACATTGTCTTCCACTTTTTCATTCCTTTGGCTCTGTTTTATTATATTTTGATTTCTCATAAAGTCACTAGCTTCCACTTGCTCCAATCTAATTTTTAAAGTAGTATTTTCTTCAGTGGTCTTTTCGACCTCCTTTTCCATTTGGCTAATACTGCCTTTCAGGGCATTCTTCTCCTCATTGGCTTTTTGGAGCTCTTTTGCCATTTGAGTTAGTCTATTTTTTAAGTTGTTGTTTTCTTCAGTATTTTTCTCATTATTTTTTTGGTTCTCCTTTAGCAAGTCATTGACTTGTTTTTCATGGTTTTCTCACATCATTCTCATTTCTCTTCCCAATTTTTCCTCTACTTCTCTAACTTGCTTTTCCAGATCCTTTTTGAGCTCTTCCATGGCCTGAGACCAGTTCATGTTTTTCTTGGAGGCTTTTGTTGTAGGCTCTTTGACTTTGTTAATTTCTTCTGGCTGTATGTTTTGGCCTTCTTTGTCACCAAAGAAAGATTCTAAAAAGTGTGAGACTGAATCTGAGTGTGTTTTCACTGCCTGGCCATGTTCCCAGCCAACTACTTGACCCTTGGGGTATGACTTCTTGTAGAGTAGAGAGTACTTTGTCCCAAGCTTGAGGGAATAGGCTGTTGTTTTCAGAGGTGTTACAGCCAGCTCTGCCATATCAGTGCTCCTCCTTCCCCAAGAACCCCCAACCCAGACTGGACTCAGATCTTATGCAGGCTATGCACTCCTGCTCTGATCTGCCACTTAATTCCTCCCACCAGGTGGGCCTGGGGCCAGAAGCAACTGCAGCTGTAGTTCTATAGCTGCCCCACCTCCGCTGCCTCCAGGGCGGTGGCTGAACAGTGAACTCCTTCTGCTCCCCGCAGCTTTTCCCACTAATCTTCTCTGTTGTGTTTGGTGTTTGTGGGCTGAGAAGTCTGGTAACTGCCACAGCTCACTGATTCTGGGTGCTAGGGACCGCTCTGCCCAGCTCCTGGTCTGGTTGGTCCACACGGCCCATGCTGGGATC
Source organism: Trichosurus vulpecula (assembly GCF_011100635.1). Taxonomy (NCBI): domain Eukaryota; kingdom Metazoa; phylum Chordata; class Mammalia; order Diprotodontia; family Phalangeridae; genus Trichosurus; species Trichosurus vulpecula. Next base: position 160,060,411 of record NC_050574.1, read on the forward strand.
CACTCCCCTCCTGCTCCCAGCTCTGTGTGTGATAGACCTCACCCAGAGACCATCCAGGCTGTCCTGGGCTGGAGCCCTGTTTCCCTCTGCTATTTTGTGGGTTCTGCAGTTCTAGAATTTGTTCAGAGCCATTTTTTATAGGTTTTTGGAGGGACTTGGTGGGGAGCTCAGGCAAGTCCCTGCTTTCCGGCCGCCATCTTGGCTCCACACCGCCCCCCCCACCCCGTTTGTGATTTCTTAAAGCACAGTAATATTCCATTATAATCATATACTGCAGCTTGTTTAGCCATTCCCCAATTAATGGGCATCTCTTTGATTTCCCATTATTAACCACCACAAGAAAAGCTGCTATAAATATGTTTGTACGAATAGGTCTTTATCTCTCTTTTTGGATATCTAGCAGTGGCATTTCTAGATTAAAGGATATGCACAGTTTTTTAGGCCTTTGGGCATAGTTACAATTGTTCTCCAGGGTGGTTGAATTAGTTCACAGCTCCACCAACAATGCATTAGTATCCTAGTTTTTCCGCATCCCTTCCAACATCCAATATTTTCCTTTTTTGTCATATTAGCCATTCTGATAGGTGTGAGGTGGTCCCTCAAGGTTGTTTTAATTTGCATTTCTGTGATCGATAGTGATTTAAAACTTTTTTTTTATATCAGTATAGATAGCTTTGATGTTTTTGTGTGAAAACCACCTATTCATATCCTCTGACCATTTATCAGTTGGGGAGTGACTTGTTTTTTTTTTTTTATAAATTTGACTCATTTCCCCATATATCTCAGAAATGAGGCCTTTATCAGAGATACTTGTCGCAATATTTACCCCCAGGTTTCTGCTTTCCCTGAAATTTTGGTTGCATTGGTTTTGTTTGTGCAAAAACTTTTTAATTTTATATAATCAGACTTTTTAATTTTATATTTAGTAATGCTCTCTATATCTTCCTTGGTCCTAAATTCTTCCCTTAGCCATAAATCTTACAGATAAGCTATCTTATGCTCTCCTAATTTGCTTATATTATTACACTTTATGTGTAAATCATGTACCCATTTTGACCTTATCTTGGTATACGGTGTGTAAAATTGGTCTATATCTAGTTTTTGCCATACTGTCCTCTAGTTTTCCCAGGAGTTTTTGTCAGATAGTGAGTTTTTCTTCTAAAAGTTTGGATTTTTCAATTTATCATATATTAGAATACTATGGTCATTTACTCTAATGTAATTTGTAACTAATCTATTTCACTGATCCACTACTGTATTTCTTATCCAGTACCAGGTTGTTTTGACAATTATCACTTCAAAATGCAATCTGAGGTCTTGTTTCCCTTTTTTTCATTAATTCCCTTGATATCCTTGAGTTTTTGTTCTTCCAGATGTATTTTATTATTATTTTTTCTAGCTCTATAAAATATTTTTTGAAAGCTTAATTGGTATGGCATTGAATAAAAAGTTTAATTTAGGTAGGATTGTCATTTTTATGATATTGGCTTGGCCTACTGGTGAGCAGTTAATATTTTTCCCATTATTTAGATTTACTTAATTTGTGTTCAAAGAATTTTATAGTTGTTTTCATATGGTTCCTGGGTTTATCTTGGCAGGTAGACTTCCAAACATTTTATATTGTCTATAGTTATTTTATTTTCTTCAGTACTTTGGGGGTCTCCTTTAGCAAGCCGTTGACTTGTTTTTCATGATTTTCTTGCATCACTCATTTCTCTTCCCAATTTTCCCTCTATTTCTCTTACTTGATTTTCAAACCCTTTTTAGAGCTCTTCCACGGCCTGAGACCAATTCATATTTTTCTTGGAGGCTTTGGATATAGGAGCTTAAATTTTGTTGTCTTCTTCTGGTTGTATGTTTTGATCTTCGTTGTCATCAAAGTAAGATTCTATAGTCTGACTTTTTACACTGTTTGCTTATTTTCCTGGGCAATTACTTGACTTTTGAGCTCTGTGTCAAGGTAGGACTCTGCTTCCAGAGTGGAGAGTGCTCTGATCCAAGTTCCAGGGTTTTTGAGCAACTGTTGTCAGAGATACTTCTAGGCACCTGTAAATTTTCAATTCTTCTTAGGTGGCATGATTCAAGGAGAGGTGTTTACTCCTCTCCTGGCCTGTGCTCTGGTCTGTGAGTGACCACAAGCACTGTTTTCTGCCTTGGAATTGTGAGGAGGATTTCCTCTCCACAGCTGCCACAAGCTCTGCCACGCTCGTGTTCCTCCTCACCCCAGGACTGCCACCCAGGACTGCAACCCACATCCAAATGAGGCAAAGCAAGAGATTCCTGCCTCAAAGCCAGTAAAGAGATCTGTGCAATCACCCGCTGATAAGCTTCTTGATCCTCCCACAGTCTGTGGGCCTGGAGCTCTAGAAGCAGCCGATGATGCTGCTGCTATGGCTACTGTGGCTAAGCTGTGGCTGCCACCTCCACCACTCCAGGGATGGGGCTGGACCTTGCACTCCTCTCACCCAGCCCCAACAGAGTTTCCCCACTGACTTTCTACTTTGTCTTTGGCATTTGTGGACTGAGAAGTCTCAAAACTGCCACAGCTGCCAGTGATTCAGTCCTCTGAGGCCTTCTCTGGACTGGTCTGTGCCACCGTGGCCCATGCTGGACTGTGTTACATTCCCAACCCAGTGTGATAGATCCTTCCTGTGGTCCTTCCAGGATGTCTTGGGTTGGAGATGTGTTTCACTCTGTCATTTTTTGGCTTCTGTAGCTCTAGAATTTGTTTAGAGTTATTTTTACAGGTATTTGGAGGGGTTTGGGGGAAAGCTCAAACAGATCCCTGCTTTTACTCTGCCATCTTGGCTCCACCCCCATCTATAGTAATTTTAAATGGAATTTCTCTATTTCTTACTGCTGGACTTTGTTGGTAATATATAGAAATGCTGATGATTTATGTGGGTTTATTTTGTATCCTGCAACTTTGCTAAAGTTATTAATAATTTCAAGTAGTTTTGTAGTTGATTCTCTAGGATTTTCTAAGTATATCATCATATCATCTGCAAAGAGTGATAGTTTCCTTGTGGCCTATTCTAATTCCTTTAATTCATTTTTCTTCTCTTATTGCCGTAGCTAACGTTTCTACTACAACATTAAATAATACAGATGATAATGAGTATCCTTGCTTCACCCCTGATTGTATTGGGAATGCTTCTAGCTTATCCCTGTTACAGACAATGCTTGCTTATGCTTTTAGATAAATATTACTTATAATTTTAAGGTAAGCTCCATTTATTCCTGTGTTCTCTAGTGTTTTAATAGGAATGGGTGTTGTATTTTGTCTAAGGTTTTTCTTCATTTATTGAGATAATTATATGATTTCTGTTTGTTTTGTTATTGATATGGTCAATTATGCTGATAGGTTTCCTAATATTGAACCAGCCTTGGATTCCTGGTACAAATCCCACCTGGTCATAGTGTAGGATCCTTGTGATATATTGCTGTAATCTCTTTGTTAGTATTTTATTTAAATTTTTGCATCAGTATTCATTAAGGAAATTAGTCTATAATTTTCTTTCTCTGTTTTGACTCTTTCTGTTTTGGATATCAGCACTATATTTGTATCATGAAAGGAATTTGGTAGGATTCATACATATACTTATAAACAAACCATTTTCAATAGAAGACTGTTTTGTTGGAGTGTCCATAATATTTAGTGTCTTGGGAAAATAAGAGATGCTAAATGATTTGTTGCTCCATTAGGAGGAAACAAGTTATAGTAGAAAGTGCTTTGCTTTTTTTGCATAAACAAAAGTAATGCAGTCAAAATTAGAAAGAAAGTAGGAAATTGGGGAAAAAAGCATTTATAGCACTTTTCTCTGAAAAAAAAACCTCATTTGTCAAACATATAGGGAACTGAGAAACATTTATACAAATAAGAATCATCCCCTAATTGATAAATGGTGAAAGGATATGAATAGGCATCTTTCAGAAGTAGAAATCAAAGTAGTCACATGAAAAAAATGCCCTAAATCATGATAGCTTAGAGAAATACAAATCAAAACAACTTTGAGGTGTACTACCTTACACCTATAAGATTGGATAATATGACAGAAAAAGAACTGGTGCTGGAAAAGATGTGCAAAAGTAGGGACACTAACACACTCTTGGTAGAGTAGTGAGCTGGTGTAACCATTCTGGAGAACAATTTGGAACTTCTTCCAAATGGCTATTAAACTATGCATACCCTTTGACCTAGTAATGCCAGCATTAGTTTTATATCCCAACGAGATTAAAGAAAAGGGAAAAGAACCTATTTGTACAAAAATATTTATTAGCAACTTTTTGTCATAGGGAAGAACTGGAAATCAAGGGGCATCAATTAGGAAATGATTGAACAATTTGTGGTGTACAATTGTGATGGAATACTATTGTGTTATAAGAAATGATGAGCAGGATGGTTTCAGAAAAACCTGGAAAGTCTCATATGAGCTGACACAAAGTGAAGTGAGCACAGTCAGGAAAACATTGTACACAGTAACAATAACATTGTGAGGACGATCAACTCTAAAAGACTTAGCTACTTTGATCAAGGTAATGATCCAAGACAATTCCAAAGGATCCATGATGAAAAATGCTATTCATCTCCAGAGAGAGACAGAGACAGAAACAGACAAAGAGAACTCAGATAGAAATGTACTTTTTTTCTTCTTTGTATATATGTATATATACATACATACATATATATATATGTATATATTTTCTTTTGTTTTTGCAACATGGCTAATATGGAAATAAGTTTTTCATGACTTCACATGTATAATGAATATCAAGGGGTGGGAGAAAAAGTATTTGGAGCTCAAATTTAAAACAAAATAATGTTAAAACTTTAAAAAATGTAATTGAGAAATATTTCATGAAAGAAATAAAAGTATGTTTAAAAAAAGAAAGTGATTTTGCCTTTCTTTGTAGGACTAGTGCTTAACGCAGTGGCTGGCACATAGGAAGTACACAATAAGTATATTTTGGTTTATTGATTGGAAAGACCATATTTTTGGAATAGCAAGGAAACCCCTCCCCCCAAATATCTTGTTTTTGACACTTACAAGTGTGACTTTGGGTAAATCATTTAACTTCTCAAGCCAGAATCAAATTTTAATTTATGTTTATGTCTATGTTTGTCCATATCATCTTTATATAAATATCTATTTCTGTATTTGTTTCTATCACTATCTCTAGATACATGTATGTGTGTATACATATATGTGTTTTTTAAAACCATCATCCCTCATACCTTCTTTCTCAATGAATTCACTTAGTGTGATAGTTAATCATAACTGAGTTGGAGGATATTAAAATGGTTTTATTAGAATGTTTCTATTTCTTCAGCCTCTGCAGGATGTTTTGATACATGAATTGCTACTACCTTCCTGGTGATCCTTTTTCCCTCATGTCCATTATAAGCACTATAAGGTAAAATGATCAGGTGCCACACATGGTATGTGGTTCAGTTTCTACCACTTCCCTCTAGAATCTGCACCTATCAAAAAGTCTATTATCCCTGAGACTATCCTTTATTTAATTTTAGTAGCAATAATCTGCCTGAATTATTATCTTAAATATGTGAATTTTTATAAAAATTTGGATCATTCATTTTGTTTAAAACTTTGAAGTTCACATATTGTTGGATTCATATGGATTCAACATTGTTCCCATAGTGCCTTTTCATTGTACTTTTGTATCCAAGCCCCTTCATAAGCTCTGTCCAGGGATAAGTTTCAATCACATTTGACAAACCCAGTGATGTATTCATGTTGTCAGAATTTACTATTGATTCATGAAGCAAGTGGTATTCCAATTTTTTTTCATAAATTTCAATCTCCATATCTTGTGTTCTATCAGTCTTCTCTTTTGGTTTTAATGATGAAATGTTAAGCTTCTTATAGAGTTTCCATGGGGGTGAGGAGTCCTGTGTCTCATTAATGCCATCTATGTTTTTGTCTGGAAATATTTGAGATCCACTGATGTTCATTTTACTATGCCAAAAACTTATGTTGAGACTGCTATTGTTTAGAAGTTAATTGCTCTAAATGTATTCTTCCCATTAAACTTTGACTTCACTATGCCTGTCAGTCTTTTAAAATACAGTCTCAGATTTCTCCTTGACTTGAAAGCATTTCTCAATTCTATTCAGGAGAAATGGTAATTTTAATGCAGAACCCTAAAAGACTTAAGATTTCCCTAAAAGATGATAGATTGGATGACAGTTGTTTTCACCATCTTTGTATTGGTGGTCTCTTTTAAATGGAGGATAGGCTTCATGTGGATATCAAATGCTCTTGTATTATCATTATGCTTGAATGTCTTTTATATATTTGCAGAATATGTCTACACCATCAGTATAAGACTGAAAGGCTTTATGATAATCAATAAAAGCAATAGAAATGTAATGGTACCTCAAGCAATTTGTTCAGTAAATATTAAATTGATAATGAGTGGTGTCTTTTAGTCAATTCCTTTTTGTTATGCTATATATCTTCTTTGTAGGTTTTTGGTTTTTTACATACTGACTCTTCATATCTAGCCCAGACTTGGAATGCTACGGCCATATATTGTCCTGACCCAAACTGCTGATTTTCATGGAATTGTTCTTTTTTGACTTGGGCCAGTTCAGCCAACCTTAGGCATGCCGGTAGCCTTATTGTTTCCCAGGGGCTGACCCCATATTGATGTCAGACTTAGCGTAGACACTTAATCAGCTTTAGTGCTCCAGAATCCCTCAATTCAAGCACTTTACCAGCCTCAACCTCCAAAGGAATAGGGATTACGCACATATTTCTCTATTTGAAGCCAACATGTAATTTTGTTGCAACTGCTTATACATTTGTTTTGAGTGATACTAGCTATGGATTTTTAGTACAGGGTAGATATACATGTAATTACCCTGTATTTATAGCAGTCACTGGAGTTCTTATATTTGGTTATCAAGATAGGTGATACATTTTGTTGAGAGATGGGATTAGGGTGGCATCAGAGAAGCTGGTAAAGTGCTTTGCTAACAATTTATGAAGCTCTCTGAATTGTTGGAGCCAATAATACTGCATTTTCTCTGGTCCTGCCATTTTCTAGTCTTGCAGATTTTCAATCACCTCCCTTGAGGTAAGCGTTCTGGGCGTGATTATGTTAATGGTATGCAAGGTTTTCATTTTATATTTATTCCAACTTGTCTTTTTGTTGTGTTGGACTTCCACAACCTCCTCTGGGGGTTCTCTCAACCCTCCAATTTCTTTGCTTCTTAAGCCTTAAATAGTATTATTCTTGATTTATGTTGCATTGTGTATCTTTTCAGAGTCTTCAGCTCACCTCTTCAAATTTAAAGAACTCTGTTTCTACTCTTATTCTAATCTGGGTAGAGGAATAGAGTTATTGCTTAGGATTGTCCTGAAATAATATATTGTGGTTTAACTTGGAACTGAGGATATTGATGACAAAAAAGCAGCATAAAATCCATGCATTTAACTGGTCAGATTTATTTATATTTTGATATGATGTGATACTGGACATTTATATATTGAATTTATTTCATGCATAATCACTTTTTGCCCCCTTTAGTGGTCAGCATCATCTACATGAAGAATTTCTGACCGGTAAGGTTTGGTTTTACTGATTTGTTCTAATGTAACTGGCTTTCTTGAAAGAGCACTGCTATATTCTACATTAAACTGTTTCTCACAACAATTTCAAATACGGCCAGTCCACAAATCTGTGGTAACCAATTAATTTCTTAAATTTGGAGTCATAAAGGCAGCTATATCACACTATCCAGGGAACGAGCTCAGCCTGTGGTATTGTCAGAGCCTGCTTAGCTTACCTTACTGGGTTCTTGCTGAGCTTTCCCAATTATTGCAAAAATCTCAGGGCAAACACATTCCCTGTGATATATCACAGTGGGTAGCATGCGCTCACCTGCCATTGAGTCCCTCCCCTGGCCATTACATGGTTAGTTGTTTGCTTGGTTGTTCTCCTTCATTCTGAAAGAGGACCAAAATGGCATCACTATGTTATAGTCGAATTACAGTGTGTCCAACATGGTAAAGGTTTGGAGCTTGAGGGAGTTGTTACTACCACCACCAATCACCGCAATCAAAAGCCACCAGCACCACAGCCACCATCACTACTACTACCATTGTTTTTATATTTATCTCCTAGACCACTTGCTATTTTGAAGAAAAAGAAAAAAATACTACTAAGCCAGGAATTCTGCATTCTCATCATGGGATTGCTATGACTATGGAGTGTTAAGGAAGTTATATAACTTTTCTGTCTCAGGTCTTCAATCTCTTAATAATTCACCCAACCTTAGGCATCTTGGTAGCCTCATTGTTTCCCAGGGGCTCACTTGTATTACAGGGTTTTGTGAGGATAAAATGAGTTAAAGCATGGGAAAACACTTTGAGGAGTGTAAAGAGCAACACATTGGTCATTATTAAAATGGACAGGATCACCATAACATTCGTATCAACTCTTTAATGGAGAACCATATAACAAAATGAGACAGAAAAAAATGGAATAAAGTGAGTACACATATGAATAAAGAAAACAAATGCATAAGTAGCCCCTATATGACTTTTACTATTTCTTGTTCTTTCCTCATGATGAGTGACTGGGTCTGAAATAAGATTCATTACAAAGTAACATCCACAGAAAGGATCCTTTCCCTCATTTCCTATGACCTTGCTTACATAGGCTGGGAGGTAGCAATCAGGAAATGGTGTAGTTCCCTATAAACCAACTTTGAATTAACCAAAACCCTCAGAGGCAGTGGATAAGGGAAATAAGACTCCGTGTGGGGCTGCAGAGAGAAGGCATGCCTGTAAAATGAACTATCCAGTAACATCCTAAGAATAAACTAGCCATCCCTTTTGCACATATGTATATAAACTCTATTTTCTCCTTCTTGTGATACTTAAATTCTTGGACAGTATCCACTGGTCAAGGTTACTTGTTTCTGACTATTTGCTCAGATTGTTTCTTAAAGTCCAAGGCATGGCTGTCTGTTTTAAAGATGTAGATTCGTAAGCAATATCCAATTTCAGCATTGCCAATAATATTGGCTGGGCATCTGTCTACCACAGGCTAGACCTTTCTCTCTGAAATGGAAGTAGGACAATTAGACCTAAGTGTTCCTGACCAGTACAGCTCCTTACTACACCTTCGAGCCACCTCAACTTTCACTGGGAAATCTAATTCAGGACACTAGTGAAAAACGAACCTCATTAAGACTGCAGTTTTCCTAAGGTATTCAAACCATTTGGAAATGTTTATACAGTCCGTTGTACTCATTATTTTTACAAGCTTCACTCCAGATGTGTAAACTTTGTTTACCGCTCGCAGCTATAAACTGGAGCAGACATGACAGTGGGTCCTCCCAAATAGTTCATATCCATACGGGCTCTCGTTTTCAAGTGAGGCTGCCAGATTTTCTGCTGGAGGGAATATCAAGAGTGGTCAGTGCTTGTCTTGGCACCTGTGGTAAGGTAAACCATCCCACCTGAAGCCCAAGGGGGATGAGGTGGGATGAGGCTGCCAACTGGCAAAGTATCGCTCTAATGGGCTTTTACTGAAAAACAGTTTTTCACTGAACTATGGAGGTACAGAGGAGGTGTCTACAAAACTGGCACATCTGGGGATTGTTAGCAAGAAACAGAGGGAGAAATTTTAAAAATCAGGGAGCAGAAAGCTCTGGGTGGGCTTTTTCTGGAAAAGCTACAGGTGGCAGCTGGTCAGAGGGAATATAGTTTATGCTATTGTAAGTGAACTGTTCTACCCTGGAGCAGAAGCAATCTACCTTCAGGCCCCACAATGGCAATTTTCAAAATGCTTTTAATGATGCAACTTCAAGTTTGTTTCACTTTGTTCCCTCTACTTCTTAATGACTTTTGGATTTAGAATAATGCCCAGGTAAGGTCAGTGCTTTTCTTGGGAAAATGAGTATGAGTTATTAAAATGAGGTCTTATAATGTTTTTTGGGGAAAAATGCATCTTAAGGTGAAGCAAGAAGAGAATGTAGGCCATGGAGAGAATGAGCACCCAAGAGAAGTTCAAGGTTGTACAATCCCAGAGCATAGGGAAAAGAAAAATTTAATATCATCTCTCTTGAAATTACTTGATATATATTTATCATTTACTTATTGGTGTATATGGTGTATCCCCCAGGGAAATGTAAGCTCCTTGAGGGCAGGGTACATGTGTTTTTTGTCTTTGTTTCTCAACCTAAAATAGCAACCTGGCACATAGTAGGTTCTTAATAAATATTTGTTAATTTGAAGGAAGACCATTATAAAGGACTCCAAGTCCTTTCCATCCAATGGCTTGAAGGGTAGGAAGATTGGCTATTGGCAAATGAAGGATCAATGAAAGAGCAAAGGCAGCTGGGAACTGGTATAGAAAGAACCTTGCTAGGCATGGCAAAAGAATGGCACAAGAATGCTCAGGAGTTACAGAAGTGGACCATTTAGGAGAAACCAAGGCTGCCCTATTGGTTACATTTTTATCTAGGAAAAATAGTTATTTTCATTGACTTCTTCAATTACATTGCTACCTTGTGCAAAACTCCGAACAGATGGTATTTTTTTGAAAGACAGGCTAGAGGAAAGGAAAGTAGGAAGGAGGGAACAAGCATTTATTAAGCACCTATTGTATGCCAGGCACTGTGTTGAACACTTTACAAAGTATCTCATTTAATCCTCACAATAGTCCTGGGAGGTAGATGCTCTTATTATTCCCATTTAAAGGTTGAAAGAACTGAAGCAGACATAGGTTAAGTGATTTATCCAGAATTAGAACTAGAAAGGGTCTGGGGTCATATTTGAACCCAGATCTTCCTGATTCCAGGCCCAGCTCCCTATCCACTGTGCCACCAACTGCTGAAGGGAAGGAAGAAGGAAGGAAGGGAGGGAGGAAGCAAGGAAGGAAGAAAGAAAGAAAGAGAAAGGAAGGAAGGAAGAGAAAGAAAAAGAGAAAGAAAGAAACATGTATTTTCTGTGATGGAGATCTCCTAAGCAGTGCTATAGTAGGTGGTTGATTATTTTTGGAGGGGGGCAGGTTTAAGGCTGAGCATAATTGTGAAATGGGCAGAATTTGCCTTCATTGCCCCATCAATGTCCCTTTTTCACTCTTTCCTTCCCCTTTGGAAACCCTCTCTTCCCTCTTTTGCTACTTTCCTTCTACTCTCATAGGGCCATAGATTTAGAGATAAAACAAACCTTAGGGGCAGCTAGGTGGTGCAGTGAGTAGAGGCACTAGCCTTGGAGTCAGGAGGAACTGAGTTCAAATTCTGCCTCAGACACTAGACGCACATACTAGCTGTATGACCTTGGGCAAGTCGCTTAACCCCAATTGCCCTGCCTTCCCCCCTCCAAAAAAAAAAAACAAGCCTTAGAGAAGATCTAGCGTAATCACCTCATTTTACAGATCAGGAGACTTATAAAATTTAAGTGACTTGTTCAAGGTTACACCATATTAAATAGTACAGCTGGTGTTTAAACCCTGCTTCTCAGACTTCAAATCCATCATTCTTTTCACTATACCACCATGCCCTGTGTCCTTCTAGTCCTCACCACCCTTCCCCCACCTCCATAAAATCCCACACCATTTAATCCTGTAATGTCTATTTCCTTCCTCCTTAGACTAATGCAATCACCTAATACAGCTTTGAGGAAATGGGACATATGGGATTGGTAAACTTGCTAAGTTAAGTGGTAAACTAATTCAAATGACTCCCTTAACCTATGAGAGTATCAGTTTTCTTATTGCTAAAATGGGAGTGATATTATTTATACTACCTATTTCTAAGGATGGTTGTTAGGAAATCACTTTCAAACCCTTAAAGAAGATACCATATATCATATATTTATATCATATATATACATATATATATAGTTTTTCTACCTACTCATTTCTGGTCTCTTAGCTTCCTTGTCCTCCTTCATGCTCCAGCTAATATCCTAATATCCTGGCTTCCATAAGGAGCCTTTCCCTACCCCAACCTTAATACTAATGCCTTACTGCTATAATTATCTCTAATCTATCCTGCACACAGAGATACACATACACACATATTTTTATTTGTTTGTACGAAGTTGTTTGTATGTGGTCTTCTCTATTAGAATCTTAGCTCCCTGAGAAAAGGGATTGCTTTTTCTCTTTCTTTGTATCCCCAGTTCTTACAAGCATGCTTGGCATAAGGTAGGTGCTTAATACGTGCCAGTGACTTGACTTAACTTGAGGTAGTATTTGCAAGTCAGCATGCATTTCTTCAATAAACATTTATAAAGCACATATTATGGATAAAGCTCTGAGCTGGACTCTGAGGTAAATGAGATACAGCCTCTTCCTTCAAGGAGATTATAATGTAGTAGAGACAGTGAAACTAGTAAATAAGATCATGATGCCAAGTTCGGTAACAGTGGCTCCTTTGGTGTGGACAGGGATGAGAAGAAAGTAAGTGGGGGATAATGAAACATTGAAAATGTAGCACCTTCCTTTCCTTTTTTGTTGTCATTTTTTTTCCTCATTGAAGAAACATTTACTTAGTATCTACTATGTGCCAGGAATCATGTTAGGTGCTAGAGTTACAAAGACAAAATCGTCCCAGTTCTCAGAGGAATCTTACATTTTACATTCCCCCACTCCCCCAACTAGCACCTCTGGAGTGAGGACCTGTTGAGCCATTTTCAGGGCTGCTCATTCACCTTTGGTGTTCATCTGTTACCCAACCCTCACTTGTGGCTCCAAGAAGCTGTAGCATATGAAGCGGCCACATTCTGGTAAAACCACATTGAAAGGCCTCAAACCCATCAGTGAGCTAGGGGGATGTCTATTCCAAGCATGTGTCTCCCCCCATCCCCATTCACCCCAGCCCACCACGAATGGGTAGATGAGAAAAATTTGTTCCAATGACCATGAAGACTGCTGAGGCAGGCTCTGTGGAATGCTTAGAGCTTGGTCTGACGTCCAAGATGCCGAAGTTATTCACTACATTCTGGGCCATCATCAGTCATCTTGGCTTTTCTTTTGCCACCAGACTTGAATGATTCTGGAAGAGAAAGTAAGTCTGACAACTTTGTGCAACTTTGCCTTATTTAAATTCAATTCATGTGCAAGTCAACACTTATCATCTACTATGTTACCCCAACATTGTGATGGCATTGGTCCTCTTTGAAAACCAAGGATGAACAACAACCTTTTATGGGGAGTAAACAACATGTACACAGAAATATAAGTATAAAGTGATTTGAGGGGATAAGAATGATGCTCCAGGGGCAGCTAGGTGGCATAATAAGTAGAGCACAGGCCCTGGAGTCAGGAGGACCTGAGTTCAAATACAGCCTCAGACACTTGACACACTAGCTGTATGATCTTGGGCAAGTCACTTAACCCCAATTGCCCTGTCTTCCCCCCTCCAAAAAAAAAGAATGATGTTCCAGCACCCATTGAAGACAATGAAGAAGCAGATAAATTCTATGAATACTTGGGAAGATCTTCCAAATTAATACTTAATAGATTTGCAAAGCACATTACTCATGTTAATTTACTTGATCCTTACCACAACCCTGTAAAGGTAGTGTCATTTTTATCCCCATCTTATAGATAAGGAAATTGAGGCTTAGAGAGGCTAAGCCTCGTATTCAGAGAAATGGAGCTATGAGTCTGAGGCAGGATTGGATCTCAAGTGTTTCTGACTCTAAGTTCATCCCTCTATCCAACATGCTACCTCATTTTGTGATGGAGTAAAGCTTTTGTTTTGAAACTATTTTTTGTTTTACTTCTCATTTCTCTAATCAACAGATATTAGTATGTACCTATCAGATTTGCCAAAATTATTGAAGAGGAAAGCAAGAAATAGTGGAGGGGATGTAGAAAAAATTGGACACTAATTCGAACTCATTCAACTATTCTGGAGAGCAATCTGGAATTATGCCCAAAGAGTTATTAAACTACCTTTACCCTTTGACCCAGCAATGCCACTACTAGGTCTGTTTCCCAAGATGATTAGGAAAAAAGGAACAGAACCTATACATTCTAGAATATTTATAGTGATCCTCTATGTGATGGCAAAGAGCTGGAAATTGCAGGAATGCCGATTAAATAGGGAATGGCTGAACAAGTTGTGGTATATGATTATGATAGAATACTACTGTGCTATAAGAAATGATGAGCTGGATGACTTAGAAAAACTGTATAGATTTGTACAAAATAATGACGAGTGAAATGAGCAGAACCAAGAGAACATTGTATACATGATAGCAACACTGTTTTAAGAACAATTTTGAGTGACTAAGTCATTTTGACCATTATAAATACTCAAACGAACTACAAAAGTTCATATGAAGGAAGACACTATCTGTATCCAGAGAAAGAACTAATAAATAGAACTACATATAGAATGGTTTTACACACACACACACACACACACACACACACACACACACACACCCCTTTTTGTCTAATGGTAGCCTTCTCCACAGTGGGGGAAGGAAGGAAGAAAAAAAGAAAAGAAAGTTACATGATAACTATTATATATTTAAAAGGAATAGCAAGTTGTACATAATAGATTTACAGCTTCATGTACAATCATCTTTTTTTCCTATTCTACTATGTTATGGAAATGCTTGTTTTATTTCTTAAGTTCAGAATTTTTTTAAGAAAAGAAGCTCTTACTGTTGACACAAACTGGATGGAATAGAACTATGATGGAACCTAGAAAGAAATTGTATAAGAAACTCTTCTTGACACAGACACACCACAAGCTCATCATTTCATATAGCACAGTAGTATTCCATCATAATCATATACCAGAACTTGTTCAGCCATTCTCTAATTGATGGGTGTCCCTGCAATTTCCAGCTCTTTGCCAGCATGAAGAGACCACTATAAATATTCTATAATGTGTAGGTTCTTTTCATTTTTTCCCTATGATACTTCTTTGCCTGGTGGTATAACATTTTCCTTATCAGGGCTGAGAACCAAAGTCTAGATAAGAATTTTCAGTTCCTACTTTGATTGCTACCACTGAAGACTGTCCTCCTGTGAATCCCAGACTGAGATCATTACTGACCCCTCCCATTTGCTAGGTTCATATTGTATACTTGACTAAAAAAGGTTTGTTTGAACCTGTAACAGTAATTAAGGTGTCACTTTTTGCTGTTGACCTTTAACGATTCTGGCCTTTGTTTGAATGGGGCAGATAAAGTGGGATGTGTTTGTATTTCTCAGCACCGAGACAATTGGGAGCCATTGATTTGTGTCTGATGAGATATTGGGAGTGGGGAACTTCTCCATGCACAGCCTGGGTGAGGTCACAGCCCTGAACAGAATATATAAGTGCAGAAGTTAGCATTCTCTCTACGAGCTCTGAGCCATAGCAGGAGTGGTGTGTGACCCTGGGCCAGCCGTTATAATGAGCTCCCCGGCTAAACACCCAGATGTTGATAGCACTACGAATTGTATTTGGTCTGTAATTTAGGGTGCTGTTTTTTTCCCCTGAACTAAGTAAATGATATTTGTATGCTGGATTAAAGTAAGATTGTTAACCCCTTAATGTTGATTTTCTTAGTAAAGCAGATCAAAAGGACCTGGGCTTGCAGCATTCTGTGAGCTGGTTGTTGTTGGTTTACACCCTGACAGTAGCTGCTAGTGGGATTGTTGAAACAGAACCTTAACCACCTCTTTCATGGTTTGTGTTTAAGATAAAAATCCAACAAATATAAACTTAGAACTGTGAGGGATCACTTCTTTTAAGTGATAATACAATTATGTAAAAGGGTAGATATGTTAAATACTGATACTTTGGATTAAGAAATGATGAGAACTACTCTTCAAGATAGTCTTTTCCATACACTAATAGGTGAAAGGATTGATAGGCATCGAGTACAAAAGTATGTTGTAGGAGAAGGCTTATAAATTCAGAAGATATAAGATGTCAAGAAGGTTAAAAGAATGTAATCCATTGTGGGATTGAACAAAGGAATGAAATAAAAACATCACTGTGTCAAAAAATCACTTATGGACTGAAAAGATAGGCTAGAGGTTGGATCAAGAAGAAACAATGCAATTATGTGCTTTCTGGAACCCGTAGACAAATTACATGAGGGAACAACTCCTGTGACAAAGGACTGTCTAATCTTCTAAGGCTTCCATGGAAGGGACATTGTGAAAATTTGATAACATAATGGCCATCTTCATCAGGATTGGTGGCTTTCATAATTCCCTTGATTTATTAAAGTACAGGAAAAGACCTACAGGCAGCTTCAATAAAAAGAAGACTCTCAGCAACTTATTGGAGAGGAGAAATAGCTTTAAGGTTTTTTTTTTTTAGGGAATAGATGCATGCTTGTATGCCTGTGTGTATTACAACAGTATAACATATTTGGTCATGTCTATGACAAGGCTGAACATTTAATATGCTATGCATTGAGCATGGTAGGTTCTTAAAATCCCTCTTGATTAATGTATTGATTCATTGATAATGGTATAGCTTATCCTATCAAGGATAATCATTTGTTTTAAGAAAGATATTGACTTTACTAAAATCATTAATGCTGAAGAGTAAATGAAAATAAGTTTAATTTCCCTTAATGTGTTTTTAGATTCACAGCAGAGACATAGGATCAGTTTATATTTCATGGGTCTTGAAATTCACAGCAGGAACAGGTCTAGGTAAGTACTCTTGTGGTCTTATAGTTGTAATCACAGCACAGAGTCTCACTTAAACAGTTAGCCTCCAAAACAGAACCATTAATAAAATCTCGATTAATGAAGTTACTGATTTTGACCTTAATGTCAATAACCTGAGGCTGAAAATCTTTCACCTTGGATTTGGGAGATAGGCTGATATAGGTCACCACCCACTTATAAAGAAATAGCCTGACACCTATATGGACAACATGTGAAATAACCAGTGCTCCAGACATTTACTTACTTCTCCTAATAAGGAATCTATGGGGTTTGAAACTAAAATGTCTCTAGAAAGACTATGAGTTTGAAAAGACTTCTCTACCATGTCTTAGATCTCCATGGATACAGACTACATACCAGGACTGCAGGAAATCAGGATTGTACCAGAAGGAACAGCGACTTCATTTTTCACAATATAGTATTGGAATGTGTTAATTAGTAGATGTTAAATATTTTGCAATAAATTATTTCTAATCACGCACACACACACACACTGGTCCACACAAGTACCAACATCGATACACTATACTGTTCTAAGAGATCATTAAATTCAAACCTTGTTCACTGAAGGTTTTCTGTTTCTCCTATAATGATTGAAAGTGACATCAAGGTTTGTCAAATTAGAGAGCCCTTGATTTCTCGATGTCTTGAAAATACTCGACACAATTTTATAAAAAGCTGCTTTATAGCTCTTTTCTTTGTTCAGTATGGATCTTGAGAAGCACTGCTCAGAATTTTATATGGTGATGCATCAGGGCAGTTGCTAGTATTAAGTATATCTGTTAGAAGAACTAAATTTTAGCTTTGCCATTTTTTTCTCAAAAGAAATATAAAAATAATGGGAACACTAGAAGGAGAAGTACAAGCATAGATACCCATTTAAATAGCAAGTACCTTCCCTGTAGGAGATTAGAATCTATTCTATAGGAAATCATATTGCCAAAGACTGACCAGTAGAAAGTCATTGAAAACAAAGATCTTTGATAATTGTATAGTTGTATTTAATTCCAGCAATGAGTCAAGTGAATATTGCATTGTGACAAATCAAAGGCAAAGTGGGAGATTTCTGATCATAAGCTGTGAGCATTTGGGCTGAATGGGGTACAAAAGGAACAAATGCTTCAATTAATTAGCATTTGTATTTTAGGAAGGATCTTATGAAGGAACTGGGTTTTTTCCAGTAGAAGTTATTTTATTGAGAGTATTGAGATAAGATTCCAGAAACTCAATGAGCTGGGAATCTACATTTCCTCAACTTCTACTTATCCCTGTAGGTACCTGAGGGGAAGTAACCTGAGTATCCTTGTGGAAAGTCTTGAGACAAAGACACTAAAACTAAAAAACCACATTCTTGGTCTAAATTTGTAGCAGCAGGGATCAAAATGTAAAATTTCCAGAAATTCTCAAAGTATGAGAGAAATGAAATAGTGTACTCTGTTCAAAAGAACTAGAAATAGTATGAAATAGTAAAATATACAGACTAGAGAGAGATATAGATATGTAGTAGATGTGTGTATATATATCCATCTGTATATATATGTATATGTGTATATATGTGGTATGTATGGATGTGTATATAGGCATATGTGTATGTATGCATATATATGTGTGTGTGTGTGTGTAAATACATATACATATAGCTATCTGCATGTTGGGTATCCTTTACTAATCTAAAATAATTTTATTACTTTAGAAGCATAAAAATATACATATATTTATGTACACCTATGCTTTATTACTTCATTGACTCATAAAATTGTCATATTTGGTAAGTTAAAATTAATAGTGAACTTTATGAAAATGGTCTGTTTGCAGATTGAAGACTTTTTTAATGAAAATATAAGACAGGCTGGATTTCACATTTGATTCTTTATATCAGATCACATCTTCATAGTCACACTATTGACTGGAAGGTACACAGAATATAAAATGGTACTGTGTAAATTATTTTTTCTAACAAAAAAGTAGAAAATTCACACTTACAAAAAGGTGTCCCCCAACAAGATTTCTTCTGTTTGCCTAGAAAAGGATAAGAACTAGACATGTGATTCATTGATACAGGAATCTCTTGGATGAGAAAGTTCCCATTAACGATTCAGGTTGGCAACTTCTTTGATACTTATGAACTTAGAGATTTCTTGAGGTTAAATGAAGATAACACAAAGTTATTTGAGCAATACAGTTACTGAAATAAATTTGTCCAATTATCTTCTAGTTATCGAAATCAGGAAAAACATCACAGGGAGAGATGCTTGTCAAAGATGTTTGCCACACTCTTTTATTGGCTCACCTCTTTTGAGCCATGGCCTTTTATGTCACTTTTCGAACACAAGGTCATAATTTGTAACATGTCATGACCTACTTAAAACCATTGTCTTTCCACTGTCATTTGGGTCATCTACAATATTGACTTTTCTGAGCTTCTGATATTCTATCATTCATGATCATAACATCACTGGGAGAATATAGGTAAAGAAAATATTGGCTTAAAAATAAAGACTGGCTTTTGTGACAATGGACAGATTTGGGTCACTGACACTGTACCATTATTTATGAATGAATTTCAGTTTGTTCATTTCCTATTTATCAATTCTGGCCCCAGTGCTTTACCCAAATGCAGCACATCCTCATGACATTGAAAATGAACTAAATGAAAAAGGGTTTTTGTTCTGTTTGTGTCTGAGCACAGTCTGAACAAATGCCTTGTTTGTTTTTTTTCTCGATGTGTGTAGCTGGGCTAATATCTTTTCAGCAAGTTGTAGTTTGTCCTTTGTTCTAGAAGAGGACCATGACACCAGGGAGATGAGGACATGACTTGTAATTGACTTTGATTTGAGTGAGGGAGGGCTGTGCAAAGTCACCAGCCTTACTTTCCCCTCCAGAGCCATCTGAGTCCAGTGGACATATATTGATCAAGATGAATGGAGATGACCCAGGATTCACAGAGAGACCTTGGCCCTTTTAAGCTAAGGTCTTTTCAGGTTTTCACTTTGAGTGAGACAATGCTCATTCAGTGAATAGGCCTCTTTAAGAAGTGAGTCAAGGGATAGCCCCTTGAATCAAAGAAAAAAAATTGAACTGGGAGGGGAAAATCTTCCGGGTTTGTGGCCAAAAGAGAAAGTTACCATTTACATTCACTCTGAGCCAGGCAGGCCCAAAAATAACCATTAGGCGGTGCTTGGAAAGGAACTTATTACTGTCCAATCCATGAGATCCAGAGTGAATTGGGTTTAAGGCTTAAGAAATCAAGCCAGTAAGCCCCAAGTTAACTAGGTAAATTTGGGCCATCAAAACTGACCTTCCCTTGGGCAGAACAGGAGGAGAGGAGAGGAGAGCAGAGGAAAGAAGAGGAGAGGAGACGAAAGAAAAGGAGAGGAGAGGAGAGGAGACGAAAGAAGAGGAGAGGAGAGGAGAGGAGAGGAGAGGAGAGGAGAGGAGAGGAGAGGAGAGGAGAGGAGAGGAGAGGACAGGACAGGAGAGGAGAGGAGAGGAGAGGAGAAGACCTATTCAGCACCCATGGTTCTCAAAGATGAGATCTTCAAAATATTCTGGGCTGAATGCAATTAAAGTAATGTTGTCTGTGAAGACAAGAACCTAAAATATTTGAAATTAGTAAGTGATCTCCCTTTTGAATGGGCTTTATGCAGGACATCACCCATAATGGTGACAAAGACTTTTGGCAAGCATATATCACCCTGTTTTATGCCTTGATTAAAATTACCATTCAGTAGATCTTTGAAAATTTTACTTTCACAATTGATGCTTGAATATTGTTATGTAAGATTTTTAACATATACATGGGTGGCCACCTGCTTGAGGAGAACTCTTAAGGCTACTTTTTATTTTTCCAGGTCAAATACTTTTTGAAACCAGCAATAGTTTCTTACCTCTCTCTACATGTCATTCAGTTGAGTGTTCTTCCTCCTTTCCCTCTCATATGTTTTCAGCCAGGATACTCTTGATGCCTACATAGACCGTATATCCAGACTATTAAAATCTTTGAGCAGTATTAAAATATGAGAAATAAGATGTTCATATCTTCTTGTTGGCAACTTTCCCTTGATTGCAACTTTACAACTTTACAAAATCTTTTGGAACTTTTTTGACTTTGTAATATCTCAAAAATAGTTCTGTGTTGTTTCAAGAGTCATTTCCATACTACAAAGAAGTATCAAAGTCATATGCCTATGGTGAAGGGCAGAAGAGTTTCTTTTTTTTTCCTTCTGGCAGAATCCCAGACTGCATTCCCAGACTAGATACCTCATGATATTCTCTGCTTTAAAACATTTAGAACAATAAAATCATAGAACTACATAACTGGAAAGCATCTCAGAATCAGTACAATCCAATGTTTATTTTATGTAAAGACCTTCTACGATATGCAATCCTGCATGCTTCCTTGTCTTGTGATTCTGTCAAATGTAAATACAATTAAACAACCAATATAAAGCTTTTACTATGTATAAGGCACATAGCCAATGTAGTGCAGTGGATAGAGAGTTGACTTCAGAAGCTAGAAAACTCTGAGTTCAGCTTTTGACACTTACTGGGTGTTACCCTGGGCAAGTGACTTAAGCTCTCAGTTCTCTAGACAACTTCTTAAGGCAATAGGTTGCAGATAAAGTGTCTACATGAACTGATAAAGGGACTTTCTTGAAACCTATATGAACAAAATCACAGGTCCAGTTCCTATGTGCTCCCTTTCCCTTGTGTTCTAGGCCCTGGAGATTTAAAAAAATAAAACCAAAACCATCTCCAACCTGACATTCTATGGGGGAGGGAAGGAGAGATACAATAAATTCAATGATAATTAAATACAAAGTATGTAATAATAGTAACATTGCTATGACAACTTACATTTCTTCCAGAGAATCCGAGTCTTAAGAGACCTGCCACAGAATATTTTTCCCTCTGATGAGATTTTTATTGTTTTATTTAAATCTTTTACTTTATCTGGTATTCTAAAGTATACAGCATAGTATAATGAAAGCTGTCTGGACTTGCTGTTAGTGGATTTAAAATCAGGCATTGACACTATATTAAGACATTGGGCAAGTTGCCTCAGAGCCTCAGTTTCCTCATCTGTAAAATGAGAATAATAATACCTATGCTTCCTGCTTCTTGGGATTGTTTTGAGGGGAAAAAGCAGAAAACAAGCATTTATTATGTGCCTAATGTACCAGGAACTATGCTAAGGACTTTACAAATATCTCATTGGATCCTCACAACCACCATGGTTGGCAGGTGCTATTACTGTCTCCATTTTACCATTGGGTAAATAGACAGACAGAGGAGTTAAGTGATTGTCCTGGGTCACACAGGTGGTCAGTGTCTGAGCCCAGATTTCCACTCAGGTTTTCCCGAATCCAGGCCCAGTGCTCTATTCACTGTACCACCAAGCTGAGGAAAATACTGTAAATCTTGAAGTGGTATAGAAATGTGAGTCATATTGTCAAAAGAAGATATGACCAATGGCCTCAAGATAATTGATTTTCTCCAGGCTGTTTGGTAAACAACATCTGACCAAATTGAACCGCTGAATACAGATACAATAATTACTGTACACTTTGCTTCAGGTCATCCAGGAGTTGTGAAGTTCAATCCAGAGGCCAGCCCTTTCTTTATATTTGAGAATACTTCGAGATTAGTGATTACTGTTGGTTTTTGGATATTGCCTTTATTCCTCAGCGAATTCTCAAAGGACACTAATTCTTTATCAATTGATTTGTTGTAGTCTTGGTGCCCCTATTTGAAACTTTGTAGGACTTCCGGGGGCGGAGCCAAGATGGCAGCTGGGAAGCAGTGAGCTCCCTGCTGAGTCCCTCCAAAAACCTATAAAAAATGTCTCTGAACCAGTTCTAGAACTGCAGAACCGACAAAACAGCAGAGGGAAGCAGGGCTCCATCCCAGGATAGCCTGGATGGTCTCTGGGTGAGGTCTATCCCACTCGGAGCTGGGAGCTGGGAGCTGGGAGCGCAGTGGAGCAGAGCCTAGCATGAGCTGCTCAGACCAACCAGACCAGGAGCCGGGCAGAGCGTGCCCTAGCGCCCTGAATCAGTGAGCTGCTGCAGTTACTGCACTTCTCAACCCACAAACACCAAAGACAGCAGAGAAGGTTAGTGGGAAAAGCTGCGGGAGTGGAAGGAGTTCATGGTTTGGCCACCACCCCCGGGGCAGTGGAGGTGGGGCAGCTACAGCTGCTCTTGCTTCCAGCCCCAGGCCCACCTGGTGGGAGGAATTAAGTGGCACATCAGAGCAGGAGTGCACAGCCTGTTGAAGATCTAAGCAAAGTCCCGGTTGGCAGTTCTTGGGGAAGGAGGAGTGCTGGTGTGGCAGAGCTGGCACATCCCAAATGTGGAACATAGAACTCTTTAGTCTACAAGCACTCATACTCTGATGAAAAACTCAAGGGTCAAGTTAGTTGGTTGGGAATATGGCCAGGCAGTGAAAACGCGCCCAGATTCAGTCTCAGACTTTACATTCTTTCTTTGGTGACAAAGAAGACCAAAACATACAGACAGAAGAAGTTAACAAAGTGCAAGAGCCCACACCAAAAGCCTTCAAGAAAAACATGAACTGGTCTCAGGTCATGGAAGAGCTCAAAAAGGATTTGGAAAAGCAAGTTAGAGAAGTAGAGAAAAAATTGGGAAGAGAAATGAGGAGGATGCGAGAAAACCATGAAAAACAAGTCAATGACTTGCTAAAGGAGACCCCAAAAATACTGAAAAATACACTGAAGAAAACAACACCTTAAAAAATAGACTAACTCAAATGGCAAAAGAGCTCCAAAAAGCCAATGAGGAGAAGAATGCCTTGAAGGGCAGAATTAGCCAAATGGAAAAGGAGGTCCAATGGACCACTGAAGAAAATACTACCTTAAAAATGAGATTGGAGCAAGTGGAAGCTAGTGACTTTATGAGAAATCAAGATATTATAAAACAGAACCAAAGGAATGAAAAAAATGGAAGACAATGTAAAATATCTCATTGGAAAAACCACCGACCTGGAAAATAGATCCAGGAGAGATAATTTAAAAATTATTGGACTACCTGAAAGCCATGATCATAAAAAGAGCCTAGATATCATCTTTCAAGAAATTATGAAAGAGAACTGCCCTGATATTCTAGAGCCAGAGGGTAAAATAGAAATTGAAAGAATCCATCAATCGCCTCCTCAAATAGATCCCAAAAAGAAATCTCCTAAGAATATTGTTGCCAAATTCCAGAGCTCCCAGATCAAGGAGAAAATACTGCAAGCAGCCAGAAAGAAACAATTTGAGTATTGTGGAAACCCAATCAGAATAACCCAAGATCTAGCAGCTTCTACATTAAGAGATCGAAGGGCTTGGAATACGATATTCTGGAGGTCAATGGAGCTAGGATTAAAAC
This sequence comes from Trichosurus vulpecula, assembly GCF_011100635.1. NCBI lineage: Eukaryota > Metazoa > Chordata > Mammalia > Diprotodontia > Phalangeridae > Trichosurus > Trichosurus vulpecula. The sequence goes on from NC_050574.1 coordinate 160,084,479, forward strand.
CTAGAATCACCTACCCAGCAAAACTGAGTATCATGCTCCAAGGCAAAATATGGATTTTCAATAAAATAGAGGACTTTCGAGCTTTCTCAGTGAAAAGACCAGAGCTGAATAGAAAATTTGACTTTGAAACACAAGAATCAAGAGAAGCATGAAAAGGTAAACAAGAAAGAGAAATCATAAGGGACTTACTAAAGTTGAACTGTTTTGTTTACATTCCTACATAGAAAGATGATGTGTATGATTCATGAAACCTCAATATCATAGTAGCTGAAAGGAATATGCATATATATATGTTTATGTATGTGTATATATATATATATATATTAGCGAATGTGCATGTATGTATATATGTATGTGTGTGTGTATATATATACATATATATAAACATATATATATGTGTGTGTGTATATATATATATATATATATATATATGTATATATACATATAAAGAGAGAGAGAGAGAGAGCGGACACAGGGTGAGTTGAAGATGAAAGGAAGATACCTGAAAGAAATAAAATCAAATTAATGGATAAGAGAGGAATATATTGAGAGAGGGAGATAGGGAGAGATAGAATGGGGTGGATTATCTCGCATAAAGGTTGCAAGAGGAAGCAGTTCTGTGAGAGGAGGGGAGAGGGCAGGTGAGGGGGGAATGAATGAATCTTGCTCTCATCAAATTTGGCCTGAGGAGGGAATACCATACATACTCAATTGGGTATCTTACCCCACAGGAAAGAAGAGAGAAGAAGATAAAAAATAGGGGGGGGGATGATGGAGGTGGGGGCAGATGGGGGTGGAGGTAATCAAAAACAAACACTTTGGAAAGGGGACAGGGTCAAGTGAGAAAATTCAATAAAGGGGGATGGGTTTGGAAGGAGCAAAATATAGTTAGTCTTTCACAACATGAGTATTGTGGCAGGGTTATACATAATGATGCACATGTGGCCTATGTTGAATTGCTTGACTTCATAGGGAGGGTGGGTGGGAAGGGAAGAGGGGAGAGAATTTGGGACTCAAAGTTTTAAAAACAGATATTCAAAAACAAAAAAAATTGCATACAACTAGAAAATAAGATACACAGGCAATGGGGCACATAAATTTATCTTGCCCTACAAGAAAGGAAGGGAAAAGGGGATGGGAGGGGAGTGGGGTGACAGAAGGGAGGGCTGAATGGGGAATGGGGCAACCAGAATATATGTCATCTTGGAGTGGGGGGGAGGGTAGAAATGAGGAGAAAATTTGTAATTCAAACTCTTGTGAAAATCAATGCTGAAAGCTAAATATGTTAAATAAATAAATTTAAAAAAAAGAAAAAAAAGAAACTTTGCATTATTTTCTTATCTATGGCAGCATCTATCAGCTTAGGAGTTTGTACTTGCTTTAGTGTTTCCTTTGTTCTTCAGAAGACCTTTTGGAGTGTTCAATTTCATGCTGTTAATTATTAGCATAGTTAAGGTTTGGTGTGAACAGGCTATTGTAATAGATTGGGATTTTATCCATTGCCCCCAGTCTACTGTAAGAGTTTGGGAATTATAGACTTTCATAAATGATTCACACAAGTAAATAAATGGTGGAAACAGTAATCCTTTATTACAGGTGCACTTTAACCAACTCAAGGAATGCATAAAGGATAACTTAAGACATCTGGAATCTAGGAAAGGAGTGAACATACAAAGGACAGAAGGGTTTAGGAAAAAAAAAAAAGAACGTAGCCGGGTTTTAGATGCTGCAAGGGGAAAAACTAAAATAAAACTTCAGTTGTTTGAGTTGGGGAGATGCAAGAACCTTGGTGCATGTTCTTTTAAGGCACAGCAGGAGGAGAATAAAGGCTAGGTAAATGTTGTCCCTTTTGAAAGACTGCCTCCTGTTTGTTACTCCCAGGGTATACAAAGTTCTCATTACTTCTAAAAATATGTTGAATTCTTGGAGACTTCATCCTTTTTCACAACACAATTCAAGGACCCTCCGCTGGAATTTGGCACATCTAAACTAGAGAAATGGATTAACACCAGAAAAACTCCTCCTGTTGGAGTAGCCAGCCTATGGGGCAACACCAAGGTAGAAAAGAGGTCTGGATTTTATAGGGGAAAGGTAGGGCTTTCCTCTATATACACAGTTTAGTTTCCAAATACAATTTTCCCACAGTCAGGGAGCCACTGGAGACTGAGACACAAGGAACAAGGATTCCCACCATCCTCAGTCCTGACCAGGACCGTAGCAAAAGGAGGTTTCTAACATTTATAAATTCTGGGAATGGAAGATTCCCTGCCCCCCCCCCCAAAAAAAGGAAGTGCTAAGCAAGAGGAAGAAGAGTATATGTTTAGAGAAGTAATTGGTCACTAAAAAGGCTAGGCTCTACAGAATAGTTTTGTGGACATTACCCTTCTGGTAAGGCTGCTTTCCTGTTGCTTGTATTGGCAGAGAAAAAATGCCTTACTGCTACCTCTCTGTTGTAGGATTTCAAATATTTTATAACTCTGGTGTTCCTGTTTTCTCCTTTTCTATCTATTAAAAACAAGCTAAAAAACCCCAAACCTAACTAGGGTCAACCATAATCACTTATTAAAAATGTCTCAAATATCCATGTACCTTTATATTGTTGGGAAAGACATGGTGCTACACTGTTCCTTCATTATGTGGATTCCATTGTCCATTCTAATTCTCATTCTGAGGAGCTTCCTTCAAGAAAATCCACTGGGTGCATAGTACATATTGGTCTTAGCTCCTGCCAGTAGGTATTTTAAATCATTGACAGTGGTGTTCCAGGAGAACATATCACAATTTCAAGACCTTGGTTCAGTTTTCTTTTTTTTCTTCAGCTATCAGCCTTGTCACAAATTAAGGCATTGAGGGACTTTTGTTTGCTTTCGTTTTTGTTATTTTGTTTGTTTGTTTTTCTTTTGCATATGCAGATGCTTACAATATTCGGTTACTTGAGTATGGATTAGGCAATCGTTTTTGATGGTAGTGACTTTCCCCAAGCAGCAAAAGAACAGGGGAGTGGTAGCATTATGAGTCAAGAAATTCTAGAGAGAGCTCTTTGTACTTTTTTCAGCATTGCACTACTTGCTCCCACCCATGAGGGAATTTTTAATGTTGGCAAGATACTCCTCATCTAGAAATGCATTTGGTCATTCTAAGAACATCTGAAAATGCATATTTCATTTGCCAGCATTTTCAAATCACAGGCCTTTTTTATTTTCAGATTTTTTTTTTTCTCTTCTGCATAACTTACAATGTGGAAATGCTTCCATATGTTACAGTTGTTCTTGCCATATTCCTGAGAGAAGTCAGAGCATAACCTTGGGAAACAGAATCATAATGCATGATTTTGGCTGGGAGGGAATGATTTTATCATTCAGCAATTAACCATAGGAGGTCAAAAGAAGGAGGTGGTGATTGAGAATCCATGCTTTTTTCCACTTGAACACCACCCATTCTTTTTAGTTTGGGACCTCAGCATCACTCTCTTGAGCCTTACCAGCAATTATTTGCTCTCTCCTTTAGCCCTTTACAATACTAATCTTCTGGATTAACGGGAAATGAGAGATGATAAAAAGATTTGGATCTTTACACTCAAACCAATGTCATCTAGGCATAGTAGGTCACATGTATTGTTTCTAGGGGAGTAGAGTGTTCCTTTATAGGTTAAAAGATATGAATCCAACCTTGATCTATGCATACTTTATCTTGAATATTATATCATTTAAAAATTACAAATCAACATCTTGAGAACTTTTTAATTAAATAAGTAGAGTAAAATATTCCTCCCTAATAAATTTTACTCTCTTCTTTTTCCCCCAGCATGAAGAGAAGAGAAAGTCAGCATGTACTCTTAGTTTTTTTACATACTTGAAGGGATACAGTAAATCAAACTTTGGCTTCCCCCCTTCCTTCTCTTGGCTAATTCATTCGTCTTTAAGCTTTAAGAATCATTTTCTATTTTTCTGCTCAATTGTATTCAATGCACACTTCTCAGTTTCTGAATCACGTTTTTCTAGAGTTCCTGGAGCCAAGATCATGGCCTGAGAGCTGGAAGGGATTTGGTTATTCAGTCCAACTCTCCTATTTTGTAAATGAGGAACCTGAGACCCAAAGAAGTTAAATGACTTGTCTAAGGTCACACAGGCAGTATCCGAAGAGCTGAGATCTGAACTGATTTCTAATCTGACATTCTTTCTACTGTACCAAATCACTTTTCACATTTTCACATCTTTCTATCACATCAATCTTTTCCCTTTCCTTTTTAACAACACCTTTACATTGTTGATTTTTCTCTGTGATTAAACAATTTCTTCCTCTTTTTGTTTTTTTTTTTTTTGCAAATTTGTCCTAGTAGGCTTGCAGCATCTCATCAGTCATAGTGCTTTATGTACATTTTCTCACAAACCTATTGGATCACCGTAAGTGATCCTGGGATGTGTTTCCCATGTGTTATTGCCCATATTATATTCATGAGGAAACTGACACTTGATGAATTCACAAGTATTTATTAACCACCTACTATATATTAGGCACTGTGATAGACAGATGCTGGGGATATGAAAACAAACAAAAAAAAACTGACTCTGCCCTCAAGAAGCTTATATTCTATTGAGAAATAATAGTACATACACAGCAAAGCAAGTACAAAAAATACAAAGTAATTTCTGGGAGGGAGGGCATTCAAACCTGAGGGCACCATGTTAGGCTTCCTATAGAAGATGACACTGAGTTGAGCTTTGAAGTCAGCTAGGAATTCTGAGGGGAATAGTAGAGAGCAAATGATTGCATGCATGAGGACAACTTTTGCAAAGATTCAGAGATGTTAATGAAGAAAAGTAACTTTGCCAATTTGTATGGACATAGAGTTCATGAAAGTTCGTATATGCTGAGCCTGGAAAGTTAGCTGGACCCAGATTGTGAAAGGCTTGTGTTTTATTCTAGACCCAACAGGGAGCCACTAGAGCTTCTTGGACTGAAGGAGTTACATGACCAGACCTATCCTTTAGGAATAATTTTTGGAAGTTGTATAGTAGACGGACCAGAGAAAGCTGAGCCTCCACCTAATCAAGATAGCCTGAATCAGAGTGGTTATCATGTGTGGTAAGAAGGGGATAGATGCAAGAGATGGGAAGATAGAGTTGACAACCCTTGGCATTTGTTTGGTGAGGGAAAGCCAACAGATTAAGATGACTGTGAGGCCTCAAACCCGGTGGGCTTGATAAATTTCCATTGGTGACTTGCCAAAGTCAATACAATTAGTAAGCCCAAGAGCTGAGACTCAAACTTAGGTCTTCTTACACAAGACCCAAAGGTGCTCTCCATTTCATCATATGTCTTCTTGGCCTTCTCTAGCTAGAGAGAGTACACTTGTGCTGTTTTTGTAAGGCCCGCTCAGCACACTTTAGCTGTTAGAGTACAGGAATAGTATATGGCCTTTGGTTATGTCTTGAATACAGAATCATAGAAGTTTCAAATTGAAGGGGCTTTAATCATGGTATAATTGAATGTCCTCCTTCTACAAACAAGGAAAGCAAGCTCTAGGCAAAACGATTTGCTTGAGATCATGAAGTCTGAAAGTAGCTTGAGAGTATATAGATTAAGAGCTAGAAGAAACCTTTAGAGGTCAAATACAACCTCTCATTTTATGGATGAGGAAACTTTGGTCCAATGAGATTAAATCACTTGCCCAAGATCATGCCAATAACAAAGGACAGAATCAATGTGGTTTGAACCTAGGTCCTCTCAATAAATATTCATTGATAGTAAAGTACTTAATGGAATTAGAGCCCTAATCATATGTTATGTGTGAGTGTGGGTTGTGTTGTGTTTGTGTGTGTGTGTGTGTTTACACCTGTGGCAATAATAGTTGAGATATAGGAGGGGGTTGGTGGGGGCATAGTAAGTATAGCAACAGCAGAAGAAGGGATGATCTAGCCCTCAACTTCTTGGAGTTATGGGGGATTAAGGCCTGGAGAGAAGACTGCTACAGTGATGTAACCCTGGTGTTGGTGCCTGGGCATAGTGTGGGTCAACAGAGCAATAAGAGGTAGGGTTAAATGGCTGTCATTGCCTCAGGGAGGAAGTATCACCCTCCCCAGATGTTGGATTCCTGGGCCAAAGCCCTATTCACTCTGTGCTATATATGGTTCTGATTAAATCAGGTTTCCCCCAGTACATACATATGGTACTCCTTTGAAGTTGATTGAACATTATTTGAAATGAATTTAACTATTTCATGTTAACTAGAGTGCAGCATATCAAAATATAGCTTCAATCCAAGGAATGTGCCTCAACTATTAAATTTGATTTGTTTCCATCCTTTCACTGAAGCACAGAGCTGTAAGAAAATGTAGTTATCTAGTCCCATGGATATTTGAAATGTAATTAGCTCTATGGAATTAACAAGAAGAATAGCTAGCATTTATGTAGTGCCTGCTATGTGTCATTGGCACTGTGTTGAGCACTTTACAAATATTATCTCATTTGACCCTTACAACAACAATGGTAGGTAGGTGCTATTATCACCCCCATTTTGTAGTTTAGATAATTGAAAAAGAGGTAAAGTGGTAAAGTCAGGGTCACATAGCTAGTAATGTGACTGAGGTTGGATTTTGAATTCAAGTCTTCCTGATTGCAAGACCAGGGCTCAATTGACCTAGCTACTGCTACTTCCCAGACAGCTTCCATATTGATACTCCCATCTCTTGTCTGACTTCCAGCCTTCTGTGGGAATGGGAAGTAGAGAGGTAGGAGCCTTACCGTAGTATTTTGCACATCTCCTGCCAAATCCACATATTCTTGTGGGAAGAGGAGAATTACCATTCCATCATATTATCCTCACACTGTTATAGTGTAGGAAGAGGGCACCATTCCTTCAAGTTTCCATCCTGGTCTGCTGCCTTGGGGAAGGAGAGTTTCACCACTCCTTCTGCTCTAGGTACTTGTCCCTCACCCAAACTGCCCAAGTTTCAATCCTTAGGTCATAATATTATTACTTGAAAAATCTTTCCGAATATCTGGTCATACCTTTCACATTTTAGTGATTCTGAACACCTGTAGGTTACCATCCAAACCCCATGCCCTATCTCCCACTACCTGATTCTTTCCCATGCCCCTTTCAAGCCATCACCCCATACATTAACTATACTCACCTGCTTTCCCCTTCTTGACCCCTTGGTTAACCTATTCAACTCTACACTGTTATCTTCCCTAGAATTACTCACCTCTTTGTAATATTGCCAATCATGACCTGCCTGCCAGCCCTCTGTCTTGGATTACTCTCACATTCATTGCCTTCACTTCCACTCATGTGTAGCTAAATGAAAATGGAGAAAATCACACAACCATTCTGACAAGGTCTACTACAAATGTATGTTATATAACTTCAACCATGCCCTCACTACTTCTAAGCAATACTTCTAAAATCCCCTAACTCCCCATCCCACTCATCATGGTGGTTCTTCCAAATGTTTTCATCCCTCCTCAAATCTCTTGTGGCTCCTCGTATTCCCACCCTCTCAGCTGAGAGCCTTGTTTCATATTTTATTGAAAAACTTCAGTACATTTGCAGTGAGCTTGCTCTTCTCCCTTCCTTCTTACCTCATGTAACTCAGGTGCCTTCTGCACCATTTTGTCCTTTATTCCTGTCTCAAATGAAGAAGTAGCCCGTCTCCTTGCTAAGGCGAACTACTCTACCTGCACAAGCCATACCATTCCATTTTGTCTCCAACAGATTATTGTTTTTATCATCCATATTTTTCACTAATCTTTATTTTTTACCTCATTTTTGGATTATTCCTCACTATCTACAAACATGCCCATGCCTCAACCATCCTTGAAAAACTCTCACTTAATATCTTCATCCCTGCTAACTATCATCCCATAGCTCATCTACCTTTCATAGCTAAACTCTTTGTGGAGACAAACTACAATAGGTACTTCCAATTCCTCTATTCTTGCTTTCTTACCTCTACAGTGTGGCTTCTAACCTCACCATTCAACCAAAACTTCTCTCTCCCAAGTTACCAGTCACTTCTTAATTGCCAAATCCAATGACCTTTTCTCAATACTCTCTCTTCTTGACCTCTCCACAGCTTTTGCAATTGTTAATTGTGCTTTTCTCTTTGGTACTCTTCTTTCTAGGTTTTTCAGGAGCTACTTTCTTCTGGTTCTCCTCTTATCTGACCTTTCTTGGTCTCCTTTGCTGAACATTTCATTAAGGTCATGCTGACTAATATTGGAGATTCTACAAGGCTTTGTCCTGGGCTCTCTTCCCCCTCTATAAAATTTCACTAGTGATGTTCAATTATGCTTATAATTTCAAATCAATGGGTTTTTTTTTTTCAACTGAACCTCTCTGCTGACTTAAGTCTCATGTATCCAATGGCTTATTAGACATCTTGAACTGGAAGCCCTGTGGATATCTTAAACTCAGCATTTCCTAAATTGAATTCATTATCTTTTCCTCTAAACCCTACTCCTTTCTAAACTTTCCTATTACTCTTGAGGACAGCACCATCTTTCTAGTCTCCCAGGCTTGAAACATAGTTGTCATTCTCTACTCAGTACTATCTCATTCTATCCATATCCAATCTGTTGCCAAACTCCATCAATTTCATTTTTGCACCATCTCTGGAATATTTTCTGTTCTCTCCTCTGATACTGCCACCACCCTGGTGCAGACCCTCGAGTTGTCATGCTTGAATAACTGTGATTTAATTCAATTTCCAGTTCATCTGCTTGACCAAAAGTCTCTCCCTACTTCATTTAATCCTCCATTCAACTGCCACAGTGATTTTCCTATAGCATGTCAACATGGCTCCCTAACCCATATATGATACCTCTGGTTGACATTTAAAACTATTCACAGATTAGCTCCCTTTCCCTATCTTTCTAGTCTTAATACATATTGTTTATTACCAGCCCCCCCCCACACACCTACCATAATCTTCAGTCCAGTGACATTGGCCTCCTTGCTTTTCTTTAAACAAGATATTTTCCCCTCAGACTCTGGTCATTTTCTGAGCTGTCCTCCAAGCCTAGAATACTCTCACTCCTCCTATCTGCCTCTTTTTTTTCTCTGGGTTTCTTCAAGTCCCTACTAAAATATTACCTTCTACAGGAAGACTTTCCTAATTTTTCTTCATTCTAGTTGTGTGTCTCCTGTGTAGCATATGCAGCAACCACATCCCAGGAAAATCATCTCCTGACACAGGTTAAACCAAGTTGAGGGTAACTGACAGGTCTCAAAACTAGTGGTGCATTAAGAGGATGTCTATGACAAGCATGTAGAAACTTCCCTCAACAGAATGGGGGCCATTGTTCCAATGGCCATGAAGACAGCTGAATCAGACACTATGGAACATTTAGAGTTTCGTCAGACATCAAGGATGCTGAGGTCATCCACAGCATCCTGGGCCATCAGCAGTCCTCCTGACTTTTGTCTTGTCACTAGAATTTATGACTGGAAGAGAGAGTGATGCTGACCACTTTGCACAACTCTGCCTCAACTAAATCCAACTCATACGTGAGTCAAGATATCACTCTGTGATGTCATTAGTCCTCTTCAAAAACAAGGGATAAACAACAATAATTATCTCATCTGTTGATTATCTCTCATTTATCCTATATATAGTGTGTTTATATAGGGTTTTCATGATGTCTCCCTATTAGATTATGAGTTCCTAGAGGGCAAGGAATTTACCTTCATTTTTGTCCCTAGAACTTAGTTCAATCTCTTAAACATAGTAGGCACTTAACAAATGTGTATTGAATGAATGGAGGCTCCAGGGTTTGGCAGTTAATCACACGTCATCTTGGGATATAATTTCAAGTATGGTCATATATGTTAATTTGTTTATTTAATTGTCAGCAATCTGATCAAATCCTACCTCTTTGATTATTAACTCTGCATGATGCCTTTAAAAATCTATATTCTAAAATTTCAAATCTTCTCCGAATTTCAGTCCCATATTTCTAACTGTGCTAACTATCTTCTCCTGGAATGTCTTACTGGTACTTCAAAACAGATTTCTAAAACTGAAATCACCACTCCCTTCCCCCACCCCCACCCCAACAAATTCTCCTCTTATTTTCCCCATTTCTATTCTTGCCACCATTCCCCTTGTCATCCCAACTCAAAACCTGAGAATTATCTTTTAATTTGCTATCAGTGTTAAGCTTCACACGTAGTGATTTTCCAAGTTTGGTGGATTTAAGTGCTATAACAAAGTTCTCATCTATACCTCCCTTGCCATTCTCATTTTCACAAGCATATTTATTTAACTCTTCTTCTGTAAATATTATTATTTTATTAGCATATTATTGGCTAGAGATTTTAAAAACAACAATATGATAAGGAGAAAAACATCATCTTCATCATCATCATCACCATCACCATCAACAACAACATCTCTACCTTATAGAATAGTGGGAAGATACATGTCCATACATAAGTAGTATTCAAAGTTGAATAGGATAAGGAGTGATCAAATAAGGATTAATTTAAAGTCCTTTGCAATCCTTGAAGAATGAAAAATCTCATCTAATCTAATCTTGTTATGATGGTTGTTTTTGTTAGGATAGAGACAAAATCCAGAGAAAGGTCTGAAGCACAATTTAAAGAAGAGGTGGACTTTTATTGGGAAGAATTTTTCCTATGTTCTCATTATATGTCATATTAGGGATTTTGTATCTTATCCTCATCTCCTCTATAAGTTTTAAGGTTCTTGAGGGAAATTTCTATCTCTTGTCCTATCTTTGTACCTATGAGGCTTAAAAACTATTAGGTACATAATACATGTTTGTCGTATTTGGTTTGTTGTTTTTTTTTTCTTGCATAAAGTGGGCACTTAATACATGATTGTTGAGTTAACAATAAACGAATGAATAAATGTGTATGCTTTGTCTAATTGAGAGTCAAGACCTTGTTTGTTCCTTTGTGTATACATCATATTGTTCAGCACGATGCTGAGAGAGCCAGATTATTCAAGAAAAGAGGGCCATCTCCACTTGTCCTGGCTCTGGAAGAGAAATTGAGGCTGGTGACTTGAACAGCACTCCCTCACTTAAATCCATGGCATCACCTTCTTGATGCCATAGTCCTCTTCAAGAACAAAGGACATATAATAACAACAACAACATTCAAGAAATATTGGCAAACGAATGATTAGCTCCCCTAAAGGTAAGTCTGTGCTTCATAGACCTCACTTGTGATCATCCTTTCCCCTGTTTCATTGAAGAGAGGATTCTTCTATGTCAAAATGATCTAGCCTGGTTTCATAGGACCTTCCTGTTTTCTAAGACATAAGACTGAGAGTCATTAGGTTTGTCCTTTGGGTGTAGTTCAGGGCATTGTCTGAGAATTCTTCTCTTTCATTCATTTCAATGCAGCTAACCCCAAGTTTCGGACTCTAGAGAGGTTGAAAAAGAATTGTTTATATGAGTTTTTGCTTATGAGACAGATGACTATGGGTACTTATTTTTCCTTTTTAAAGGGCTCAGCTAGAGGGAACAATGCCATTATTGTTAACATTTTTATGTAGGTTGTTATTCCTTTGGCTTTCTGGAAAGTTTATAGTTTCTGCCAGACATAGAATTTCACACATATTCAAGTGAGTCAGTAAAGAAGTATTAAAATTATTTAGTACATTAGCATATAGTGACACCCCCAGAGGCAGAATTTGGATACAATTCTATTGATTTTTTTTTCTAATCTATCCCAAATTGCCATCACTCATTTCTCACGCATGTTTCTTCATGTGTCTTGTTCATATTTTGAGTTCCAGTTTGAAAGAAACTCTGCCCAAATCCAAGAGTATGCTTAATGAATTTTCTGCAAGACAAGTGTGTTTTGCTTCAGGGATAAATATAGTAGCTTCCCACTAGATTCCCATCAGTCTTATCATGCTTTAGATAGATAACTTTGAGTGATAGACTGAGAAACTGCCTTTTTGCTGGCAGAAGGAGCTGGAGAACTTGGTATCTTCTTGTACTAACAACTCTGTATTGCCTGACTCATGGATTATCAATAATAATGACATTTGCATAGTAGTTTCCTCACAACATTCTATGAAATAGGCAATATGAATGTTATTATTTCCACTCTGTAGTTGAGACTTAAAGGTGCAATGAGTTACGCATGCTCCTTTAGAAAAAGTGGGAAGTGTGATTGCAACCAAAATCTTCTGCATCACGACCAGCATTGTACTCTTGCCTCATTACTCTCTTAAATTAAATGCAGAAAATGGATTTTTTTAGTATTAACTTTACCAAGGAGATACAGCATATCAGAAGAGATAGAGGGCTGACTTTAGAGTCAAGAAGACGTAGGTTCAAGTCCTATTGTTAACATATCACCTTGGGCAAGTCACTTGATCTTCTTGGGATTCAAATTGTTCATCAGTAAAATCAAGGGGTTGGATAGGATAGCCCCTGATCTTCCTTCCAGATCTTTATCTCTTTTCCTGCGACCCTATAAATTACAGGTAAAATGGTGGTATGTAATGGTGGAATTTTTTTTTAATACTTGATCACTACCTTCCCTCTCTATCTCCTGACCCCTTCACACCAGAAACGAAATATTTGTGACATTGTGCTTTGTTTGGTTTTCATTGTCCATTTTCATATTCAGCAAATCATCCAAATGACCATCATTTAGTTGAATTGGATTTGTTGCATTGGCCCAACTTTTTTAATGGCATAAGAAATATAAAATATTTTCTATTTGCTTCACCCGTAAGATAATACAGACAGGAAATCCAATATCTTTTCTGCAATTTGGACAGTATGAGTGATCAGTTGGCCTTTAAATCCTCTGAGACAACTTGGATTTCCAGTTTGTAACATATGTCATTGAAAAAGTAATTTGCCCTAGCTTTGCAATAATCTTTGGGATTTGAACTCTGACCTTAATGTCACAAGATATTAATGATCTCTGGCCTGGCAATATTAAAGATTATTTTAGCATTACAAGAATTTTTTTTTGCCAGGATAGACCATCCACAGGCCTCATTAAACTTGCAAATGGAATTTATTTATTCTAAGTCCACTCATGCCTTAAATGAGTAGCTTTATAGGTATTGACTACAACTTATTCTCCCCGACATGTGGGGATGTGACTGCATAATTCCCAGTACCTTACCAAGTGATATATATTCACCATGTGAAGATGCAGTGATTAAGAAAAAAAAGCATTTTGTCTGCAATGAATATTGGAGAATCACCTTATAATGATATTCTCAAAACAGTCTACCAAAGGAAGATACTTTTAAATGAACCATTTCCTAGAAACATGAGACAAAGAACGTCAATGCCAGTGGGGTTTCTTAGCTTCAGTGATACTTTCTCTAAATTGCGAGCTTTCTGGGTTTGGGGGAGTGGCAAAATGAGAACACAGGATGGAAGAAAGACTAGCCTACAGCATTCATGAGAGAATTTTTTAGTTGAAAGGGACTTTAGAGAGTTCAAATAAAATAATCTGATTTCTACTTTGTAGCCTGAAAAAAAAATCCATATACAAAACCTCCCTCTAAAATCTTAATGCACAAAATCACTGTTAATTTATTGCATTAGGATTAAAAACACGTGGTCTGAATATATGCCCTAACACCAAGCATTCCTTAAAGTTACTCACTCAAAAATGGTAGAGAAAAGGCATTTGTATGCAAAACCAAACAGCTCCAAAGGCAATGGTCATAGGGAGTGTATACTCTAAAGGTCACTGCTTGAAAAAGGATAAATGTTTTATCCCAAAGCATGCCTTTTTTTGTATTTCCTGAAAAGTGTTCAAATGTAATATCTCTCAAGGATTGATAATACATCAAATATCATCTTTTGCTGGGCAAAGTTCATTCTATTGAGGTATTCAGTGTTTAATGATTTTCCTTTGGAAATTTATTTTGCAATGGGAAACCAAAACTGTGATTTGAAACATGATCTTGTGGTGATTTAAATTCCCTTTGATCCTCCCACATCACACATAATATATACACACACATGTGCACACACATACATACATACATACACACCTTTTGTTCATTCTGTAAAACACAAAACACTTTACATAGAAATAAGTTAATTTAGTCCACCTAATTAGGTATTCTATATTGAAGCTATGCATCAGTGATTGGAGTTATATCAATGGACCATTTCATTTATTGAGACTGACAGTCCAAGTTCTTAACTACAATGATAAATGACTTCCCTTCAGCTGAATGATATTTCACCTTGGCAATTCTCTTTTCTCGTAAATGCTACACCAACTCTAATGAGCAGGCTTTTTTTGTTTGTTACACATCAACACTTTCAACCAGCACTACTATTAGTATTGAGCATTGACCTTTGAGTGAGAAGATCTGAGTTTGAATCCTACTTCTGTCACTGACTAATTGTAAGACCTTGGATGAATCACTTGAAACAGTGGAAACTAGGGGCAGTTAGGTTGCTAAGTGGATAGAGAACTGGGCCTGGAGTCAGGAAGACCTGAGTTCAAACCCAGCCTTAGATACTAGCTGTGTGATCCTGGACAAGTCACTTAACCCTATTTCACTCAATTTCTTCATCTGTAAGATGAGCTTGAGAAGGAAATGGCAAACCACTCTGGCACCTTTGCCAAGAAAACACTAAATGGGGTCACAAAGAGTCAGACGCAACTGAAATGACTGAATAACAACAAAGGACAAGTCACTTGAAACTCCCTATGCCTGTTTCCTTGTCTAGAAAATGAGTGGTTTAGATTAAGTTATTTTTTAGCTTTACTACTCTGTGATTTGACATTTTATGCAATAAAACAATTATTTGTAAGCTGTTATTACTACTTGGGATGATTTAATCTTTTAAAAGTACAACTTTGGGGGTCAGTTGGTAGAATAATATGGGTACTTCTTCAGCCAAGCTTATCCTTTTGTATATGTCCTACACAATGGAAAAAGACCTTGCTGGCAGGCTCTGTAGAGCTGAATTGGGCAAGGCTTTGCTATTCTTACAGTTCTGGAATTTGAGTTAAAAATATCAGAGAGGGATTTCTGGTAGATCTGAAGGAAATAAAGAGTGACCTGTCTTCAAATTCAAAACTAATTCAGATTGCTTTTGAAAGAAGAAGAGAAACATTCTGTCCCAGAGACAGTCCTAGATTTTTTATTTATTTATAAAGTACTTTGCTGCCACAGCGCTTGGGGGCGCAGTATATAATCAATAAAGTATTATTAATAAATGGTGTGGTTTTGGAAGATAGTTTTGTTGCAGTTTAAGTTAAATAGTGGCATATGGTGATTAAGTTGTTGAGAGTGAAGAGCATGAGGAAAAAGCAAATAATTATTGATAATATTGTTGAAATGGCATTGGAAGTGGGTGACTCAGTGAAGTGATTCTATATTTGTGAGCCTGCTATGTTTTCCTTGATAACTCACTGGGCTGGAACAACAGGACAAAGAATGTTCATCATTAGGGATGTCTGGGTAAGCTATAAGAAATCTCTTTGGGGGCCAGTTTGGGGGAACAGAGAGAAGAAGAGGGAAAAGGAAACAGTCTAAATCTTGACTATTTTAGATGTAAAGGAGCTGAAATTTCATCTATTCACTAAGGTGTGAACAATTGAAATGACTGGTAGTATGTAACCAAATTGAGGATAAGGATTGTGTCATGTCTAAACTTTATATATCCTCCAGCATCTGGGAGAGTGATTCGTACACAATAGGCACTTGATAAATGCATTGTTGCATTGAATAATGCGCTCTAGATCAGCCAGCTAATTAGTGACATGACTGGGACTTGAAGCCAAGCCTTTGACTCTCCACCTGGGAAGAAAAGGAAAGAAAATAAAAAAGGAGTGTAGAGGATGTTTTTGCCCCCCTCCCCAAAATTGCTCAAAATTTCAGGTATGCAGTTCTCTCTGAGTAGAATGAAAATGAGTAGAAGTCAAAGAGTACTGTTTCAAAATAGGTAAACTCATATGAATTTTAAGCTGAATGTTTTGCAGATATTCAAAGATTCATTAGCATAATATAATTATTTTAATCTTCTTCTGGCAGAAATTGTTTCCTTTTTTGTCTTTGTACCCATAGTGGCTTGAACATAGTAGGTACTTAATGAATATTGTGTGACTGATTGATAACTGCACTCATAATCACAATGATTGTGCCAATCACTTTTTTGTAAGTGGTAAAATTCCTTCTTAGACAAGTCTGATCGACTGTCAGATGATAGCATAACAATGCAATAGGTGAGTTCCTACTATCTGCAGTATGCTGTACTAGATCCTGGAGTAGATTTTTTAAAAAAGAAAGTTTAAATAATACTTGGTCCCTGGGCCCAAAAGCACTACAGTATATGTGAAGGTTGTAACAGCCACCCACAATTATAACTCATAATGCTATATTATATATGCATTAAACAGAAAGACCAAACTTACAAAAGCCCAAACCACATTAAAGTGCAATTGGGAAATGTTTGACAAAATAAATTAAAAGTATAACATAGATAATGTTAATTTATGGTTTTCTAAGTCAATATGCAGTCCACAGGGATCCCTTTCTATTTGAGTTTCATATCACTGAATCAGAGAATTAAGAAAACAAAATAGCTACTTTTCCTTTCTTCCCCCTTCCCACCCCCCAAAAAGAGACACTGTTTTGATGGACTTGGAAATGAAGTTATATAACTTCTGGACACTTAATTTAGCTGCTTTTTAATAAAGTAAGAGATCTCTGCCACTCTTCAGACTTCAAAGAGAATATAAGCAGATACAAAACGGAAAAATGGTTAACTTTTGTAGGAAACATGCTTTTGTTTAAGAGATAGGGATTTTCTGATAAATCACTATTTGCTAAAGCAATATCTGAATACTGTCTCATTGATTTCATTCAATATTTTCTGTATTGACTGGGCCTGTGGACATAAACATAAACATGGCAAGCTTCTTCCATATACTTAGAGAGAGGGAAACATCTTAAGGAAGGCTACATCATTCTTCTAACCATCTGTTCAAGTTCTAAAGAATTGTATGTTGATGGCATTTGAGAAATTAGGCTACTTTGAAGTAATTTATGACTGGTGACACCAACTAAACATTGCGGGAAAGAAAATAGAATTATATATGAAAGACATTGAGCTAATTCCTAAACATATGTGTTTTTATGGAACCTGGGTCCATGTTAAAATTACATTCAACCTCAAAGGCAGAAAAATACTTTAAAATGATTCCTATCATTTGCCTTGGTGACAAAAGAAAGCAACAAGAGACTGATTATATGTAGGCTTCAAACTACTGATTTATTATAATTTCGGTGTCCTTCAGTATATGAATTTATTTAAACTAAAAATACAGTTTCGTTATAAGTGAAATGGTAATCTCCAGCAGGTAAGGATCATTGTCCTTGACCCTGTATTGTGAGAATGCAAGCACTAGAGTCTTTTATAGCATATTTATATTAAAAGGACCTGAACAGACAGTTATGTAGAGGGCTCACACATAAGTCCAGACTCCTTAGAGTTTAGGAAAAAATAATGTATCACTGTCAAATTGATAAGATTGTTAATTATCAATATCATAATACACAATTCAATACCTGAAACACCTGCTATCAGCTCCTGTAATTGTTCTTATGGTAGCAAGAGATTGGGGAAAACCAGACTGCGGTTATTTTATGGTTACCTAAAATACACCTCTTTGTGCTCCCTGAAGTTCCAGTATTACATCTGAGTCTTGTTGAATATCAGATTAGTCAAATATATATATATATATATATATATATATATGTACATACATATATGCATATCCATACATAATTATGCACATATGTGTATGCCTATATGTATATATGCATGTGTGTACACACATTTTCAGAGAGAGAGAGAGAGAAGAAAGAGAAAGAGAGAGAGAGAAAGAGAGAGAGAGGGAGAGAGAGATAGAGAGAGGGAGAGGAAGAGAGAGAGAGAGAGGGAGAGAGAGAGAGAGAGAGAGAGAGAGAGAGAGAGAGAGAGAGATAAGTAAAATAGCATTTACTTAGAGTAAGGAGCCTTAGAGGTCATCTAGTGTTATGTTTCATTTGTTTCTACATCACTGACAGCAAGTGATTTGTTCTTCACCAAAACACTTCCAGTCACAGGGATATTATTATTTCATAAGGTGGTGTATTTCGTTTTTGGGAAGCACTAATTATCAGAAAGTTATTCCTAACACAAGATAATAAAATAATTTCCCTGTCTATTCCTCATCAGTAAAAATGAGAGGGTTGCTCCTAATGACCTCTCAGGCTCCTGGGAACTCTAGATGTTGAAAGGCCATATATGATACACCCAGTGGTCCAGACTTTGCCTTTTAGAGTTACACAGAATAAGTTAAATTGCTAATATGGTCTAATCCCTCTATCTCCGAATATCTGAAAAGAACTAATAAATTCTAAATAAATAAAGAGATCAATAGATAAATAAAAAAAACTAACATTTCTTTTGTGCAGGGGAAATATACATATTTCCTCAATAGTTCCTCAAATGACAGAGTATTGAGCTCCCTCACTTCCCTGTTTGAGCTTCTCTGGACATGGCCAAGTGTGTTAAATTTCTTCTAAAAGAATGGAATGGAATCATTCAATTATTTTACCAGAATGTAATCTCAAATTTCAGGGTTGGTAAGGAAGGAAAGATGAAAAGGAGGTAGGAAAGGAAGGAAGGGAGAGGAGTAAGGGAGAGAGTGAGGGAGGGAGACAGATAAGGGAAGAAGAAAAAGAAGGGGGAAAGGAAAGGAGAAATGAAGCAAGGAAAGGATAAAAGAAAGGAAGCATTTATTGCATATCTCCTATGTGTCAGGAACTGTGCTAAACCATTTACAAATATTTCATATGAGTACAGAGGGACTATCAGCAACCTTGCTCCATCTTCCTTCAAATCTCAACTAAAATCCCTCCTTTCCAAAGAAGCTTTTATCAGTCCTCCTTAATCTGAGGCCATCCCTCTGAGATTAGCCTCAATTTGTTGTTTGTGTTGTTGTTGTTGTTCTTCTTCTTCTCTGTCTCTCTTTCTGTCTCTGTGTCTTCATATATATAATATATATATATATGCATATATGATCACACACATAAAGACATACCTTATCTGTCTATAGTTGTTTCCATGTTGACTACCTCATCAAACTGTAAGCTCTTTAAGAGCTGGGACTGGATTTTTTTGTCTTTCTTTTTATCTACAATGCTTAGCACAACGCCTGGCACATAGTAGGTGTTTATTAAATGCTAGGTGACTGATGGAATGCTCAGGGAATCCAATTTCTTCTAGTGCAACTTAAAATTGAATTAATGTTGTTTCAGGCTGCTCTGTCACAATGTAAAAACTTATTGAGCATTTAGTGCAATGCAATACCTTGTCTTTTTTTCATATGAATACTGCCGACATCTACCTCTATCAGCTTCTACTTGGGTGCAGTTGATTTTTTTAGAGCCTAAGTATATAACTTTACATTTATAGTTTTGAAATTTTTATCTGCTTTATCTAGCCTATTGTTTCAACCTGTCAAGATCTTAATTTTCTCTTTCCATGTATTAGTTCTCCCTCCTAGCTTTGTGTCAGCCACAAATTTGATAAACTGGCCATCTGTGTCTTTATCCAAGAAATGTATTGTTTTGATAGAGAATGTTGTCAAAACACAAGGTTTGATTAACAAAAAAAACGCACTAGTTAATGCTCTGAATGAGAATATTTTTCAATCAGCCTTTCTTTGGAGGTGGGGGTTGGGGGATAGGTAAGGGCAAAGAGACAGCAATGATTGTCTAGTCCTGTAATTTTCCTAGCAGTTTCATGAATCTCTTCTAATCTTACATCAGACAAGACCCTCCTTACTTTCATTACTCAGTAGCATCCTGCCAAGCAAAAGGAGTATTTTTCAAAGTCCTATTGATTAAAAATGAAAGATTTAATCTAAAAAGACCATGTAATATTGGATAAATCAATGGAAGAGTAATCATGCTGTCCCTTTCTCCCCTGGATAATTATATAACGCTCTGGGAAAACTTGAGTGCTAAACATGGTTACTAGATAATGTTCTTAGCTTGAAGAATGGAAGGCATATGTTTCTATTGTGAATAGGGAAACCTCAACCCAGTAAACTCAAAGAGAGGTAAACTTTTCCATGTTACTTCTGTTCTGCGGCACCATCATGTTCACACATCTACATGTGAGTCCTTCAAAACAGATGAAGTGATTTAATAGTATAAGTTACTATATAATCATAGGCAAGCCTGAGATCTTGTTGTTCATCACATCGCATTGGATCTAGGAGTATAGACAGGTTTTCAGAATTTATTGTGCAAAAAGTATTCCACTTTATGTCTCTTCGTCATTGCCAGTACAGCCCACACTCTATAATAATAATAGCTAACATTTATATAGTGTTTTACACACATGATCTCATTTGATCCTTACAGCTCTTCTGAGAGATAATTACTATTATTATCCCTATTTTGTATATATGAAAACAGCCTGCGAGGTTGTTAAGTGACTTGTTCAGAGTCACACATTTAGTATCTACCTAAGACGGAATTCTGAATTGAGGCCTTTTTGTTGCCAAATCTAACATGCTATCCACTATACCAAGCTGCCTCTACTGCACCAAGCTGTCCTGAGGGTAGGAGCTCCAGACACTCCCAGAATTTGGGGCTCAACAAACTGCTGCTTCAACAGATTTCAGTATGAACCCTTTCTCTCAAGGATGTATATATGCTCTTGGGTTTCTTGTCTGTGTTTAATTCTCTCTGGATCTGCCCTTAGAACTGAGCACAACTCCCTTTTGTAGAACCATTTCAAAGAGTACATCATAGATTGACAACTGACCAAAGCAAATTATTCCAGATGTTAAAACTTAATCACTTCTTGGTGACATTTGTATTTATTCAGGAGGCACCTAGAGACCTTCACATGTATCAAGTCATAAGCAATGATCTCATTTCCATAATACCATGTAGTGGATCAGAATCTCCTCTTAAAATAGCAATTTTAATTTTCAGGTAAATTGAAGGTTCACTTGTAATGCAGTAGAAATGATATTAGATTAAAAATTGGAAAATTTGGGATCTAGACCTGAATTTTGCTACTTAACTAGCCGTGTGTCCCTTGGGTAAATTACTTTACACCCCTGGGTTTCAGCTTGCCTCATCTATGAAATGCAAGGAGTAATAGCCACCTTTATTTTTTCAAAATAAGGCTGCTGAGAGGATCAAAGGAGACATGTAAATGTGGGTGTGAAAGGGCTTTGGAAGCCTTAAAACATGATACAAAAATAAGAAATTGTGCAAGGCTGACCAGAAACCTTTTTTAACTCAAATTGTGGAATAAAATTCATTCAAAAGTTTCTTACTCTAGATTCCATGTGCGGAATTTTGAAGGCAGTCCAGAGTGCTGTGGAAATAGAGTTGGCTTTTGGGTCAGAAGATGGATTTGAATCCTGCTTCTGGTTTTAATTACCTGTATGATCTTAGGCAAGTTGCAAACTCCCTGTACCTCAGGTTTTTCATCTGCAAAATGAAGAAGCCAGATTATGGTTTTTGAGTTCACTTCCAGAATTCATTAGGATCTATAATCATAAGAAAATGGCTGTGGATTTTAGTATGTCTCCCAGTCATCGTTTTTAAATTGGTTCTCGTTATATAGTGATTTAGAAGTATGTAGAAAGTACAAACGAATTGCCCAAATTTATAGAGAACCCATGGTGTACCAGAGGAATACACACACCACAATACACATACATGTACACACATGCATATGTCTATATACACATATGTATGTGTAGATACATATCGTGCGTGTGAGAGAGAGAGAGAGAGAGAGAGAAAGAGAGAGAGAGAGAGATGTTTCTGATCTTGCTAAAGCATTGTCACATTTTGCTTGCAAAAAATTCCTCTGAAATAGGCCAGGCATGTCCTGTTATCTTTATTTTGCAGATGAACAAACTGGGGCTAGTAAGTTTAAATAGCAATGTTGCCTTTTCCACAACACCAGGCTGCCTCTGAAATATAAGTAGAGCATGTCTTAAAAGTCTTTCTGAATGCACCCAGGGAGAGGCTGTCTTCTCCTTTTTTTATATGTAGCTGTGACTTGCAAGATCTTATGCTGATTTCCTCCCTGTCCAGGACAAAAATAATCTCAGGGTCTTTCTCAAAAGGGCCTGTTGTGTTTCTGATTCATACCTGTGTTTATATGTTCCTCCAGTCATAAGTGCAAGATCTGACACATAGTAGGCAGTTAATAAGGATTTTAAATTGTACTGAAATGATTTGGGCCTTGAACACCCAGGTCCCTGGTATCTGGATGTTTTTTCACATTCTAACTACAATAAGTCAACACATTTAAAATTGTATTTTCAACATCTTTAAAGTGCTTTTCCTGTTCACTCAATGTTGAATCCCTACCCTTCCTCACTTATTCATCATTGTTCTGTAGCAGCTGCTTGAATAGCCTGTGGTCCTGTACACATCTGCCTCACATGGATTAATTGAGATCAGCATCACTTCAATGCACCTGGTGTACAGAGTAGTTTGAAAGCAGTTGGTGATCTGGTGTATGTCTCTGAAACTTGGAGTTAGTGCCACTGTCACACCTGGCTCCTTGAACATTTCCATCAGTGTCACCTGCAGAATAATACGTGGTAAAACCAGATTACCATTAACAAGTTTCTGGGACCTGGTGCATCTGTCTAAGCTAAAGGTTCAGCCCACACAGAAAAAAATGCAGATAAGATCACTTTCAAGTATCTATTACAGCATTATGGAACTCTGGTTATTCATCAATCATCCTGGCTCACTATATGGATAATTTAAATTGACTAGGTCTCTCCTTTCCCTACCCCCTAACCCCATCACATTCTCATATTTTGAGGCAATAGATTACTTTGGTTCTTCTCTAGTTTTCCCTAGATTTTTTCCAAATCGACTCTTTCTATTGATTCAGTTATCAAAGTAATTGCTTAGCTCCCTGCTTCCCTCAAACTGGATAAACACAACTACTGAGCTGTGAGTATATATCTGATGAAAGGATTGCAAGAGAGATTTAAGACTTTCCAAGATATGGAGGTCCATATTCAACATAGCCCCAAGTCACTGTTTTCTAACTTGGAGTTTCTCACACTAGTATTCCCAGGGGAACTCAATTTATTAAAGAGTATCTGATCTTAATGAACACAGCCTTCATATTGTAAGAGGTAAATAGCACCCATAATGGAAATGACAAATGTATTCATGTCTTTACCTGAGGTGAGCAGAGTTGAAGCAGAATTGGCAGGGCCCTTTATTCATTCCCCTGACTTCCTTGGCTGAATTTCTGGAGACTTCATCAACATTCTGCAGCCCATGTAGCTCCTTTCTGTCCTTTATTAGAAAGACTTGCTCCACGTGGGGAGAGAGAGAGAGAGCAGTGTGGTTTGAGTGGTACATAGAAAAAGTCTGGGAGTTACAAGACCTGAACTCAATTGTTCTCCTCTGATTCAGACTAGCAGTGTCACTTCTGTGAAGAAAATAATTCTTCCTTGTACAAAAGAACCTGACATGAAACTTCGTTATGACAAGGGTGGGGCGAAACTTTGGGTTTTCAAAGGCTGCTTTCTTGGACTACACACTGTCAGTAAAGTATAAGTTCCTCGAAGGCAGGCCTTGTCATACTTTTGGAATTGCATGCCATTTAAGACAAAGAACAGAGTTAGGGGTTGTGAGTCAAAGGGGCAGATGAAATGCCAACTGATAAGTGAATTTCATGCTCAATGAACGTGAAAGCAGAATATTTGTAGGTGACAGCAATACGAAACGTATGATCATTTTGTGTGAAATTGAGGTGTAGTGGGAGGAATAGTTCATTGAGAATAAATAAATTAAGCAACTAGGTGGTTAGGGATTTGAGGGAATATCAATAAATCATTTACTAGTATTTGAAAAAAAAGTTGATATGCTTTAGCACTGTGAGCTATCATCATGTGAGCTATACATGAATTGAGGGCCTTCTTGATGAGGGTTTTAACAGGAAATGAGAAGGCTTTCACAAGCAAAATTAAATAGTGTATCAAACCTTAATCATTTCACAACTGACTGAATGATTAAGAAAACATGATTCCATTGTACCTGTTTAATCACTGTTAAAAACAGCAACAACATCAACATTGAATTCTGTAGAATAAAATATTACCTTACATGGTCTTTTTATAGCTAAGTGTCTCTAATTCATCCATCAAAATAATTCAAGATTCTTTTAAAGATAATACCTTTAGAAAATCACCTTATTTAATGACTCTTTGATCATGAACACTAGACAAGACATAAAACAGGAAGTTGTGTACTTGCCAAAATCACTATTGACCTCCACATGGTCCTATTTGTAGATGACATTATTCTGATTACATCAGGTCCTAGAAGAATTCAGAACCTTCTGAGAGAAATCAGTAATCACTCTCAGAAATTTGGCTTGCCATTCACATAGAAAATAATAAATGAGTGAAGAATGCTTATTGCTTAGGTTTCAAAACGCATTTGAGCAAACTATACAGAGCTTTCCATCAGTATGGTAAGCGTAATGGGAAAAGACAGTACAAACAAATAGCCTGGTGAGCAATAAAATTGAATAGGATAAAAAGAATGGCCTTCGAGGAATCACAAAGTCTCCTTTTATTAAAGAGATCCTTTTCTCCACAAATCATTTTAATCATCATTCAACTAATGCTGATATGACAGTGAGACATTGAACTCATTTGTCACTGAAGAATTAAAAATTAATATTACAGAGACGATTGTATTGAATGGCACTGTGGTTGTGAGCAAATAGTATCACAGGGCCAAGGAGGGAATATGAAGAGGAATAGGAATCCAAGATATCACCAAGGAATTTTACGATGAAAAGTTGGAGTACTCACATGGCAACAAGAGATGACAACAAGGTGGAATCCAGAGCGCTCCCCTGGAACCATTTCATCAGAAGAAAGTACTTCAACATTTTATCTGGAATGCTATGCTGAACTTATGGGGAGGGGATTATAGTAGGACACAAGTAACACAGAATGATCAGATATGGGCAAGATGCCAACTGCATCAATAGAGAAAATGTATGAAATCACAGATTCACATGAATCTTTGAGTAAGTAATTTCAAAAGACTGTTGGCTTCATAATAATGTTATATTCCCTACTACTATTTTCCCCTGAGGTTAGACAAAAGTTTTTATTGAAATATAAATATGTTATCAAGAAATGATGAAACGTCAGATCTTTCTGTGTAGGAAGGAGAATGCAAGTTCCATGAAGGCAGGGACTATATTATTTTCTTTTTTGAACTTTTTAATATTTTTCTTAATTCTTAGAGATTTTTAAGGCTTCATTTGTATTCCTTTATGCACTTACTACTGAAATTTGCATTCTGTTTTCATGTTTAGCACACTAACAGGCAATAGGATCTCTTTTATTTTCATTTATTTATTTTTAACACATCATTTTAAAAATTCAGTTTTGAATTATCTCCCTTACTTTTCCACCCCTTGAGAAGATGAGAAATATATATTAATTTTACATGCAAAATCATGAAAAACATGTTTCCTTATTTGTCATGTTGCAAAAAATAAGAAAAAAATGAAGAAAGAGAAAAAAAATATTCTTCAAGCTACTTTCAAATTCCATCAGTTCCTTCTCTGGAAGTGGATAGCATTTTTCATTATAAATCATTAAAATTTTTCTTGAATCATTTTTTTTATCAGAATAGCTAAGTCATTACCAGTTTATCATCATTCAATATTGCTAAATTATGTACAATGTTCTAGTTCTGTTAACTTCACTTTACATGATCTCATATAACTCTTCCCAAGTCTTTTCTGAAATCATTCTGCTCATCATTTATTACACCACAATACTATACTCTTCCATCATAATCACATACCACAACTTGTTTAGCCATTTGCCAATTGATGAGTGTCATTTCAATTTCTAAATCTTTGGCACTACAAAAAGAGCTGTTATAAATATTTTTGTACATATAGGTCTTCTTCTTTTTAATTTTATCTCCTTGGGATACAAACACTAGTAAGGGTATTGCTGAGTCAAAGTATATGTACAGTTTTATAGCCCTTTGAGTGTAGATCCAAATTGCTTTCCAGAATGGTTGGCTTAGTTCACAACTCCACCAATGGTGAATTAGTGTCCCAATTTTTCCACATCCCCTCCAATATTTGTCATTTTCCTTTTCTGTCACATTAGACAATTTGTTAAGTGGTACTTTAGAGATGTTTTAATTAGCATTGCTCTGGTCAATAGTGATTTAAAGCATTTTTCTTATAATTATTGATAGCTTTGAAATATTTTTTTCTGAAAACTTCCTATTTATATCATTTGATCATTTCCAATATGGGAATAATTCACATGCTTATATTTTTTTGAAATGAAGAACCTATCAGAGAAGCTTTATTTAATTTTTTGCATCAATATTCCTTCAGAGAATTTATATATTGTTTTTTTCTCTGGTTTTACTCTTCCTGGTTTAGGCATCAAAACTACATTTGTGTCATAAAAGGAATTTGGCAGGATTCCTCCTTTGTCCATTTTTTCAAATAGTTTATATAGTATTGGAATTAATTGTTCTTTATATGTTTGGTACAATTTACTTGTGCATCCATTTAGTCCTCGAGATTTTTTCTTAGGGAGCTCATTTATAGCTAGTTTGATTTCTTTTTCTAAGATAGGGTTATGGAAGTATTCTATCTTCTCTCTATTAATCTGGGCAATTTATATTTTTGTAAATATTTGTCTAACTAATTTAAATTGTGGGATTTATCAGCATATAATTGGGTAAAATATCTCCTAGGGATTGTTTTAATTTCATCTTCAGTTGTGATGCATTCAATCTTTTTATTTTTGATACCGGTAATTTAGTTTTCTTATTTTTTGGTTAAATTAACCAACGGTTTATTTATTTTATTTATTTTTCATGAAACTGATTTCTAGTTTTATTTGTTAGTTCAATTTTTTAAGTTTCTAGTATTTTTAATATCTATTTTGAGTTTTCAAAATTTCCAATTTGGTGTATAATTAGGGATTTTTACTTCGATTTCTTTCTACTATTTTAGTTGCATGTCCAATTCTTTGATTTTTCTCTTTATTTTATTGATGCAAGTATGTAGAGATATCATTTTCTCCTAAATACTGTTTTAGTTGCATCCCCTATATTTTGGGATGCTATTTCATTGTTGTCATTCTCTTTAATGAAATTACTGTTTTTATGATTTGTTTATGATTTTTTTTTATGATTTGTTCTTTGACCCACTCATTCTTTTGAGTCAGATGCTCAGTTTTCAATTACTTTTTAATATGTATTTCCATGGTCCTTTACTGAATAATTTTTATGATCTCAAAAGTATCCATTTAATATTTCTGCTTTTCTACATTTATTTGTGAGATTTTTATGCCTTAATACAAGGTTAGTTTTTGTGAGGGTGTCATGTGTGGCTGAAAAAAAAAGGTATACTCCTTTCTATTTTCATTCATTTTTCTCCAGAGGTCTATCATATCTACTTTTTCAAAAATTCTATTCATCACCTTAACTTCTTTCTTGTTGATTTAAAAAAAATTATCTAGTCTCAAGAGGGGAAAGTTAAGTTCCCCCACAAGTATAATTTTGCTGTCAATTTCCTCCTGTAACTTTTAACTTTTCCTTTAAGAATTTGGATTCTGTGCCATTTGGTGCATATGTGTTTGGTAGTGATATTACTTCATTGTCTGTTTATGGTATCTCTGCTTGTCTCATTTTATTAGGTCTATTTTTGCTTTATCTTAAAACATAATTGCTACTTCTGCCTTATTTTTACCTCAGCTGAAGCATTATTGATTCTGCTTTAGCCATTTATTTTTAAATATTGGGCGTCTCTGTTTCAAGTGGTTTCTTGTAAATAGTATATTGTTAGATTCTGGTTTCTAATCAATTCTGTTATCTCCTTCCATTTTATGGTGAGTTCATCCTATTCATATTCACAGTTATAATTACCATCTGTGTATTTCCTTCCATCCCATTTTTCCTTGTTTATCTTCTCTCTCATTTATTCAGTCCCTCCTCAGAAGTCTGTTTTGATTCTGAATGCTGCCTCTATTAATTTACTCTCTTCTGTCAGCCCCACCCCACCTTTCTTATCTGTTTCCCCTCCTACTTAGTTGTTGGGTAAGATGGATTTCTATATCCAACTAGATCTGTACTTTGTTATTAATTCACTCTTCATTTTCAAAGAGAAACAATGATATCACAGGTTATGTCTAGTTGCCTGTGGATTGGATTTAAGTGAGTCAGAGTTGAGCAAAATTGTCAGCCTCACTTTCTCTTCCTGATTCATCAAAGCCCAGTGGCAAGACAGAAGTCAAAATGACTGGCAGAGGTCCAGGATGCAGTGAATGACCTTGGCATCTTCAATTCCTGAGCAAGCTCTAAGAGCTCCAGAGCTCCTCCTGCTACAGCCACCTTCATGGCTGTTGGAACAAATTGTTCTCATCTGCCCATTCCACCAGGAAAGTCTTGCTTGGAGTAGACTTTCCTTTAACTTATTGATAGGTTTTAATCCTGTTGGTTACCTTCAACCTATTTAGCCTAATCTGCTGAGGTGGTTTGCTAGAATGTGGCCAATACATATACTACCTCTTCTGGGAGCCACAGATGAGAACTGAGGGACAGGTAGATACCGAAGGTCAGTGAATAGCACAGAATACTCTTTGGCAAGCTCTCACACCAGAAGTGCTTGTCTTCTGTGAACAATTCATTTTTGAACCAATTCCAGAGAGGGAGGTTCAAATATTGCCTACCCCCCCAATTGCCCTCTCCATTGCAAAAGGGTCTTCCTTACACACCTCTTCTATGTGAGAAAATTTTCCCCATTCTACTTCTCTCTTCCTTCTCTCAATGTATCCCTCTTTCTCAACCTCCTCTTTTTTGGATATCAGATATCATTCAAACATAACTGATTCATACTCATGCCATCTGTCTATATAGATTCTGTCTAACTTCTCTAATAATGATAAAGTCCTTAGTTACATGTATCATCTTCTCATATGGCTATATAAACAGTTTGACTTTATTGAGTCCCTTATGGTTATTCTTTCATGTTTACCTTTTTATGCTTCTCTTGAGTCTTGTGCTTGAATGTCAAATTTCCTATTCAGCTCTGATCTTTTCATCAGGACTGCTTCAAAGTGTTCTATTGAATTAATATCCATTTTTCTCCTTAAGGATTATACTCAATTTTGCTTGGTAGGTTATTCTTGGTTGTAAGCCTAGCTCCTTTGCTTTCTGGAATTTCATATTCCAAGCTCT
This sequence comes from Trichosurus vulpecula, assembly GCF_011100635.1. Lineage (NCBI taxonomy): Eukaryota > Metazoa > Chordata > Mammalia > Diprotodontia > Phalangeridae > Trichosurus > Trichosurus vulpecula. Next base: position 160,113,761 of record NC_050574.1, read on the forward strand.
TCACTTTCATAAAGTACAGGTTGCTATTACTTGTGTGAGCCTGACTGTGACTCCACAATATTTGAATTGCTTCTTTCTGGCTACTTGAAGTATTTTCTCTTTGACCTGGGAGCTCAGGAATTTAGCTATGATATTCCTGGAAGTTTTCATTTTGGGATCTATTTCAGGAAGTGATAGATGGGTTCTTTCAATTTCTATTTTATCCACTGAATCTAAGATACCAGAGCAATTTTCCTTTATATTTCTTAAAGTATGATGTCTAGGCTTTTTTTTTTTAATCATGGCTTTCAGGTAGTCCAATAATTTTAAAATTTTCTCCTCATATTGTGCAGTTCAGTTGCTTTTCTAATGAGAAAGCTCACATTTTCTTTCATTAGTTAATTCTTCAGCTTTAAAATAATGTTTCTTGATGTCTCACAGAGTCATTGAGGGAAATGAATAATTTGGACCTGTATTTTCTTCCAAACATCACCAATCAGTATTAATCAGCTTTGTGTGATTCCACAGAAGTAGTAATTATTAGCAATTATTAATATTATACTTATTTATTAATATACATTTCATCAGTCTTGTCAACTAACATGAGTATAGGAATTACATATATTAATAAAACACACTTTAGATATAGGAATTTTTAGGTAAGGTTAGATAGATTCTTTCTTATATCAGGTCCCAAACTTTAAATTAGAAGCTACAAATTCACTGTTCACTCATCTGTCATAAAACTTACTGGTTTTTATAAAAAGTTCACTTGCCTTACCACAAGAATGCTGACTAGAGGACCTCCACCTTTTTGGGTAATGAGTGTGTGACCATACCCAAGATGGCTAAGATGTTTTGATGTGATATGTAAAGTCCTCCCACTTATTTTTGTATCTCTGGACCACTTTCTTTTGGCTAACATGAGGAGGGTCCCATCTTATAACTACTTAGTCAGTAGAGATGACCCTTACCTTGCCCATCCTGTGACCATCCATGATGACGCATCATTTCTACCCCTCCTGGAGAGTCAAAATCACAATCTATCAACCAGTAAGACTCAGTAGTTTACTTTTCCTCTTCTATGTGTCTAAGTGGCAAGTAGTATAACAGTAAAGGCTTAGGGAAAGGGGTGATCTCAGGTCAAGAGGAAGATCCTCTTGTTCCTGGAACTGGGACCCAATCCCATGTCCCCACTCCCCACTTCATTAGAGGGGCACATGGACCATTTAATAAAGTGTTATTAGCTTGGAGCTTTACCTCAGTCATTTTTCTTGAAGATTGGACAACTTGAGACTTGACATTGTTAGCTTCCACTTGCCTTATTCTAAGTTTTAAGGAACTATTTTATTCAGTGAGTTTTTGTACCTATTTTTCCTTTTGACCAATTTTGCTTTTTGAGGAGATTTCTCTTCAGTGGATATTTGTTACCGTGGTCAATTCTGTTCTTTGGGGTATTATTTTCTTCAGTATATTTTGTGCCTCTTTTACCAAGCTGTTGACTTTCTTTTCACAATTTCCTTGATTTGCTCTCATTTCCTTCCCAATTTTTTCCCTCCACCTCTCTTTTTGAATTTTAAATCTTTTTTGAGGCCCTTCCTAGAATTCTTGTTAGGCTTATGATTACTTCTCAGTTTTCTTTGAAACTTTGCTTATAGCTGTTTTGACATCTTTGCCTTATTCTGAGTTTTGGTCTTAATCTGTCCTGTCACCATAGTAGATTTTTTATGATAAGGTTCTTTTATGTTGTTGTTGTTGTTTGCTCATTTTTTCTAGCTTATTTCTTGACTATTTAAAATTGGGCTCTTATCCTGGGGCAGAGATGGCACCGTCCTAACCTTTTGGTTTATCAGTCTGCTGTTTTCAAAAGTAGTTCTGGGGGTCTGCCAGTTTTCTGTGTTTCCAAGGTGATATGATTCAAGGAAAGGTGTGGTCCCTGCTCTCCTAGTTTGTGCTCTGGCCTTTACCAAGGAAATGGCTTTACTCCCCTGAAGCCAAAAGTACCAGTGTTCCTCTTGTTCCTGGAACTGGGACCCAATCCCATGTTCTCCTGCAGCTGTAAGTACTAGTGCTCCTTTCTGGTTTGGATTTGAGACCAGGGCCCCCACTCCGTTGTGAGTGACTACAAAAACTCTTCTCTACCCTGGAACTGTGACTGAGCCCAGCTCCCCTGAGACCGTAAGCTCTATTGCTCCATTTCACCTTGGACCTGGCATCCAGAACTGTGTATGGGTACTGTTACAGGGTGCTGCATCCTGTACCAGGAAAGGGTGCTTTGTAATTGCTCTCTAACCAGTTGTCCAACCACTTCACAATCTATGGGATGAGAGCTCCTGAAAATGCTGCTGCATTATTGCAGGTGCTTTAGCATCCACTGTTTTCTGTGCTGACCCCCTATCCTGGTGTCATAGACCTCTCCTGCTCACCCCTTAAGTTTTCTTGGGCTAGAAAAAATGTCTTATTTCAACCTTTTGTTGGTTCTACTACTCCAGAATTTGATTTTAGGTGTTAAAGTTTTTTGGAGGAGAATGTTGGATCAGTTTCAACTGAGTTGTGGCCTGTACCATGCCATCTTGGCCTGCCCCGCCCCCCCCAGCAACAGGATCCTAATAAATGCTGGGTAAATTGAGTTCCTAGGCCTTTTGATATTATTTAATACTTCTTTAATTGATTATGTGACTATATTAAGATTATAGTCAGTCAGTCAGTTAATAATAATTTATGATGCACTTACCAAGTGCCAAGCGTTCTACTAAGTGCCTAAGATTAACAAATAAGAGGCAAAACCATCATGTCTGCCCCCACACAGCTCACATTTTCTTAGAGGAGGGCAAGTATAATGTTTATGTTAATTGCTTCTTCATATGTTTATGCTCTGTCTCCTCACATAAACTAATCTGGAAGGCAGATATTGTGTACTAGTTGTCTTATTATATTTCAAAATGTTTCATATATATCGAGTGCTTAATGAATAAACTGATTAATAATGCTTTAAACCATTCAGTTTCACATTAGCAGAGATTAGTTGTAGTGTAGTGTGTTGTACATGATAGATTTCTAAAAATATTTGTCAAAGGTGTTTCAATTTACCATCATCCTGAAGTCACCAAAGGTGTATAGAGCAGAGGCAGATATTATCATTGTGAGACCTGGATTCAAAGCCTGTCTCCTATGTACACTATCTTTGTTACCGTGAATGAGTCACTTTACATACTTGGCCCTCTTCTTCCTCATTTGTAAATTGGTGAAAATATTACTTAGATTGTCTTCCTCACAGGTATTTATTGGTATTTGCACCCCCAGCATCTGGGATAGTGACTGCCACGTTTAACGATTGGATGGTGGCAAAGGGGGAATATATGGAATATAGAATAATTTCTGGAAAGAATGGACCTAGGGGAGGCATCCCATTGGTTCTTCTGTGTAAGCAACAAGAGGGAAATGCTACCTTGTGGAGGGACATAGGAGGGTAAAGCAAGAAGAAAGCTTGAAGTGAACATGAAAGAAACCAAAATCAAATTTTAAAATCATAGATATAGAGGTGAAAGAGACCTGAGAGTCCATTTAGTTGAATCCCTCTTTTTTCAGATGAGGGTGCTAGGGCCCAGAGAGGTTAAACACCTTGTCCAGGATCACACACAAGGAGTGTGATATAGTAAGATAGTGCATGGCATAGTTGGAATGCAAACTCTAGTCATTTGCATCCTAAACCAGCATGATGTCTGCTGTTCCACACTACTCTTCATTCCACTTTAAAACTAGGTGGAATCTGTCCTAGTTTTAAGACTGAGCAGCTTCCCTTTCTCTCATTATTTTTGTTGCCATTTCTGTAATGATCACTTTAACTCTTAGTTTTAATTGTTCCCAGAGTCAGTTTTTAAGTCAAAATCCAGTTTTGACCCATCATTATGAAATATATTTTGTGCGTAATCTAATTCTCTAGGACCCAATTGGCTCCATCTCCTCAAGGCTGAGCTGAGGATTCCTATGCGTCATTCTAAAGGGCCGTCTCTTTATCGAGAGAGTACAACATCCTGTTTCTCCTGCATTTATGTATAGCTCAGTAATGACCAAAATGCAGCCCCTTTCACTCTGGTCAACCCTAGCAACCTGAGAATCCAATAGGACTGATCAAACTCTCATTTTGCACAATTGTGCTGTTAATAAATAAAGCCTTGTCAGCAGAAAGACCTAGAGAAAGTCTGTTTGGAGATAAGCTTTAACAAAGCTACTAAAAGAGCATCATAAATTCTAACCCTTAAGCAGTCATTTCTTAGTCACAGCAGATCAGAAGGCCCAGTTCCTTAATGGTTAATGATAAATCTTCATTTTTTTTTTGCTGGTTCATAACTCGGTGGGTTGTTATGTCTTCATGTACCAACACATTTTCCAAAATTTCTTCATTAAAAATGTATTACATTTTCAACAGACCCTTCACAGTTTAATCCTAATTCTATATTTTTAATGGCAAATAAATGCAGTTTTTTTTAAAGGGGACAGATGAGAATCAGCAATCCATTAATGTATGCACTGAACACTTAAAATTCTGGGGGGACTTTTTGCACCATATATATCACTTGGTATCATTCTGTAAGAAATCTTAGAGATGAAATCTGTCCAAATAAGAACCAACTAAAAAATAATTTCCGGAAAAGTAGTAAACAATGAAACCTTTGCAACTAAGCCAAAAATGAACTCATTCATTAAACATATTATTGAACAAAAGTGTTATATTCTTTCTTTAATTAAATAAGCAGTTTCCCTGTTTATGGTCTTTTAGGGTAGATAAGACTTTAAATAAAATTTAAAAAAAAGTCATGATAAGTTTTTTGTTTTTTTTTTTTTTTTTGTGCGGTATTAGGTACAGGCCACAAATAACTGCAGTTTCCTTGAACCTCAATGTATCATCAAAGCCTTATGAATATTTTGGGTACCAGGTTGTGTTTGTCCTTCATTTTCAAAGAGAACCATGGCATCAGCGAAATGATGACATGACTTGCAGTTGACTTTGATTTGAGTGAGAGAGGGCTGTGCAAGGTCACTTGCAAGTCATGTCATCATTTCCCAGATGCCATGGTCTTCTTCAAAAAAGGACAACCACAACCTGTGAGTAGACTGAGATGTCTGAATGGGGACCCAGCTCGTCCTCTCCATTTCCCTCTCCCTCTCCCTCTCCTTCTCTCCAAAGGAGGTAAATTTTGATGGCCAGAAGCTGCCCATTTAACTTGGGGTTTACCAGCTAGATTCCTTTCTTCCTTCTTTCCTTCCTTCCTTCCTCCATTCTTCCCTTCCTTCCTTCCTTCCCTTAATTTCTTCCTTTCTCCCTCCCTTCTGCCCTCCCTCCCTTCCTCCCTTTCTCTCTGTCTCTCTCTCTCTCTCTAAACCTTAAATCCAGTTCACTCTGAAGTTCATGGATTGGACCACAATAGGTCCCTGACCAAGCTCCATTTAATGTATTTTGGGCCCTCCTAGCTTACAGCGAAAGTCAATGGCAACTGTTTATCCTTGGAACAGCAACCCTGAGGATCTTCCCCTCCCAGTTTGACTTTTTTTTTCTTTTCTATTAAAGGGGCCATGCCTTGTCTCACTTTTTAAAGAGGCCTATTCATTGAATGGGTATTACCTTGCTCTAAGTGAGTACATGAAAAGGCCTTAGCCTAAAAGGACCAGAGTTTCCCATTGCATCCTGAGTCATTGCCAGTCATCATGATGATTTTGGGTACCTGACTTCTGGTAAATATCCAAGATGGTGTTTGGACAAAGACGATCTTGAGCTAAATTCCCTGTGCATGTAGTGTTTTGCCTAGAGACTCTCAGACACTAAACCAAATAGAGTACTATGATTCCTGAGCCATTCCCTGACATATCAAGAATACTCCTGAATCTAGGCTTTGTATCTTTGAGTTTAGAGATTGACTGGAGTAAGGGGACTAGTCAAGAGAAGATATAACTACTGTCTAGATTGTTAACTTCTATTTCCAGGTATCAAATCCTTCTTGCAGTTCCTTCAGTTGTAAGCATTTGACCCAGGGCAAATCATTTGACTAACCTCAGTCAGCCTCAGTTCCCTCATCTGTAAAATGAAGATATTCATAGCGTTTACCTCCAAGCATTGCTGTGAGGATCAAATAATCTTTCTTTTTCTCTTTCTTTCTTACTCTCTCTCTCTTTCTTTGTTTCTTTCTTCTTCTCCTTCTTTTCTTCTCCTTCTTTTCTTCTCCTTTTCTTCTCCTCTTCTTTCTCTTCTTCTTCTTCTTCTTCTTCTTCTTCTTCTTCTTCTTCTTCTTCTTCTTCTTCTTCTTCTTCTTCTTCTTCTTCTTCTTCTTCTTCTCCTTCTCCTCCTCCTTCTCCTCCTCCTCCTTCTTCTCCTCCACCTTCTCTTTAAAGTGAAGTTTCTCCAAGGAGAAAACTCCTCCTTCTTTTCCTTCTCCTCATCCTCCTTCTTGTCCTCCTCCTCCTTCCCCTCCACCTTATTCTCCTTTTCCTCCTCTTTCTTCTCCTCCTTCTTTTCTTCTTCCTCCTCCTCTTCTCTAAGTCCTATGTCACTACACTCCACTGTGTCAGATCATTAAGATCCTTTGAATCCATTACCAAAATGCATGTGTATGAATAAAAGGAATTATTGTGTTTTCTCTCTCCTAATGATGTCTTGTTACTCATTCAAATGGTGGGAAAAAGTTATCTCAGGCCAATGGATGATAAAAATCAGGAAAATGTTGAGGTCCTTGCAGAATCAGGATAAAAGCAAAGATGACAGAGTGGTGATATTATGAAAAAAGCTAATACTGTCTTTGACTATATCTATTCAAGAGTCATGTCCAAATTATCTCATACTGGTCAGACTGAATTGGTAGCACAGTGTGAGTTTGATTGTGAATGCTGAATTGCATTGAATGTACTGCAATTTATATCATCAGAGATAAGACTAACACCCACTCTGATGATATTATAGATCCATTTGAGTATTTCTGCATTAATATCCTTGAATGCATCTAGAACAGAGTAAGAAGGAAGAAGACGGTTGTCAAAATCATTATATATAAGATGGAAGGAATTAAAGAAATTTAACTTAGAGGTGACTATGAGAACGCATATCTTGGAATGATGATGACTATGTAGTGATGAATATTTTCTAGCTATTGAATATTTAAAGGCATGTACTATAGCAGAAAGAGAGTCTATTTGTTTTGAGTTGATCGAGAAAGGAAAACTCAGAGTAATGGATTGGAACAAATTTTGATCATCTAACAATTAGACCTGTTCAAAAAAGTAATCCACTGCTTCATTTGATAGTAAGTTCTCCATTAAGGGAAGCATTTGAGCAATAGATGCATGGCCAGCAATCAGGGAAGGTTTATAGGTTAGGGTAGATGACTTTTAAGGTCTGTTACAAATCTAACATTCTGTGATATGTATTTGAAACAGAAAAAAAAGGAATTAAATGAAAGAAATTACAATAGGAAAATCTGCAATGCTAAGAATAATACTTTGTATACAGAGTGCTCTGTGAAACTGAATGAGAAATTAGATGGAGAGATGAGTGACAAGGTAGACCTAGGATTAAAAAAAATGATCTTGTTTTTCTACATAACTTAGTCAATGTCAGGTAGTGCCTAGATAGACACCAAAAAGTGCCTTTTAGATTGTGTAAATAAAGTCAGCTCCGTCAATCAAGTACCAAAATGAAATATCAATTCTTGGCTTACATTGCAAGTCGGCAGGGTGTTTTTGAAGTAAAGATAAAGTGTCAAATAAGGAAACTCAAAGCTGTTGAAGAGAACCAGTGAACACAAAGGAAATCTTTGACAACATCATTTCTTATTTAGGGATGTGGCTTCATGCAGAACCACTTTGGTTGTTTTGATTGAGTCACCTGGTTGCTAACTTGTTAGTGACTATGTGTTTGACTGCATTGACCCGTTGTTAACATTATGAATACAAAAAATGATTTTGATTTATTCTATAACAGAAAGCATATGAAAGGTATACAAGGTATGAAAGGTAGTATAGTGGAATTTGTTGTTGTTGTGTTTGTCCTTCGTTTTCAAAGAGGACCATGACATCAGAGAAATGATGCCATGGCTTGCAGTTGACTTTGATTTGAGTGAAAGAGGGCTGTGCAAGGTCCCCAGCCTCACTTTCTCCTCCAGAGCCATCTGAATCAGTGACCTGATATTCGTTGGGATGACTGGAGTTGACCCAGGATTCAATGGGGGACCCTGGCCCTTTTAGGCTCAGGACTTTTCATTTATTCAGAGTGAGGTAAAGCCCATTCAGTGAATAGGCCACTTTAAGAAGTGAGTCAAGGATGGCCCCTTTAATTAGAAAAAAAAGAAACAAAAAAATCAAGCAGAGAGGGAAAGACACTCAGGGTTGCTGTTCCAAAGAGAAAGTTACCTTTGATATTCACTCTAAGCCAGGAGCTTTAGGTTTAGAGTCAGGAGACCCTTGTTTACTTGGTGCGTGACTTTAGGTAATGATCAACAATCAATACACATTTATTAAATGCCTACTATGTGTCAGATACTGTGCTGAGTGCCACAGGTAGTGCTACCTTCAAAGAGCTTATCATCTAATAGGGGAACGTGACACAACACAACACAACACACACACCCACACAAGCTGAAAAGGACAGCAGAAAAGGTATCTGAAATGAAGGTATGGTGGAGAAGTCAGAGAAGGATCAAAATAGAGCAGCCAGACATAAAATACAATCTATCTAGGTTGCACTCCTTCCTTTTATGGACTTTTTGGAGCTCATGGCTCTCCTCCAATTAGATAAGGAGAAGATAATGATAAGGCATAAGTACCAAGGCTGACTGAGTTTTCCAGGTTTTCTCAATGATGAGCTTAGGAAAATAATTTAATTTAGTTTATTTTTCCATAATACATGAAGAATATCGTAGGATTACAGGTGAAATAGAGAGCATATTGCACAGATTCAGGAAGACTTGGCTTTTAATTCCAGCCCATGCATTCATTAGAGATGTGACTCTGAACTATTCATTTACCCTATCTCAACTTCAGTTTGCTCATTTGTAAAATGGGATCAATAATATATATAAGTACTTAACTCAAAGTATTACTGGAGTGATCCAATGAAATCATGCTTATACAACTAATATATGCCTTAAAGCATTATTTGTTGGTAATTTGATATGTATAAATGTATACAAATGATATATAAATATACACACATATAAACAGGTATGTTTATATACATAAATAGGCATATTATATACACACACATTAACACACATACATACATACACACACACATACACACATATGTGTGTACGTACATATGTGCCCTTCCCTCCCTCCCTCTTTCCTTCCCTCCTTCCTTCGTTCCTTCATTTCTTCCTTCCTTTGTTCCTTCGTTCCTTCCTTCCCTCTTTCTTTCCTTCCTCCCTTCTTTCCTTCCTTCCTTCCTTTCTTCTCTCCCTCCATTCTTTTTTTTTTCTCGAAAAGTGCCAGTTTACATTCCATCTATTATATTTAACATTTGAATCTATTGCTAGGTCTAAGGGAATAAGCCACTGCTCCCTGTCCCTCTCCACTATTGATTCTTCTTTCACTAGACCCCCACATACAAATGAATAGACTAAGTCAAGTCCCAGGAGAAATTTATCATGTAATAGAGTCAGGGTCCTTGTCTCACACCCTTTGCCTCATTAGAACTTTACCCCATGAAAAAGTTAAATTTTCAGGTTGGCCCTCATCTTAGGTCTCTCCAAATATACTCTGCATAATATGAATCACATGTGGGGCAGCTATTTCCTACACACACACACATACACACACTCACATACACACACACACAATTAAAATAAAAGGATTTTATAAGTATGCATTTAAAAAAATACTTAAGGGTGGAGGAGAGACAGAACAAAAACGGCTGAGAAAAACCAAGGACTTTCCTGAGCTTACCTAAATTCCCCTCCAAACAGCTTTAAATAATACCTCAAAATAATTTCTGGGGCAGCAGAACCCACAAGAAGATGGGGTGAAATAATTTTCCAGCCTAAGACAATTTAAAAGGTCAGATGGAAAGGTCTTTTGTACTATGGGTGAGAGTGGAGTACAGTTTGGCACAGGCTGTGTCAGTAGAGGCCAGGCCAGAGGAAACCAGCAACAGGCCTTAAGGCAACTTAATCACTAGCAGCAGCAGCTGTTTCTGGAGTTCCCAGCCCATAGATGATAAGGGGGTCTGACAACTGGTCGAAAGGAGATTACAGTGGTCTCTTTGCTGGCATTGGGTGCACAACTCTGTTGCCTTATGCATAATTGGATCTGAGTCACATTCCTGGGACACAGTCCCAGGTGAGGAGCAGCACCAGCACACCAGAACTTGCAGCAGCAGGAGAGCAGGGTCTGTGGTCACAGTTCCAGGGCAGAAAAGAGTGCTTGTGGTTGCTCACAGTTCAGAGAACAGACAAGAAAATGGTAAACATACCTCTCCTTAAATCATACCACCTTAGAAGACCTCAGAACTTCCAGACCCCCAGAACTAGCTCTGAAAACAGCTACACAAAAAAACCCTAAAGTTTCAGACAGTGCCCTTTCCACTTTGGAAGCAGATTCCAGTTTAATATAAGGCTTAAAATCAAGATATAGACTAGAAAAATAAGTAAACAACAACAACAAAGAAACAACAAAACCTCACTGACCATATAAAGTCACTATAGTCACAGGGAAGAACAAAACACAAATTCTTCACAAAATGACAACTAAGTCAAAGCTGCTTCATCCAAAGCCTCAAAGAAGAATGTGAATTAGTCTCAGGCCTGAAAAGAATTCCTGTCAGAACTCAAAAAAGATTTTATTTGATCTTTTTTTTTTAAATTTAGACTTGAATGCTGTAAAGGCAATTAGTAAGTGAGAAGATCTCCGCCACCCCCCAGTCCATTTGAATAGGCTCCAGGTGGGGCCAATGAAGGGAGGTCTGATTAGAGCTTTACTCCTAAGTAGGCCCCAAACCTTAGCTACTAGGTGCTAAGCTGATGTGGGCGTGAAGCCCCCAGGATCCTAAGGGGAATTACTAAGACCAGAGCCAATAGTAAGTTCCTAAGTTCTGGTCGCTCAGAAGATGTTCTAGTGGATTGGAAGATGGCTAAAGACTGTATACAAAGAGAGAACAGAGCTTAGAGCAGCAGAAGTGGTGGAAGCAGGAGAAGGAGGAGCAGAGGAAGCAGAAACAGCAGAAGCTGGAAGCTGAGCAGTGGCAGAAGCTGAAGCAACAGGCACTACTGAGAACAGGACTGACCCCAGAACCAGCTTCTGGAGCCTGAAGACCAGAAGGTGCTGAGCAAGGGCTTGAGACCAGTGGTTAATCTTCTTACAGGAAGGCCCTAGCATTGGGGGGAAGCACAAGTATGTTTTGGCTTACTGCCATAATATTTTTCTGTAACCTCCTGGTTACTATTGTGAGGTGGGCTTATTGGACATGGAAGGTTTTGGCCACAATATCGAACTGGGCACATTGGTCCGTGGGTCTGCTACTTTGGAGTTTGAATACATGCTTTAATTCCTCTGCCTTGTACTTACAGAATTCCTTATATCCTGGGATTCCAAACCATACAGGCATATTCATGGTTTTCTTTGAAGTCATGAATTCTGCTTTGATGCTATAAATGCTAAAATTTAAATACATAATAAGAAAATAAAAGAAACAATATAAACTTAAATATTAAAATAAATATAAAATAAGAAAAGGGAAAAGATGTCATGTAAACAGTAGAACATAAGAGAAGATTCAAAATATATAGCAATAAATTTCCACTTCAAGAAAGCCTATGTATTAAATACATGTTTTGAAAGCTGTCCATCTTTTCTTTGCTTCCTTGTAGGTTTTCTTTTGTTCTCTATATTTTTTACTTTATTCTTTGTTCCCCTTTCCTCTTCTTTCCCACCAGGCTACAATTAAATGAGGATATTTTTATATATAGATATTGATATATACATACACATATACATACATATAAATATGTATATGCATACATATATAAATACATACTTTCCCTAAGAGAGTCTATTCCTGTTTGTTTTTATGTTTGTGCATTTCTCTTTTTTCCTATCCCTCCTGCCTCCTCTACTTTATTTCTGCCCACTACCTTGCCCTCCTATTACTTAACCTACACCCTCCCCCAATGATGCCTCCTTTATCCTCCCATTCCAATTAATCTTCCTTTTTTTGGAGGGGGAAGGCAGGGTAATGGGGTTAAGTGACTTGCCCAAGATCACACAGCTAGTAAGTGTGTCAAGTGTCTGAGGCAAGATTTGAACTTAGGTCCTCTTGACTCTAGGGCCAGTGCTCTACTCACTGTGCCACCTAGCTGCCCCCTACCATTAATCTTTCTTTATCACCTTTAACCTATTCTCTCACCCTCCCCTCTACTGGCTGAAGATCCCTCTAAAGATCCCTCCTTATTCTCTCCCCCCTCCTTATCCCCTTTGATTTTTCTTTCTAAATTTAAAAGACGTTTATACTCTTCTAGACGTATATGAATTGTTTCCTTCTGAACCCATTCTGGATGAAATTAGGTTTCTAGAACTATCAGCCCTCCCCCACATCCAATTCCTCTATATCAGTTCTTCCTATCACACTTCATTTGTATAAGATAATGACTCTTTTTAACTGTTCCTGAATGGTTTTACATTTTGAAGTCATATCATGCTCAGGTCTACCCCAATCTTTCTTATGAACTACCTAGTCACTAATAACAATCTTAGACATACATTTTACATTTTACATACATAAAAGATAAACAGTCTGAGTCCCTTATAATTGGTCTTTGTTGTGTATCTTATATTTCTCTTGGCCCTTGTTTGTCAAATCTTCTATTAACTCCAGTTTTTTTAAACAAAGTCCTGAAAGTCTGACAATTCGTTAAATATCCTTTTTTTTTCATTCAGGATTATGCTTAACTTTGCTGGGTGTGATACTTTCAACCCAAACCCCAGTTCTTCTGCTCTTTCATATATATAGTGTTCTAAGACCTGTGGTCTTTTACTGTCACCACTCATGTTCTGTGATTTTAGCTGTGGTGCCACCATATGTAATTTCTTTTAGTGTTAATCAGACTATTTTATCCTTGAGCTGAGCATTTCAGAAATTGAGTATAATATTCCTCTGAGTTTTACTCGAAGGATCTCTTATAGGTGGTAATCAGTGGATTTTTCTATTTTCTATTTTCTCCTCTTATTCTAATGCTTCAGGATGATTTTATTTAATTATTTCTTGTATTATTGTTTCATGGTTCTTTTTTTATCATAGCTTTCAGGTAGTACAATTATTCTTATGTTTTATCTTCTTAATCTGTTCACCAGATCAGTTGTTTTTTCTTACAAAATGTTTAATATTCTCTTCCATTTTTTATTCTTTATATTTTGTTTTACTATTTCCTGGTCTCATAAGTTTGCTGGCTTCTCCCTTGTCTAATTCTGATTTTCAAGAAGTCATCTTAAGATTCTGGATCTCCTTTTCTAGTTGGTTGACTTTCTTTTCATAATTTTCTTGTTTTTCTTTGATTTCTCTTTTTTTAAAAAGATTTTCCACAATGTCCCTCATTTGATTTTTTCTTTTATTATTTAATATTTTTAGTTTTCAACATTGATTTCCACAAGATTTTGAGTTAAAAATTTTCTCCCGATTTCTACCCTCCTTCCCCCAACCCTGTTATAGCAATCAGACTTTTCCTAGTTCTTCCCTTTTGGGATGCTAAGACTATCAAATCTCCCCTTTGTTGAATTGGTGGGAAACCCTTTGCTGTCTTTGTCTTGGAATATTTCTCAGCATTAAGACAATCAGGAGTCATTGACTTGTATATGATGTGATACTGGGGATGGGGAACTTTGACACACCCAGCCTGGGTGAAGACAGAGCCCGCAGAGCTCCGAACAGATATAATTGAGGGGACCCTGGCATTTGACTTTTGGGGCACACTCATGGAAGGAGTGTTGTGACTCTGGACAAGGCATAACTGCCCCCTGGCTTTCTAACCCAGGTAAATGTTAGTGATGCTCTGGTAACTATGAATTGTTATTTGAATCAGACAAGGTCTGTCTGTTCATGTTTGTAATTTCTGATTATATTTGCCTTGAAGTTAAGTGGGATAATCTTTTCCCCCTGAACTAAGTGATTGATATATGCATTTGATTAAACTGAGATTGTTAGCCCTTTAAAGTTGCTTTCCTTAGAAAAGCAGATCAAAGAACCTTCTGTATGCTGGTGTTATTGGTCTTACACACCGCTACAACAGCTGCTAGCTGGACTGTTGTTACACACCCCAAGATGTCATATATTTCCCCAGTCTACCCTCCCTTCTGTCACACCACTCCCTGCCCCCCCATACCGTCTCCTCTTACTTTCTTTTAGGGCAAGAGAGATTTCTATGCACCATTGCCTGTATATTTTATTTCCCAGTTTCATGTAAAAATAACTTTTTTTGAGCATTCATTTTTAAAACTTTGAGTTCCAAATTTTCTCCCTTCTTCCCTCCCCACACATCCTCCTTGAAAAGGCAAGAAATTCAACATAGGCCATAAATGTATCATTATGCAAAACCTTCCATAACAATTATGTTGTGAAAGACTAACTGTATTTCCCTCCATCCTATCCTGTCCTTCTTCATTCAATTTTCTCCCTTGACCCTGTCCTTTTTCAAAAATGTGTGCTTTTGATTACTTCCTCCCCTCAGCTGTCCTCCTGTCTATCATACCACCTCTCTTATCCCTTTCCCCCCTACTTTACTGTAGGGTAAGATATGCAATTGAGTGCATATATTAAGTCAGTCTGATGAGAGCAAGATTCACTCATTCCCTTTCACCTGCCCCTTCTTCCCAGAACTGCTTTTTCTTGCCACTTTTATGTGAGATAATATACCCCATTCTACCCCTCCCTTTCTCCTTCTCCCAATATATTCCTCTCTCACCCCTTAATTTAATTTAATTTTTTTAGATATCATCCCTCCATATTCAACTCACACTGTATATATGTATGCATGTATATTCCCTTCAACTACCCTAATACTGAGAAAGGCCTCATGAGTTACAAATATCACCTTTCCTTGTAGGAATGTAAACAAAATGGTTCAACTTTAGTAAGTCTCTTATGATATCTCTTTCCTGTTATCTTTCCATGCTTCTCTCGATTATTGTATTTGAAAGTCAAATTTTCTATTCAGCTCTGGTCTTTTCATCAAGAATGATTGAAAGTCCTCTATTTTAATGAAAATCCATATTTTCCCTGAAGTATTACACTCATATTCCAAGCCCTTTGATCTCTTAATGTAGAAGCTGCTAGGTCTTGTGTTACCCTGATTGCATTTCTACAATACTCGAATTGTTTCTTTCTGGCTGCTTGCAATATTTTTTCTCCTTGACCTGGGAACTCTAGAATTTGGTGACAATATTCCTAGGAGTTTTCTTTTTGGAATCTTTTTTAAGAGGTGACCAGTGGATTCTTTCAATTTCTATTTTACCCTCTGGTTCTAGAATATCAGGGCAGTTTTCCTTGATAATTTCTTGAAATATGATATCTAGGCTCTTTTTTGATCATGGTTTTCAGGTAGTCCAATAATTTTTAAATTATCTCTCCTGGATCTATTCTCCAGGTCAATGCTTTTTTCCAATGAGATATTTCACATTGTCTTCCATTTTTTCATTCTTTTGGTTCTGTTTTACAGTATCTTGATTTCTCATAAAGTCACTAGCTTCTACTTGCTCCATTCTAATTTTTAAGATAGTTTTTTCTTCAGTGGTCTTTTGGACCTCCTTTTCCATTTGGTTGATTCTGCCTTTTAAGGTATTCTTCTCATCCTTGGCTTTTTGGAGCTCTTTTGCCATTTGGGTTAGTCTATTTTTTAAGGTGTTATTTTCTTCAGTACTTTTTTGGGTCTCCTTTAGCAAGTCATTGTCTTGTTTTGCATGATTTTCTTGCATCAGTCTCACTTTTCTTCCCAATTTTTCCTCTTCTTCTCTTACTTGCTCTTCCAAATCATTTTTGAGCTCTTCCATGGCCTGAGACCAATTCATATTTTTCTTGGAGGCTGTTGGTGTAGGTTCTTTGACTTTGTTGACTTCTTCTGGCTGCATGTTTTGATCTTCTTTGTCACCAAAAAAAAAGATTCTATAGTCTGAGTCCTTTTATGCTGCTTGCTCGTGTTCCTAGCCAATTATTTGACTCTTGAGCTTTTTGTTCAGGGTATGACTGCTTTAAAAGTGGAAAGTGCTTTGTTCCAAGCTTCAGGGGCCTTGCACTGCTCTTTTCAGAGCTACTTCTATTCTGAGGTGGTATAATGCTCCTTTCCTGGCCTGTGCTCTGGTCTGTGAGTGCAAGCACTCCTTTCTGCTGTGTAGCTACCAGGAGGATGTCTTCTCCATAGTCACTGCAAGCTCTGCCATGCCAGCACTCCTCCTCCTCCAAGAACCACCAACCAGGACAGAGCCCCAGATCCAAGCAGGGCAAAGAAAAAGAACCCTCCCTCTGTGCCAGCAAAGCACTCCCTGAATTCCCACTCTGATTTGCTTTTTGATTCCTCCCACTGTGTAGTCCAGGGACCCCAGAAGCAGCTGATGCTGGAGCTTAGAAAGCAGCCACCAGAGTTTCCTGCTGGTGTTTCTGTGCCACCTCCACCACCCCTGGGGCTGGAGCCAGACCACGTACTTCTCTCACCAAGATCCAGCAGGTTTCCCCCTGTCCTGCTCCTTGGTGTTTGGCATTTGTGGGTTGATAAGTCTGGTAACTGCAACAGCTCTGTGATTCATGGCCCTGAGGCCTACACTACCCAATCTCCTGCGTGTCTTGTCTGTCCTGGCATGATCCACGCTGGGCTGCACTCTACTCCCAGTCAGTGTGATAGACCCTTCCCAGCGACCATCCAAGCCATCCTGGGCTGGAGACCTGCTTCCCTCTGTTATTTTGTAGGTTCTGTAGCTCTAGAATTTGTTCAGAGCAATTTTCACAGCTGTTTGGAGGGTTTTGGGGGAGAGCTTAAGCAAGTCCTGTTTTCCAGCCACCATCTTGGCTCTGCCCCACCCCATTTGATGTTTAAATTCTTTTCAAAGTTCTTCTATGAATTCTTTTTGAACAGGTAACCATTTGATGTTACTTTTTGGGGTGGAAGAGTGTGTTTTTGCTTCACTATTTTCCTCTGAAGATGAACCTCAGTCCTCTCTATTCCCATAGTAACTCTATGTGGTTGGATTCTTTCTCCTTTGCCTGTGCATCTTTTTGTAATAACTTAATTTTTTTATGTAATTACGTGTAGTCCTGGGGCATGGGGGGTCATGCTTCTGGCCTCACATCCTCCTTCAGTTCTCCTCTCTGTCCTTGCACCCAAACCAAGACATTCAGCCTTCTGTAAGTGCCCATAGCCGGTGGCATCCCTATCCCACTGCTTCTCCACTCACTGGGAATGTGCTGGTTCCTTCTGACCTTGGCCACATCTCTGAAGCATAATTGGATCTGGCTTTCCTTGCCAGCAGAGGTCCCCTTGATGTTACATGACTCAGATCCCCAATTCCCCTCATCACAGTAAAAGTTGCTATAGCTGGGGCCAAGGCAGCCTCCTAACCTAGCTAATCCCAGGGTTTGCTGCTTGTTATTTAAGCAGTCCCTAGCCTAGAGGTGTTTATTCATAACAGGGACAAAACCTTTTCCTGGGTTTTTTCTTCAGGCCTTCTTCTGATTCTTCCAGGAGGATCCCTGTTGAGCCCCTTCTTTTATTTATTTTTACTGCTCTATGTTTACCCTGAGATGTTGCTTTATCTCTTCTGTGGAGGATAATCATGAGAGCTTGGGATTTTCTGACATACTCTACCATCATCCCAAAATCTTCTCTCCAAAAAGAATTTTCAAAACCAAATAAGAGAGACAGAGGAAAAATGGGGAAAAGAAATGAGAGTGCTGCAAGAAAATCATGAGAAAAGAGTCAATAGCTTGGTAAAGGAGGCATCAAAAATACTGAATAAAAGAATACCTTAAAAACAGAATAACACAAATGGTAAAAGAAGCACCAAAATCCAGTGAAGAGAAAAATTCCTTAAAAAGCAGAATCGGAGGGGGCAGAGCCAAGATGGCAGAGTAGAAGCAGGGATCTGATTTAGCTCTCCCCCCAAACCCATTGAAATACCTGTAAAAATGACTCTAAACAAATTCTAGAGCAGCAGAAGCCACAAAATGACAGTGAAGCAGATTTCTAGCCCAAGACTATCTGGAAGGCTGACAAGAAGGGTCTATTGCACTGTGCTCAGAGTGGAGTGCAGCACAGCATGGACTGAACCTGCACAGACAGGATTGGAGCAGATCTCAGGGCACTGAACAACTGGTAGCTCTGCCAGTTTCCAGACTTCTCAACCCACAAATGCCAAAGACAACTTCAAATGTCAGTGGGAAAGCTCTCTCACCTGGGTGAGAAGGTAGTATGGTCTGCCCACAGCCCCAGTCCTAGCCCCAGGGCAGCAGTAGCCACTGAAGTAGCAGACAGCTGTTTATGGAGCTCTTGGCCTACAGACAGTGGGAGTACCAAGTGGCCGATCTGGGTCACAGTCCTGCATGATGGTTCTGGGGTGAGGAGGGGCACTGGCACGGTGGAGCTGGTGGCAGCTGTGGAGAGAAAACCTTCCTCACAATTCCAGGACAGAACAAAAGTGCTTGTGGTTGCTAATGGACAAGAGTGCAGGCCAGGAGAAGAGAAAACACCTCTCTTTTGATCATACCACTTTGAAGAAACTGAGAATTTACAGGTACCTAGAGATATCTCTGAAAATAACTGCACAAAACCTATGAAAACTGTGAGAGAACACCTTCCACTTAACAAAGAGCTCAAAAGTAAAATAATTGGCTGGGGAAATGACCAAACAGGGAGAAAAGAATAAGACTATAGAAGGTTACTTTCTTAGTGAAAAGATGTTTTCTTACACACTTACTGATGAAGAAGATCAAGACATGCAGCCAGAGGAAGACAACAAGGTCAAGACTCCTATATCCAAAGACTTTAAGAAAAATATGAAATGGTCTCAGGCCATGGAAGAGCTCAAAAAGGATTTGGAAAAGCAAGTAAGAGAAGTGGGAGGAAAACTGGGAAGAAAAATGAGAGTGATGCAAGAAAATCATGAAAATGATGAAGAAAATAACATTAAAAAAATAGGATAACTCAAATGGCAAAAGAGGTCCAAAAAGCCAATGAGGAGAAGAACGCCTTGAAAAGCAGTATTGGCCAAATGGAAAAGGAGCTCCAAAACTTACTGTTGAAAATAATTCCTTAAAAATTAACATGGAGCAAATGGAAGCTAATGACTTTATGAGAAATCAAGAATTTATAAAACACAACTGAAAAATGAAAAAAAATAGAAGACAATATGGAATACCTCATTGGAAAAACAACTGACCTGGAGAACAGATCCAGGAGAAATAACTTAAAAATTATTTGACTACCTGAAAACCATGATCAAAAAAAGAGCCTAGACATCATCTTTCAAGAAATTATCAAGGAAACTGCCCTGAAGTTCTAGAACCAGAGGGTAAAATAGAAATGGAAAGAATCCACCGATCACCTCCTGAAAGAGATCCCTAAGGGATAACTCCTAGGAATATTGTAACCAAATTCCAGAATTCCCAGGTTTAGGAGAATTGTAAGCAGCCAGAAAAAATCAGTTCAAGTATTGTGGTAACAAGCAGGATAACACAAGATCTAGCAGCTTCTATATAAGGGACCGAATGGCTTTGAATATGATATTCCAGAGATCAAAGGAGATAAGATTAAAACCAATAATCACCTACCCACCAAAACTGAGTGTAATACTTCAGGGGAAAAATGGAAGTTAAATGAAATAGAGGATTTTCAAGCATTCTTGTTGAAAAGACCAGAGCTCAATAGAAAATTTTACTTTCAAATACAATTAAGAGGAACATGAAAAGGTAAACAGAAAAGAGAAGCCATAGTGGACTTATTAAAGTTGAAATGTTTACATTCATGCATGGAAAGATGACATTTGTAACTCAAGAGACCTTTCTCAGTATTAGGCTAGTTAGAGGGAATATACATATGTACACACACACACACATGTACATATGTGTGTATGCATGTATGTGTATATATTTGTATGTGTCTGTATATATATGTATATATGTGTGTACATATGTATGTGTATGTGTATATGTGTGTGTGTGCATATATGTAGACAGAGGGCACAGGGTGAGCTGAATATGAAGGGATGATACCCCAAAAATAAAATTAAGTGTTGAGATGAATGTACTGGGAGAAAGAGAAGAGAAAGGATGGTATGTAGTAAATCATCTCACATCTCACATCACATCTCACTGGCAAGGAAAAGAAGAGCAGGGAGGTGAGAGGGAATAAGTGAGGCTTACTCTCATCAGATTTGGCTCAAGGAGGCAATAACACATACTCAATTGAATGTGCAAATCTATCTTACCCTACAGGAAAGCAGGCAGGAAGGGGGTAAGAGAGGGGAGATAATAGAAGAGATGGAAGATTGGGGGAAGGGGCAATCGGAAGCAAACACTTTTGTGGATGGACAGGTCAAAGGAGAGAATAGAATAAATGGAGGGCAGGACAGGATAGAGGATAATATAGTTAGTCTTTCACAACATGACTGTTACAGAAGTGTTTTGCATGACTACATTTCATAACCTATATTGAATTGCTTGCTTTGTCAATGAGGGTGGGTGGGGAGGGAGGAAAGGACAGAATGTAGAACTCAAGGCTTTAAAACTGAATGTTGAAAATTGTTTTTACATGCAACTGGGAAATAAGATACACAGGTAATGAGGTATAGAAATCTATCTTGCCCTACAGGAAAATAGAAGGGAAGGGGTTGAGAAAAGGGGGTGGGGGTAATAGAAGGGAGGACAGACTGGAGGAAGGGGTAATCAAAATGCACACTGTCCTGGGATGGGGGGAGGGGAGAGATGGGTAGAAAATTTGGAATTCAGAATCTTGTGTAAGTAAATATTGAAAACTGAAAATAAATAAATTTGTATTAAAAAGTGTTAATAATAGAGCAGAATTGGATAAATGGAAAAAGATGAACAAAAATTCACAGAAAAAAAACTCCTTAAAAAATTAAAATTAGCCAAATGGAAAAGAAGGAGCAAAAGATCATTGGGGAAGCAGGGGTTGAGAGTATGTGTCCCTCCTTTAGTCCTAGCTTAGATTAGGAAAGCATAAGAATACAAACCCCAGAGTCTAATAGTATATAAGAGAAGTCAATGGGGGAAACTAGTGTGTGTATCCTAAAAACATATGAGACATACTGTTGCTGAAGTCTTCATTCCACTCCATCATCTTATACAAGCCTTCTGAAAAATATTTCAGATTAGGAGGTAGCTAAAGGATAAGAAGGCTGCCAACTCACAAGTGAATTATTTTCTACTTAAATTCAAATTCACTGTGTTCTTGTTGAGAATGTTTCATAGAATAATGGATCTAAAAAGAACTTCAGCAATCTCTTGATTTTAGCCACTTCATTTAATAATTGAAGGAACAGAGATCTCCAAGTGGTTCCAAAGCATTTGATATGTCTTAGAAATCTGGAAGGATAGGACCAAGCTTCTGATTGATGAACATTCATCAAAATTTTTTCCAACCTAGACCCACCACAGTATTTCTTCCTGGGCATTCTTATATCATATTCTTAGAATTCAACATCCACCTTCAACTTACTACTCCAACTACACCTTAAGGCAATGGGCTTTTAATTGGTGTCTGTTGATCAAAACTAGCCTGACTCAGACTCATATTTTGATTGTTGGGCTTTCTTCATCATTCACCCGAACTCTGGCTTCTACTTCAAATTGCCCCCGCCCTGGTCTTCTAATAGGTGAATATTTTCTGCAGCAAACCTGACTCATACATACAACTCTGCTAATCCTAAGATATCTTCAATTTTCATGTCATGTCACCATATTTACCTCTATTCATCCTGCTCCCATCCTTGCTCTGGGAACAGTAACTAAATCAGTGCTACTATATCTGGAAACAACATTTCATTCAATTGTCTTGCAACTACATTCATCATCCCTGTGACTTCCTGTTACAAAACTTGCCTCCCTCATGTCCTCCACAACAGATTGTAAGCTCTTTGAGGGAAAGGACTGTCTTTTTTTAATAAAAAATTAAGTATTGACTATGTTGCCTAGCACATATTGAGTATCTAGTAAATGTTTATTTAATTCATTTATCATCCATATTTCATAATTTTTCTGGACACATCCATCTCTTACATTTATGAAACCCACAAAATACTTACATTTAAAATCTGGAAGTATTCTGAAATAAATTGTGAATTTGCAATCAATGCAAAAGTTTAGGGATACAAAGATTTTTCTTTAAATCTTTCAATGTCAACCCTAGTTGTTCAACCTCTGGTATAAGCAATGGAAAGATTTGGGAGAACTAACATTTCTTTGGGAAAATTACTGCCCTTCTGACACTAGTGAAGGATCTTGTTCCATTGTTAGGGAAAATCCACAGGTCAGGTTCATCGTTGATTGTTATTATAATTAGCATTCAAAATATACTGTCTAAAAAGGTCATGGGTATAGTACCTAGATGTTTCATTTCATTTCCCGTGGGATATTTTTTAAAGATGAAATAGTGAGATGACTTTAAAAATAATATTTCATTTATGTTTGAATTCTGAGATATGGGTTGCCAATCTACCAGTTTTTTTGTTTGTTTTTGGTGTTGAATTTAAGATTTCCATGGAAAATAAGAGAAGTGGAAACACTAGCCTTTCTCTTATGCCATATTTTTTTTATCCCTGTGCAAGTGCAGTCAACCTAAAAGAGACACCAATTGGACAAGTGTAAGAAGATGTTAAGGGAAAAAATGTTTTCCACTTAATTCATTGGAGTCAGAAGGAAGAATTTTTCCTCTTATATTTATCAAATCATGCTGAGCATCTTAATTTCTACAATGTAGTAATTAAATTTAAAATTTAAGTGAATGCAGTCCTTACAGCCAGCTGAAGTAATTTCTAATGAAAGGATTCCTGATCTGCATCAGCATGCATGATCAGTGTTGCAGCTCTAGTAGTTGATTGCCATACATATATTTATTAGCTCCTCTTCCTTTTTCCTGTCAAATAAAAGAAGTAAACATGCATATAGGCTGATGGAAGAAGAGTGAAAATTTCATGTACTACAAAATTATTACTAGAGACATTTAAAAAAATCATTTTCACTGACTGTCCCTCATTTTTTAAAATAGCATTTTATTATTTCCTGTTACATGTCAAGAAAATTTTTAGCATTCATTTTTTACAAGATTTTAAGTTCCAAATATTTCTCTCTGCCTCCCCTTCCCTCTTCTGAAAAGGGTAGGCAGTTTGATATAATTTAAATATGTTCTATCATGTAAAAATTTTTCCATGTTAGTCACAGTTGTAAAAGAAGAAACAGATCAGAAGTGAAAAAAAGAAAAAAAAAGTACAAGAAAGAATAAAGTAAGTTACAAAATATGTATCTGAATTCAGAGTCCATTAGTTCTTTATCTGAATTTGAATAGCATTTTCCTTCCTGAGTCCTTTGTAATTATGTTGGATAATTGTGTTGCTGCAAAAAGCTGAGTCATACATAGTTGATTATCACACAATATTGCTGATACTGTGTACATTGGTTTCCTGGTTCTGCTCATTTCACTTTCCATATGTGCATCAATTTGCACAAGTCTTCCCAGGTCTTTTCTGAAATCTGCCTGTTCATTATTTCTTATTGCACAATAGTATTCTGTTACATTCATATACCACAGTTTGTTTAGCCATTCCCCAATTGATGGGCATCTCCTCACTTTCCAATATTTCGCCGCCACAAAAATGCTGCTATAAATATTTTTGCATTTGTAGGTTCTTTTCCTCTCCCCTCCCTCCTTTTTCATCTCTTTGGGATACAGACCTAGTAGTTGTATTGCTGGATCAAAGGGTATACACTGATGGTTGCTCTTTGGGCATAATTCCTAATTGCTTTCCAGAATGGTTGAATCTATTCACAATACTACCAGCAATGTAATAGTGTCCCAATTTTCCCACATCTCTAGCATTTATCATTTTCCTTTCCTGTCATATTAACAAATCTGATAGGTATGAGGTGGTACCTGTTTTAACAATCCGGCTAGCAGCTTCTGTGGGGGCATAAGATCCACCCACAGCCAGCACCCAGAAGGCTACCGGCATGCCAGGAAAGCACAGGTTCTTTTTATCTGCTTAACCAAGGAAAGCACGGTGAAGGGGTTGACAAGCTTACTTTAATCCAGCATTCAGTTAGTTCAGGGGAGCATACAGGCAGCATTCAGTTAGTTCAGGGGAAAAAACAGCCAGCACCCTGAACTTTAAAACATTCATTTAGTTCGGGGGAAAAAACCAGTACCCCAAACTTCAGAACAAAATACAAACAAATTACAAATATCAACAGACAGACCCAATACAATTCATAGTTACCAACATCTAGGTTCAGCCCGGAACAAGGGCTGGCCCAGAGTCAGGCTTGACACCACTGCCGTTCCAACTGAAAAGGGATCTTCAAGTTGTCTTCTCCCCCCTTATAGAGTTTTTGACATCATCAAGCGCCGCCTGAATGACCAGGGCCAATTGGTTCTTGAGTTGGCCCCATCCCCTAGGACCCTGGGAGGTTCACATCCACGCAGACCAGGTCAACACCCAACAGAGGCAGACCCAAACCCACGTGGTCCAAAAGCCTCTACTGTCCCCGACATGCAAACCAGACCCTCCCTGGGCCCCCAAGGGCCCAGCACCTATTAAGGCTCAATGAAATAAACTGAGTTACTCAAAGAAAACAAAGGCCACTTTGCCTGCTGACACAGTACCTCAGAGTTGTTTTAATGTGCATTTCTCTAATCAAGAGTGATTTAGAGCACTTCTTAATGTGCCTTTAGATAGCTTTAATTTCATCTGAAAACTGCTTGTTCATATCTTTTGACCATTTATCTGTTGGGGAAATGGCTTTTATTCTTGTGAATTTGACTCAGATCTCTATATATTTAGGAAGTGAGGCCTTTATCAGAGACACTTGCTATAAAGATTATTTCCCATCTTTCTGGTTTCCTTCTTTTTTTTAAATGTATTTTTTATTTTTATTTTACAACACTCAGTTCCACAAGTTTTTGAGTTCCAAATTTTCTCCCCCTCCCTCTCTTCCCTCCTCCTCCCCAAGATGGCATGCAATCCAATATAGGTTCTACATATACCTTTGCATTAAACTTATTTACATAATATTCAAGTTGTAGAGAAGAATTATAACTGATAGAATGAACCATGAGGAAGAAGAAACAAAACCAACAAAGAATAAAAAGAAAAAAAGGGAGAGAGAGCAAATAGTTTGCCTCAATCTGCATTCAGACCTCAGGAATTCTTTCTCTGGATATGAATAGTTTTCTCCATCCTGAGTATTTAGGAGCTGTCTTTGAGCCTTGTATTGCTGAGAAGAGACAAGTCTATCAAAGTTAGTCCTTACAGAGACTGTGTGTCTGTAATCATGTATAATGTTCTCTTGCTTCTGCTCCCCTCATTCAGCAACAGATAACGTAGATCTTTCCAGGTTTTTATGAAGTCCATCTGCTCCACATTTCTTATAGCACAATAGTATATCATTACATTCATATACCACAACTTTAATTTCTTTCTCTGAAAACTTCCTGTTCATATCCTTTGACCATTTCTCAATTGGAGAATGACTTGCATTCCTATAAATTTGACTCAGTGCCCTTTATATTTTAGAGATGAGGCCTTTATCAGAGACACTTTGCCACATTGGCTTTGTTTGTACAAAACCTTTTCAATTTGACATAACCAGAATTATCCATTTTGCATTTTGTAACACTCTATTTCATGGTGATAAATTCTTTCCTTCTCCATAAATCTGACAGGTAAGCTATTCCTTCCTCTCCCTAATGGCTTATAGTATCTGCCTCTATACCTAAATTGTGGTCCCATTTTGTCTTTATTTTTGTATGTGGTATAAGATATTGGTCTATGCTCAGTATCTGCCATATTATTTTCCAGTTTTCCCAGCAATTTTTGTAAAATAGTGAATTCTTAATTCAGAAGCTAGACTCTTTTGGTTTATCAAAGAGTAGATTGCTATAGTCATTGACTACTTCGTCTCGTATACCTAACCTATTCCATTGATCCACCACTCTATTTCTTAGCCAGTATGAAGTAGTTTTGATGACTGCTGTTTTATAATACAGTTTAATATCTGCAATGGCTAGGCCATCTTCTCTAGCATTTCTTTTCATAATTCCCTTGATATTCTGGACCATTCATTCTTCCAGATGAATTTTGTTATTATTTTATCCATCTCTGTAAAATAATTTTTTGGCAGTTTGCTTGGTATGGCACTGAATAAGTAATTTAATTTAGGTAAAATTGTCATTTTTTATTACATTAGCTCAGCCTAACCACACACAACTGATCTTTTTCCATTTATTTAGGTCTGACTTTATTTGCCCAAAGGTGTTTTGACATTTTTGTCCTCTTCTGAGTTTGTGTCTTGGACTTTCCTATCACCATAATAACTTTCCTTGGTCTGATTCTTTTTCTGCTCTTTTTTTGCCTTTTCTATTTCTTTCAAATTTGAGCACCCAGGGTAGAAGGCTCACTGTCTCAGGCTTTTTGTTCTGATGGCTGTAGGCCATGGCTCTTTGCCTGGTGTTTCATTGATGTTTCCTCAGGGCAACCCAAAGGACCCTTGTGTCTGGAGCTGTGCTAAGGGGGTAGCTTGGGGGGTGGCTGGTGCTGCTGGAAGCCATAGGGCCTGTTAGTTCACCAGATGCTGAGCTGGGGTCCTAGTGGTGGTTTCTGGTGTGTGCTGAGGCCCAGTGGGCTGTTTCTGCATTTCACAGGGGCTACACTGAAGAATGTGGAGGTCTGGCCTATTTTCTTGTCCTGGCTCTCTTTCTTTCTTGAAATGTTCTACTTTTTCACTTTTATCTCTTAGATTCTTTTTCTTCTTCCAAGACTCAGCTAAAATCCTGCCTCACCTCAGCTACCTGTGCCTTCTGCTCTGGGACTTTTTTTTCCCATCTGCTGTGTGTATATCCTGTATGCCTCTAGTCATTCACATGTTGTATTCCTCATTAGACTGCAAACTCCTTGAGGTGAGTCGCTTTTCCCCCTTTTCTTTGTATCCCTAGCACTTAGCATAAAGTCTGTAAAAATGTAAGTGTTTAATAAATTCTTGTTGTCTGACTGACATATTTAAGATAATTTGGAATAACTTGGTATATTGGTATGTATTTGGATTTTTTTAAAAAAGCAACAATGCTGGATCCCTGTATTGACAATAGATTAGATATAATGGGTGAAGAATTGAAGATTACACCTAATTTTCCAGGATCAGGAACTGGGGAGATGGTATTGCCTTTGTAGTAGCAAGGAATACAAGAGAGGAGGGAGGATGTGGGGGAAAAATATTGAGTTCATTTTTGGACATGTTGAGTTTATGTCTACTGGACATCCAATTCAAGATGTCTGAAAAGCAACTGGAGATGCCAGTTTGGACATAGCAGAGAGGTTAGAGTATGACAGGGAGATTTGAGGATCATCATCATACAGATGGTTACAAAACCAATGGGAACTCATTATTTCACTAAGTAAAATAATATATAGAGAGAAGAGAAAAGGGCCCAGGAGATAACCCTGAGGCACACCCGTGGGCAGAGGGTGTGATATGGATGAGGATGCCGCAAAGAGGAATGAGAAGGAGGTGCCAGGTAGAAAAGAGGAAAAAAACAGAGAGAGTGGGTTACAAAAAACCTAAATAGAATATTAAAGAGGTTGACAGAGTCAAAGGCTTTCAGAAAGGTCAAGGAGAATTACTGTTGAGAAAAGACCATTGGATTTAGGAACTAAGACACTACTGGAAACTTCAGAGAGAACAGTTTTGGTGGAACAAGCTACATTGTAAGGGCTTAAGAAGAAAGCAAGAGGAGAGAAAGTGGAGGTATCCATTGTCGATGGTCTTTTCATAGAGTTTTGTCATAAGGGACTGAAGAGACATGGGATGATAGCAGGCTTGGAAGGATCAAATGAGGAATTTTTTGAAGATTGGGAAATATGGACACATTTGTAGGCAGTCGAGAAGCAGCTATTTAACAGGGAGAGATCAAAAATAAGTTTTTGAATGGGGGTAGGATAGGGGACAATCTGTTAGAGAAAGGATTATATAAGTTTGCTTTATCAGATAGACAGGTTAGCCTTCATAAGGAGTAATTCCACCTCATTTATTAAAAGATTGAATTAGTTAACCTCTAAGTTTGCTTCCAGCTCTAAATCTATTATTGTATTATATTTACTGTTTAGGAGTATTAGAAGACTGGAATATTATTATAAATGAGTATTGTGACATGGTGGCAAAGCAACAACAAAACTAAGGCAATTAATAGGTGTCATATCACCCCTAATGATAGTAAAACTAATCAAACTATGCGTTTAATTAAGGTCCCAATCTAGAAAATAAATAGGACAATAGGATTTAGAATTAGAAGAAAATTTTAAAATGATTTAATGTCATAAAGGTGGCAAGAGGAAGCAGTTCTGTGGGAGGAGGGGAGAGGGCAGGTGAGTGGGGAATGAGTGAACCTTGCTCTCATCAGATTTGGCCTGAGGAGGGAATACCATACGTACTCAGTTGTGTATCTTACCCCACAGGAAAGAAGAGGGAGGAAGAAAAAAAAATAAAAGGGGGGGGGATGATGGAGGGGAGGGCAGATGGGGGTGAAGGTAATCAAAAACAAACACTTTGGAAAGGGGACAGGGTCAAGGGAGAAAATTCAATAAAGCGGGATGGGTTGGGAAGGAGCAAAATGTAGTTAGTCTTTCACAACATGAGTATTATGGAAGGGTTATACATAATGATACATATGTGGCCTAGGTTGAATTGCTTGACTTCTTAGGGAGGGTGGGTGGGAAGGGAAGAGGGGAGAGAATTTGGAACTCAAAGTTTTAAAATCAGATGTTCAAAAACAAACAAAAAAAAGTTTTTGCATGCAATTAAAAAATAAGATACACAGGCAATGGGGCGTAGAAATTTATCTTGCCTACAAGAAAGGAAGGGAAAAGGAGATGAGAGGGGAGGGGGGTGATAGAGGGGAGGGCTGACTGGGGAACAGGGCAACCAGAATATACGCCATCTTGGAGTGGGGGGGGAGGGTAGAAATGGGGAGAAAATTTGTAATTCAAACTATTGTGAAAATCAATGCTGAAAACTAAATATGTCAAATAAATAAATTTAAATTAAAAAAAATAAAATGATTTAATGTAATAACCTCACTTTACAAGAGAGGAAATTGGGTGAAGGAGGATAAGTAACTTCCCAGCTTAGGGTATTGTATTCAGTTTTGGCCAGCATATTTTTATGAAAGACATTGATCAACTGGACTGAATGTATGAACAATGAATAAGATGGTGAAAGAAATGGAACCCATGCCTTATTAAGACTAATCAAAAGAATTAGGAATGTTTAACCTGGAAAAGTGAAGGCTTTGGGAAAAGGGTATGAAACCTTTCTTCTATCATTAAATAGTCTGTTACAGGAAAAAAAAGAGTTTGTTTGATGCCAAAAAGCAAAGCCAGGATCAATTGCTAAAAATTGTAGAGACAGAATAGACTTCCCAGTTTAGAAATCATAGAATACTTTATAATTGTAACATCATAGAGTTAGATGGGAACCCAGGGCTGTGTGAACTAAAAAGTACCTAAATACCAATCCCTTCTACAACATTCCTGATTAAATGGCCCTCTAAGCCATGATTCAAGGTCTCAGTGATGGGAAATGTACTTCCTTCCATTTTACTTTATTAGGAATTGTTAAGAATTTTTCTAGTTTGTTTCCTTACACTGGGCTGAAATAATTTCATCAGCTTCTCTTGTTAGTGTGCTCATTACTTGAATTTTTACTTTGTGAGCCTCAGAAGAGCAAATTTGATCTCTCTTCTGCTAGATACATAGCCACTCAAATATTTGAAGACAAATATTATGTTTGTAAATAAAGTTGGAGAATGTAGGAAACTGAAAAAAAGAGCCACTGTAGAGAGTGAGAGGAAAGGGACTAGACTGAGAGTAGGAAATCCTGCAGCCTTGAGGCTACATGGGGTCAATCTGTCATCAGAGTTGGACTGTGTCTCTCTTTGAAGTAGAATTTGTGAATAGTTGCACAGCCTAACAGTATTTTTAATTCTGTTTGCTTAACAGCCCATCATGTCAAAGAAGACCAAAAGAATGCATGCATACAGAAAACCAATTTTTTTAATGAGGATTGGGAATTGCAGTATTATCTTTTTTTCTGTTAAGGATTAGATGATTTGTTTGCTTTGTGATACTGCAAAATCAACATTAAAGAAATTCAATGCTCATCAGCATTATAACACTCATAAGAACAATACATATTTTAAATTAGAGGGAGAGGCGTGAAATTTAACAGAACAGCTTCTTGCAATACTTCAAAAGGAAAGTATATATTATTCAATTACTTCGAATGAAGCAACTGATACTACTGATTCAGCACAGGTTTTATACTTCATTCAGGTCATACCAGAAGATTTTCTTAGCTACAAAGAGTTGCTCGATTTGGGCACACTTGTGAACAGAACATGGGTAGTAGATATCTTCAACAACTTTCAAGATAAATGTCATAAAGTTGGACTGAAATTGGTAAATTTAGTGAGTGTATGTACAGACAGTGCACATTCCATGACAGGAAAACATGAAGGATTTATTACACAGATTAAAAAAAAGTATTAACAGAACTAGATGTTCTCATTTCTTTTCATTGAATTTTGTATCAACAAAATCTCCAGGCTAAAGTTACTATGTTAAGTAGCACTTTGCAACAAGTCACAAGTATTGTTAACTATATTCATGCAAGTGCAGCACAGAATCATCAGTTTTGTAACATGCTTAAGTTGAATGATGAGGTATTCAGTGTGGATTTCCCATGTCATTCTAAAGTGTGTTGGCTATCTCAGGGAAAGATGTTAACCAAAATTTTATCTCTGTAAGAATAGATAGTTAAATTTTATGAAGAACAGAATCAGCAATATGAATTTTTGAAAGATTTCTATAGGAATGATGCATTTCCTTGTGATATCACATCAAATCAAAAAGACTTGAATGTTTCTTTGCAAGGTAAAGCTAAGTCTATATATGATATCTGGCAAAAAGAAATCCAAGCATTTTGAAAAAAAAAACAGCTATCTTTTTTCAAAACCCTTCTTCAAAAGGACATTTCAGATGAATATTTTGCCCAGTTAGCAAAGATCATTGATGATCAGAATGATATATCCGAATAATTTGAAGAATATGCCGCTGTTATAGACCTATTAATTGGAAAATGCAGTGAAAGATTCACTGACTTTGAAAATCATGACATCATACTCAAATTAGCATTTCAGCCTCACCTAGCTGATATCATCAAGGCACCTAAGGAACTACAGATAGAATTGACTAAGCTTCCAGTAGATGACATTTTAAATTAATTGTTTGATGCTAAGAAAGATCCAATTGAAATATGGAAAAATGCAGTAGAATACTCAAGAACTCAGCAGGATGCCTGAAAAATGCTTTGTTGCTTTTCAACCACTTATTTCTATGAATCTACATTCTTCACCTAACCCAAATCAAGATATCCTTAAGGTCACAAATCTATCCATTGGAACTGTGGACCTCCATGTTGCAACCAAATATTCAAATGCTTTCCAACAAAAAGCAGATATAACAAAGTCATTAAAAGGTTAGTTAACTTCAAAATTAACAAATAGTTTTCATTTTATGAATTTATTAAGTACATAGTAGTTAGAGTTATACAAAATAATGTACATGTTTAAGAATATCTAATTGAAGTTTCTTGAATGCAGCCTTATTTGATTTTAAGTAATATTAATGTGGCCTTCCAACATGAAAAGGTTTCCCACCTCTGGACTAGATCTATGATTTCCTTAATATAGAGAATTCTCAGATCAGGAAACGCCCTTTATTGATTCAGGGTGGTACCTTCTTCGTTAATTAGATGCTTAGAATATTAAGAAGTTTCATGATTTGCCTAGGCTCTCACAGCCAACAAGGATTAGATATAAGCCAAAGTTTTTTGGCTTAGAGGTAAGCTTTATATCTTCTATACCATAAATGTCTCTTCTATTGAAAAAGTATGGAACAATTGCTACAGTTGCAGGTATACCTGAAAACATTGGCTTGTGATCAGTTTCCCTTGCCATTTTGCATGTGTACCATGAATCCCTTTGATTTGAGGCCTTATTTGTTACATTCAGATTTGTTGACATTTTCCTGACTTATTGTACTTCTGTTCTATACCTGGCATCTATAACCGTTTGATGGGGGATAATCTGTTCTCTTTAAAGCCTTATATCACAGAAGGGAATAGGTCATTGCAAGGAAATGTCAATAGCCTCTGGATGTGCTCCTTTTCCTGCTTGAAATATCTTTGAAATACAGGGAAAGTATATAAGGAAGTTTCTAGACATATCTTTCTCCTTCTACTCCTGTCCAGTGGACATACTCCTAGGCCAAAGGGAAAAAGACTTGGGATTGTTGCTACTCCTTATTCAATACATTGATCAATGTTTTTATGTTTTTTTTTAAAGATTATTTTATTTATTTTTAGTTTCCAGCATTCATTTCCACAACATTTTGTGTAACAAGTTTTTTCCCCATCTCTCCCCTCCCCCACCCCAAGATGGCATGTATTCTGATTGCCCCTTTCCTCAGGCTGCCTTCCCTTCTCTCCCCCATCTCCCCCATCCCTTTTCCCCTTACTTTCTGTAAGGCAATATAGATTTCTATAGCCCATTGCCTGTATATCTTATTTCCCAGTTGCATGTAAAAACAGTTTTTTAACATTTGTTTTCAGAACTTTGAGTTCCAAATTCTCTCCCTTCTTCCCTCTCCACCTACCCTCCTTGAGAAGGCAAGCAATTCAATATAGGTTATATTTCTATCTTATGCAAAACACTTCCATGATAGTCATGTTATGAAAGACTAACTATATTTCCCTCCTGTTTTATGTTTTTGATTTGAACAAGCCACTTCATTGACCTGTGTGCTTAAATTCAAGAAAAATTGGGAAAAAAAGCTAGAAAAGTTCAGGATATGAGGAAACAGGATAGCTCAGAAAAAGGAGAGAGAAAAGGAAATGAAAGCTAATACACAAACCTGTCAGGCTAGCTTTGTGTTCTCTTATTGCAAAATGATAGGCCTGGTAGTTTGAAGATGAAGAAAAAATGCCACTATCTTGATTTTAGAGAGGTACTGGATTTTGTACTCAGTGAAACACTCATTAATAACTTTGGGAAACCCACACTGGACAAATCAACTACTTATTGAAAGTGGATCAATTACTGTATTCAAAGGTGGAACAATATCATTTGATTGTGGCAATCCCTAGGATGAACTCCTGAACTATAGTTAATATTTTTATTTTTTATGACCTGGAGATTGGAAAAGAAATTATGTTTACTAAAGTGATAGATTGTACCAAACTTGGGATGAACAAAAAAAGTAAAGGGGGATTTTCCAGCCAAAATTGTTCATCAAAGCTATACTGAGACAGAAAATCAAACTACATAGACTTAAATTAGGCAGCAGATGACTATGTGCTCTCCTCACCCTAACCTCTCATACGTCAAAAGATCTAATGAACTCTGAGTTTAGTTCTTTTTTAGATTAAACAGTGGATCAAATGGTGAAGTCAGAGTGGGTCAAATGGGATGAAGTTTCCAAGTTTCAAGGTTTAATTTTTATGTGAACTATTTAACTTAGTTGTATTCAGCAGCTGGGACAGATAGGTGGCCCGGTGGATTGGGTGGCTGGTCAGAAGTCAGGAAGATTCATCTTGAATTCAAATCTAGCCTCAGATATGTGTTAGCTATGTGACTCTGGGAAAGTCACTTCACCCTATCTGCCTCAGTTTTCTCATCTGTAAAATGAGGAGGAGAAGGAAATGGCAAACCACTCCCCAAACCACTTTCTTTGTCAAGAAAACTGCAAATATGGTCACAAAGATTCAGACACAACCGAAATGACTGAACAACAACAACATATTCTACAGCTACGGAATGCCACTCTTGCACCTGGCAGCCATGTTGCAGATGTACCTATGGTACAGTTAAATTGGCTTTTTCATTCTTCCTCACACATGGCATCCTATTTTCCATCTCTATGTTTTTGCACAATCTATGCCTCTGTCTCTGTGGCCTCCTCATCCTGAGAGATGTCTCTGCCCCCTTTGCTCTTACACTCCAATTCATGATTACTTCCTCAGAACCTCCATTTGCATAAGTACCCAATAAAGCCACACCTATTCTGCCTCCCTCTCTTGGCTCTGCTGCTAATTATCCAGATTTTTCTCCCATTCCCCAGAAGC
Source organism: Trichosurus vulpecula (assembly GCF_011100635.1). NCBI lineage: Eukaryota > Metazoa > Chordata > Mammalia > Diprotodontia > Phalangeridae > Trichosurus > Trichosurus vulpecula. The sequence continues at coordinate 160,148,157 of NC_050574.1, forward strand.
TTTTTCACTCTCCTCCCTTGCTCTTCTCATCCTGGAATACCCCTCTACCTCTCTGGCCCCCTCCTCCAACTGTACAGTTCTTCATTGGAGTCAGCCATGCCCATGCCTTCATTCTTCACCCAGTTTCTTTCATCTCATCACATTACTTTTCTATTCCCTTTTATGTGTTTTTCCCCCTGTTAGAATGTAATCTCTTCAAGGATAAGGATCGTTTTTCTTTTCTGCTTATGTTTGTATTCTCTGAGCTTAATTACGGTTGCTTGGTACATAATAAGTGGTTAATAAATGTTAAATAAATCTATTCCCCAATGCCTAGAGTTTACTCCCTACTTAACTCAACTATTATATTTTCTATTGCCTGCAGAACTGAGTTCAAAATCCACCCCATGAGATCTTTCCTTCCCCTCCCCAAAGCTGCTACCATTTACCCTCCCAAAATAACTTGAATTTATTTTGCCTGGCTTTTTCGTACATATTTGTAGATGTTCTCTCCCCTGACAGAATGTAAGCCCATTGATATCAGTGACTATCTATTTCTTCTCTGTATTCTGGCTACCTAGCCAAGCATCTGGTATTTAGTAGGTATTTAATGAATGCCTTCTGATCAATTAATAAAGTCATAAGTGCTATTAAAGAAAAAAAAATCTGTTTGGAAGGATCAACCCTAATCCATCTACCCTATTGGACAAAATAAAGCAAAACAATATAAACCAAAACTATTTCTTGTGCTCATGTGACCGACTACTAATGTTGGTTGGATCAATGCTAGTATCTTCACATATGAAGGACAGTAGAAATTCAAAGCACTTATCCTACTAAATTGCTCTGAGGATCAAATGAAAGGATTTTTTTTGCGAACTTTAACATGACGTATAAATGTGAACTATACCATTAGCTCAAATTTATATAGCACCTATATATGCAAGGCACTTTACAAATATTACATTTGTTCCTCATAAAAATCCTGGGAGGTAGGTGTTATTATTATACCCATTTTACAGATGATGAAACCGAGGCAAACAGAGGTTAAATGACTTACCCTAGGTCACACATATAAAAGTTTAAGGTCAGTTTGGAATTCTAGTCTTCCTGACTCTGGACTGGTGCTCAAGCCATGGTACCACTGAGCTGCTGTATTATATAAAAGCCATTATTTGAAAATAAGCCTAATAATGGTAAGGGAAAGGGAGTATGAGAGGGGGAGGGAATAATTAGGAAAGCAGTCTATGTAAAGCAAACAATTATCTGGTCTTCATAGCCCTGGTCAGTGTTTGTTTTTTTTTTTTTTTTTTTAATGAATACTGTGCTGAGATTTATGGATGTCAGGACAAGCAAAGCTTATAAAAAATAGCAAACCAAACCTAAAACAAGACCTATAAAAAAACCAAAGCAATTAGGATTATATTTACTAGAAAGGAAAAATCTGAGGGTTTGTGAAATATTATATTTTAAGGATATAATGGGAGGTCACATACTGTACAGTCTCTCTTGAGCACAGGACAAAGAGGCAAGGGGGCTGGAATATAGGGAAAGAGAAGTTACAGAAAATAGAATATGAATTAATAGAATCCCTTTTCCTAAATTTCCTATCAGTCTTGGACTAGCTAGATAATTAAAAGAGACAATGCATACCTTCACTCCCATCCCTCACCCTCAGAATATTATATTGGGCATATACCTTTTCAAATTAAAAAAAAAAAAAAACTAGAACCTCGCTGACATGGTCCTTGATTAATCCATCGATCAGCAGACATGTATTAAGTGACTGCTATGTACCAGACATTGTACTAAGCTCTTTAAAAATATTATATCATTTAATTTTCACAACAAAACTGGAGGGTGGGTACTGTTATCCTATTTTATGGTTGATAAAACAGAGGTGAATAGAGGCTAAATGACTTGCTCGGGGTTATACAGCTAGGAAGTAGTAAGACCTGAGTTCAAATCTGGTCTTAGATATTTTCTAGCTGTGTGGCCCTAAGCAAGTCACTTAATCTCTGTTTGCCTCAGTTTCCTCATCAGTAAACTGGGCATAATAATATCACCTACCTCCCAGGATTATTGTTTAGATCAAATGATCTGGCACAAAGCAAGTACTATATAAATGTTAACAATTACTAAATATCTGAGGCTGCATTTTCAGGTCTCCTTAACTCCAGGTTTGGTTCTCTATCCACCGTACATATAGCTTTCTCCAGGTAAGAATGACAACACTAGGTATAACTCTATATGTAAGCTTCCCAGTTTTCTCTTGCTTGCTTGTGATTGAATTTTCCAACCTTATTCTTTTCTTGCTTATGAATTCACCTATGGAATTGATTCCTTCTGGCTGAAAAGAAATTGAAACTTGGAGGACCAAAAGTTGAGCCTGGTAACCTGACTGTACTCTTTGTTTTCCTGAACTCATTCTTTTTTTTTTTGCTTTCAGTCTTCCCGCTAGATCTTTATCTCTCTTTCCAGTACTAGACTAATAACCTGTCTAAAATTCTGTTTCTTCCAGCTGTTATAACTTTTTGGAAGCAGTGTAATATCTTTATTCCTTTAATTAAGACAGCTTTACTGCTGTTGTCTGTCAATCAGATCAATCAAATAGGTATTCACTGGGAGTCTAAGGCCGTATATTCCTGGGTTGTTTTTCTTTTTTTTCATTTTCTTCTTACCTTTGCTTTGATTCACAGAGTCTGAAATCTCCAACTCTTTTTACCACTCACAAATCCCCACCCATGGCTCACATTGTAATATGGGTTAGTTGACCAAGACATCCATTGCTATACAAGGGTTGACAGGCCATTTTAGTGTTGGGGATAGCCTATACTCAAAATGTTAGGATCATGACATCACAGGACTTCAGAGATCATTTTGTCTAACCATCTCGTTGTAGAGATGTAAACAAAAACCAGACCAAGGAAGTTAAGTGACTTCCTCAAGGTTTTAAGCACTAAAGCTGGGATTTCAATCCAGCTCCTCTAGCTACAAAATCAGATCTTTTGTCATTGTACCACCATCAAAAGCTCACTAATGAGACAGAAGACTGGCCATGGTGGTGTATCAGTAAGACAAGATTCACAATATCGATGGTGACCATGAATATGCCTGTATAGTTCTGTATTGTATAATATAAGAGACAGTCCATATAGAAGTCAGAAGTAAAACATTTATTCAGACAACAGAGGATCAATTCCCAAAACCAATAACCCCAATTCGACATAGCAGCTACTGTGTCCCCAAACTAATAAGTCCACTTCATTATAATGGCAAGGAAATTAAAACACAGTATCATAGCAGGGAGCCAAGCCATCCTGTGACATTCCCCTCTGATGGGGCCTTCTTGTAAATACTCACTCACAAATCCTAGCTGTCCGCTTGTCTATATCCTTTCCTCCCACATTTCTGAGAGCTGGCAGTCCTCTGGGCTCTCTCCTTGTACTTTTCTCTTTGAGTTTAATGGCTACCCTCAGGATATACATACATACATACATACATACATACATATATATATATATATGTACATACACACACATATGTATATATCTCTCTGGGGGGCTGAGGGCTTCACACCTAATTAGCAAAAGGGTGTGAGCCTGGGGCCTCACATATAGTTAGCAAAAGGATGTGGGCCTGGGGCTTCCTACCTTGTCAGTAAAAGGGTGTGGGGCTTCCTACAAATAAGCCTTCCCCTAATCAAATTTCCCTTAACTAGCTCCACCTGAGGCCTATTAAGAGGATTAATGGTTGGAGAAGATCTTTAAACACATTAACACTACAGGTGGTGGTATTGGAAAACAGCCAGTATGGAGAGGTGGCAATAGCACTGGGTTTGGAGCCAAATGTGGTCTCAGATTTCAATCTCAGATGTTTTATCTTGGTCACTCCTCCTTCTCCTTGGGAAAGCTTAGAATTCCTTATATATCAAATGAAGAGATGAGATTAGATAAACCATAGGGTCTTTTCCATTTCTAGAGTCCTGAGCACTATGTTCCCAAAAGATTCCCTGAAGGATTATTGTGAGGAAATCATTCAATACAGAGGAGTCATTAAATGGTAATCAAAGCATTTTACGAGTTTTAAAATGTGTGTGTAGGAAGTGAAGGATGCCGAGACAATAAAATGAATATTTTTGAATATTTAAATCATGTTGACTCATGGGAAAAGAGAATTTGTTTCAAATTGTGTGACTTCAAAACACATGAACAAATAACATGCAAATATTCTGATTGGAAGTGCTCATTACCCAATGAAATGGTCTTTTCCAAGGATTCATAATCCCAATGTCTCACCCAGTGAAGCACTGAAGGTGAAGAATTGTTCTTTGCATGTTTTTAATCCAAGAACAAGTCCTGGATACAGGGGTCTCACTGTGTATTGGGGGTTTGGAATTTCTGTCAAACAGAGTTCAGTTGAGCAGAGGTGGCTTCAGGAGCATATAGTTCCTTGCAGTACTTAATTGTGCTCCAGGCTCATTTAGGAAGTATGAGAACATACTCTCCAGAGGCATGGCAGTTGAAAACAGACTTCCTTTGATTGTGTTCAGAGTGATTGAGCTATTGAGAACAAGTACTACAAAAAGGAAAAGAGAGAACAACAGCCCAAATCCGAATCAGTTTGGCACATGAAGCAATATTGGATATTGTTGCTTGGCTTAGTAAATAAGATGGTACACTTAGAATTAGGAGTTCACGAAATCAAATCCTACTTTCAGATATACTATAAATATGACTGTGAATGTCTCTGAGCCTTAATTTTCTCATTTTTAAAATGGAAGTTTAATAATATGTTTATTGGCTATGGTGATGATGATAATAATAATATACAGGCTTATTGAGGCTCAAATTGAATAATATATGAAAAGTTCTTTTCGATCTTTAAAGTCATAATTATTTTGACTGAGAGGGTTGTATATGGGGGTGGAATAAGAGAAGCAAGGCTGTCTAGGAGAGAGTGTGAGGTAATATGTTAAAGCTTGGATGGAGCCGTGTGTCAGAAGTAGAGAAGCAATGTGTGTGCGCCTGTGTGTGTGTGTGTGCGTGCGTGTGCGCGCGCATGCTGGAGTTTATGGAGATTCAGTGAATGAGTACATGTGCAAAAAGGAATAGATTGTGGTATGGACACTTCCACCATATCCAGAACATTTATGACAGAACCTGGTCAGATTTTATAGCCTAATGGCAGGTTTCTGAGATTCATATATTATGCAACCATCCACTCAAGGGCACTATTATCCTCCTAGTCACCCAGGCTCACAATCTCATTATCTTTTCTCAACTTCTCATTCTCACTCAATGCAATCTTGTCATTTCTACCTTCTCAATATCATATCATATACATAAACATACATGTATACACGAATATGTATTCATGTATATGTACGTGTATATATATATACATGCATACACACATATAAACAAAAACACACATACACACACATCTATCCCCTTCTTTCTACTCATAGAGACACATCCTTAGTTAAAGCCCTCATTAAATCTCCTCTGGATAATTTTTGCAATGTACAATTGTTATAAGGCTTCTATTATAAGGCTTCTAATTGGCTCCGCTGCCTCAAGTCTTTCTCTACTTCAACTTCTACTTCTGTGCTAAAATGATTTTCTTAAAGCATGATCCTAAAATCTGACCATATTACTTGCATTTCCTGAAGTACAAAATATAAAATAGTCTCACAGAGCAGAATAGTTTCCTAGGGGCAGCCAGGTGGCAAGGTGGATAGGGCACTGGGCTTGGAATCAGGAAGACTCATATATCTTCCTGAGTTCACATGTGGCCTTAGACACTTACTAGGTGTGTGACCCTAGGCAAGTCACCTAACCCTGTTTTCCTCGGTTTCCTCATCTGCAAAATGAGCTAAAAAAGGAAATGGCAAACCACTCCAGCATCTTTACCAAGGAAATCCCAAATGGGGTCACAGAGAGTTGGACCTGACTGAACAACAAAATGAAATAATCTCTTTGATATTTGATTCCCTTCATGATCTGGACTTTTCTACCTTTCCAGTTTTCCTGTACTTTATTCCTCCTACTCTCCAAGAACATTGACCTTCTTGCTGTTCCTCTGATATAACACTCCATCTCATATTTTCTCAGTTCTTTTTGACTTGCTGCTCCCCATGTTCGGTATGCTTTCTCTCAACTTCAGCTATATAATTTTCTGATTTTATTTAAGACTCCCTAAATTCCACTCTATGTAAGAGATTGTTTTATCTTACTTTTCCTCCTCCTAACTCCCAATTACCTTCCATTGACTGTATATATTTTGAATGTTTTTACTTTGTCTGATATGTCTAATGATGGCAATACCTGCTTTTTTTGATTCACTTGATTTATAGTAAATATTTTTTCTATCTCTTCAGTTTTTTTGTGTATATCATTTTGTTTTAATTTGTTTATTGTAAATAATAGATTGCAGGATTTTGTTTTCGTATTAAACCTATTACTCTTTTTTGTTTCATTTTATTGTATTATTTGATCCATTCACATTTAAAATCATAAGAGTTAGGTTTATGTTTTCATCAATCTACCTCTAAAGTTTTTTCTCAAGTTATATTTTTTTGCCTCTTTGGCTGTAAACATGATATTATTTTCCTTCAGTTACTTTAATCTTTTTGTAAGGCAGCCCTGATCCTACTGGCTTTCTTCCCTTTCCGTAATCCCTTCTTCTTATTTGTTACCCCTTTACCTTTAGGGTATTATTTCGAAGTTCTTCTCTTCTGCTTTTATCTCCTTATATATTTCTTCTTCCCCATTTTTTTTCACTCTTAGGTAGATTCCCCCTTAGAAAAATCTCATTCATTAGTATTTTTAATTTTAATTTTATTTGTACACCCCTTTCAAAAAATGATTCTTTAACTCTCTTCATTATACATCTTCTCTTTCTGTTTATTCTAGACACTCATTCTCCAAATTATTACCCCTATAATCATCTGATCTCACTCTTTTCTCTGCATTTTTTTCATACCATCAAAGCTTTCAGGGAATCTATTCCAGGTTATGTCCTCTAGGTGCTTTCTCACACTTCTCTTTAGGGTTTACCCCCACATTTCCCTTTTGCACTGTGTTCCACAGTCTGAATATTGCATATTATTGCTGGTTTCAGAGAGGACTCTACTCCATGGTAGGAGACCTCTCTCTGATATATACTCTTACTTGTTCACCGTGTACATTGGCCTGTGAACGTCTATCCTGTGTTCATAGTCTCCCACTTCTATGGTTCTTAGTTGCCCCCAGGCAAATATCTGGTTAGTCCCTGGGGGTCACAGAAAATGTGTAGTCTTCCACATTGCTCAAATGACTTGGAAACTACACTATATATATTTTGTATGTAAGTTGTGGTTTGCATGTGTTCTCTGCTGTTAGCATGTGAACTCTTTGATGGTAGGAATAATGTTTTTGCCTTTCTTTGTATCCCCAGTGCTTAGCAATAGTTCTTGTCATATAGTAAGCCCTTAAGACATATTTGTTGATTGATTGACTGACTCACCTGACATAGGTTGTGGGGTAAGATTAAGGAATTAAAGGTCAATCACACCTAGAGTAATGGCCATTCATGATTGCAGCATGATGATAAAGAAGTCCTAATACTTTCAGACATACTCCTGCTGTGAGGGAGAGGAGGAGCAAGAGTGAACTGGGTCAAGAGAACATTATTATCACCTGTCTTCGCAGCTCAGAGAATCTTTCAATGTGTTTATGAAAAATTAAGATCAATTGAGAAGATGCAGGTTTCCATTAGTTTGAGGTACTCATCAGCCAACAGAGTTGATATGTGAAGCTACTTATGAAGAAAACTTATTACTTTCAGGAAAAGAATGGGGACATGTACAAGAACAAAGCTAAGGATAGATAATCTCAGTTAAATTCACTTAAATGACCTACTTAGGATTCAATACCTAGATCCAAGAAGGGGTTGTGTGATAGACTTTGGAATCAAACTCTTAAGTACTGGGGCTTCTTATACTTAGTCATGGTAGTACCCCACATGTCCCACGTTCTAATTCTAGATCTGATTGAGTCCTACAATCTCAACCTTCTCCATATGCCATTATAAGTGTCCTCATTCTGACTTTTTCATATACCCTCACTCCTTCTACTCCCTAACCATGTGTAACCCACTTGGGCTATAAATAATGATAGGCATAATAAATGAATTAATGGTGAGTGTTTTAAGTCATCTTGTTCTGCCTCTGGCTCTGTTTTGAATTAACAAATCACTATGTAAACCTCAGGGTTATTAGGTGGCACCAGCCTATCTGCAAAATGGAATGAAAAATACTTGTTCTCATAGGAATATTGACCACATGAAATAAGGTGCATTAAGTGGCTTATAAAAAGGAAAAAAATATGATAGTAATGATAACAGTAATAATCATATATCTATCTAAACTTTAGAGCTTTAGGATTTACAAAACATTTTGTAAATATCTCATTTAATCCTCACAGCAATCATGGGAGGTAGGTACTATTATTATTTCCATTTTACAGATGAGAAGATTGAGGTGAAATGATTTCCCCAGAGTCGAACAGCTAATAAGTGTCTGAGGTAAGATTTGAACACAAGTCTTTCTGACCAGGAAGATCTGGGTTCAAGTCCAATCTCTATTATAGCTGTGGGGCCATGGCAAAGTCACTTAACTCAAGTTTCTTTAAGGAAATGCTAAGACCAAGTCTCATACAAGTTGTCAAACTTCATGGATGAAGAGTTTTTCAACAATAATTTACCCCAATTAATGAAATCATGTCTGGACAAAAAATATGATTCTCTAGATAGCCATAGTTCCATACCGGTTCCAGCAAAGAGACAGAAACCAAACAGACAAGCAGCCAGAGAAGCCATTAAAATCCTATGATCAAATAGTTTTCAATGTTCAGATTCATTATCTATTAGGTTAGAAGAGTCTAGAATAAGGACAAGTTTCAAGGAATAATAGCAATAATAATTCATCTTTACATGGTACTTCATTTGCAACAACCCTATGAGATATATAATTCAAAAAATATTCCCCCCTTTTACGGATGAGGAAACTGAGATTCGGAGAGGTTTAAATTTTTCCATTCTTACTCAAACTATGTCAGACCCCAGAACTCAAACCCATGGGTATAAAGTAGATTTTTCACTGCAACACGGAACACACCCACCTGTTGTTTTCAGACATTTTTTGGCTACAGGTTAAATCTTAGGGCAGGAGAAAATGATCATAGTTAACTTCACTCAAAAGAAATCAATAAGCAGTACATAAGTCACCCTTCACATAGCTTAGTCTCAGTTCTCAACATCTTTCCAGATATTTTTTTCACTGTTTTCCTAATTACTACCCTGGCTCCCCAATTAGTTCCTTTTCATATCACATTATCCTGCGGATTCTCATTATACTGTTTCCTTCAGCTTTGCGCACTGAAGCATCCTGTGAAGGGTGGGGGGGAGGGTGGCTTTCCCCACCCATTTCCCCAAATTTTGCTGTTGAACTAGCAATGTGCTTTGAACCTTTACAATGCCATGCTCATAATAATAACACTTTATTTGTGTAAAAGGGCTTCTTAATTTGCTCCCTCCCCTTTTATTTAGAGTGTCAATAGATCAAAAAGCATGTGATTTCTAAATCTGAATATGAATTCATCTAAAAAATGTTCTCCTTTCTTTGCCCTTCACTGCACCATTCTCCCTCATAAATAATAACCGTCTAATCAGGATATAGCTGCTTCTGTTCAGAAGGAGAGGCTCTCAAATGTCCTCACTTAGGGTCCATTAGCATAAGCTTATAAAAATAAATGCATCTTTATGGTCAAAGACTTTCTATTCCTTCCCACTCTGTGTTGGTAATCAGAATTAGGACCATAAAATGTGAGAGTTGGAAGCTGCCTTCAAAATTATTTGGTCCAACCCAAGAGTGTACTGGTAAATATTTAACAACCAGCTCTCTGAAAATATTTAATTAAAAAGTTTAATTGGCATTGTTAAATTTTTTATCACTTCCTTAAGTCTGGACATCTAATAAAACAATAAATTAAGCCATGATTTACAGCTTTTGCTGATTTCCAAAGTGTAAACACTGAAAATTTTACAATTGGCTCTCCCAAGCTGGTTAGAGCTATATCTAGTGCAATGCTGATCAAATCCTATCTTTTTACTGAGAAAAATGAGGATCAGAAAGTCTGGGCCACTAATCCAAGGTCATATAGGTCACTGGTAGCAAATCTAGGAAAGACCCCAACTCATTTTTGAGATTCCTTATCCATTGCTCTTCCTACTATATATCATACTATCTCCTTTCTAGTGAAATTTTTCTCATGATGAGTGTAGGCAAGGTCAGTGTTGTCTGCTATTCTGACTTGTTACAATACTTATAATAGACTGTGAGATAGGCCAATTTAATTCATTGTAAGTTGAAAAGCAGATAAGATCTCCCTCTTCAGTCAACACCTGAGAAATGAATGAGTGGAAAGAGCCAATTATTATAGTTCTATCTGAAGCAATGAGGAAAGAAAAAAAGTGAAATGGATCTTATTCAGCCAGTAAAAATAAGCAAGTAGAGAACAAAATTCTGGTCAGATATTCCAAGGCACCAGTGTTCCCATGGTTTTATAAACAATGATCATAATTTGGTGTGTATATTCACTGCCTCTTATGACTTGTTTGATCTTGTGTTCAATAAATGAAAAATTATTCTGTCAAAAGCCTCTCATGGTAGATCATGCAATCTACTAGATTGAAATGAGACATGATATGGCATATGGCACACAATCAAATGCTCTAATATGATATTAATCTTACCATACTTTGATGCTATTTTAGAACTTTGATTCATACAAAAAATTCAATTGTAACTGAGCATTCATGATTTCTGTGGTAATAAGTACCATTTTTCTTCTGCAATTTTTTTTTCTTGTGAAAAGAAATATTCTGGAGAGTGTTAAAAATGTGAATTCTCCATGAAATTACTCGAAAACAAGAACCCTCCAGGAAATATGAATTGAATATTCTATATGTACTATTCAGGGTGTTGGTCAAAGCATATTTCAGTTTCTTTATTTCAATCATCAAATCTATCTATCGTCTATCTATTCATCTGTCTATTTAACAAGTACAATAGCACATGCACGCACAGCAGCTGAACTCTGTATTGAGAAGTTGGCTCGGAGCATAATACTATCATAAATGTTATTGTACAGGCAGTATTATTCTATTTATGGAAGAGGAGAATTTATCTTCATGGCATGTCTAACCTTATTTCTGAATAATGCAGCTGCCATTGAGAGCCTTTTCAATTTGCACACAGAAACTAGTCTATAGAAATTACGATTTCTTCCTAAATTATCTAAAGTTGTTTTTTTTTTGAGGATGGGGAACAGAAGCACCTTTGTAGACCATTCCCCACTCTCTTGGGTCTCTTCAAGTGGCTAGAATCAATTTTCCTTAAAGAATTTTAAAAAACTGTCTTTAATTACAATAGGCCAGTACAGCACATTGGAAGCAAAACTAACTTTGAAGTTGGAGTATCTGGCTTTGAATTCCTGGCTCTGCTACTGGCTACAAAGGTGATTAGTCATTTATATTTCTTATCCTCCTTTCCTTTATTTTACAAATGAGGAGGTTGTATTAGATGGTTTTTGCCCTTGCCTCTGGGAATAAATCCATAAAGTGATAAAATTCCTCTTTAGAATTTAAAGATATCCATTTCTGGGAATAATAGGCTAAGTGATGTCAATTAGTCCCCTTTACAATAAAACCAAGATCAAAGTTATCTTCCTTGAATTTAGAATCAAATTTTGAATATTTTTTGAGGTGCAGAAGTTTATAAGATTGATTTTATCAGTGTGAGGAATTCCATACACAAAAGCAGATCAGCAACTCATCTGTCTCTCAAATTAATTGTTTGTATAGTCCCATGATGCAGTTTTTAATGTGTAACTGGCTAGAGTCTTTGGATTGCTTTATATGCTGTCATCCTAGGCCAGAATGTTCTCACTACTTGGAGTTTTCTTAGTAGTACTTTACATCTTAAAATGCCACCCCATCTTCTGCTGTAGTACATTACCTATCTGCATTTGTAATCCTGTCCCTTCCTGGCTACTTTTTTTTTTCCACTATTCCTGTAGGTATACATACCTTCAAGCAATAAATCCCAACGTATTTCCTTCTTTAATGCCACACCAAAAGAAAATTTGGGGAACTTATAAAGGTAGCAAGGCCATAAACAGAAGTTATCAATATGCATCAAACATAGAAGAGAATACCCATGACATTAAATTATTTCTAGACATTTTTTTCATTCCAGTTTTTTTTTTTTTTGTATTTCTGTTTTTGACAAACTTACTCTGCATTGTCCATATATAGAATATGAAACTATACTTTCCTTCCAGGGTAGGACAATCTTATTCTCTGAACTTTTGTTGGGTTGCAAGCTCAATATGAGTAAACTGTTTTCTGAATTAAAAGAAGCCCTAGTACCCAGAATGAGTGAGGCGATAGTCCCACGGTACCATGCTCTTATCTGGCCACATCTCGAGTATTTTGTTAGTCAGGGGTATTACATTTTTTAAAGGGCATTGACAAACTGAAGTGCATCCAGTGGAGGATGGACACAATGGGGAGAGGGATCTAAATGATCACAGGAAGAACTGCAGATGTTTAGTTCGGAGAGGAGAAAAAAATAAGGGGCATGTGATAGCTGTCTTCAATTAGTTGGAAGTGTACTGCATGGAAGAAGGAATAAGACTAATTCTTTTTGGGACTATATCAAGGAGAAATGGAAGAAAGTTGTAGACAGGTAGATTGAGACTCAGTGTAATGGGGAATAAAAACCCAAATTTCTTAACAAGTTAGAGTTATCCAAAATTGGAATGGGCTATCTTGGGTGGTAGTAAGTTTTCCATCATGGAACACTTTGAAATGGAGAGGAGATAACCACTAATTGAGAGCTTGCTGTAAAAGGAAATTCTCTACAGAGGTAGATTAGAAGAGATACACTCAGAGATTCCTTTCACTTCAATCCTGTGAATTTGTGAGCTATATCAAAATCATCTGATTCATCCCCATTTGAGATAATGAACTGAGAAATGAGGATTGGAAAGTGGGCCCAGAACAAGGTTTATTAACATTGTGTAGGATATTGAGGACATGGAAAAGAAATATGAAAAAAAACACAATCTGCATTTGGGAAAACAAGGATCATATATTTAAATCTGGAAGGAACCTTAGGGGTCATCTAATCTAATTTTGCAGATGGGGAAATTAAGGCACAGAGACCTTGTTTGTTGCTCAATGTCTCACGCACTACACACTGCAGTTAGGATTCAGAGCCAGGTCTTCTGAGTGTCAGTCAGACTTCCTTTCCATCATACCATTCTTCTCTTTTCCTCCTCACCCTACCCTGACTTGAGAGCTACTAAGAACAACCCATTAGGTACTGAATGAAAGAAGACAGAACCTAGGTAGAAAAGTTCCTCCCAAGACAGAGACTATGGGTGCTCCAGAGTTCTTGGAAAAAAAAAAGGAGAAGCCTCATCCTTAGAGTGTACTACACAGGGTATGGTACTCAACAAGTTAATAAAGAAGACCATGTCTGTTTTCTCTCACTCCCAGTTCGTTGTGCACAGCTGTGACAACCAGCTTGTATTTTAGCAGTGATGCTTTTAGCTCCTGGGACTATTGCATTCCTTCAACAGTTATATGCACAATTGATTATTTCTGCTTTCATTTAGCATCTCCCCCCCTCCCATCCCCAAGCCTTCTGTGAACCAGGAAGTTGCCAAATCTCTCTCTATCTTATTGGTTTATACTTTACTGATCAAAATAGTGTTTTCTAAGAATTGTTTGCAGCTCCAGAATACTTATGCAAGTGTTTCTTGTATTGGGGAACAAAGAAGGGGGATGTTTTTACAAACAATACTCTCAGTTACTTGTCAAATATGTTAATGATGTTGTGGACAGTCTTTTCTCTGTCCACTTTTCAACTGAAATAAGGATATAGGCTGCTGCTCTTAGGGGCCTAAGAAGACCCAGCCCATACTGCTCTGAGAATGGATATTATTAGTAAGTCTAATATAGGAAAGAAGGTGACTGTCACCGTGCCAGATATTTGGAAAACAATACTACTACCTGTATGCCCTTCTTGATGTTCTGGGGAAGTGAGGCATAATATTATAAATAGGACATTAGAGGTCAGCAAGTTCAAACCCTCAGTGTAAGGTTATAAACACCCTTTACGATCTTCCAGAAAAGGACTCATGCAGCATCTGACAATACCAATGAGAAGTTGCTACCCTCTGAGGGAATCCATGTAGCTGAGACAAAGTCTTCCTTGGATGGTGCTGAAGTTTGAGTCCATGAGCATTTCTCCTGCTGGTTTACTAGATGGCATAGATCACTGGATCTGGAGTCAGGATGACCTGAGTTTGAATCCTGACTGTGACAGTAGCTAGATTTGTGACCCTGTGAAAGTCACTTAACTGTCTTTGCCAGTTTCCCCATTTGTAAGGTAAGAATAATCATAGAACCTACTTCCCAGAGTTTTCATGAGGACAAAATGCGATAATATTTATAAGATGCTTTGCAAGCTTTAATGTGCTGTCTAAATGCTAGTTGTTGTGTTGTTTTTGTCGTTGTTCTTTTTGTTGTTGTTAGTCCTAACCCTAGATCTATGTAACTCCAAGGCTATTCCTGTTTCATACTGGTATAGTTGACTACATTTTGGAATAAGTTAGTTATACAACTTTGAAGATTTTCATTCCTAGAGTGCATAAAATTAACAGATTTAGAGTAAAATTCTACTTGGAGCTTGGACACTTAGTGAGATGGTTTTAAGTTCTCTTTTTAACTCTCTGACGCCTTTAATAGGGATGAAGAGTGTGGTTGAGGTTTTGCCACTACACATTCAGATTGGTTATTGAACTAAAAGGAAATACCAGCCTTATCAAAGGCTTTTAGTTGTAGAGCTGTATAGGATCTTTGAGGGTATTTAGGCCATCTAGCCCTCATTTTACAAATGAGGAAACCAAGGGCAAGGGAAACCAGTTATGCACTCTCTCTGTGCCTCTGTCTCATAGAATTCCTCTCTTCTTTTAAGGTATAGCTTAAGCATCTTCTTCTTCCAGCATCCTCCCTGCTAAATTACTGTGTATTTAACTATACTGAAAAATTTGTAATAATTCACTGAATAGTTATGCTATTTGTTGTTGTCATTTTTAGGTTGTTTTTCAGTCATTTCCTACTCTTCATTACTCCATTTAGGGTTTTCTTGGAGAAACTGGAATGGTTTGCCAATTCCTTCTCCAGGTGAAGAAACTAAGGCAAATAGGATTAAATAATTTGCCCAGGGTCACACAGCTAGTAAGTGTCCGAGGCCAAAGTTGAACTCTAGGCCCAAGACTATATCCACCATGCCACCTAGCTGCCCCATATTTATGTTGTACATATCTATCTATCTATCTATCTATCTATCTATCTATCTATCTATCTGCCTGTCTGTCTGTCTATCAGTCTATGTGTGTATGTATGTATTTATCTATCTCTGTTTCTCTTTCTGTCTGTCTGTCTATCTATCTGTTTCTTTCTTTCTCTCTATCTAATCTGTTTACTTGTTTACACCATTAGAAGATAAGCTTTTTGAGTGTAAGGCTTGTTCAATTCTTTCTACTTATATTGCCAAAACATAACATATTACTGGCACTTAATGGAGACTTAATGAATTAATATTTTTGATTGATTGACTGTCCAAGCTAACAATAAAAACAAACAATAGGGGTAAGATTTAAACAAGATTCTCTGATTACAGAATTGATGTTTTTTCCTTTGCCTCCTACAAAGTTCTTGAATTACACAAAGGACAAACAAGTTTTGCAAAAATTGTTTTGCAAAACATTTTTTGTTTTGTAAAAATATTCTTCAAGATCACAGATTAATTGAAAATAATGTATATGGAATTTTTATTTAATTCAGGAAAATAAAAAAATACTTTTAGCCTTGGAACACATCTGTCGCATAAGATGAAGTGAATCATAGAATTGTTGAGTCCATCAGTCCACATAAAGATCAGCCTGGTGATAGTTACCTTATGGGAAAAAAAAAGAGTTTTCATTGAGTTTTAGTTGTTAGTTTTTTGGGGGGGTTATTTTTTCAAGCAAAATGTCTGACATTGTTTGACATTGGTTTTGAGCATCGGGAGGACATACAGCATATATTTTCTTTTACCTCTATTTTTTTCCCAAAAGGCCTATGCTATTGATTATTGTGATCTCTCTATTTCTGAGTAAAAAGAGCAACATGGGACCAATTGTTCTCTAACATACTGAACAAACACAAAGTTTGTCTTTGAGGAATATCTACAGCCACTACACCTCAACCCCTTCATAGCTCTGCCTAGTAAAACCATACCCATTTGTCTCTGCCTCAGTGCAGTCTTCAAGATCCAAAGTCTACTAAGTGATGATCATTGTAGTCAGGTTATAGCAGATAACACTATGCCTGAGACATTCCTCATCACCAAAATAATGAAGTAATCCTCCATAATGGGTCCTGTTCTATTCATGCAATGATTTAAATGATAGGAGACAAAGGAGAGTTTAAAGCAAAGTAGTCATAAAAGTAAAATGTAATCATCATTGTTTTTGGATTCTGAACAAGAATAACATAGCCTTGGTTCTTTAGGCTCTCTGTCTTCCAAGAACCTCCATCTCTTGAAACATTGTTTTATTGTTGCTGTTATTTTTCAGTCACTGACCTTAACAGGTATGCCTCACTTTAAGAAAACCTCTTTTTAAAAATCTTTTTAAAAAATCTGAATTTTTCGAACAGAAAAATCAGTGTCATTTTCCATAATTAAAAATAGATTTTTAAGAAGGGATTTACAAAGGTAACAAAATAGACTTTTTAGGGAAGTAATATTGTTAATATATAAGCAATTTACACCTAAGCCTCTTCCGTTTTGTTGAATGAAAAAAATGTATTAAGCATTTTCTATGTTCAACTTACCATGCTAGTAGACTATCTCCACTGGGAATAGACATAGAAAAACAATACAGTCTCTGTTCTCAAGGAGCACACATTCTGATAAAAGAGATAATGCATTTAGGAGACTTCACTTGCAAGTCAGATGAAAAGAGCCCAATGTCCTTAACATTTGCTGATAATGCAAATCATAATGTATCTTATTTAATGTCATTTGCAATGATAAAACCTAAACCATTTTTGATGTTGAACCATTTGATAGCGCAAAACACTTTGATTAAAAGAACCCTTTTTTTAGATAGGTCTTTAGTAGTGATGTCTGCTGAGGGGGCAGGACAGTCATCAGCTCACATTTCCCTGGGGAGATGTGATGAATAGACAATGGCTATGGGGCTAGGCTTGAAGGAGGGCTAGTTGTCAATGTAGTACTGCTATTCCAAGGGCTCTTAGGCTCAAAGTCCTGGGCTATCTAATACTCCTCTATTTACTCTACAACCTAATAATACTATTCTTTTGGTTCCTCCCCACATGTGACACTATCTCCCATCTTCATGTCTCTGCATTGGCTATCCCCCAAACCTTGAATGCTCTTCCTACTTACTTCTTTTTCTTAGGATTCTTGGTTTCCATGAAGACTCAGCTCAAGTCCTGTGTTCTGCATGCAAGTGACCCTCACATATCGAACATTCTATTTACTTTCCATGTGAATTTTCTGCATCTTTTTAATAGGTTAATGAATGGAAGACACACATATTAGATAGTTTGAGAAGACTGTATAGTTTTCTTTGATAATCAGTCTTTTCAGTGCGTGGAAATAATGAATAGAAACATTTTCCCACCAGATCCAGGAACTTGGATGCTTTTGTATTTCTTCATATTTTGTTTATTGCTACTGTGCTCAGCAGTCAGAATTTCTCCAATTACTTTAGGGAGGTGAAAGTAGGTCTGCCATACACTAATTAGTTTTTTAAAAAGTACAAATTGGCAATGTTATTCATTGAATTGGTATTAATGAGTCAGATATACATGAACAGTAGGTAACATTTTTTCAGAAAGTCATTGGGGAAGATTTTACGTTTTGGAAATGGGACACATGTTGCAATCAGAAATATCCAAGGACTGGAATCCAAGAAAGAATGTTGCACCTGCTTCTACTCATGTAGCAATGCTAATATTCTGCTCTTCTTTACTTGCAGGGATTATGGGACTGGCCTATGCCTCAAATGACTTGACTTTTGGAGGATCTGAATTTTGGAGGATCTTCCTCATCATAGTCACATACAGAAATTAAGATAAAAATAAAATATAAAAAAAATAAAATATACAGAGCAAGATAAAAAAATTATGAATGGCCTGAACAACCAAATGAATTTTACTTTATTTGTATGAGATCTATTATATGAGATAGAGGATCTTCAAATACAACTCATTTTAGCCACCCCATTGTCCTGGATTAATTGGTTTGAAGGTGGTGCTAAGTTGGAAAAAGTTGTGGTGAAATACAAATTTGCAAATGAGGTTTCTGGTTATCATGTCAATGCTTGGAAAAACTCAGTCTTGTGGACTCCTCTGTTGGAGTTTGTCTGATCAAGTTTAATTTCTCAATCTTTGTGGCCAATGATGTGAGGATGAAAGGGGAGGAAAGCAAACCTTCATGTTGGCCCAGAACCCTGTCACTCATTCAGAGTCCTCAGTCAGGAGAGGACCTAACTTGAAGCCCCAGATCCCTATTAGTGTACCCCTGTGCATAATGTTACTAGACCAGAAGCAGAGTCCACGGGTAGAACAAAACCCCAAAGGCCAAGTCACCAACCAGCTTCATCGCCATGGTCGTTCCCCAGCCCACCTTGCTGTCCTTTGGCTGTGAAGGCTGTGGAGCTACCTCTGGTCCTAGGACTTTATGAAGGTGACCTTACCCAGGATTCATAAGTCTTCCTTGGGGAAAAATAAAATTGCCAAAGGAATCAGGGATCTTCTATTTAATAACAGAATAAGGTAGATAAAGACAGGAATGTCCTTTCCATGTGATGCTCCTGTTCCTCATTCCCCTTTTTCTCCCACCTCCAAATGTCATAAGATGGTAAGTATACTGTTTAGAACAATAATACCAATGACAACAACAAAAGTATTTACTTCATATTTTAAGTAGTTCAAAGCGCTTTACATATGTGATCTCATTTAACATTCAAAACAACTCTGGGTGATGGGTTTTACTGTTTTCCTCATTTTACAGTTGAGGAAAATGAGGATGAGAAAGTTTAAGTGACTTGCCCATGGTCACACAGCCAGCAAATGCCTGATGGAAAAATTGAGTTTAGATCTTTCTGACTCTAAGTCCAACATTATCTCCATTTTTCCTTGTAGACTAGACATTTCATTTAGTATCTTTGAAATCTTGGACACAGTTGATTTAGAGACATAGTTTTTCATTCTCTATTGCTTTGGAGGGTTTGGGGTGGATTAGAAATAGAGGGCATAATTTTCAAGGAGACATGTTACAGTACAGTGTAAGCAACTATTTGAATGCAGCTTATTTTACAGCAGGCCAGGCCCCTGATACATCCTGGCTATATGACCAAAGGCAAGTCAGTGAAACTCTCTGGGCCCTAGGCCAGTGTTTTCAAAACTATTTAAAAAAGTCACCTGTATTATTAAATATTATGTTTATTTATAAATTATGTGTATGCACTACTGAAGTAAATATGTTAAATTATAGAACATGTAAAAATAGACAGTTGAAAGGAGATAAAGGTAAAATAAATAATTCTAAAATATTTATTCATGGTATTAAAACCTTTTTGATCTTGCTAAACTTTAATTTTGAAAATCTTTAAATATTGATATTAATAGCCCATTCTCTATGCTCTGAGTAGTAAACTACTTTTGATGTCTTGTATTTATTTCTTAGAATTTCTAATATGTCCTGCATTGAATGCTTAAAAATTTTGGGGTTTTTACCTAAGTTCTTAATAATTCACAGCTTCAAATATGTTGAGATATACTATAAACATTAATGTTATGACTGTAATCATAATAAACAAAGTTTTGAAAAATCTCTTTTATAAAAAAGTACACATTTACAGTTGCCATCAAAGTATGCATGAGGGCTAGCTTATAACATTGTATAGCACAGTGTCTTCTGTTATGTAATGTTTTATTAGAGGCTGGATATAGAGTATTTTAATTTTGTACTTATTTTGTACTTTATGTGTTTAAATTATAAACAATAGCATAAAATATGTAGTGTAATTAACATGAAAGTCTTATTACATTTGTGTCAACAATTAATATTTGTTTTATTTGTCTATTTAATACAAAATGATTACTATTTTAATTTTGAGGAAGATTATTATTGTATCTAAGGTTTCAAAAAACCAGATCACTATGAAATGTAAAGAAAATATTAACATTATATTCTCTGGTTAATTTGTGCTGCCAACCCCCCCCAATATAATATTAAAACATAAAAATTTAAATTTTGTGAGGTGAAAATATAATTATCATTAAAATGATCTTTTTGAGGAAATGAATATCAATATCAGGGTATCCTCTAGAGGGCCTTTTCCTACATGAAATACATAGAAACACAGTTCCAGACTACTTCCCAAGATACGATAAAGTTTTTATTCATTGTATTTTATTCTTCGACACATGCTGTTGCAAGAGCTGCAATGTTTTCAATTTTTCTTGGAATGTGGATTATTAGCAATTCATAGTAGACTATTGAAAATATTCTGACTTCTGTATATCATCTATCGAAGAATTTTGAAAACACTTGCTGAAAATGAAGCTATCGATGTATATGGCATATTGAAGGACTGTGGGCAAAGTGGGAGAGACATGAGCTATCATTGTGTTTTATTAAACTATTTTACTGGAATATCTAATCCAAAGCCATACGAAAGAGGTTTAAACTCTCTCCTTATTGGTGGAGATCAATGCCCTGCACCTAGTTGAGGCTTTAGGTAGAGTTGGTGAGAACAGGAGAGCTTTAGTTTTTTTCAAGTTTTTGTCAAGTTGTTGAGTATCTTAGAACTTCAGGAATTATTGGCTTCTAGCTTGAAGCTTCAGTTTCCTGAAGAAAAAGACTGGAAAGAAGCTGATGTGAGAGGAGCTGGCAGTCTCTATCATGTCCCTATCTCCAGTTTTCTAGATTAGAGATTTTGGGGAGCCCTACCACTTCAATAACCTATTATCATGTATAGAAGTGGCAATGGCACTTAAGAAGAACTGAGGAAGAATAGCAGGGCATAACTAATTATATACCAAAGAAAGTCATACTGAGGAGACACAATTTTAAAGTTCCTTGGGGAGAAAATATCTCATGAGAGAGATTTGGAAAGCATGGAAAAGGTCAAATGCACTTTTCTCTTCCCCTTTACCTCCATCTCCCTCAAAAAGTGAAACACAAACATCAACAATTACTGATCTTCTTCCTTATCACCATAAAATTTTGAGATTTGTCTCTTCATGCTTTGAGGGAATTTTTGCTCAAAATATCATAAGAGGAAGGAGGATTTTGCAAATGGTTTCCTAGTGCAGACACATCTTTAGCCACACAACTGATTCAGACATCCAGAGAAAATAAAATCTCACTGTCTTTCAAGTTTATTTTTAACAAGTATTTGTCTCAGTCAAAGAAAATGTGGCCTGTCTTCAGAAAATATTTCTCTCTCATGTCCATTAAATCATATAACATTACATAACAGAAGTGACCATAGAGATAACTTATTTAGTGATCCACTGAATATTAACATCAGGTGAAATGCAAAACAAGGAGACATATGTTTAATTACAAGTTACTCTGATGTCGTTAACTATATATTGAACAAAGTTCAACAAAAGAAATATTCCCTAATGACAATAAAGTTCTCTAAGTGGTTAAATTTGCATATGACATTGTATTAATTAGATCAAGTCCCAGGAAAATGGAAACTCTCCTTAAGCAACCTTAGTTTTGTGAGGGCTCTCTTTCTACAACAACAAAAGCCAAAGTGAATGAAAAACATATGTTTCCCAAAGTAAGATGCAACTGGATAAGCAGTCATTTGAATTAATCCTTTTAGATGCACATTTTGGATAGGTATTTATTATAAATGGACAGCTTCCTATTCTGTTACTTGAGTAATAAATGAATGTAAAAAATTATTTAAGTACCTACTCTCTTACAGGCACTGTGCTAGGCACTTGAGATACAAATTAGAAACAAGTTAGTTCCTGCTTTCCAGAAGCTTATATTGGAATGGGGTATATAACAAATACAGGGCATGGTGTCCAAGGAAAGGAGTTTTTGTCTGGGGAGTCATTGGGATTGTGAATGAAGCCAACGGTGCATCTACTGTCATGTCCTTTTCTGTAGCAAAGGTTGTACCATTTTAGAATGGTGGTGTTAATTTTATTACTATTCATAGGGCAAAGACAAGAGGTAGAAAATAAAGAGTAGCAGAGGGATAAGTATGGTGACAGAGAAGATGGCAAGATCCCTGGTTAGGTCCTGGTTTCTTGTTACTTGAAAAGTGGTCCAAGGGTGGCTAGATGTTATTGATATTTGGTGTAGTTGAGTTTTCATTTACAATCATAACAGCCCCCAGCTGAGTGTGTTCATTTCCCTGGGGAGAAAGAGACGTGATCTAAGGCAGGATTCCATTTTAAAAGACACACAGTGATTTCAATAATCTTAAACTTTTATCTGCCACAAATTCGACACAGCAGCCTCAGATATTTACCAAATCTACACTCCTCATCTTGCCATTTAAAGATCCCAATAACCTCACCCCAGTCTATCTCTTCATCCTCATCATTTGGTACTCTCCCTCCTGTGCTTTGTAGTACAGTCAAATTGGCCCTTTTTCTGTTCCTCATACATGACAACTCATCACTTGTTTTCTTATCTTTAAGTTGACTATCCATGACTGGAATTCACTGCCTGTTCAGTTGGGTCATTTATTAATTCTATTTTCCTTCAAAACTCACCTCCCAGGCCCATCTGCTACATAAATATTTTCCTAATGCCTTCCTCCCCCAGCAGCTTATTCTTTCCTCTACTTTATGTTTACTTAGTATATATCCACATCTATACCTATCGTTTTCCCAGATAACATGTAAGTTCCTTGAGCACAGAGATAGCTTCATTTTTTATCTTAGTATTTTCAGCATGCCTGACTCAGGGCAGGTACTTAATAAATGCTTGTTGATTGACTGATGTCTTTAACACTAATAATCTCCCATTAGTTCTAGACAAATATGAATATGGAACACAATAATAACAGAAGAATTAAAATAACAAATAATCTGTAGGGCAGTGGAAATGTTAATGACAACATTTAGGTACACTGCTACTGGTTGCCAATGATGATTAGCATTTGAGAAGTAATATAAAATACATAGAAACCTTGGATGACCAGAGAATCAGGTAGGAAAATCATATTTTTCTCTAATAATAATCTATTTTTTCCAATTTCGTGAAAAGACAATTTTCAATATTCATTTTTTAAAAGATATTGAGTTACAAATTTTTCTCCTTCCTTCCCTCCCTCCCCTCCTGTCTCTCCAAGATGGCAAGCCATCTGATATATGTAATACATGTGCAATAATGTAAAACATATTTCCACATTAGTCATTTTGTGGAAAGAAGAAACAAAAGTAAGAGAAAAAAGACATGAAAAAAACCAACAACAAAAAAAGTAAAAATAGTATGCTTCAATCTGTATTCAGACTCCATCAGTTCTTTCTCTGGATGTGGATAACATTTTCCATCATGAGTCCTTTGGAATTTTCTTGGCTCATGGTATTGCTGAGAAGGGCTAAGTCAATCATAATTGACCATTGTATAGTGTTACTATTACTGTGTATAATATTCTTCTGATTCTGTTCACTTCACTAAGTATCAGTTCATGTAAGTCTTTCCAGGTTTTTCTGAAACCCACCTGCTCATCATTTCTTAGAGCATAATAGTACTTCATTACATTAGACCAATTATATCGCAAGAATGAAGGTCATTAGAAGGACAGTTAATGGCACAGTTCTAATCCAAATATGTTAAAAGTTAGTTAGGTAGCACAGTTAAGAGAGCAATGAACATGGAGTTAGGAAGACAAGTTTAAATCCTGTATCAAACAGTTATTACCTGCATGACCTTGGGTAAGTCAATTCACCTCTGACTGCAGGAATCCCCTTATTTGTATCTCTTGTATCTTATTTAGTATCCCCTTTCCAGGGGTTGTTGTGAGAAAAATACATATAATATCTTTAGAGCACAATATAAGTACCAACTATTATTATAATAAAAAGGCGAAAGCCTGGTCTTGACATTGATCATACTCTTTATCACTGCATTAAGGTAAAACATAGACAAAAATAGTGTTGGTTTAAAAGGTTTAAAGGTGATGTAATCTGAATCACTGGATCTACCCAGTAATAACCTCCTCCCTTGGATCTCCTATATAGCACGTTGTTTTTGCTCTAGTACACTTATCATGCAATATTGCATTTCAGAGTTGCGTGTTTGTATCTTGTCCTACTACTGTATTTAAGATTCCTTGGAGGCAGAGGTTGTATGTTTCCTAAACACAGCATTTTCTCCAGAAACTATTATATTGCTCTGTACATATAGGGTACTTTTTGCTGTTTGTTGAATGATTGAATAAAGGAATGAACATAGGAAAGGATGGATGGATGAATGAATGAATAATTGAATGAATGAATGGGAGTACCCGCAGCAAGGGAATCATAAATTCAGTCACATACCAAAGGTGCTAGACCTATGTGACTCACCACTAATAAGCTTGAAATGGTAATGGCCACCTTGGTATTTACTGTGGTAATACATATTATCATTTTTTAAAGCTCTTTAGGAGTTAACAAGAGGTCTAGGAAAATTTGTGATGATGGAATGTAGAATTATTGTAATCTCACAAAAAGCAGCCTAATGTTGCATCTTTCGGTGTAAATATGACATTAGCAAGGTTAATCCTTCCCACCAAGATACCAGGAGCAAAAAAAGGTCTAATTTACCTTTTGAAAGGCACAAGTGTTTATGAACAAATCAATTTCCTAGTTATTTAAAATAAGGTAATTGTTCAAGATAACCTAGAAAGTACTTTACAGCTTGGACTCTATAATCTGAGAAGGGAATGCTGGCTTTCTGTCCCTTGAGCAAAATCCCATTTTCAACTTCAGTTCATTCTTCATTTCTCTCACATAACTGGTATGTGAAGGCGTCCATATATACACGCTAAAAGATAAAGTCAACTTTGAGGTACAGAGGATTTTATAATTCTTGAAAGCCCCAGACCCATCATCACCACTACTCCATCACATGCTACTTGAACATTTCAGTTACTGCTCCTGACATCAGTTTCTTTCTCTATAAGATTGCTCATTTTTCATTGAGGTAGCTAGTTCTAACAGCAAAGTCAGTTAATACTTCACTGTATATTAGAAAGAAAAAAATTCATCTGTGAGATTTCATTCTAGAGCTATTGCCATCACTCAAAAATAAAATGATAGCTATAGGCTAAGTAATTCTTAACACACAGAGCCATAGTGTGTATTTCCTTTGATATTACAATGTGTCCTAGCTACATTACATTTCAGTCAAGTGTGGGAGTCAGGGGGAGACACAGGCACCTCAACCCAAGTTAAAGACAGCTAGTAAGACAAAATGCATTGGCTGATACAACTCACTCCTTGTGTTAGGAGTTTTCTACCCTATTTATTTCAATCTAAAGAAAAGTGTCCCTGCTGTATAGGCAAGTTTTTTTTTTTTTTATCAGCATATTCAGTCCGTGTTCCACTTGATATTTCGTCTTAGAAAAACCCCAAGAGAAGAATGGATTCTTCAGCATGACTGAAGGATATAAATGGTTTACTGGCTATAGTGAATTCAAGTATACATAAAAGCACTTGGGGACAGTAGATTTTAATGCAATTATTCTTCCCCTCTTATTATATGTAATCACATATTGGTGAGTACTTCACTTAGTCAATCAGTCTAACAATAAATATCTATTAGGCCCTCCTATGTGCCAGGCATCATGCTAAGCACTGGAGATACAAACAAAGGCAAAAGATAGTCTTCTGCTCTCAAGGACCTCAGAATTTAATAGGGAAGGTAGTAAGCAAATACATATGTATAAATAAGGTATGCGTGGGATAAATAGGAAATAATTAACCAAAGGAAGGGACTAGAACTAAGAGGAATTAGGAAAGGTTACCTGTAGAAAATGAGATTATAATTGGGACTAAAATGAAGCCAGAGACAGAGATGAGGAGGGAAAGCATCCCAGGCATGAGGAACAGCCAGGAAAAATGTTTAGAGCTGAGAGATGGAGTGTTTTGTTTGTGGGATTGACATCTCTAGCTACCATTCTTCAAGGGTGTTTAATTCCTACCAAGAGAAGAAGCAGGAGACCACTCTGCTCTACACAGAGACAGGGGTACAGGGCTAGGATTTTACACACACACACACACACACACACACACACACACACACACACACACATATATATATATATACATATACACACATATATACATATTTATATATATACATATATACACATACATGTATACATGTTTATATATATACACATACATATATATATGTTTATACATATTCCTTTAAATATTGTTAATCTAGGGGATGTGATTACTCACATCAAACTAACTTCTGGTTGTTGTTTGATTATTGGGGGAAGCAGGACCCCCGGTTTTATATCCCAGGCTTGAACACTTTCACACCAAATACCATTATCATGATGAATATACATACATAATAATTAGCCAAGAAATTCATTTATTCAAACTATTGCAAAACAGAAACCAGAGAAAATACACATAGGAGAATATATACTGGACAATACAGAATGAAAGAGCTTTCCCATTGGAATTGAGATAATGTAGCTTGATGGAGAGAGTTCCAGAACTTGTCCAAGGGGAAGTTTTGTGAAATCTCTATTATAGCAACCTGGGAATATATCCATTATGGAGACTGCCCACTCCCCTAATGGTGACTTCTTATCACAGTCTTTTCCTTCAGCAAATGTCATGGGATTGTCATCAACCTTTTTCTCTCTTGAAGCTGGAAGCCAGAAGTGCTTGAAGTCCCCAATGTCTGATGAGACTCAATGACTCCAAGGGGACCCAAAGTATACCAAAGAGTCTGAAGTGCTCTACTACTCTTGCCTACTCCACTTTGGCACTAATGCAGGCACAGGACATTGGGCTTAGAATTGGGGTTATATAAATAAGAGAGTGGGGATGACTGTTGGAGGAGATGAGATGGAATGAGATTATTTGTCCAGGTGAATTAGAGAGGCCTTGCTTAAGGAATAAGGCCACCTCTTCATATGAATCTGGGGTGAAAGAAGGGGTACCTCAGTGATAATGATGTGATGGAGAGAGGAAGAGAAGGAACTCATAGCAAATGGCCTCAATTTTTTTTCTCTTAAATATTAAGAAATGTTATCATTTGAGAAGATGGGGGAATGGAGTGCTATGGGAAGTTTGAAGAATGAAAATGTTTGGAAGAGATGCTATGGATAATAGAACAGAGAGTTGATAAAGGAAGTATGGCTAGGATTGCCTAACAGTGGAAAGGGTCCAGTTGAGTTTGTGAGGTCTTAGTATCGTTCTTCTAATTAAGTCTGAATTTTTTAAATTTTTTTTTATTTTTATTTTACGACACACAGTTCTACATAATTTTGAGTTCCAGATTTTCTTCCCTCCCTCCCTCCCCAAGATGGCGTGGAATCCCATATAATTTCCACGTATAACTTCGCATTGAATTAATTTACATAATAGTCAAGTTGTGGAGAAGAATTATGACCAATGGAATGAACATGAGAAAGAAGAAACAGAATGAAAAAAAAACACACAACCCAAAAACAAAAACAAAAGAGAGGAAAAAAAGGGGGGAGAAAAAGGCGAGCATGAAGTGTGCCTCAATCTGCGTTCATACTTCATAGTTCTTTCTCTGGATGTAGATAGCATTCTCTATCGTGAGTCCTTTGGAGTTGTCTTTGTACCTTGTGTTGCTGAGACGAACAAAGTCTGTCAGTGTTAGTCCTCATAGAATCCATATATCTGTGGTTGTGTATAATGATCTCCTAGCTCTGCTCTGCTCACTCAGCATTATGTCGTGTAGGTTTTTCCAGGTTGTTATGAAGTCCGTATCATCCCCATTTCGTACAGCACAGTAGTATCCCATTACTTTCATATACCACAGCTTGTTAAGCCATTCCCCAATTGATGGGCATCCCTTTGATTTCCAATTCTTAGCTACCACAAAAAGAGCTGCTATAAATATTTTTGTACGTATGGGTCCTTTTCCCACTTGAGGGATTTCTTTGGGATACAACCCTAGAAGTGGTATTGCTGGGTCAAAGGGTATGAACATTTTTATAGCCTTTTGGGCATAGTTCCAAATTGCTCTTCAAAATGGCTGGATCAGTTCACAACTCCACCAGCAATGTAACAATGTTCCAATTTTTCCACATCCTCTCCAGCATTTATCATTTTCCTGTTTTGTTATTTGAGCCAATCTGACAGGAGACATATGGTATCTAAGAGTTGTTTTGATTTGCATTTCTCTAATCAGTAGTGATTTTGAGTATTTTTTCATATGCCTATAGATATCTTTAATTTCTTCCTCTGAAAACTGTCTGTTCATATCCTTTGACCATTTCTCAATTGGGGAATGACGTGTATTCCTATATATTTGGTTCAGTTCCTTGTATATTTTGGAAATGAGGCCTTTATCAGTGACACTAGTTGTAAAGATTTTCTCCCAATTTTCTGCTTCCCTTCTAATCTTTGTTGCATTGGCTTTTTTTGTACAAAAACATTTCAATTTAACATAATCAAAATTATCCACTTTGCATTTTGTAATGCTCTCTGTCTCTTGTTGGGTCATGAATTCTTTTCTTTTCCATAAATCTGATAGGTAAACTATTCCTTGATCTCCCAAATTGCTTATAGTTTCAGCCTTAATTCCTAAATCATGAACCCATTTCGGCTTTATTTTGGTATACGGTTGTCTGAATTTTTTTAATTTTGTCAATAAGATACTTGCTCTAAATATAATTAAAAAGGACCTTAGCAGTTTTCTAGGCCAGCTGTCATACATTTTGATCAACAAATTGAGTTCCAGTGAGCTTAAATAACTTTTACATGATTAAATAACAAATTAGGGACTGAATCAAGACAACAGCCTAGATCTTTTGCTTTTTATCTTATATTCTTTTCTCTCTTCACAACACTGCTTCCTCAAGTTATCAAGTGATTGTTTTTCAAAAACATAAGCATGACTATAACTCTGATAAAATGTCAAATTATTCCTCACTGCCAAGAAAGACAACAGTATATATATATATATATATATATATATATATATATATATATATGTGTGTGTGTGTGTGTGTGTGTGTGTGTACACACATACATTTTGCCTATCAATAGAACCTTTTTTTAAATCTTAGTCTACAGAGATATACGGAATAATTAAGGTACTTGAAAGAAATTCAGCTGAGTGGGGAGGCTATAGAGAGAAAGAAGCTCCAGGAGTCCCCAAAGGCAATAGGTACTCCTTAAAAAAGATACTTTAGTGATATCTTTTGTTTTTATTTCACATAGATTTCCACCTTGTATATTTCCCTTCTCTCTACCTCTCACTCTCCCTTGTAATAAAGATATTTTAAAAAGAAAGCAAAAAAGTATGGAAAAATTGATTATTACATTGAAAAAAAATCTTTTGAGGGGGTAGAGCCAAGATGGCAGAAGGAAAGCAGGGACTTGCCTAAAGCTCTCCCTCAGGACCCACGAAACACCTATAAAAATGGCTCTGAATAAATTCTAGAATGGCAGAACCCATGAAATTGCAGAGAGAAGCAGGGTTCCAGCCCAGGATAGCCTGGATGGTCGCTGGGTAATGTCTATCACATGGAGCTGGGAGAGAAACAGAGCAGAGCCCAGCGTGGGCCATGCCCGGACCAACCAGACTGAGAGTTGGGCATAACAGGCCATAGCACCCTGAATCAGTGAGCTGTGGAAGTTACCAGACTTCTCAACCCACAAACACCAAAGACAACAAAGAAGGTTAGTGGGAAAAACTTCAGGGGACACAGTGAAAGGAGTTTGTGGTTGGCCACTGCCCTGGGGGCAGTGGAGGTGATGCTGCTCTGAGGCTGCTTCCAGAGCTACAGCTGCAGTTGCTTCTGGCCCCTCGTCAACCTGGTGGTATGAATTAAGTGGCAGATCAGAGCAGGAGTGCAGAGCCAGCTTAGATCTGAGTCTCAGTCCAGGTTGGTGGTTCTTGGGGGAGGAGGAGCACTGGTGTGACAGAGCTTGCTGAGTAGAAATAGCTCTGAAAACAACAGTGCAGCCCCTGAAGCTTGGGACAAAGTACTTTCTACTCTACAACCAGTCATACCCCGAAGAATAGCTCAAGGGTCATGTAGTTGGCTGGTAACATGAACAGGCAGCAAAAACAGACTCAGATTCAGACTCAGACTTTGGAACCTTTCTTTGATGACAAAGAAGACCAAAACATATGGCCACAAGAAGTCAACAAAGTTAAAGAGCCTACAACAAAAGCCTCTAATGAAAAACATAAATTGGTCTCATGCCATGGAAGAGATTATAAAGGAGTCAGAAAAAGCAAATTAGAGAAGTAGAGGAAAAATTGGGAAGAGAAAGGAGAGTGATGTGAGAAAACCATGAAAAACAAGTCAATGACTTGCTAAAGGAGACCCCAAAAATACTGAAGAAAATAACACCTTAAAATAGACATTCAAATGGCAAAAGAGCTCCAAAAAGCCAATGAGGAGAAGAATGCCTTGAAAGGCAGAATTAGCCAAATGGAGAAGGAGGTCCAAAAGACCACTGAAGAAAATACTACCTTAAAAATTAGATTGGAGCAAGTGGAAGCTAGTGACTTTATGAGAAAATAAGATATTATAAAACAGAAACAAAGGAATGAAAAAGTGGAAGATAATGTGAAATATCTCATCGGAAAAACCGCTGACCTGGAAAATAGATCCAGGAGAGAGAATTTTAAAATTATTGGACTACCTGAAATTCATGATCCAAAAAAGATGTCATCTTTCAAGAAATTATCAAGGAGAACTGCCCTGATATTCTAGAGCCAGAGGGTAAAATAGAAATTGAAAGAATCCACTGATAGCCTCCTGAAAAAGATCCCAAAAAGAAAACTTTTAGGAATATTGTCGCCAAATTCCAGAGCTCCCACATCAAGGAGAAAATACTGCAAGCAACCAGAAAGAAACAATTTGAGTATTATGATAACACAATCTGGATAATACAAGATGTAGCAGCTTCTACATTAAGGGATCAAAGGGCTTGGAATGTGGTATTCCAGAGGTCAATGGAGCTAGGATTAAAACCAAGAATCACCTACCCAGCAAAACTGAGTATCATGCTCCAAGGAAAAATGTTAATTTTCAATAAAATAGAGGACTTTCAGGCTTTCTCAATGAAAAAGACCACAGCTGAATAGAAAATGTGACTTCCAAACACAAGAAT
The DNA here is from genome assembly GCF_011100635.1 of Trichosurus vulpecula. Classification (NCBI taxonomy): domain Eukaryota; kingdom Metazoa; phylum Chordata; class Mammalia; order Diprotodontia; family Phalangeridae; genus Trichosurus; species Trichosurus vulpecula. The sequence goes on from NC_050574.1 coordinate 160,179,648, forward strand.
CAAGAGAAGCATGAAAAGGTAAACAAGAAAGAGAAATCACAAGGGACTTACTAAAGTTGAGTTGTTTTATTTACATTCCTACATGGAAAGATGATGTGTATAGTTCTTGAGACCTCAATATTAGGGTAGATGAAGGGAATAGACATACATACATACATACTATATATAGACAGAGGGCACAGGGTGAGGTTGAATATGAAGGGATGATATCTAAAAAAAATAAAATCAAATTAAGGGATGAGAGAGGAATATATTGAGAAAGGGAGAGATAGAATGGGGTAAATTATCTTGCATAAAAGTGGCAAGAAAAAGCAGTTCTGTTGGGAGGGAAGAGGGAGCAGGTGAGGGGGCATGTGTGAATCTTGCTTTCTTTGGATTTGATCTGAGGAGGGAATAACATATACACTCAATTGGGTATCTTACCCCACAGGAAAGAAGGAGGAAGTACATAAAAAACGGGGGATGATAGAAGGGAGGGAAGTTGGGGGAGGAGGTAATCAAAAGCAAACACTTTTAAAAAGGGACAGGGTCAAGGCAGAAAATTAGATAAAGGGGGATAGGATAGGAAGGAGCAAAATATAGTTAGTCTTTCACAACATGAGTATAGTGGAAGGGTATTGCATAGTGATACACATCTGGCCTATGTCGAATTGCTTGCCTTCTTAGGGAGGGTGGGTGGGGAGGCAAGAGGGGAGAGAATTTGGAACTCAAAGTTTTAAAAGCAGATGTTCAAAAAAAAGTTTTTACACACAACCAGGAAAAAAGATATGCAGGCAATGGGGCATAGAAATCTATCTTGCCCTGCAAGAAAATAAGGGAAAAGGGGCTGGGGGGAGTGGTGTGACAGAAGGGAGGGCTGACTGGGGAATGGGGCAATCAGAATATATGCCATCTTGGAGTAGGGGAGGGTAGAAATGGGGAGAAAAATTTGTTATTCAAACTCTTGTGGAAATCAATGCTGAAAACTAAAGATATTAAATAAATTAATAATAATTTATAAAAAAAAGAAAAAATCTTTCATTATATACCCATATGTCCTATGAACATTCTATTCTCGATACTCCCCATCCCCATATATCTGTGTAAAGGATCCAAGGAAGCTGTATTCTCCTATCTTTTCTTTGGAGCCTGTACATCATAATTTTGCAACATTTGTTTTGTGTCGTTCTCCTTTTCCTTTACATCATTGTATATATGTTATAGTATTTTTCTGGTGCTGCTTACTTTTCTTAACATCAACTCATGTAAGCTTTTCCATGTTTCTTTGTGCCCATCATGCTCAGGGCATCATACAGCACAGTAGTAATCCATTACATTCATGTACCACAATTTATTTAGCCATCCCCCGATGGGGATGGCTATTGAGTTTCTAGTTCTTTGCTGCAGGATGAGCATTGTTTTCACCATTTTATCTCTGATGAAAGTGAATGGAAGTTAAGTTACTCACCCAAGGTCAGTCAAATATCCAAGTGCATCCATGATCTCAAAATTATCATCATTCCTTCAAAACAATACAGATTCGAAACCATCCATATCTTCCTAGCCTGTATTACTCTCAAACATATATTTTCATAAGATTGTAATAGGTGCTCATCCTCAAATTCTCCTAACAATAGCTAGCATTTATATATTAATAGTTACATAGCACTTTTGGGTTTTTAAAGCACTTTACAAATATCTTGATTTATCCTGCCAACAACCCTGGAAAGTAGGCTCTATTTATTACCAATTTACAGGTAAGAAAACTGAGGCAAATAAAGATTAATGCCTTGTGCAATATCACATAGCTAGAGTTTGAGGTTAAATATGAACTCAGTTCTTCCTGATTCAAGTCCAACCCTCTGTCTTCTATGCCACCAGCATCAATGAAACATATGGGCTTTCCATTGATTATGATTTGCTCTCATCATGTAACTAGCCCATTTTTCAAAAATATAGTTGTCTGGTGACATCATTTACATGCCTTGTCTTTTATAAATTCCTCTTTTATACACTAATTTGGTGCTGCCTACCCATGTTCACTACTTATCTGAAGATAACATTGAGCCATAAAAATATAAGAACAGCTTTTAGAATAGAAGATGCCATGCCAAATCCTCATAATTTCCAAAATATATTGAATAAAAAGCTTTAAAAATAGAGAGATTTAGCAGAAGTTGAAGCTGTGTGGAAATAGGAGGAGGTATATTTCATCACTGCCGTAGTTTCTTCTATTGTAATTGTCACAAAGATTCTTTTCAGTGAATCTCTACATAACCTTATATCCCAGTATTCTTATGCAATTAAAAAAGCATTCATTTTTATCTAACTGAATTCTATCACAAATGAGGAGATGGAATAATATTAATAATAATAGTTCACTTATAGACAGTTAAGGTTTGCAAATTGTTTTACATATGTCATCTCAATCCTCATAATAATCGTGTGATATTTATCATCATCATCATCATCATCATCAATTTTCAGAAAAGGATGTTTTAGTTTAGGGAGATGGCCACATAGCAAGAAAGTATAGAATGCCAATTTTGAACCTAATCCCCTTATGACCTAAATAGCACTCTTGCTTTGAGACCAAAGAAATAATGATGATAATAGTTACAATTTGATCTCAATCCCTGAGTGCCCAACACCGCAAAGATAATTAATAAATTAATTGAATCATAGATCTGGAAGGGACCTTGAAGCTTGTTTTTATCCTCCCACTCCATATATAATATAAGGAATCTGAAATTGATAGAGGAAAAAGTAAAGTGTAAATATAGCTTGAATTTATTTAGTCAGTCAACAAACATTTATTAAATGCTTATAATGTACTTAGCACTATGATAAGAGCTTGAGACACAAAGATAGGGGAAAATATGTTCCTTGCTCTGAAGAAGTTCATATTATAACATGCAAATAGCAATGTAAATATTATTTCCATAAAAAAATCTGAGAGGGATTTTCTAAGGGATAGGATGGAGAAGAGAGACCAGGAATTGCATTGCATTTGTTTTTATACATTTTGAATTTTCTTATCTGAGTATATTTTCCTCTTACCTGACAAGAGAATTTAAGCTCCTTTAGGTCAGGGGCTACTTCATTTTTATTTTTATTTTTTTTGGTCGGTATTCCCAGCACCTAGCACATATAGGCACTTAAAAGAGTTTGTTGATTGACTTCAATATTATATCTCAGCTCAGTCTCACCATAAAAATTCCCTTAGCACCTGGGGCCTCTTCACTCTGGCACATCCATTTGTTTCTGTGGACTTCTCATCCTGGAATATCCTTCTACCATTTCATCCCTCTTCTCTCATTAGTGAATACCCCAGGGGTCCTCCATTTCTGTGAGGGGCCAAGGCTGGCCAGACTTCATTCCCCTCTGCTGCTGACTTTTTGGAATTCACCTGTCCTTGTTTGGTATCTTTTCTCCTTTCCCCCTAACCTTTTCAGCTTCTTTATCTTCCCCCATTAAAATGTAATTCCTTGAGTGACCATTTTAATTTTTTACTTGTATATGTATTCCTAACAATTAGCACAATGCTGGTAAATAATAAATTCCTCAATACATGCTTGCTGCTTTGTCTCAATTAAAAGGGAGTGTATATTTAGATTAAGGTGTACTTTAAATGAAAAGTTTGTATTTTATAATAGAGGCAATGAGGAGGCTCTGTGGCACCTTGAGTGGGCCACATGCCTAACAAGATGGAGGGTGGTAGGTATTTTCTCTGATCTACGAAACCTCTCAAAATTCTCCAAAACAGAAATTGTGTACCCAGAAAAAATCAACTTCAAGGTTCAAGTTACCAGGAACCCAAAAGAAAGATATTTTTTAAAAAAAAATGAACTAATGCCTACCTTAAACTCACTCAGCACCCTTTCTACCACTTCCCACCATACTCTTGGCAGCAGGGCTACACTAGCCCATCAGACTCACAAGATTGCATTAAATCCAAACCAAAACCCAGTCCTTCTTCTCTCTGCCCAAGGACTTGGAAATATGGACTCTGATCTCTGGAATTTTTCTGGGGCTTTGGTGTTCAGTTCTATAGCAGTTTTGTGTTAGAAAAGATATTAGTATGAAAGTGGAGGAACAGAGAAAGGGACCAGACACATGCTTAGCCTTGAAGTAGAGCTCAACACCACAGACTGTCACCACCCCCAACCCAACCCCAGAGCCTTGGAGATACAAAGCCCAAAGTACAGATGTTAACCCTTGCCACAGTAGCACCAGCATGGCAGCACTCTGCATTGCTAGACCAGATGCATGAGGTACAGAGAAAACAGGACATGATAACATTTGTGGGGGGCCATGCAGTGCTTCACTAAGCCTGTAGGAAAGTGTTCATCATCTACCTGGAGTCAGTTTGGTCCTCCTTATAGTCACTTGGAACAGGGAACTAGTTTCGTGCAAAGTGAATTGTTTAGTGTGGTAGGAAGATAAGACACTTTGAGATCCAGTTTCTAAGAGAACCACCAGCAGGTGGAAATCAGAAAGTTATCAATAAAGGGAAATAAGAGGGGCAAAAGACTAATATTATCAAAGGTTCCAGCAACAATAAAACTCAAAGGCCTTGAACATAAGCAGACAAATCAAACAGGAAAATGTTAGCAACAGAAGGAAACATAGGATGTAGATTTAGGATGAAGTATAAACGTAGTTTAAATGAGAATTAGAAAAGGAGAATTCATAGACTAAAGAGCAGAAATAATTGGCAGAATAGAAAAAAAAGAAACTTAAATCTGTGATGACAAAAGAAGAAAAATTATTGGGAATGCAAATATACAGAAGTGAAAGACTATCTAGAAGAAGAAAAGACAGAAGTAATAGCATTAAAAGAAAATATGCTTTCAATTCAAGCAATACATATTGATCTTAAAGACAGAATGAGTGGAGATGACTTAAGTTTTATAAGTCTCCCAGATAAATATGATGAGTGAAAATCTTGAAAACCATAATGAAAGCAATAATACAAGAAAACTGTAGAGAACTTCTGAACATAGAAAAAGACATATCAAGGAAAGAACACATAGATTGACTCCAAAAAAACAAAGAAAACACAGAACAAACAATCCAAAAAACCTAAGACTTCAAACTCCAAGACACAAAGTGGTTATTTAACAATTGTATTCAGAAGAAACAAATTCTGCAAACTAGGACAAAGACTTTCAAATACGAAGGAAATTAAAATAACAAGTATATTTTGCAGCCACCAGGAAACATAGAAGGGAAAGAAATGTGTTCCAATGAGCAATGAGGCTCAGGATGTAGCCTTACTTACCCTGCAAATCTGAGCTTAACCTTAAACAAAAAATGACAGGCATTTGATGATAAAGAGGTGTTTGAAACATTCTTTAAAAGAAAAACAGGATCATATTTCTTGTCTTCTTAATGGGTTGGGGAAGGGGTAGATGGAGGGAGAGAATTTGGAACTAAAAAATAAAAATTAATTTTTTTTTCAAAAAAAGAAAGAAAACTATTTCCAAAGAGATTATTTCTCAAACACCCCAGACAACATCAATACAGGAGGTGTAAATAAATGTAGAGTCCAAGGAGAGAAACAACAACAGAGTGACAAGATAGAGACTAATAAGTGATTTTCTAAATATACACAGTAAGGCAGAGGTGAAGGTGGAATGACATAGAGGTAATGGTGGAGAGGTAGGCCTGGCCCATTGTTGATAGAATCTATGACACCTGTTTTATAGGTAAATCAATGTATTTTGTGGTACTACATTATAAAATGGGAGGGTTCATGGAAAGGGGAGGAAAAGTAGAATAGAGGGGAAAGTGTGATGTGCCCTGGTCACATTAAGGGTTAGCATTAAGGGAAAGAAGATCTGGCTGTCACCTAGGAAGAAAAGAGCCTATAGGGAGGTATGTGAGGAAAAGGTTCAGAGTATTGAAAAGTAGAAGAAAAGGGGTGGAGAAGATTTTGGTTTAGTGGTGGGAGAGAGATGCAGAGCTGAATTCTCATATGGCTGAAGGCAGTTGTTCTGTGAATGGAGATAGGGAACATGTACTGGGTTTAGCTTGGGGATTTGGTGTTTTAAAAGACCATTCGTCATGCCTAGCAAGAGGGTAGTTGGAACTCACATGTGCTGCCGGTGCCTGGGGGAAGCACATGGACCAGAGGAGATTTTAACATAAATGGGGAAGGAAGTTGAACAGCAAGAGGGTAAAGATCAGAAGAGAGCTGCATAATGAGGGATGAGGAGGGTGTATCGCTAGCACTTAGCACAGTGCCTGACAGGTTATTTTTGTTCAGTGATTTGGTCATGTCCAAAAGTCAATGGATTCACATAGAGGTAGACATGATATAAAATGGGACACATTGGAGAAGGAAAGGGCAAACCACTCCAGTATTTTGCCAAGAATTTACATGCTATTTCCTATTGAAATATGAACTTCCTGAGGGCAGGAAAAGTATTTTTGTATAGATAGCAATAACACATGCCTGATATATAATAATAATGCTATTGTTCTGTCATTTCCAGTTTTGCATTCTACTCTTCATGACCCCTTTTGGTGTTTTCTTGGCAAAATGCTGGAGTAATTTGCTGTTTCTTTCTCCAATGTGTCCTATTTTATGAGGAACTGAGACAAATGGGGTTAAGTGACTTTTGCAGGTCACATAGCTAGAAAGTGTCTGACACCTGATTTGAACTCAGATCTTTCTGACTCTAGGCCAGGACTGTATCCTCTGCACTATTAGCTATCTGGCTGGCACACGGTAAGTGCTTAACAAATGTTCACTGAATTTAATTCAATTGAACCAGAAAAGAAGGGTCTACAGTAGAGAGATAGTATGGATAATGAAGAGAATGAGAGACAGAAGGTGCACACAAAAATGGAATAAAAAAAATCGAATGAATAAGACTAAAGAGAAGGGGAGGAAGGGGGGAATTTGCTTAAATAACTTGAGAGGAAAAAAAGGAGGGGGAAGTATTAAATTACCAGATAAAAGCAGAAAAGAAAAAGCAACTGATAAGCAAAATTTCCAAAGGAAGGTTGATCAGGACTGAAAGAAAGAGAGCCAATAGAAATAGGGTCGCCACAAAAGAGATTAAACTAAATTAACTAAAAACTCATAGTACTGTATTTACAGTAGAAGAGGAGAAAATCATAAGACAAAATATATTAGAGACAAAATGGAGGGAAATATAAAACTACCACATAACTTTAAGTGTGAATGAATTGAACAAGACATGAACTAGGTTAATTTGGATGGAGACAAAGGGTCAGATGCAGGAGATATTGCAGGAATAGATTTCATAAGAGTTGGGCACTTATATATGGCAATGCATTTAAGAAGAAAGAATCAAAGATGAACATGTAATCTTGGGTGCCTAGAAATATGGGGGTGCCAGAAACAGAAAGAAGAAAGTTAGGGAAAGGGGGGAAAGTTTGGGGGAAAGATAATGGTTTTAAGATGCCTCTGGGACACCCATTATATATGACCCATAGGCAGTTGGTGATATGAAAGTGGAGCTGAATAGGCTGAAAATTTAATAGGAAAATTGAGAGCTGAATTATTTTGGGGAAAATGCAAAGGTCTTTACAAGAACCCCAAACTTTACTCAGAAATAGAGACACATCTTTTCTAATACAAGTGCAGGCTTTATGGCACATTATTGTTTTCTCAGAGTTAAAAATTTATGTCATTATAAAAATAATAGTAGCTAGCATTTCTATAGAGCTTTAAGGTTTGCAAAGTACTTTACAAATATTTCATTTTATCTTCATAACAACCCTGGGGAATAGGTGCTATTATTATCCTCTTTTACAAATAGGTAAACTGATGCTGAGAGAGGTTAAATGATTTGCTCAACATCACAATGTCTGAGGGTAGATTGAACTCAGGTCCTTGTAAATTCAATGCTCTATCTATTGTGTCACATAGCTGCTTTAATAAGGAAATGGAGAGATGCATACAGGTATGCGTGTGTGTGACCCAAAGTTTTGTCTTCACAGATATAAATATATACATAAATTGGACCAGCTTTACACATAGGCAGATATAAATGGCACCAACAAAGAAAACAATCGTCATCCTATCTATTCTGTTTCTATTCTATTTTAATTTTTTTTAAATTTTACCAGAATACAAATATAGAATAGAGAAAAGAAACAAAAACATATCATAAACTTAAATGTTGGAACTTAAATACAAAGTAAGAAAGGAAAAAAGTGCATGTCATTTGCATAGTGGAACATAAGAAAGGGATTCAAAATATGTAACAATAAATTTTCATTTCAAGAAAGTCTGTATGAAAAATAATACACCTTGTGTTGAGAATTGTCCATCTTTTCTTCCTTGTGTTTTCTTTTGTTCTCTGCTGTGCACTTTTTAACTTTGTTCTTTTTTGCCCCTCCACCCCACCAGAAGGCTACAATATAACTTAGATATGTTTCTTGATATGTACATACACATACAGATATATATATACACTTACACATATATATCACGCATATATAGACATAGACTTTCCCAAACATACTCTACTCCTTATCTTTGTTTTTATGTTTGTACATATCTTGTTTCCTATCCCTTCTACCTCCTCTACTTTACTTCTACTGGCTACCTTGCCCTCCTATTGCTTGCCTCCCCCCCTCCAAGGATCCCTCCCCCATCCTCCCATTCCCATAATCTTAACACCCCTTATGTATTCCCTCTTTCTCCCCTCTAAAAATCCCCCCTAGTCCTCTCCCTTCTCCCTATACCCCTACCATTTCATTTCTTCTAAATTTAGAGGACTTTTATGCTGTTCTAAATATACATGTATTGTCCCATCTTAAACCCATTCCTGAAGAAAGTAGATTGTCAGAACTACCAGCCCTCCTCCCCATTGTAAATATTCTGTATCCTTTCTTCCTCTTGGACCTCTTTTGTATAAAATAGTTACTCTTTTTAGCTGTTTCTAAATGATTTTACTTTTTAAATTCATATCATAGTCAGGTTTATCCCCCTTTTTCTTATGTACTTGACAATTATTAATAAGAATCTTGGACATACATTTTACATTATATGTTATATAAAAGAAAAATTATCTGTCCTTATGAATCCCTTATAGTCAGTCTTTGGTATGTACCTTGTGTTTCTCTTGGTTCTTGTATGTAGAACCTTCTACTAAGTGGAGGATTTTTTAAACAAAGTCTTGAGAGTCTGAGGGTTTGTCAAATGTCCATTTTTTTCATTCAAGATAATACTTAAATTTGCAGGGTATGATATTTTTGGCTGGAGCCCCAGGTCTTTTACTCTTTGTTATATTGTGTTCCAAGACCTGTGGTCCTTTAATGTCTCTGCTGCTAGATCTTGTGTAATTCTAATTGTGGTACCACCATATTTAAATTGTTTTAATCTTGTTGCTTTTAATACTTTATCCTTGAGCTGGGAGTTTTTGAACTTGACTATTATATTCCTATGAGTTTTCCTCATAGGATCTCTTTTAAGTGGTGTTCGATGAATTTTTTTCTATTTCTACTTCCCTGCTGTAAGGGGTTGGTGCCAACCCCGGAGCTGCTAGGACCCTAGCGCTTGGCCTGTTTCCTGGGTAAAACCAGACAGGATTAGTAGCAGTTGGAACAGCAGGCACCTGGAGGGAAGGCCTCCATCCTTAGCAGCACCCCCCCTAGTCATCTTTCTCATGCAGGCAGAGTCCATCCACAAGGGACTCACAAGCCCAGAAGGAGGAACCCAGCTGGCCACTACCTAATGCTCTTGAACCAGTGCCTAACACAACAATGCTTTGATACTTTACTTACTGGAACATCTTTGATACTTTACATGGGTATCCTGCCCCATGCCTCACATAGCTCATACAGCTCTGATATCAGCTGGCTACATGCCTGAGCCTCCCCATGCCTCCGAAGAGACTGGAGGACAGCACCCCCCTTTGTTCCCATACTCCCATAGAAACTATCTTGCAACAGCCCTAATTTTCCCATATGCCTGTAGGAATCATAGTTTGCTACAATCCAGATTCTTCCCACCCAATATTGATCTTCCCATGCTGTCATCCCCTTACCCCTTGGACACCTGCTTCTGTTCATGTAGTGAAAAACCCTATAAAACTGGATAATGTCTGCCAATAAATTGGAGTTGCATCTTCCCTGACTCCTGCCTCATCATTGCATACTGAGATTGGAGCCCTTGCTGGTCAGGGACCCCCAACACCCTGCCTTATTCTAATGCTTCAGGACAATTTTCTTTAATTAGTTCTTGTATTCCTGTATCAAGATCCTTTTTTTTATCATAACTTTCAGTTATTCCAATTATTTTTATATTTTCTCTTCTTGATCTATTCTCCAAATCTGTCTTTTTTATAAGATGTTTCACTTTCTCTCTTTTTCATTATTCCTACTTTGTTTAATTACTTCTTGATGTCTTATAATTTCACTGGCTTCACTTTGCCCAGTTCTAATTTTCAAGGTGTTATTTTCCTCCTTGAGATTGTGGATCTCCTTTTCTAATTGGTTGACTTTCCTTTCATAACCTTCTTATTTTTCTTGGATTATTTTTATTTTTTTTAGTTTTTCCTTCATCTCTGTCATTTGATTTTTAAAGTCTTTTTAAAAATCTTCTATAAATTCTCTTTGGTCAAGTGACCATTTGACATTGCTCTTTGGGGGTTTCTTTACTTCAATATCCTCCTCTGAAGATGAACCCTGGTCATCTCTATTCCCATGATAGATTTATTTGGTTGGATTCTTTCTCCTTTGCCTGTGCATTTTTTGTGGTAATAACTTGATTTTTGTAGTTACCTTTAGCCCTGGGTATGGGAAATAGTGCCTCTTGCCACAGATTTTCAGTTCTCCCCTCTAGCCTGGAACCAAACCCAAACGTCCAACCTCCTTCAAGTGCCTACAGCCAGGGGTTTTCTGCCTCACTGTTTTTGCACTCACCTGACATGTGCTGGTTCCTTCTGGCCCTCAAAGTTCTTTGAAGCACAGATGGGTCTGGTGTTCCTTGTCAGCAGAGGTTGCCCCAATCTTCCTGGGCTCAAATGCATGACTCCCCTCACTATACCAGGGTAAGAAGTCCCAGTGGCTGGAGCAGAGGCCGCCTCTCAAACCAACTAACCCCAGGACTTGCTGCTAGTTGTTTAAAAGGCTTGTTGCTTGTCATCAAAACAGGACCTAGCCTGGAGGTATTTACTCTTTGGGGGGCCAAACCAGGTCCTGGGATTTTTTTTCAGGTTTTCCCAAACTGTCCTAGGAAGATCCTGGTTGTGCCTCTATTCTTCTGTGTCTCCTCCCACACTTTGTTTGCCCTCAGGTGCTATTTTAACTCTTTTGTGGGGGAAAATCTTGAGAGCTTGGAATTTTCTGACCTACTCAGCCATCTTCCCAGAATCCTCTCCTTTTACTATTGTTAAAATACCCACCATTAGCATGTTAGATGGCCTTAAGGTGAAAGACATAATTGTGATGAAGCATTTTGTTATGGGTGTCAGATATTATTTATTGAATCATTTGTAGGTATGCATTTATTGGATTACCAATTCATACCTGAGACACAAGTTGTTCCCACAATCATGGAAGGGCTTCAGTCCTCTGTTGTCTTTTGAGGCTATGTTTAAGCATTAGATAAAAACATGGAGAGCCACAGATTTTTTGGCTGATTTGTAAGCTGACTTCTTATATCACATTTTTACAGCTGGGTATCCTGATAGGAGGTAGACCAAGATAGTCAAATGTGCCCACTTTTTGGTGGACTTAGATTATTTGGTTAAGTTTCTCTGAATTTTACTCTATTTGGTGTTCTTGATGGAACATGTGTCCCTATGGAAATTAAACCTAGTGATGTGTTACTATGATGCCTGAATTTGGGGGCACGGAAAACACCAAAGGATTTGGATAAAAATTACTGTAGTCCAAGGTGAGTGACAGTTGCACTGAAACCTTCACTATTCTAGTGAACATGCCTGTGTCAGAGTTCATGGGACCCTGATATTACTAAAGAGTAGAGTCCTGAAAGAATGATAGCAGAACTGAAAGAAGTACTCAACTTTGTTTCCATCTTCTCTATGAAGCATATTGACTTTAAAACTTTGAATACTAGGATAAACTTAGAGAGGAAATAAAATGTGTTCATTTTTCTTGCTCCAAGACAGATTATTTCATTTTGGTCTTTTTATTAGCTCATGGCAGAATGCCATGTGTATAGTCTTCTCAAGAAAAAATTTTGGTAAATTAATTTGATTTAATAAAATGAAGCACAAGTAGGTAAGGAGGTAATAGCAAAGCATATGGATTCCTTTAATGTCTTAACCTGACTCAGAGAAATTTTGTCCCAAAGCAAAGAAAGAATTTCTGATATTGTGGGAGAATCACTGGTTATATCATTTTATCAATCACGAAGAATGAAAGAAAGAATACAAGATGGGGAATGTTGTTCCATTTTCAGAAAGGAGCAAAAAAAATGGATCCCAGGAATTACAGAACAAGTATCTTTCTTTTCTTTTGAATTGCATACTTTATTATTTAATATTGTTTTAGTTTTCAGCATTTATTTCCACAAGAATTTGAGTTACAATTTTTCTCCCCATTTCTACCCTCCCTTCACTCCAAGATAGCATGTGTTCTGATTGGCTCATTCCCCAGTCAGTCCTCCCTTCTGTCACACCACTCCCCCTCCCCCCATCCCTTTTCCCCTTACTTCCTTGTAGGGCAAGATAGATTTCTACACCCCATTGCCTGTATATCTTATTTCCCAGTTGCATGCAAAAACAACTTTTTTTGAGCATCTGCTTTTAAAACTTTGAGCTCCAAATTCTCTCCCCTCTTCCCTCCCCACTCACTCTCCCTAAGAAGGCAAGCAATTCAACATAGGCCACACATGTATCATTATGCAAAACACTCCCATAAATAGTCATGTTGTGAAAGACTAACTATATTTCCTTCCATCCTATTCTGTCCCCCTTTATTCAGTTTTCTCCCTTGACCCTGTCCCTTTTCAAAACTGTTTGCTTTTGGTTACTTCTTCTCCCATCTGCCCTCCCTTCAATTGCCCCCCCCTTTCTTATCCCCTTCCCCCTACTTTCATGTGGGGTAAGATACCGAATTAAGTTCGTATGTTATTCCTTCCTGAAGTCAAATCCGATGAGAGCAAGACTCACTTATCCCCCCTCATCTGCTCCCTATTCCCTTCCAATGAACTGCTTTTTCTTGCCACTTTTATGTGAAATAGTTTACCCCATTCTGTCTCTCCCTTTCGCCCTCTCAATGTATTCCTCACTCATCCTCAATTTGATTTTATATTTTAGGTATCATCCCTTCATATTCAACTCACCCTGTGCCCTCTGTCTATATATATGCTGGTCTTTTCATTGAGAAAGCTTGAAAGTCCTCTATTTTATTGAAAATTCATATTTTGCCTTACAGCATTATACACACTCAGTTTTGCTGGGTAGGTTTCTTGGTTTTAATCCTAACTCCTTTGACCTCCTGAATATCGTATTCTAAGCCCTTTGATCCTTTAATGTGGAAGCTGCTAGATCTTGTATTATCCTGATTGTATTTCCACCATACTCAAATTGTTTTTTTTTCTGGTTGCTTGCAATATTTTCTCCTTGATCTGGAATTTGGTGACAATATTCCTAGGAGTTTTCTTTTGGGGATCTTTTTCAAGAGGCTATCAGTGGATACTTTCCATTTCTATTTTACCCTCTGGCTGGCTCCAGAGTCTCAGGGCAATTTTCCTTGATGATTTATTGAAAGATGATGTCTAGGCTCTTTTTTGATCATGGCTTTCAGGTAGTCCAATAATTTTTAAATTCTCTCTCCTGGATCTATTTTCCAGGTCAATGGTTTTTGCATTGAGATATTTCACATTGTCTTCCATTGTTTCATTCCTTTGGTTCTGTTTTATAATATCTTGATTTCTCATAAAGTCACCAGTTTCCACTTGCTCCAATCTAATTTTTGAAGGTAGTATTTTCTTCAGTGGTCTTTTGGATCTCCTTTTCCATTTGGCTAATTCTGCCTTGCAAGGCATTCTTCTCCTCATTGGCTTTTCGGAGCTCTTTTGCCATTTGAGTTAGTCTATTTTTTAAGGTGTTATTTTCTTCAGTATTATTGAGGGTCTCCTTTAGCAAGTCATTGACTTGTTTTTCATGATTTTCTTGCATCACTCATTTGTCTTTAAAATTTTCCTCTACTTCTCTTACTTGCTTTTCCAAATCCTTTTTGGGCTCTTCCATGGTCTGAGACCAATTCATATTTTTCTTGGAGGCTTTTGATATAGGCTCTTTGACTTTGTTGACTTCTTCTGACTCTATGTTTTGATCTTCTTTGTCACCAAAAAAAAAAAAAAAGATTCCAAAGTCTGAGTCTGAAGCTGAGTCCATTTTCGCTGCCTGTTCATGTTCCCCACCAACTACTTGACCCTTGAGCTTTTTGTTAGTGTATGACTGCTTGTAGAATAGAGAGTACTTTATCCCAAGTTTTAGTGGCTATGATGCTGTTTTCAGAGCTACTTGTACAGAGCAAACTCTGCCACACCAGTGCTCCTCCTCCCCCAAGAACTGCCAACCTGGTCTGCGACCCAGATCCAAGCAGGCTCTGCACTCCTACTGTGATGTGCCTTTATTTCCTCCCACAGGGTGGGCTTGAGACCTAAAGCAACCACAGCTGGAGCTCTGGAAGGAGCCCTAGAGCTGAACCACTTCTGCACCCCCAAGGCTAGGGTCAATCACGAACTCCTTTCACTCTGATCTAGCAGTTTTTCCACTAATTTCTGTTGTCTTTGGTGTTTGTGGGTTGGGAAGTCTGGTAACTGCCACAGCTCACTGATTCAGGGCACTAGGGCCTGTTCCACCTGGCTCCCAGTCTGGTTGGCCCTGGCATGGCCCACACTGGTCTGTGTTCCATGTGATATACCCTTCCCAGAGACCATCCAGGCTGTCCTGGGCTGGAGCCCTTCTTTCTTCTGCTGTTTTGTGGGTTCTGTAGCTCTAGAATTTGTTCAGAGCCATTTTTTACGGTGTTTGGAGGGACCTGGGGGAGAGCTTAAGCATATTCCTGCTTTCCAGACACCATCTTGGCTCCCACAACAAGCATCTTAAAATCCATTTTTGGCAAAATTCTACAACAAATTATTTCAAAAGAGTTGATTATCACTTAGAAGAGAAAATTATGATCATTAAAAGTTAGCATATTTTTACTAAGAACAAGGCATGCCACAATAAACACATTCCTTTTATTGATTGGGTTGCTAGATGAATAGATCTGGGACATGGTAAACATAGTGTATTTATCTTCATTTTAGAGATGAATTTAATTAAGCCATTCTTGACATTCTTATGGATGGAAGAGTGTGGGCTGAATAATAGGATATGTAAATAATTTTAATGTAAGTAGGCTGAACCCACTACTGATAATGATTAGACAAGTTTTCTTATTCTCTAAAACCTCCCTCATAACAGGTACCCTTAAGGAAAGTACACCAAAATCTTAGGTGTTATTTTTCACCTATTGTCGAGTGTTTGCTGATGAGCAGAAGACTTCAGAAGTTCTCTGAAGTCCTTCACGATTGTTTGCCTTTATATTATTGTGATCATTGTATGAATCATTCTGGTTCTATTTACTTTTGTCTGCATCATTGCATAAATCTTACTGTGCTTTCTTGAATTTCCATACTTAGCATTTCTTAGGTTGCAATAGCAGGGATATACTATTATTTGTTCCGTCATTCTCTGACTAAACAGAAACCACTTTCATTCCAACTACTATCTAAAAAGATGTTACAACTATTTTGGTATATATGGCATGTTTGTCGTAGACATAATTGGTATATAGCTAGTAGCGATGTTACTGTGTCAAATTGTTTAAACTATATAATGACTTTAAAAATAAAATTCTAAAGTGTTTTCCAGAATGGTTACACCAATTCACAGATGAACCACCATTTCACTAGTGTGTTTGTGTTTTTACAATCTATTCAATATTTATTATCATTTTTTGCCACTTGTCATCTTTTCAAATCTGATGGGTGTCATATGAAATCCCAAAATTTTATTAATTTAGATTTCTGTTATATTCAATTACTTTTAATATTCTTACAAATTGGTGCACATAGCTTACATTTCATCTTTTCAAAAATGACTGTTCATATCCTTAAACTGCTTATCCACTGGGCCCAGTGTTCTTATACATTCAAACAGTTCCATATAGCTAGGATAAATTCTTATTTTTTTAGCTTTGAAGATTTTTCTTTAATTACCTTCCTATCTTTTAATGCTGGCTACATTGATTTTGCTTATGTGTCTCAATTTCATCCTCTATAATCACTTCTATACCTTGTTGAGCTATGAATTGTTCACGTAAGTATAGTTATACAAGGCATGAGTATCATTTCCAATTCTGGGTTCAGACTTTTAAAGAAAACAGTTGGCAAAGGGCCTCAAAAATAAGTTATATAAGAAATTACTAATGAATGTGAGGATATTTAGCTTGGAGAATAGAAGATGTTATGGGAAATGATAACTGCCTTCAAATACTTGAAAGACTTCTATGTGGGAGAATTAATATCCCTTCTAACTCTAACGTTCCATAATACTATAATTGTATAAATTGTCATGTATAGCATAAGGGGGAAAAAGAACACAGTGAGTAGAGATCGCAGGAAAGCAGCTTTTGATCTCAAATAAGGAAAATTTCAATACAGAGCTTTTTCAAGATGAAATTGTCTTCTACCTTAAATAAATAATTCTTCCCATCTAGACAAGTTTCAAAAGACCACGTCTTGAGGATATTTTAGAGGAAACTCTTGTACTGGGAATCAGGTTGAAATTTTTGATCTTTAAAGTTCTTTCAAACTGCAAGGTTCTCTGATTCTATTTGAGCAACATGCGTAAGATTTACTGTGGGAGAGACATTAAGGACCTTGTAGCTTATAGTGCATCTTAGGCACTTTAATATTGCAATTGAAAGCTCTAGGAGAGCAAGTGACAGCAAAAGGGCAGTGGGATAAGCTGGATGCCAAAAGATGGGGATTGAAGAATGCTAAAATTATATATTACCTCCTTTTTAGTTTAAGCAGTTTTGCTTCTTTTTTATAATCATTGTTTCAGAGAATTTCAGAATTGGTAGTACCTCAGTGGCAAGCTAGTAGAATTCATATCTGAATAAGACTCCCTTCTAGAGTATTCCCAATGAATGATCATCTAGATATTATCCGAAGGTCTACAGCGAGGGAAGACTCACATCCTTCAAAAATGGAGGATACATTTTTGGATAGTTCTAATTGTTATTATTTTTATTTTTATTATCTCATAGAACAATGCATGAATTCAAGATGAGGGAGAGTAGATTTTGGTTGTAGGACAGAACTTAAACATTAAAGGAAAATTCCCCTATGGTTTGCAGTATTAAGGAATGAGATGATATTCAAGGATTAATTTTCAGCCATTGTCTGTGAAAATTTTAAACCAACATTTGTTTATATGATGAAGTTCTTGTCACCTTTTAATAGTAAAGTGAAGGATTTTTATCATGAGAAAGAAAACCTTTAATCTTTTAACCCAACACTCAGCAGAATGCATTCTCAGTGCTGATCTTAGTACAAAATCATTGCAATTGACAACTTAAATTAATTCTTCATAGACTGAGTTAAAGCAGAAAATGTTCTATTAACACTCTTTCTACTTATTGGTGTGAGCAAAATTTAGCAGATATTCATGGATAAGATAATATGGAGGTATTCATAGCAGTAAGATGGCAAAGTTAGGGTTACATATTGAAGTAGGATTTATAGAGATTTGTTTCAGCATCCACAATGACACAAGAGGATTCCATGCACTAGTAGTCCCCAAACTGGGCAAGATTATATTTGGTTCATGTTCAACTGAATAATGATGAGTTCTTCTATATTCATATTATTATGCTCTCTTTTGTAAGGCCATGGGTGGGTACTCTTAGAAATATGATTGTTAGCCAAAAGTTCTGAAAGTGTTACATCATCACCCATTTAGGAGACAATTTACACAGAAAATTAGTGCAAAAAAAGACAATCAATACACATTTATTACATGCATTCTACATGCCACACATTATGCTAAGCATGGGTGATACAAAAAAGAAGCAAAAGATTTCCAACCACTTCAAGGAATTCACAATCTAATGGGGTAAGACAACACATGTAAAGGGACTGAAAAAAGGGAGAGAGAATGAGGGGTACCTCATCTGGGGGCATGATGAAGCCCTGAAAAGTGCAGTCAGGTGATGTTCACCCTTTGTTTTCAAAAAGGAGCAGTGACATTGTGGGGCAATGGCTTGACTCCAGGTGGTTTGAATTTAAATGAGGCAGAGTTGCACAAAATCATCAGCCTCAGTCTCTCATCTGGAATCACCAAAATCCAGTGGCAAGACAAATGTCAAAACAACTGACCATGGCCTGGGATGACCTGGATGACTTGAAATATTTGATGCCTGACCAAGCTCTAAGTGCTCCACAGAACCTGCTTCAGCCACCTTTATGGGCACTGGAAAAAAATTGTTCTCATCTGCCCATTCTTCCAGCGGAAGGCTTCATATGCTTGAGGTAGACATCCCCCTAAGTCACTGATGGTTTTGAAGCCTGTCAGTTACTCTCAACCTGGTTTAGCCCATGTGCCAAGATGATTTTGCTGAGGATAGCTACCATGCATTGCAACATACAGTTAGAGCCACAAGAAGAGTTGGGTGAAGGTGGACACCAACAATAAATAAGCAGTCATGAAAAGGGCCCAGCAAACTGCACACCAGAAGTGCTATTTCTTCCTGAACACCACATAAACCTGCAGCCAGGTAGAAAATGATTAGATAGCTGCCTTGGGTTCCCTCTTTTAATGTAGGATCTGGGAGGAGTTCTCTAATATACTTTCTGTACCTTTTCCAAGCAGAGGGAGGGAGGGGCCCTAGGAACCGGGGATACTGAAAAGGTACGAGTTTCAGAGTTGGTATGAGCTTACAAGATGATGAACTTCAGGAAAGAATGATAAAATTCAGAAGTATAATTGAGCAACGACCTTGAACTGAATATCAGACATAAAGACAGATATGTATATATGTATGTATACACACATACACACATATGCATAAATAAATATGCATTTATAATACACATGCACATGTTGTGTTTGTCCTCCACTTTTGAAGAGAACCATGGCATCAGGGAAATGATGAAATGAATTGCAGTTGACTTTAAATGAGGGAGGGCTGTGCAAAGTCACCAGCCTCACTTTATTCTCCAGAGCCATCTGGATCCAGTGACCAGATATTCATCAGGATGACTGGAAATGACCCAGGATGCAATGTGAGACCCTGGCTCTTTTAGGCTCAGGCCTTTTCATGTAGTCACTTAGAGTGAGGTAACACCCATTCAGTGAATAGGCCTTTTTTAAGAAGTGAGTCAAGGAATGGCACCTTTAATTAGAAAAAAAAGAAAAAAAAATCAAGGGGAGGTTGCTGTTCCTGTACAGTCATACAAACAGTACCCCCAACTCCATTTGCTAATTGTATGTTATATCTTTGAAGGCTAACTACAAAATGGTCTAGCCCGTTCACTCAAGCACTGGTTTTTTTGACAGGTTGGGCAGTCTGACTTTATTAGTTAAAGGCAGGCCTGGCACCTTAGGTGCTCTTGGATGGGTGGGTTCGCTTCTTCTTCACCACCACTGGCTTCTGGCTTCAAAGGATGGAACAAGATAGAGCAGCCATGCGGAGATCTTTCCGGTATTTATTCTTGCAGATGATGTGACGGATGCTGTTGAGTGTGGCTCGGCCATTTTTGCTGATTGTGGTCCTCAAGTAGGAAGTGGCAGGCTTCCTCTGACCTGCCCTGTGCTTCAGCATCAACATGATGCCCTTGGCATTGGCGGCCGGCTCGATGCCCACTGTCTTATGGTGGATCAGCCCGTTGTAGTGGAACAAGTTTCAGGCCTTGAGGTTGTTGGGCCTGGTGCTGTACGTCTGCTTATCGCACTTGATGAGGAAGCTGGAGCAGTCCTGAAGGACCATACACTGCATGTGGGCCAACGTGGTAGGGGCTGCACTCGTGGCGGCTCCCAGGAAAGAGCACTCAAGCACTTTTGACAGCCAAACGCTCCGATACATAAGTCTTTAAGATGAGCAACTTCATTGGTTCTTCTTCATATCAGAAATTTTCTCCAGTCTCATTTTCATTTCCTGGCTTCCATGGCTTTCTTCAAGGACCAACTAAAATCCAACCTTCTAAATAAAGGAAATCCTTTCCTGATCCCCCTTAATTCTACTGCCTTCCCCTTGCTGATTATCTTGTATATACAATTTATACAATTTATCTTGTATATAGCTTGACTGTAAATTAGTTGTTTACAAGTTGTCCTCTATTCGACTGTGAGTCCTTTGAGAACAGGGATTTTTTTTCTTTATATCCTTAGCACTTAGCTCAGGATTTGGTACATAGTATGCATTTAAGAAATGTGTATTGAACACTACTGTGCTATAAGAAACAATGAGCTCAATAATCTCAGGAAGATATGGATAGACTTACATGGAATAACGAAGAGCGAAATGAGCGGAACAAAGAGAACATTGTGTACAGTAACAGCAATATTGTTTTAAGAACAACTTTGAGTGACTAAGTCATTTTGACTAATACAAATACCCAAATGAACTACAAAGGACTTATGAAGGAAGACACTATCTGAATCTAGAGAAAGAACTGATAAATAAAGTACATATAGAATGGTTTTACAAATATAAACATATTTGCATCTAATAGGAGTCTTCTCGAGGTGGGGGGGGAAGAAAAAAAAAGAAAAAAGTCACATGATAACTTTATTGTATAACTAAGAGGAATAGCAAGTTGTACATAATAGATTCGCAGTTTCATGTGCAATCATCTTTTTTTTTATTCAACTATATCATGGTAAAGCTTGCTTTTGTTTTGTAAGTTCAGAATAAAATAAATAAAATTCAAAGAGTTATTAAAATGCTTATACCCTTGGACACAATAAAAGAACATTGTATACAGTAATAGCAATATTGTTTTAAGAATGATTTTGAGTGAATAAGTTATTTTGTCTATTAAAGTACCCATATTAACTATGAAGGACACATGAAGAAAGACACTGTTTTTCTTTTTCATAATTTTCCCCTTTTGTTCTAATTCTTCTTTCACAATATGACTAATGTGGAAGTATGTTTAATATGATGGTACATGTATAACTTATATCAGATTGCTTGCCATGTTGGGCAGGTTGTGTGGTTTGCCCTTTATTTTCAAAGAGGACCATGACATCAGGAAGATGATTCCATGACTTGCAAGATTAAAGTGAGGGAGGGCGGTACAAAGTCATCAGCCTCAGTTTCTCCTCCAGAGCTATCTGGGTCTAGTGGCCAGATATAGATCAGGACAACTGGATATGGCCCAGGGAGCAATGGTAGAGGGAGGAGAGGAAGGAGTGAGGGAGAAAAATTTAGAACTCAAAATCCTATAAAAGTGAATATTGAAAATTATATTTACATGTAATTGGAAAAAATAAAGTACTATTAAGTGGAAAAACAAAAATAAATAAATAGAAGTTTGCATAGAAGAAGAATATATATATATATATATATATATATATATATATATATATATATATACACACACATACACACATACATATACCTATTTGTGTGTAGTGGTACCCATCTCTGAGGTGGGGGGGAAGGAAGAATTTTTTTTAAATTACATGTTAATTTTGTTGTATATTTGAAAGGAATAGCAAATTGTGCATAGTAGATTTGCAGTTTCATGTACAATGATCTTTTTTATTGTGCTGTGTTATGGAAATGCTTGCTTTATTTCACAAATTTTTAAAAAAGTAAGCAGCTTAAAAAAAGTTTATTGGCTAATCTAATGAGGGGTAGGCAGGTACACTTTCTCTCAGCAATGTGACTCCTCAGGAAGAAAACCAGAGGACCAAGACTATTTCTGTGCTTCTCTGATCTGCTTCTTGCTTTGCATAAATATTGTGAAGCCAATCTAGGAGAGATTTCTCCTTTTGGAATTAAAACACACATGAAGTTGTACAATATGAAATGGGGGGGGGGGTATATTGGGAGAGGGAAGAGCAGCCAAATAACAAATGTCTGTGACCCAACCAAACTGGGCACCCTCTTTGTTCCTCACACACAAAACTCCATCTCTCATTTTCATGCTTTTGTGCTGTCCATCCCACATGATTAGAATGAACTCCCTCATAACCTCTACTTACCAGGGTCTGTGTCTTCTTAAAGACACAACTTAAGCTCCATCATGAAATCTTTTTTGATCCCCTGTCTATTGGTGTCTTTCCTCCTAACCTTCCTCACGTTTGACTATTTTGTATCTATTTGTTTATACTGCATTCACTTTATATTTGTTTATGCATATATATAGTTATTCTCCATCTATGTTCTATCTATCTGTGTGTATATAAACCTTCATTCAAATGTAACTTCCTTGTTCCTTGCAAGTAGAGATGATTTAATTATTTGCATACATATTTTTACAAAACAGGTGTTAATAAATTATTGATCATCAATTTATGTCATGTTGCACAGGATTTGTTGCCTATGATCAGTTATTCCTGTGGATATTACTGAAGAAAAGTAAAATCAAGGACAAGAAAGAGAAGGGGTATGTGTTATTTCCACATTGTAGGAGAACAGTGTTTACTATAAAAACCTTAAAGGTGGGAGGCAATGATCACACTGTCCACCTTAGCAAAAGTTAGAAATAGTATCTGAACTATCTAGTTGAATTCAACAAATTTGTCTCATTTGTTTCTCATGATAACTCTGTGAGGTAGTTCCTATTTTTATTTGTATACAGTGACAGGCACTAGAACTGTGATTTCACTGATTTATGGAACTGTGATTTATGGAAGAATTCGGTAAGAAAACTCCTGCCTTCCTGATTGTGTGGCTGGCTTTCTAGCCATCTTTCCTTATTGGAGATAATAATGTCATTGATTTTAAGGATTAGAAAACTGAGACTGAAAGACATTAAATGATTTGCCCAGGGCCATTCCACTAGTGGTTCCAGAGGCAGGATATGTCTCTCTCAACTCCAAACCCAAAGAGCTTTTGACTACATCATGCTATCTCATAACATGATATGAAATAAGGAATGAAGGTGATCAGTCATATAAACTATTTTTCCTTTGAGAAATTTTTGGTATCATTGGCTAAGCTTCTTTGGTTCTGAGAAATCTTTTGTTCTCTAAGATATTCAAGTTATAAATCTTAGGCAGTGACAGCACAAACTGAAATTCAGTCTTTTAGCAGGATATTTGTCAGTATGATAAAATGTACCTGACCCTAAATATAAGGCTACTCTAAAGGTTCTCTGTTTATGTCGAGACAAGAGTAATTTTAATACAAGTCCTTTTTTTGTAATTGTAAGTCTGCTTTTGAGTAAGAGGATAGGATGTGACTAAACCAATAGTTCCATTTATGTAGGGAAATCCCCAATAAGGAACTCCCCAGTAAGGTCACTCCCTCTATTAACGCAAGTTTCTACTTTTTCAGCAAGTTATAATCTTAGGGGGTGGCCTAAGACACTCAAAGGTTAAATAACTTGCAGTCACACAAGCTATACACACACACACACACACACACACACACACACACACACACACATACACACACAC
The DNA here is from genome assembly GCF_011100635.1 of Trichosurus vulpecula. Lineage (NCBI taxonomy): Eukaryota > Metazoa > Chordata > Mammalia > Diprotodontia > Phalangeridae > Trichosurus > Trichosurus vulpecula. Next base: position 160,203,275 of record NC_050574.1, read on the forward strand.
ACAAACATACACACACACACACACACACACACACATATATATATATATATATATATATATATAAGAAAAAACATTTGAACCCAGGTCTTTCTAGCTATAAGACTAGCTTTTTAACCACCATGCTGCACTCTTAGAAAATACAAGATCAGAAACAGGACCACAGGGTATCATAGAGAGAGAGATGGCTACAAAGCAGGAACTATCAAACAACATATGATGAAAAGAGGTTAAGAAAGATTTAGAAGTGAGAAGAAAGGAAAGGACAAAGCATTTAGTTGGGGAATTAGGGGCAAAATCATTTCTGGCTCTATAAATTACACTGGGATCAGGAAAAGGGCCAGTAATAAAAAAGCCCAAGGGTTTCTGGGCTCAGAATCTGGACGAAGATAGCACTATTAACTTTAGTATTCTTTCTCATTTGTGCAGTGGAGCCATTTGTACTAGAAACTAGGGCATCATTCTAACAAGTCAGCCAGAATCACAGAATTACAGAGTCACAGAATCTGAGAGGAAGAAGAGACCTCTGTGGCCGTCTATGTCCAACTCATAAAAAAGGAATTTATTTTATAATAATATACGTGACAAATTGTCATTCAGCTTCTGCTTGAAGACCTTCATAAGGAGGAACCCGCCACTTCTTGAAGCAGTACATTCCACATTTGCATAGTTCTAATAATTAGAAAGGTTTGTTTTGTTTTTCCCTTGGGTATAAGCCTAAAGTTCCCTGTGTGCAACTTTCACCCCTTGCTTCTGGTTCTGCCCTCTAGGCCCAAATAGAACAATCCTAATCCTAATCCTAACAACAATTCCACATGATCACCCTTCAGATACTAAAAGACAGCTATCATGTCCCCTCCTCCTCACTCCTTCAAATATTCTCCAACAACCTGCCAATTTTTGCCTTGCTTTTAATTTCATACCTATGTCCAGAGACAAACTATATCAATTCCATATTGTTGGACTTTTAAAAATATTTAAATGTGTGAAGTAGCTGGACTGTGAAAATTAGAGGTGAATAAAATCTTTCATACCTTCTTTTATGAATCCCCAATTATGATCAGATTTGTTTTCCTTAATACATATTACAAGCTACTGTTTTTGTTACTGTACCTCTGAAAATGTTGAGAAGTTACTTTGCCTTTGGTAGTGTTCCTAAAAGGGGTCTATCTTTTTCTTTTAGTAAAATAATCATTTGGAGCCTAGAGTAGTCTTATGCTTATAAAAACTAACCTCTCTCCCCCTACTTGAGTAGTAGCCAATTCACAAAGCATCTTCTCCTAACTGGACCTAATCCATAGAAAAGACCTCATATTAAAATGGAATTCACTCAGGTGATAAATGGCTACATTAAAAGAAATATTGCAATTTTAAGCCAGGAATATAACTTTAACTCTACATAAATAGCCTATGGAATAACTAGCTTTAAAAAAATAAATCAGATACTCAATAAATGAAATAGTTATGCAAAAAAATGTAGAATCAGGAGTGAAGTTGTTAAATAATGCTATATTTTCTCTTTACAAATGCATATGATGTAAAATAATCAAATAAAATCCCACCATTGTGAGAAAACTGCTAAAAGACTATTACTGATAATATATTTTCCACGCCTTGGCACTCTCTGATGAATGCTGTTTTCTATAATACAAAACACTTCAGTCTCTTGTTATTTCTCCTGAAGGAAAATATACTGCCATTGGAGAAGTCTCTGTATACCTTCAACTTAACGAGAATAAACCCAGAAAAACACAAAATATCAAAATCTTCCCAATCCTTAGTCTCAGCATAAGAAAAGTTGCTTCCCCCACCTTGAACTCTCCAGTCTCTTTTCCTATGAGTTCCAGCTAGATCAATAAACACTGAAGAATGATAATACACAAGTCAACAAGATACCCATACTCAGACCTACTCTCTCTAATACACTAAATTCTACTCATACTGAATTAAAAGATTAAAAATAAACTAATTACACAGAATTTAGCCGCCTAAGCAACCAGTTCTAGCCACCTGGCTTGCAGCTGCTATGGAAACCACTCAATTAATCAAAATACATTTTCTCAATTATTGAAAGAAACAAAGATGCAGACGTGTACACAAGTGTAGATAAAGTTACAGTGAGGAAACAGGAGTAGAGGGATCTTGGTATTTCAAGGAGAAGTTTCAAAATTCCAAAAGATTCATAATCTTATTGAAAGAGCCTTGAAATGGCTGTTGCAAAAGCATGTGGGGATTTAAAATAAATTACCAGAAAAAGAATATAATGTTTTTAATGTTTAAGGAAATTTATTCTAAACTAGGAAAAGCCTGTATTTTCATATTGCTTTGCCCAGATTTTTATGGTTTACAGAAATATGGATCTGAAAATATCTTCAAATGAATAGTTCTAGAAAAAGAAAGTTGGTAGAGAGGGACTCACTTATTATATCTGTTGCTGGGGAATGGTATGGTAGCTTCATGGAGCTAGAAATGTAGACTGTACATTGAAACATACTAGACAATTCATAAGTTTCTTTCCTTCTGGATATAAATTGCCCTTCTATCTGGTGTCACTCCTGTTTAAGGGTAAATATTTAATTTTGTTCTTCAGCCCTTTTCAGTCATGTCTGACTCTTTGTGACCCCATTAAGAGTTTTCTTGGCAAAGATACTAGAGTGGTTTGCTATTTCACTGTTTCCTGTTCCAGCTCATTTTACAGGTGAGGAAACTGAGTTAAATGACTTGTCAAGGGCAACAGAGCTAGCAAGTATCTGAGAGCAGATTTGAACTCAGGAAGTTGAATCGTCCTGATTCAACTGCATTGTATCCACTGTGCCACCTAGCTGCTTCAAATATTTAATACATTTAAGTAAGTGAAATAACTGAATAATTACATTATTGGCACAACAAGAAAAGTACCATGGTCTTTGTCAACAGCTCTTAATGAGATTTTTAGAAGATCAAAGAAAAATCCTACGAGCACACACACGAAGTTTACACTATTGGTCTGGCAATGCTCAGACTTTTATTCTGCCTTTTACTAATCCTAACATTTGATGTTAATAGGAGCATGAAAGTGGCCATTCTGTGTAAAGGGGCTGCCTTCAGTGTTGAGACTGCTCTTGGTGGGGAGGCAGACAAGAAGCGAGAGGAGGCAATGTGGAAATAATGTGGTTTTGGATTCAGAAAACTTAGAAGTTTTGATGCCCAACTCTCATTCTACGCTATTTGTGTGATCTTAGGCCTACCATGTCTGATATCTAGTCCTCAGTTTCATCATCAATAAAATGAGAGAATTAAGCTGGAGGATCTCTAAGATTTCTTCTTAAATCTAATATTCTTATTCTCTTATTCTAAAAGGCAACTTGAAGAGGAAGAAAAAGAATCAAAAGTGTTCCAATACACTATTAGGTAGTTTGGAAATTTAAAAACAAACAAATAAATAAAAGACTCCTCTGGACCTTACAATGGACACATTGTCCCTATCTCTCCACTCAGAGTTTGGGGTGATATCATTACTCAAGAGTAATTATTATCTAAGTATAGATTGCATTTTTGTTGTACCTCAAAGTTCAGCTTAGAGCCTAACTTACATGTAAGATCTTTTCTGATTCCCCTAGTTGTTAGTGCTTTCTCCCTCAAAACAAATAAACAAACAAGAAAAAAGGCATTTATTTTGTTTCTCTCTCCTTCTTTCATTCTCTCTCTCTCTCTCTCTCTCTCTCTCTCTCTCTCTCTCTCTCTCTCCCTCCTCATAGGAGAGACAGTATGGTGTAATGGATAAAGCTTGTCCTAAGACCAGTAAGACAGGAGAAGATCAAGACTTGACTTTGACACTTATAGACTATTTGAATCTGGATGGATTCTTTAACCTCTCAGTGGCCACAGGAAATTCTCCAGGACTTAAGCAGCTATAGAAGATCCCAACTTGCATTGATAGAGTTTCCTCATGCAGGAGTTATCTGTACCAATATAATTACAAGATCCTCTCCCTCTTTTTGTCCTACATGGGCACATGGTCTCTCCCCAGTGGTAAGTTTACTTGAGGTGGGGACCAGGATGCTTTCATATTTGGTTTTTGTGTTTGTATATCCAACACTTAGCATATAGTAGGAGTTTAACAAATGCTTATTGACTGATTATGAATAGTTTGTGTGTGTGTGTGTGTGCGTGTGTATGTGTGTGTGTGTGTGTGTGCGTGTGTATGTGTGAGTTTGTGTGTCTGAGTGTGTATGTGTTGGGTGGGCCATGTAACCAGAATGATTTTTGATAGAAATGTGAATCTCTCTGATCTATAAGGGACAGTATCAATAGAAATGGCATTTGAGTTTCCCCAAGCATTTCTAGAACTAAAAAAATATGTATTAAACTATTTTAGAATTTTGACCTGATTGACGAGACATGCATCATTCAGTTGATCCTCCTCCCCCCTTCAATGAATTAGCTAATTAAAAAAAGAACCTGGTTCTTTTGGTGTTGGACAGATTCCATCTCTATCATTCCCATCATACTTGGCACACTCAATACTAACCTGGATAGATGTAGCCTAGACCAAAAGCTGTTAGATGTTTGTTTTTTTCAGTTGTGATCCAATTCATTGCCAGATTACAGAGAATAATAATGACAACTCAAACTACTGTCAGGAAATTACAAGGCTTAAGAAGGAATTGATTCCAATCCAAGTCAAATGTATTTGTATGTGTGTAACTATCTATTCATCTATAATACACATACATATATATTCAGTTCAGTCATTTTCCAGTTATTTCCAACTCTTTGTGACCTCCTTTGGGGTTTTCTTGGCAAAGATACTGGAGTGGCTTGCCATTTCATTCTTCAGGTCATTTTACAGATGAAGAAACTGAGACAAACAGGGTGCAGGGTCATACAGCTAGTAAGTGTCTGAGGCCCAATTTGACCTCAAGAAAATGAGTCTTCCTGAGTCTAGGCCAGCTTTCTATCCACTGCTCCAACTAGTCTCTCTCTATATCTATAACACTTATACACACACAGACACATACATACACATGTGTGTGTGTGTGTGTGTATGTATGTGTATTTGCTTCTTAAAAACCAGTAGGTATAGGTGGGAAGAAAGTGGTGCCATCCTATCTTCCTAGTAGAAAACTTTTTATCCAAAAATCTAAATTGCCTTTTTTTTCAGTCTTCATGATCAAAGCCAACCTTGTCATCTTTTTCTCAATTGTTCACTGCAGTCGTTTCACAGTTGTTCATCCACAGTTGTTTCACCCATTTTTCATTTTAGCTAAATTCATTTAAAATCAATTTCACAAGAATTTTCTGAACTCTGACAGTGTCCTAGGTCCTGGCTAGTACACAGTTATAAGATACCATCTCTACCCTCTAGACATATATAATCTTATTAGAAGGTGAGAGGCATATAAACTCATATAATTGTATACTTGGATGGGAATCCCTTTCATTTCACAAATGAAAAAAATTCAGCCCAAGAAGGATGTAACAACAATGCTGCTAGCAGCTGCTGTGAGGGTGAAACACCAACAACACCAGCACATAGGAAGGCTCCTAGCACAGGTTCTTTGATCTACTTTTCTAAGGAAAGTAAATTTAAGGGGTTAACAATCTCATTTTACTCAAACATACACATATAATTCACTTAGTTCAGGGGGAAAAAGAGCACCCTGAACTTCAGAGCAAATACAAACAGAAATTACAAACATACATTATATAAACAGAGTAAAAAACACAAACCAGTCTATCTATAGTAATACATAGTTACCAGAGGAGCACCAACATCTGGGTTTTTCCAAAGCTGGGGGGCTCCAGTGGCTACCCAACGTCTCCACACCAACACTCTTCCAATGAGTGAGCCCCAAACAAAACACTAACCTCTGAGTTTATATACCCTCCTTCTGGCCTGAAGGCTTCACACCTACCTAATCAGTGAAAGGGTGTTGGCCTGGAGCATTGCACTTAGTAAGACTTAATCAAAGGCATTTGATTACTTTAGCATTCTCAAAGAAAAAACAGTAAAAAAAAAGTCCCACCCTGCTTAACATTACAAAGGACTAAGTGGCTTTCCCTGGATCATATAAATTGATAAAGCCAGAACCAAAGTTAGAATACAGATTTTCTGATTTCCAGCCCAGTGCTTCTTTCACATGAAATAGTTAAACAGCAGTACAGGAAACTATGTGGTTTTCAGCAACTATGCTCTCTTCCTCATAACAGTCCTGTAGCTGATGGGAAAGAGATAGTTCAAAATACAGTCTCAGGTAAAAGCTAGCCAGCATAATCTGGATTTGATTACCCTCATAAATATTCTCATAAATTCTCAGAGTGATCTCTCTGACCTTGACTAAGTTTTGAGCTCAATCTCAACAGCTCAGAAACAGGCAAGGAGAAGATCCCTCTGTGATCTCCTAGAACACAGACAGGAACCAGACAGGACTAATTCCTTGAACTTGACTCCTACAGTGGGAAGACCTATATAAAATCTCATACCAAAGTTATTTTGTGAGGTAAAGGAAGGGATGCATAAGAGGACCAATATATGAATTAAAAGAACACTGCTTCTTCAGTCATGAAATGTACACAAGGCAGCTCTACTATTACAATAACCTTCTGATTGGGTTTCCTGCTTGAATTCTGTCTTCACTGTAGTCCATTTTCCACTGAACTATCAAATTGACCTTCCCGAATTGCATGTTGGATCATCACACTCCACCCCCATTCAATAAAACTTATTGGCTTATTGCTTCTGGGATCAAATATAAAAGCCTCAGTTCAGCTTTTAAAGCCTTTCGTAACCTGGCCACCTCTTTCTATTCCAGTCTTCTTACACCTTACTCGCATCCACATTAGCTTCAATCCAGTGATGCTGGTCTTTTGCCTGTTCCTCATACATGACACTCCATTAACTCATACAGTATTTTCACCAACTCTCCCCCATGCCTGGAACTCTCTCCTTCCTCATCTCTGCCTCCTGGCTTCCTTCAAGTTTTAGTTAATTCCTACATTCCAAAAGGAGCCTTTCCCAGTCCTCAAAATCAGTGCCTTCTCTCTGAGAATAATTCCAATTTATCCTATCTATATTTTGTTTCTATATATTTATTTGGATGTTGTCCACCCTCCCTCCTCCCATTAGACTGTGAGTGCTTTGAGAGCAAGGCTTACTTTTTGCTTTTCTTGCTAGCCTTAGCTCTTATCACAGTGCCTAGTATATAATATGTACTTAATACTCTTGACACTTATGCTATAATGGCTCTGTTTCTCCTGGATGAAGATCTGGTCTTCTGATAATCATCCTTTATGAGTTGAATTTGTATGCTACTATTTTTGCTTCCATGCAATTACCCCTAGAACATACTTACTACGAGCTGGTTGCCATCTGTGGATGATAGTTTCCCTGAGACTATGTATTAAAATAGCCTGTACCACAGGTTTGACAATTTCATGCTCCTGAAAAGCCTTCAGTGGTTCCCTCTTACATTTAGGATAAAATAGAAATCTCTCATTTGGAATTTGACCCTTTACCATCTGGCTAACCTTTCTTTCCAGTTTTAATTAATGTTCTCTACATTCCAGGCAAACTGAATTGCTACCCAGGTGTGGGGTTGTGTTTTGTTGCCAATGGTTTGCTTAATGGAGCCTCACCGCTGGTAGCATGGGATGTAAGAGAGGGGGGCTGAGTGAACTCATTGTAAAGGTCAGTTTAATTTTTTTAATTTATTGGATTCTGAGTGTCCTGACTTATGGAGACAGCTGAAGATACTTTATCTTTGACGTATAATTTCTGTTTTGGAGGGGTTTGAAAGGTGAGAGGATCAGAGAAAATATCTAGTACTCCATCTTGCTTATCATTTGTTATGCAAATTGCCTCCTTTCTTCAATTGCTGGTGCTCTTTTCCTCCTGGAGGCACGATATATTTATTCGTCTGTGGAGATGTTGTGATCTTCCAGTAACATTTCAGAGTCAAAAAATTTCAGATTTGGAAGGTACCTCTGCTCCAACCCATGTACCTACGCAAGAATTTCCCCAACTTCATATTTCACAAGTTGACATCTAACTTTTGCTTGAAGACTTTTAAAGACAAAGGAGAACCAACTATCTCTAAGTAGTTGTCCATTCCAATTTTGTATAGCCCTAAATGTTAAAATACATTTATATTGGCCCTATTTGCTATTCCTCACATGTGAAAATTTGTTTCTAGTCTCTACAGTTTTACACTGGTAGATGCCCATTTTGAGAAGCTCTTTCTCCTTATGCTCCTTTCTTAAGATTTTTCTATATTTCTTCAAGGTTCAGTAAATGGTACTTTCTAAAGAAGGCCTTTCCCAAAGGTTTCCTTCTCTTCCCTCTCGGCTCCAAAAACCTTTCCCTTTAATGTTATCTTCCACATACTCTGTATGTATTTTGAATATAAGTATTTACATGCTATCTTTCCCTACCCACTCCCCATTATATTGTAGACTCTGAAAGGGTAGATATATTATATTTCTTTCTTTGTATTTACAATGATTAACATATTGTCTGACCCATAGTAAATGCTTAATAAGTGCTTATTAATATATTAAATAAGTTCTTCCTTGTATTGATGTTAAACATTTATGCAACTTCCTCCCTTGGTTCTTAATCTCTACCCTCCCTCCCACTACAACCAACCAAAATAAATTTAATCTCTCTTCCATGTGATGATGATTCAAATACTTGAAGACAGATATCATATCTTCCCTAAGTCTTCTTTTTTCCAGGCTGAACAGCTCAGTTTTTTCAACTGATCCTTATATGACCTGATGTTGAAGCCCCTCCTCTTCCCAAATACTTTCCTCCAGATGTTTAGCTTATCAATATTACCTCTAAAATGTGACCCTGGAAAACAGAAACTCTATGCCAGATTTCGTCTGAACATGGCAGAGTATTGGAGGGCTATCATCTCCTTAGTCCTAGGCATACAACATGAACTCCTCAAAGTGAAGAAATGTTTCATGTTGATCCTTATATTCCCAGTGCCTATCATGGTGCTTTATATACAGTAGGTGCTTAATAAGTGTTTGCTGAATTGATTTGAAATATGTACTACTTATTTCCATTGTTTGATTCCATGGTGACATAGGGCATGCATATTGCAAAACTATGTGTTTTGATTGTCCTATGCTTATTCACTAATTCCCTTGACAATTCTAAAGCTAATGACATGATATATTTTTTTCTAATAAATATTATATTTATCTATGCTTACAGAAAATACTTAAGCTTCAAAATGTGTGTCTTCAGCATATTTATGAAACCCTTCCTATCCCAACTACATTGAGGCTTGTTTGAGGTAATCATGATTATGCAAATATAACTCTTGAATCCAATATATTCTGCAGCAATAGAGCAGGCAGAAATCATAAATCAAATAGCAAAGTATCTAATTAGGAAAGAAGAGCAAAATAAATAAAAGACAATATAAAATAATACAATTATTTGCAGTATCCCTCCCCACTCAAATACACAAAGGGTTATAATTTCCCAATCCTCAAACACCTGACATTCTTATATATAGAAGGGATGGAATACTTACACTATTACTTATGGTTCCAGTTCTCTGTAATCTATGTTATCTCATTGCCACTCCACTCTACCTTAGAAGCTATCATTTGGAGAGTTGTTATTGCCGTATTCTGAAGCTGTCATCAGTACTATACTCTTCTTATTCTGAGAGAAGCTGTGGAATATTATTGCTCTTTTGTTAGACTTCCCTAAGACAATGTGCCTGGGGGACTAATATATTTACAACTCTTTTGTTCCAAAGGCCTCAACACTAGAAGCTGACAGACAAAAGGATTAAGGCAAATAAACTTTCCACTCCCCTTTTTGTTGTTGTTCAGTCATGTCCAACTCTTCAAGCTCCCATTTGGGGTTTTCTTGGCAAAGATACTGAAGTGGTTTGCCATTTCCTTCTCCAGCTCATTTTACAGATGAGGAAACTGAGGTAAACAGTTAAGTGACTTGCTCATGGTTACACAACTAGTAAGTGTCTGAGGCCATTTTTGAACTTAAATCTTCCTGATTCCATGCTTAGCATTCTATTCACTGTGCCATCTACTTGCCCCTCACTTGTCTAGAAATTAAGACTTTTGTGACATACTCCAAAGAAGCACCTAGGAAGACAGACTGAGAGGGGTAAAGAAGTAGACTGCTGCCTTGCATCTTGACCCTTAGAGTAAAAGTCCCTGTCTCCTACACACATACGATAATATAAGGTCTAGCAATACATATGCTTGAGAGGACAATGGGTTGAGAAAGACATCATTCATGAAGTATAATTTGAAGGAAGGATAAGTAAGATTGAAGGAAGTAAGTAAGGACATTGTTCCTGAGAGGGGGAGGAGGCATGAATTACAAAGATGGGAATGAATATGGATTGTTTAGTGTAAGAAATACTGGAAAAAATCTATCTAGAATGGAGAACTCCTAATACCAGAGTAATGAGAAAGCAAAGTTGGATAGGAAGATTTGTATAAAATCATAGAGGGACTTGAATACAAGGCAAAAGAATTTACAGTTATTCTAATTGACAATAGGGAGATGTAGTTTTTCTTTCCTTTTTCTTTTTTTCTTTATTTTTTAAGCAAGTGAATTACATTATCAAATCAATGTTATAGGCAAACCACTGACTCTCAGAGCCAGAAGCAACCTCATCAAACCTGCTCAAAAAATTCAGTTTATGCCCTACGAGAGAAGAAGGGGGGGGGGGGATGGGAGGTGCATGGGGTGATGGATGAGAGGACTGACTGGGGAACAGGGCAACCAGAATATACATCATCTTGGACTGGGGGGAGGGTAGAAATGGGGAAAAAATTTGTAATTCAAACTTTTGTGAAAATCAATGCTGAAAACTAAATATATTAAATAAATTTTTAAAAAACTCAGTTTATTTTTCCTATAATGTAAAACCCCAAACTGAATACAACATTTTCCAAATGTGGTAGGACCACTTCAAGTACCATGGGAGTAGTACTGCTCTCATTATGAAAATTGTGTTTTAATCAGAACAATCTTACTTGGTATTTTCTTATTTTACTTATTGTGTCCATTCAACATATACTTCTTTATATAATTCCTATTTTTCATGAGCCCATTCTCTCCTCTTTTTCAGTTGGCACATAAGCCACCAGAAACAAAAGAAGGGCAGACCCTTGCTCAAATTCACATAGCTGGTACTGGAATTAGAACCTGGTACTCCTGATTTACCTTTAGGGATAAGGAACTCATTATTTCATATGACAATCCATTCAAATTTATCATAGCTATAGTGATTAGAAAGCTTTTCCTGACATCTAGCCAACATCTCCTCTTCAATTCCTTGATTTTAATCTTATGTCTGTTTGAGGCCACATGGAATAAGTAAAAATTTTCTTTCATACTATATCCCTTCAAATATTTGAATAAAGCTACCAGGTCTTCCCTAATATGTGTTTTAAGGCTACTCATCCCAATCTGTTTCAAATTTTTTTATTATATGAACTGATTTTGAGACCCTTAACTATATTGGCTCCTTAAACTCAACAAAATCCAGTTTGTCCTTCCTAAAATATGTAACCCAGAGTTGAATTCAACATTTTTCAATAGGTTAGGGCTACTTCAAAGTACACTGGAAGCAATGCTACTCCCATTATGAGTGCATTGGAAGTAATACTGCTCTTATTATGAGAACTGTTTCTAACACTACAGCCTAAGAAGGTATTATTTTATTTACCTACTGTGTTCACTTTTGATGCATACTTCTATGTGTAATTCCAACTTTTCGTGAACCCATTCTTTCTTCTTTCTCATTTGGCAGTTCACTTTGTAAAAAGAAATTGTAGGGTTGCTTCTGATCATAAGTGACCATAAATTGGACCACCCAGTAAAAAAGCAAAGCAAAATGATGTGTGGCTGCAAAAGTGTCAGAACTTCTTGGAAGATTTTTAGGGAGTATTTGATAACCCCCTCTGGAAGCAAACTACCACACAATAAGCTCAAAATCTTTGACAGGAGGTATGGGAATGAATAGTGAACTATATTTTGATTTATTATTCATAATCTTCTCTGAAACAAGCTGGGCTTTATTGATCAGTTCTTGGAAGAGCTATCTGACACTTTGGAAGGAAATATTTGAACTACTCTGTCAATTAATTAATATTTGTGCATGAAAAGCTACTCTTGTTTCTGTTTGCTATTCAATTTGACACTTCCTTCTAAGCTCCTTGGTTGGAAGGTGGCTTGCCAGCCACCTTCAACCTAGAAAAGGTAATTTCCACAAATCTCGCTGGAGCCCAGCACAGATTTACCCTTAGAGAAATTTTTGGGCCCACTTGTCCTAGCATACCATCTCCAACTAGATATCAGCTCATCAAGTATCTTTGGAATACATTCATTCAAAGGTTAAGGTTCATCTTTCCACTGAACTATATCACTGCTGTGTTTTTGTTATTGTCATAATTGGGTTGCTTCATTCTTCACCACTACACTTTGCTAAAATACTGTACTTATAACATCCCCTTCTTTTTCTCCCTATCCCCACTGACAAAGACTCAAATCTTGGCCTAAAAGATTTCATTAGAGAACTGGATACCAACCAGGCTGAGCTCTATTTGAAGTTCTTGAAATTCAAGGTAATTTACACACAAGTTACTATTTGGCATTGAAAAATCTGGGAGTAATTGCATAGAGATGGTCAATTATAACTCTCCCCTCTATACATTCCATTTCAAATGGACTTTTCTAAGGCTGGAAAGCTGTTTCATTGGGCCCTTCCTGGTTATTCAGGTGGTGAACTCTGTACATACATCCTACTTTTCAACTATAACTAAATTCCACATATGTCAAAATCCACCAGTCATCATCAAACCAAAAGAGGAATTAATTATTCAGATAGTTTTGGACTTCCGGTGCTTCTAAGGGCAACTCCAGTTGTTGGCCAGTTAGGAAGAATTTGGTTCATATATAACAACAAAAAAAAAAACAATAAAAACACAGTAAACATGATACTCTTACACTTTTGAGAGCATTGCTTTGTCAGTATCTGCCTAAAAATAGATTAAATAGAATAGAAGTGATGCTAGTATATCAGCATCAATTCCTCTAATCAACCAAGCTGTCATTTAATCAATCAAGGCACTATTAGGTGTTTAACATGTGCCAGACACTGTGCTAAACACAGTGGAACCATGGACAAAAGAGCTTATAACTTATGTTGAGAGGCACAATATGTACATATATAAGGCAAATGTTAAAAGCTAAATATAAGATATCTTTGTGGAGGAGAAGCTGGAAGATTAATGAAGATCTCAAGTACGTGATGATGACCTGAGTTGTAAAGGGAACAAAGAATCCTAGCAGGTAGAGGTGATAGAATTAGGAGATATTGTGAAGGTAGAAATGAGAAGACTTAGAAACTGATCAGATGAAGGAGAATGAGGGGTTGCGGATGACAGAAGTTGCCAACATTGGGGACTAGAAGAATGGTGGTTCACATGACAGAAATAGAGAAGCTCAGAAGAAGCTGGATTTGGGAGGAAGGATAATGAGTTCTCTTAGTGCAATGCTAAGTTTAAAATGACTATGAGATGTGGCCAACTGTCAATTAATGATGCAGAACTGAGCCTTGAGAGATAGTAGAACTGGATGTATAGATCTAGATGTAAGATAATAAATACTATAGTAACTGATGAGGTCACGAAGAGAATTTAGAGGGGGAAAATGTTGCAGGCTCAGGACTGAACCTTAGGTACATTCACAGTAAGGAGAAGGATATGAAAAGAAAAGGAGAGTGAGAATGCAGTGAAGCAGATAGGAGAGAGTATCAAGAAAGAGTAGCATCATGAAATCAAGAACAGTGAGTAACCTAGAGGAGGCAGTGGTCAACAACATCAAATTATCCTGAAACAAGGAGGATTAGGATGAGAAAAGAATGATTGAATGTGTTAATTAAAAGATTGCTGGTAATCTTGCAGATAGAAATTTAAATTCAATATTAAGAAGATAAATTAAAAGGGTTTGAATTTGTCAATAGATTTTTGGTAACTTTGCGGATAGAAATTTAAATTGACTAATGAGAATATAAACCAAAAGGGTTTGACAAGGAAAGGTCATGTATGAATTGAGCGTAAACAAATTTTTTTCTAAAAGTGAGGGAAGACAAATACAGGACAATAGTTTGAGGAGATGGTAGAGACAAGTGAGGATAGTATAAAGATATGGAAAAGTATGACGCCAAAACTAATACCAGTTGAGGATTGAAATTATTTTATAAAATACTTATGATATTATGGAGGCAAATGGTGCAAGATTGTGTATCACCTCATGAAAATGAATAGAAAAAATACACATTTATGCAGAAACAATAGACAAAGACTCAATAAGACAAATTGTTCCAAGGCCATCTAAGGATGAATTTTGAAGGGGAACATGAACAGAAAAAATGACAATAATCTGTAAAGATTTGTACAAAAATCTTTCTTTTTTCTCATCAATGACAGTGGAGCCACCATAATTGAACTGTAACATTAAAGTTTCTGACATGTTGAATGAGCTCCTATAAATGGCAGTAAAATGTGTATCTTTGCAGGTGGTGTTTTGCTAATTGTACCAACAGTTAAAATGTTGCTTAGCCTCATAAATGAGAATCATAAGAGCATGAATGATTTTTTCTTATTTATCCACTCAGGGGAAGACACGACAATAATTGCACAAAGAACGTCTAATGTCCAGACTCTGACAGGTAATTAAATAGATAATCTATAGAACTGCTCTCTCTCTCTCTCTCTCTCTCTCTCTCTCTCTCTCTCTTTCTTTCTCTCTTTCTGTCTCTCTTTCTCTGTCTCTGTCTCTCTCTCCATCTCCATACACATATGTGTGTAGGTATATATGTATGTATTATATGATATGTATATGTGCAATATACATATATATATGTACATGTATATATAATATATTGTGCTGTTGTAATAGCTAATATTATAATATAATATATTATGCTTATACATAAATATTGAATGGACCCTGCAAATAGATAAAAATTGGGCTGTTTTCCAATTGGCCCAATAGTGAACAGGAGGAAAAGGGAGAAAGGGTAGGCTAATTTGTCCGTGGGAAATACTACAATATTTTTTATTACCTGTAGTTTCTCTCTGAAGCAAAATCCATGTTCTTAATATTCTTCTGTTGCTGCTTGATGTTACCAGACATGAAATACCACATTCTTTAAAGAATTTTAGTTGCAGACCATGTAAATGGCAGCACAGAAGCATATAATGAGTATGTGTTAGGCTACAACATATTGTTAATGAAAAATTGCATAGAAAAAAATATATACTATCACATGGAAATATGACTAGAACAGAAGTTGATAGGTTGAGTCATGTAAAAAAAAAGTAAGCTGCAAACCAATGAAGAGGGTGTTTGCTCAAATGTTATCGATGCTTTTCTAGAGATCTAAGAGGGAGGCCTATGGCATGTTCCATTTACCTCACAGTGGGGGTGTGGTTTGAAGAGAGATTTATAGAAGAACATGGCCAGGAATAACATAGGATACTCCGCATCCATAATGACACCACAGGTCAATCTCAGTATTAAAATACAAGAAATAACTTTGTCCTGATAGGATGCCTCAAAAGACACTGGATGCTTCAATACTAGAAACGATGTGGAGTAAATTGATGCTTCAGGTAAGAGACCAGAGTAAATACCTTTTGACATCCCCTCTATTCTCTGATTCTAGACAGCATGGCAGAAGCAAAATAATCCTCTTATGAGGTCACAGGACTGGAGTTTTAATCTTGTATGTGCCAAATCATTTCACATCCTTGGACTCTGACAATTTTATTTCTTTAATGCAAGAGGTTGTACCAGGTCACTTCTGAGTTTCTTTCCTACTCTTAATCTATGATTTAATTTAAAAGATTGTTATGTGGAACAAATATGAATATACGTACTCCAAAGTTAGTTAGAAAGAATAAGTTTTATATAAATGTAATTTAGTAGCAGCAACAGTAGTAATAGTAGCAGCAGCAGCAGTTGCAGCAGTATCAGTGTTAGTAGTAGTAGTAGTAGTTGTAGTAGCAGCAGCAGCAGTTGCAGCAGTATCAGTGTTAGTAGTAGTAGCAGCAGCAGCAACAGTTGCAGCAGCAGCAGCAGTAGGCTCAGTAGTAGTAGTAGTAGCAGCAGCAGCGGCAGAAGTAGCAGTGGCAAAAGTTGCAGAGGCATTGAGGTGGCAGGATTGGTAGGGTACTGGACCTGGAGTCATGTAGATGTGAACTCAAATACTGCCTCAAATATAATTAGATATGTGATCCTGGTCAAGTCACTTAACTTCTCTCAGCCTCAGTTTTCAAATCTGTAAAATGAGGATCATAACAGCACATATTTCAAAGAGTTGTTGTAAGTATCAAATGATAACATATGGAATGTATTTTACAAAACTTAAATGCTAAGGAAATGCTAGCTACTATTATTGTAATCACTATCACTATTATTATATTAGGCTGTAATACACATGAAGGTGATAGCTAGAATACTATTAGATTGGTGATTTTCCTTATTGTGAGTCATCAAAACAAAAAACCAGAATGAAACAAAAACAGAATGAAAGGACATAGTAGAAATAGAAATACTCATGAATGTACTAGGTGATATTGTTGCCTAATGAATAGAAACTGACTATTAATTTCTATTGTGAATAAAAGGAAATAAACAACCTCCATAACTACAGAGAAGACAAACTCATAAACATCTTAAATTATACTCATCATGGTATAGAAATTAAGGAAGCATGTAGAAATTACAAGAGTCTATTCCAGTTCTCCACAAAATCTAGAAAAAAATCCATAATACAACATTGTGTTGCATTGTACTTAAACAAGAAATGAAAATTTTGTTAGAAGAAAAAAAAGAAGGGATATTTTTAGTCATCAATTTTCTATTTTTGCTGTAGCTTTATTAATTCCTCTAAAGAGTCATCTCATAATGGTTTTCAAGTATTTGAATCACTGTTATGTCACTCAAAGTAGAAAATGAAGAGAGAAAAAGTTAAGCTGTAACCAGTCTCACAATTAGACTTGCTTTGTTTGATCCAAGAGGAAAGAACCAGGAACAAAATGAAAGCTGAGAAGGATCAAATTTAGGCTTAATTCAAAGAAGAGCTTACCAACAATTAGAGCCATCCAAAAACAGAATGGGCTGATGTGGAGATAGAGAATTCTTCCTTACTGAAGATTTTCAAGTAGATGATTGATGAAATCCTATTAGGAGGATTGTAGTGGGATTCTTTTTCAGACATGGATTGAATTAGATGGCTACTGAAGTCCTTGCTGACTCTAAAATTCTGTAGCTTTGTGAGTTAAATTCACCAATGTATTTTGTAGTGATTTTCTGCTACTATATTCCATATTTAATGAATGGCTAACCAGTTTATAGAGCTCATTGTGTGCAAACTCATATGGGGTTCCATTTGATTGGAGGTGGAATAAGTTAGAAGGATGGTCAATTTCATATTCATATAAAATGGATATCTATATGCTAAAACAGAATGGGATATCTTATGAGAAAGAACATTTTGGATTGCTAGAGATGCTGAAGTAGGCTCTAGGTAACCATGTGTCAAGGATATTTGAGTCAGAAGGTTCATACTTCAAGCATATTGTTAGACTCAATGAATTGGGATATCTAATCCAACATTGAGACAATGATTCCAAGGTGAGCACTGAGCCTGGAGTGTAGGTGGAAAATATAAATCCTTTAGAATAGAAATGATTGACATGGTGATACTGGTTATATCTTAACTTTTTCCCTTTATTTTTCTCCTTTATGAGGTGTTCTTAAAGTCCTGTTTATTTTAAAACCAGGATCAAGGAACATTAAAAATATTTAAGCCAATTCTTTCATTTATACATAAGGAAATTGAAGAAAAAATGGCTGACACTTATGCAAAGGTGTACACACACACACACACACACACACACACACACACACACAAACAAATACACATACATATAATCACTTTGATGAATTTTTCATGGGTTGCTTGTGTAAAAGGCAAGTGTTAAAGGTTAAAAAAAATTGAGTTATACCATTATTTTACTATATTGCTGTATCTCAAACATGAAAACAGACTATTTCATTCATTATTTAAATCTTTTATTGTTGGAATCTCTTCCTCAGATAGAATTTCTAATAGAGAAATAATTCAAGGAGGGATTAAAGAATTCTTAGGTCCTTTAAATGAGCTTTATGTAGCATGAACTTGCGAAAGAGGTATTTATAATGGAGAACACTGGGACCTTTCCAAGAAAGGAATGACAAGGAAAAGAAGCCCACTCTCTCCACTACCACTTGACATAACTCTAGAAAATCTAATAAGACATGACCAATAAATTAAGGGACTAAACATAACCAAAGAAAAGACTTTTTTTTCTATTTGTGGATGATACAATGATTTGCTCAAAAATTCCTAAAGTACCAATTAAAAAGTATTTGAGGTTAGATTTAGTAAATTTTGTTGTTGTTGAGTCATTTTTCAGTTGTGTTCTACTCTTTGTGACCATCATTTGGGTTTTTTGTGGCAAAGATACTGGGGTAATTTGCCATTTATTTCCTTCTCTAGTTGATTTTACAGATGAGGAAACTGAGGTAAACAGGGTTAGTTGACTTGCCCAGGGTCACACAGTTAGTGAAGTAGCTGAGTACAGATTTAAGCTCAGGTCTTCCTGACTCCTGGCTCAGTGCTCTATCCACTGCAACATCTAGCTGGCTGTTAGTAAATTAGTCACTAATAAAATAGCTCACTTCCTCATTCCCAATATTTAGGTTTTTTAATATATTACCAACCAAATCCAGGCAGGAGAGATATGCTAAGGAATCTACTTAAGTAACCACAAAATATATGTTTAAAAAATCAGAGTTATCTTACTAAGTCATATGTAAAATGTATTATTTTTAAAACACTTTTTTTTGCAGAAATTGAAGCACATTATGAATGGCATAGTCAAGGGCAGTAGCAATTTAGTAAATATGTCACTATACAAATTGCCCTCTGGAATTTGTGCTATCAATGTACACAAGGGACATATCATAGCTTAAACCAAATGCCAACAAAACACACCTGAAGAAATAAAATATTAAGAATAGATGGAATGTAGTAGGGAAAAAAATATTAGGAGTGAGGCTACTGGGATACAAGAACTCAAATTTTATTACAAAGCAGCATTTATCAAAAATATCTGCTACTGAAATTAAATTAATTAGACAAGCAAGTCAATGGAAGTGACTAGGTAAGCAAGGACTGAAAGCAAAGGCACATTTCAATCTAGTAATCAATAAACACAAGAACGCAAACTACTAAAGAAGAGACTGTATTCAATAATGGCTATGGTAAAGACAGGAATAGGTTCTGATTAAAAATGTGCTCACATCAGCATTTTGTAATGAATCATAAATGAGTGAGAAAATTAAAATATAAAAAAATGCAATAAAATTTGAGAATGGAAGATAATATTTTTCACAACTATATATGGTAGAAAAATTAGTAGAAAAATAAATTCCTAGTCATGAGATAGAATTGATTATAGAAGTCAGAATAGATGATCTCAGTTATATATAATTAGAAGACCCGTATTACAAGTAAAAATCAATGCAGATAGAATCAAAATAAATATGTTAAAATATTTGTAATATGTATCTCTAATAAAAGTTTAGCATTCCAAATCTTTATGGAATTGGAACAGAAATATAGGATCAAGGGATTTTTCCTAATAGATAAATGATCAAACAATTTAAATAACTTTTCAAGATGAAAGTACCAGCTACAAATTTTCATCATTAAAAGCTTAAAATCACTAAAATTCAGGGAAACACAAATAAAAATAACTGAGCACCTCATAGTCATCAAATAATCAAAGTTAGTAAAGGACAGGAAATCACATCATTCAAGGGTCTGTTGGAGGAAAGCTATGCTAATTTACTACTATCACATTATAGAAAACTATTGAGAATTTTGCAAGAAAAGTTACTAAATTATTTTCACCCTTTGACTCAGTAATCTCAGTACTGGGATTATAACTTCAAGGAGGTCATTAGCATTAAGAAAAGATGCATATGGACAAAGATTTTCAAAATTGTATTTATGATTGAAAAAACCTATAAACAAAATATATTCCCACTAATTAGCAAGGGATGAACAAAGGGCAGTATTGGCAAGTAAGTAATTGAATATTCTATTAAGAACAATAAAACAATAGATTGCATTTAAATAATGTTTTAAGATTTGCAGATGTATGCATATGTGTGTATACCGAAATTATTTAATTAATAATCAATTATTAATTTGGGATCCAGGATTTTCTCCTTTATTTACTCATTTAAGGCCCAGACCCTTTAAAAAGTCAGGTGGCACAGTCAGTAGAGCACCAGCCCTGGAGTTAGAAGGACCTGAGTTCAAATCTGGTCTCAGACATTTGAAATACTTACTAGTGGTGTGACCTTGGGCAAGTCCCTTAACCCCAATTTCCCTGCCTTCCTCCTTCCAAAAAAAATAAAATAAAAAAAAGTCAGTCTCTGAGGGATGTGACTGATTGATAAGATTGTCCTAGCCCTCAAGGAAACAAGCTCTTCAATCTTGGGTGGGTGGGACCCACTCAACTAGGAGACTTTACTTTTGTTTAGAGTATAAACAAAATCTAGTCTAGGCAAGTTCTTATGGGGGGAAATGAGCCCCTGTATTTGTACCCCTCCATTAGAGTTTAGGGTAACTCAGCTCATGAAGGAGAAAACAAACCAGAATGGTCTGGACAGAGACGGATTCCCCTATTCAGATTCCTGGAGGTGACTGAGTCTCGTGATCAAGCCATGTTCTCAGCAGGAAGAGCTGAAGTCTGCCTCTTCATCAAATATCCACCAATAAGGGTTGATTTGCATTTGTCAGAGGCATTCTTTTCAAAAGAATATTTAAGGCTTTCAGGTTTTCTTTTTTTTTTTTTTGGTTCCCTTGAGAAACCATTGACCATAAATTTATTGATTTTTAGCTGGCATAATTAATGTTAATTATTAATTACCCAGAAACTCTGTCTCACAATGATCCTGTGAGATAGATGCTATTAATTTTTATAGATGAAGAAACTGAAGATGAGAGATTACATCATTTTCCAGGGTCACACATTTTATAAATATTTTTGGTGGGATTTAAACTGATGTCTTCCTGATTCCAAGTCCATGGCTCTTTCCACTAACTCACAATGCCTCTTTATAAAACCAGGACCATAGGGCCTTAGGTCTAGAGATGAAAATGACCTTAGAGGCCATCTAATCTAACTCTCTCATTTTACAGATGAAGAAACTGAAGCCTATGATACTTTACTGACTTACCTGAGATCATAGAGATAATAAAAAGCAGAGGTAGGTTTTGAAGCTGAAGCTTCTTGCTCCGTAGCTCCCACTCTTTCCATTTGTATCGTGCCCAGGAATCTGATTTTGGCATTGTAGAAACTCCTGTCACCAACATATAGCTTGCCTTACTTCTATGGCTATGAAATAACATATATGGAATTTTAAACATTTAAAGCGATTTATACACATGTTCTCATTTTACCTTCCCAATAATCCTATCATTTAGGTGCTATATTTCTTCCTGTTTTACAGATGAGGAAACTGATTTCTTCAAATAAAAAAGATTCGGTGACTTGCCCAGGGACTCTTAGTAAGTGTTTGAGGCAGGAATGGAACCTAGGTCTTCCTCCCTCCAAACTTAGTGCTTTATCTACTTCACCACAGATTCTTAGGGTTAAGTTGTCTTGGAGAGTATCTCTGGCTAAGTAATTCATCACCCCGCATATATACGCATTATGCCCGAATAAGCCTTCTCAGATTGGGCTAGGTTCAGATGAGGGAAAGTCCATGACTTGACTGTCTATATATGGATAAATCTATAAATAATGCAAGGTTATGTTAATCAGTTGGTCCATAAATGTTTATTTAGTGATTACTATTTGCTAGGTACTTTTCTAAGAACTGAGAATAAAAAGAAATGCAAAAGACAGTACTTGTCCTCAAGAAGTTCACAATCTAATAGATGACACAATATATACAAAAAACTGAAAAGTTTAGAGGGGAAATGCAAAAGGGGAGGGTACCTGGTACTCTCTGCAGGATGAAGATCAGAGGATTAAAGACTAGAAGAATGTAGCTTAGTGGAGCATGATGAGATGACTTCCCAGAGTGCCTTCCTTGAATGGATAATCTGTGAGGAGGGTGCCAGTGTCCATCCTCCCCCTCTACAATGGGGGTGGTGGAAGGCCTCAGAGTAGGTGGTACTGAAGAGGAATATTAATGTGCATTTTATTTTTCCAGTTTTCTGTTTGTGGAATTTCTATTACCTTTAGCCAAGGAAATGGAGATAAATGATAGAATCAATGTGTGCCACATAAACCTCCCCCCCATAATGCCCTGCAATAATAACTTTTAGGAAATGTTAAATAAAATTCAATTCAACAAACTGAATTCTGAACCTACTGTGTAGGAGCAATCTGATAGATTATAGGAGAGATACCATATTTGATTAAACATGGCACTTGTCTTCATGTGACTGTGTATTAGAAAGGAGGTATGACAAATATAGAAATAGCATTAATACAAAATAGTACATGATAAACACATTCTGTGTAAGTGAGAATATATTTGATTCTGGGGCAAGTATAATTAAGCAGAAAGTATTTTAGGTATAAATGTAACTAGAGTGAAATACTGACTTCTAAGAGTGAAAGTTTAAACATTCAAACAATGAGATAAAGGTAATATTTCAATGGAACTTTTATAAAGAAAATGTTTCAAAGGAGGAAAATCTGTACAATTGCAAGCCAATTTGCCAATATATATTAGCAAAACCAAGCACTTAGCATGGAGAATTAAAGAACAATACAGTAATCTTCTGCAATCATTTGATGTCAAGTATGTTACTAGAGTTGCAGTCTTGAATGGGATCAATATTTAGAAAATTTCTCAAAGAAAGTAGGCAGAAATTTCTTTTAAAATATTTATGAACTATTTTAATGAAATATTTGTTCAAGGTATCAAAAAGTTACACTAAGGGTAGATGTCCAAACTATAAATGTTCAACACCCTAAATCTAAAACAGAAACAAAACCAAAAAGACTAATAGCCAGTGGCTTTTCAAATGTTTTACAATCAACATCTGTGAAGTGTTTCATGGATATATTACAAGCACTATCTGGCTCAAAAATTGTAAATGGTGACCTTTGAAAGTAAAGAAAATAGTTGAAGTTCAGTCCTATGTAACATATTTTAATATTGGCCCCACTATCTCAGTGCCAGGTGTGTTACATTCCCCCTTCCACAGAGTTCTCTAGTACCCAGAGGAAGTTGAAGACATCCCTTTCTATTGCCATTGGTCTCAGGCCACACTGCTGTGTTATCTCATTTTCTAGGAGCCAGGGACTAATACTTTGGTTGCAAATGCCTGTTTAATATCATATTAGCATTACATACATATGTGTGTATGTATATACTCCAAAATATGCATTAAGAACAAACCTGCATTTCTCCCAACACCTCTGGAGTACAATTCCACATATACTACCTCAGCCTTTGTGGGGAGGAGGAGAATTAGGAACATAGTTTCTCTCAATTTCTATATAGCATCACTCCCAAGTTCAATTCCAAAGCCTCATCAAACTGGCACCCCAACCCTTCTTCTCAGGGCTTCCTTCCCTGATTAGTTGGCTGTGACATCTCACCTGGAATCTTGGTTTCCCAGATATCCATTATTTGAGCTCCTTATCAGGAACCCCACTCTTTGTACCTAGAAATTAAAAGGATGAATGCAATAAGGCCAAAGTGTAAGCACATGTTTTGAGGGCACATCCATAAGGGGTTGGAGGTTGCCCTGAGACCCTATCACCTTAACACATGGGGTGACCTGACGGCAATGAATAATGAAGTCCTTAAGTTTTAGAATTGAATGTCTGAAAGTTACAGACTGTGCTTAGTCAGGTGGGCAGTCGATTAAATGGCAAAAAAGGCTGTTCTCAAATAAATGGTGGACCAATGCAAACATCCACTCGTGCAATAGTTCTCCTGTCTCCCAGGAGCAGGTACCAAGTGTCTCCCACATGAATGATGGTTTTATACACATAACAAATATTTTTAAATTACCTAAATTTAACAGTGCTATGTCACTTAGAAATAGCAAATTCTGACTTCATATTCAATTCTTCAACTTTTGTTCTAACATTTTTCAAGACATACAAAAACATGTCCAAGACTTGACAGTGTCTATAGAAGCAACTTGAAGAAGCGAAAGCAGTGATTTAAATGATCTAAAGAAAGCCAACAATTAAGAATAGAACTCATTAATATGGAGCAGCAAATTGAGATATAGATTGAATGGCAATTCTTGGCTTTTAATGTCAAGAATGTCCTTATCTTTAAAGTTGAGATTTGGAGATTATATTATATTACCTCTAAATTTCCTTCTAGCTCTGAGTCCATGATGCTTCTCCCTGTTCCCTGAAGAATTTATCCCACAGGATCATTGAAAAAAACAATGAGTGCACAAAGTGCCTTCAAATGCTAACATTCTATATATAAATGTCAGTTGATGGTGTTATTAATGATAGTTATTTATTCCCCTCAATTAAATTTAAGTATCTTCAAGGCAAAGGCTATGTCTTTTACATTCTAATTAACTACAGTATCTAGTGAATACTTAGAGTGATTCCCCCTTTGTAAGCTTTAAAGCTCTACATAAATGAGAATTATTATTACCTTCTTCAGTCAAGAGATAATATTTAGTGAGTACTTATGGTGCCTAATGACTTACCTTTATGAAAACTGAGGTCTATGCAGACTTTTCCAAGAAGATATAGGTGGTAAATTATCGGAGGAGAATTCCAATTCTCTAACTTGAAATCCAGCACTCTTTCCATAGCATCATAGGCATGTAAAAGAGGCATGTGAACCCATGTGCAGAACATAAAAACAATCAATTATACATACACACATACATATATGTATATATATACACATGCAGAATATCTATAACAGGGCTGCATTCAGGAATGTGAGAAGGATTAAGAACACATGAATTTGCATGCTTTGCTGTGGAAAAAAAAAGATGATTAGAGTGATATAGGGCAAAGGGTATAATTTGGAATGGACTGGGGTTGGTCAAATTGGAGAAGATGAACATTTAAGAGTTTGATTAAGAGCCTTTCATAGAATGCCACAGTGAGCACTCAAAAAATATTATGTACTAATTGAAGATAGCAAATATGTGTGCACATATGAATATACGTGTACACATACATATATATATTATATATAATATATACACCCATATATACATACCACCATATACAAACACATATATATGCATGTATGTATGGTTGTATAATCTTTAAGGTTTCCAAAGCCCTTTCCTCATTACAAAAAGCAGCAACAATGATGATGAATAATAGCATCTTTGTAGCACTTTAAAAGTTTGCAAAACAGTTTACTTATATTATCTGAAATGGTTCTTGTAACAACCCTTTGACATATATAATATTATTGTCCCAATTTTTCAGATAAGAAAAATGAAGCAGAGAAAAGCTATTTGACAGGGTCACAAAGTATTTCAGGGAAGATTTGAACTCAGATCTTCTTTTTTCCAAGTCTAGCATTGTACCCACTGTACTACCTTACTGACCTCAATATCCTGTGGGAAATGTTTCAATTATTATTGCCCCCTTTTGCAAATGAGGAAACAATATGAGAGCTTAAGTAACTTGGTAATAGATAACTAGGAAGTTGTAAAGTTTTAATTTCTATTTCTACTTCCTCTTTCTATAATATACCCTGGTACAGAAACATCTGTATAGATAGTCAAAGCATCATTCAGGTTAGTTATTTAGTAGTGACCTGACACAACATTCTGGTTACTTGGAGCAAATCTCTGCACATGCTATGTTGATCGTATATAGTTTTGGTCATTGACTCTATAACCATTCAGAGAACAGATTTTCTTGAATAATTTGTTTTCTAGCCTCTTTAGTGTAGTTAAGAGTTTGAGAGGAATTGGAATTATGAGAATACCCTACAGTTCAGAAGTAAATGGTATGACAAAAATCCATCATCCTCTGGCTCTCCCACCCCTTTTTCTTTCCTGAAAATGAAGTTTCTAGACTCATAGCTAATATAAAATGATTCGTTTTTAAAAAATCATAAAATTCATATGTGAACAAAAACTGATGTAAAAACATATGTCAATACTGTGGGATATTGGATATACCACAGGGCTCTGGATTTAGAATGGCTATGTGACTTGGCAAGCAGCCAGAGTTGATCTTACCTTTTGGAATGCCAGAAGACAGAATTAGTAGGTAGGAAACAGCATAAAACCAAGTTTCCCCTAATCCAACAAATTAATTATGTGTGTATGTGTATATATATATATATATATATATATATATATATATATATATATATATATATATGCTTATATGTATATGTATACATGTATATGTGTATATATGTACATGTACACATAAAATACACATGTATATGTATACTCACATCCACAATACATATCCACCCTTAAATCTCTGCTGATTTCAGACTTATTAAACCAGAGTCTGCACCCATTGTTTATTACAAAGGTCTGACAGCCAAGTGTGATCTCTGCAGGGTCCTGAATGTGTTTTAAAAAGTGAGATAAATCGATAATCTCACTGATTTTTAAAAAAAAATAGTTTTTGATCCAAAGATTCCATTATTGGCTCTGTACCTAGATGAAGCTATTGTTAAGAAGGAAATTCCCATACATAGCAAAATATTTTTAATCACATTTTTGTGATCACAAAGAATTAGGAACAAAAGTCCATATAGATTGTAGAATGACTAGAAAAAATAGAGAAATGTGAATGTAATTGAATTTTACTATGCTGTAAGAAGTGATGAATGTAATGAAGCATAGAAAGTTTTATTTCTATATGAACCAATTTACAATGAAGTAAAGCCAAGAAAATAATATACACAAAAACTACAACAATGTAAATGGAAAGAACTACCCCTCACAACCAAAAGTGAATGTTG